>NC_140988.1:11473296-12073296 GCF_052327205.1 Somniosus microcephalus
CTCCCAGTCTCTCTCTCTCTCACACTCCCAGTCCTCTCTCTCTCACACACACCCAGTCTCTCTCTCACACTCCCAGTCTCTCTCTCTCACACTCACAGTCTCTCTCTCTCTCTCACTCCCAGTCTCTCTCTCTCTCTCACACTCACAGTCCTCTCTCTCTCTCACACTCCCAGTCTCTCTCTCTCTCACACTCACAGCCTCTCTCTCTCTCACACTCTCAGTATCTCTCTCTCACACACACCCAGTCTCTCTCTCTCTCACACTCCCAGTCTCTCTCTCTCTCACACTCACAGTCTCTCTATCTCTCACACTCCCAGTCTCTCTCTCTCTCTCACACTCACAGTCTCTCTCTCTCTCACACTCACAGTCTCTCTCTCTCTCACACTCACAGTCTCTCTCTCTCTCACACCCAGTCTCTCTTTCTCTCACACTTCCAGTCTCTCTCTCTCTCTCTCACTCCCAGTCTCTCTCTCTCTCTCACACTCCCAGTCTCTCTCTCTCTCTCACACTCCCAGTCTCTCTCTCTCTCTCTCTCTCACACGTCCCTCTCTCTCTCTCTCACACTCACAGTCTCTCTCTCTCTCACACTCACAGTCTCTCTCTCTCTCACACTCACAGTCTCTCTCTCTCTCACACCCAGTCTCTCTTTCTCTCCAGTCTCTTCTCACTCAGTCTCTCTCTCTCTCTCTCACTCCCAGTCTCTCTCTCTCTCTCTCACACTCCCAGTCTCTCTCTCTCTCTCTCACACTCCCAGTCTCTCTCTCTCTCTCACACACACTCCCAGTCTCTCTCTCTCTCACACACACTCCCAGTCTCTCTCTCTCACACTCTCCAGTCTCTCTCTCTCTCACACTCCCAGTCTCTCTCTCTCTCACTCCCAGTCTCTCGCTCTCTCTCTCTCTCTCAGCTCACAGTCTCTCTCTCTCTCACACTCCCAGTCTCTCTCTCTCTCACACTCCCAGTCTCTCTCTCTCACACACACCCAGTCTCTCTCTCACACTCCCAGTCTCTCTCTCTCACACTCACAGTCTCTCTCTCTCTCTCACTCCCAGTCTCTCTCTCTCTCTCACACTCACAGTCTCTCTCTCTCTCACACTCCCAGTCTCTCTCTCTCTCACACTCACAGCCTCTCTCTCTCTCACACTCTCAGTCTCTCTCTCTCACACACACCCAGTCTCTCTCTCTCTCACACTCCCAGTCTCTCTCTCTCTCACACTCACAGTCTCTCTATCTCTCACACTCCCAGTCTCTCTCTCTCTCACACTCACAGTCTCTCTCTCTCTCACACTCACAGTCTCTCTCTCTCTCACACTCACAGTCTCTCTCTCTCTCACACCCAGTCTCTCTTTCTCTCACACTTCCAGTCTCTCTCTCTCTCTCTCACTCCCAGTCTCTCTCTCTCTCTCTCACACTCCCAGTCTCTCTCTCTCTCTCTCACACTCCCAGTCTCTCTCTCTCTCTCTCTCACACTTCCAGTCTCTCTCTCTCTCTCTCACTCCCAGTCTCTCTCTCTCACACTCACAGTCTCTCTCTCTCTCTCACACTCCCAGTCTCTCTCTCTCTCACACTCCCAGTCTCTCTCTCTCACACTCAGTCTCTCTATCTCTCACACTCCCAGTCTCTCTCTCTCTCACACTCCCAGTCTCTCTCTCTCTCTCACTCCCAGTCTCTCGCTCTCTCTCTCTCTCTCACTCACAGTCTCTCTCTCTCTCTCACTCACAGTCTCTCTCTCTCTCACACTCCCAGTCTCTCTCTCTCACACACACCCAGTCTCTCTCTCTCACACTCCCAGTCTCTCTCTCTCACACTCACAGTCTCTCTCTCTCTCTCACTCCCAGTCTCTCTCTCTCTCTCACACTCACAGTCTCTCTCTCTCTCACACTCCCAGTCTCTCTCTCTCTCACACTCACAGCCTCTCTCTCTCTCACACTCACAGTCTCTCTCTCTCTCACACTCCCAGTCTCTCTCTCTCACACTCACAGTCTCTCTCTCTCTCACACTCACAGTCTCTCTCTCTCTCACACTCACAGTCTCTCTCTCTCTCACACCCAGTCTCTCTTCTCTCACACTCCAGTCTCTCTCTCTCTCTCCCACTCCCAGTCTCTCTCTCTCTCACACTCCCAGTCTCTCTCTCTCTCTCTCTCTCACACTCCCAGTCTCTCTCTCTCTCTCTCTCACACTTCCAGTCTCTCTCTCTCTCTCTCACTCCCAGTCTCTCTCTCTCACACTCACAGTCTCTCTCTCTCTCTCTCTCACACTCCCAGTCTCTCTCTCTCTCACACTCCCAGTCTCTCTCTCTCACACTCAGTCTCTCTATCTCTCACACTCCCAGTCTCTCTCTCTCACACTCCCAGTCTCTCTATCTCTCACACTCCCAGTCTCTCTCTCTCTCGCACTCCCAGTCTCTCTCTCTCACACACACTCCCAGTCTCTCTCTCTCACTCCCAGTCTCTCGCTCTCTCTCTCTCTCTCACTCACAGTCTCTCTCTCTCTCACACTCCCAGTCTCTCTCTCTCTCACACTCCCAGTCTCTCTCTCTCACACACACCCAGTCTCTCTCTCTCACACTCCCAGTCTCTCTCTCTCACACTCACAGTCTCTCTCTCTCTCTCACTCCCAGTCTCTCTCTTTCTCTCACACTCCCAGTCTCTCTCTCTCTCTCACACTCACAGTCTCTCTCTCTCTCACACTCCCAGTCTCTCTCTCTCTCACACTCACAGTCTCTCTCTCTCTCACACTCTCAGTCTCTCTCTCTCACACACACCCAGTCTCTCTCTCTCTCACACTCCCAGTCTCTCTCTCTCTCACACTCACAGTCTCTCTATCTCTCACACTCACAGTCTCTCTCTCTCTCACACTCACAGTCTCTCTCTCTCTCACACCCAGTCTCTCTTTCTCTCACACTTCCAGTCTCTCTCTCTCTCTCTCACTCCCAGTCTCTCTCTCTCTCTCTCTCACACTCCCAGTCTCTCTCTCTCTCTCTCTCTCTCACACACACTCCCAGTCTCTCTCTCTCACACTCACAGTCTCTCTCTCTCTCACACTTCCAGTCTCTCTCTCTCTCTCACTCCCAGTCTCTCTCTCTCTCTCTCTCTCACACTCCCAGTCTCTCTCTCTCTCTCTCTCACACTCCCAGTCTCTCTCTCTCACACACTCCCAGTCTCTCTCTCTCTCACACTCCCAGTCTCTCTCTCTCTCACACTCACAGTCTCTCTCTCTCTCACACTCCCAGTCTCTCTCTCTCTCTCTCTCTCTCACACTCCCAGTCTCTCTCTCTCTCTCTCACACTTCCAGTCTCTCTCTCTCTCTCTCTCACTCCCAGTCTCTCTCTCTCACACTCACAGTCTCTCTCTCTCTCTCACACTCCCAGTCTCTCTCTCTCTCACACTCCCAATCTCTCTCTCTCACACTCAGTCTCTCTATCTCTCACACTCCCAGTCTCTCTCTCTCACACTCCCAGTCTCTCTCTCTCTCACACTCCCAGTCTCTCTCTCTCTCTCTCTCGCACTCCCAGTCTCTCTCTCTCACACACACTCCCAGTCTCTCTCTCTCTCTCTCTCCCCGTCTCTCTCTCTCCCCCAGTCTCTCTCTCTCCCCCAGTCTCTCTCTCTCCCCCAGTCTCTCTCTCCCCCAGTCGATCGCTCTCCCCCAGTCGATCTCTCTCCCCCAGTCGATCTCTCTCCCCCAGTCGCTCTTTCTCCCCCCCAGTCGCTCGCTCTCACCCAGTCGCTCGCTCTCACCCAGTCGCTCGCTCTCCCCCAGTCGCTCGCTCTCTCTTCCCCCCAGTCGCTCGCTCTCTCTTCCCCCCAGTCGCTCGCTCTCTCTTCCCCCCAGTCGCTCGCTCTCTCTTTCCCCCAGTCGCTCGCTCTCTCTTCCCCCCAGGCGCTCGCTCTCTCTTCCCCCCAGGCGCTCGCTCTCTTCCCCCCAGGCGCTCGCTCTCTCTTCCCCCCAGGCGCTCGCTCTCTCTTCCCCCCAGTCGCTCTCTCCAAGTCGCTCTCTCTCTCCAAGTCGCTCTCTCTCTCCCAGTCGCTCGCTCTCCCCCCGCTGCTCGCTCTCCCCCAGTCGATCTCTCTCCCCCAGTCGATCTCTCTCCCCCAGTCGCTCTTTCTCCCCCCAGTCGCTCGCTCTCACCCAGTCGCTCGCTCTCCCCCAGTCGCTCGCTCTCTCTTCCCCCCAGTCGCTCGCTCTCTCTTCCCCCCAGTCGCTCGCTCTCTCTTCCCCCCAGTCGCTCGCTCTCTCTTCCCCCCAGTCGCTCGCTCTCTCTTCCCCCCAGTCGCTCGCTCTCTCTTCCCCCCAGTCGCTCGCTCTCTCTTCCCCCCAGTCGCTCGCTCTCTCTTCCCCCCAGGCGCTCGCTCTCTCTTCCCCCCAGGCGCTCGCTCTCTTCCCCCCAGGCGCTCGCTCTCTCTTCCCCCCAGGCGCTCGCTCTCTCTTCCCCCCAGTCGCTCTCTCCAAGTCGCTCTCTCTCTCCAAGTCGCTCTCTCTCTCCCCAGTCGCTCGCTCTCCCCCAGTCGATCTCTCTCCCCCAGTCGATCTCTCTCCCCCAGTCGCTCTTTCTCCCCCCCAGTCGCTCGCTCTCACCCAGTCGCTCGCTCTCCCCCAGTCGCTCGCTCTCTCTTCCCCCCAGTCGCTCGCTCTCTCTTCCCCCCAGTCGCTCGCTCTCTCTTCCCCCCAGTCGCTCGCTCTCTCTTCCCCCCCAGTCGCTCGCTCTCTCTTCCCCCCAGGCGCTCGCTCTCTCTTCCCCCCAGGCGCTCACTCTCTCTTCCCCCCAGGCGCTCGCTCTCCCCCCCAGTCGCTCTCTCCAAGTCGCTCTCTCTCTCCAAGTCGCTCTCTCTCTCCCCAGTCGCTCGCTCTCCCCCGCCGCTCGCTCTCCCCCAGTCGATCTCTCTCCCCCAGTCGATCTCTCTCCCCCAGTCGCTCTTTCTCCCCCCCAGTCGCTCGCTCTCACCCAGTCGCTCGCTCTCCCCCAGTCGCTCGCTCTCTCTTCCCCCCAGTCGCTCGCTCTCTCTTCCCCCCAGTCGCTCGCTCTCTCTTCCCCCCAGTCGCTCGCTCTCTCTTCCCCCCAGTCGCTCGCTCTCTCTTCCCCCCAGTCGCTCGCTCTCTCTTCCCCCCAGGCGCTCGCTCTCTCTTCCCCCCCAGGCGCTCGCTCTCTTCCCCCCAGGCGCTCGCTCTCTCTTCCCCCCAGGCGCTCGCTCTCTCTTCCCCCCAGTCGCTCTCTCCAAGTCGCTCTCTCTCTCCAAGTCGCTCTCTCTCTCCCCAGTCGCTCGCTCTCCCCCCGCCGCTCGCTCTCCCCCAGTCGATCTCTCTCCCCCAGTCGATCTCTCTCCCCCAGTCGCTCTTTCTCCCCCCAAGTCGCTCGCTCTCACCCAGTCGCTCGCTCTCCCCCAGTCGCTCGCTCTCTCTTCCCCCCAGTCGCTCGCTCTCTCTTCCCCCCAGTCGCTCGCTCTCTCTTCCCCCCAGTCGCTCGCTCTCTCTTCCCCCCAGTCGCTCGCTCTCTCTTCCCCCCAGGCGCTCGCTCTCTCTTCCCCCCAGGCGCTCGCTCTCTCTTCCCCCCAGGCGCTCGCTCTCTCTTCCCCCCAGGCGCTCGCTCTCTCTTCCCCCCAGGCGCTCGCTCTCTCTTCCCCCCAGTCGCTCTCTCCAAGTCGCTCTCTCTCTCCAAGTCGCTCTCTCTCTCCCCAGTCGCTCGCTCTCCCCCCGTTGCTCGCTCTCCCCCCGCCGCTCGCTCTCCCCCCGCCGCTCGCTCTCCCCCCGCCGCTCGCTCTCCCCCCGCCGCTCGCTCTCGCCCCGCCGCTCGCTCTCCCCCGCCGCTCGCTCTCCCCCCGCCGCTCGCTCTCCCCCCGTCGCTCGCTCGCCCCCCGCCGCTCGCTCTCCCCCCGTCGCTCGCTCTCTCTTCCCCCCCAGTCGCTCGCTCTCTTCCCCCCCAGTCGCTCGCTCTCTTCCCCCCAGTCGCTCTCTCTCTTCCCCCAGTCGCTCTCTCTCTTCCCCCCAGTCGCTCCCTCTCTTCCCCCCAGTCGCTCTCTCTCTTCCCCCCAGCCGCGCTCTCTCTTCCCCCCCAGCCGCTCTCTCTCTTCCCCCCCAGCCGCTCTCTCTCTCTTCCCCCCAGCCGCTCGCTCTCCCCCAGTCGCTCGCTCTCCCCCAGTCGCTCGCTCTCTCTTCCCCCCAGTCGCTCGCTCTCTCTTCCCCCCAGTCGCTCGCTCTCTCTTCCCCCCAGTCGCTCGCTCTCTCTTCCCCCCAGTCGCTCGCTCTCTCTTCCCCCCAGTCGCTCGCTCTCTCTTCCCCCAGTCGCTCGCTCTCTCTTCCCCCCAGTCGCTCGCTCTCTCTTCCCCCCAGTCGCTCGCTCTCTCTTCCCCCCAGTCGTTCGCTCTCTCTTCCCCCCACTCGCTCTCTCTCTTCCCCCCAGTCGCTCGCTCTCTCTTCCCCCCAGGCGCTCGCTCTCTCTTCCCCCCCAGGCGCTCGCTCTCTTCCCCCCAGGCGCTCGCTCTCTCTTCCCCCCAGGCGCTCGCTCTCTCTTCCCCCCAGTCGCTCTCTCCAAGTCGCTCTCTCTCTCCAAATCGCTCTCTCTCTCCCCAGTCGCTCGCTCTCCCCCCGCCGCTCGCTCTCCCCCAGTCGATCTCTCTCCCCCAGTCGATCTCTCTCCCCCAGTCGCTCTTTCTCCCCCCAAGTCACTCGCTCTCACCCAGTCGCTCGCTCTCCCCCAGTCGCTCGCTCTCTCTTCCCCCCAGTCGCTCGCTCTCTCTTCCCCCCAGTCGCTCGCTCTCTCTTCCCCCCAGTCGCTCGCTCTCTCTTCCCCCCAGGCGCTCGCTCTCTCTTCCCCCCAGGCGCTCGCTCTCTCTTCCCCCCAGGCGCTCGCTCTCTCTTCCCCCCAGGCGCTCGCTCTCTCTTCCCCCCAGGCGCTCGCTCTCTCTTCCCCCCAGTCGCTCTCTCCAAGTCGCTCTCTCTCTCCAAGTCGCTCTCTCTCTCCCCAGTCGCTCGCTCTCCCCCCGTTGCTCGCTCTCCCCCCGCCGCTCGCTCTCCCCCCGCCGCTCGCTCTCCCCCCGCCGCTCGCTCTCGCCCCGCCGCTCGCTCTCCCCCGCCGCTCGCTCTCCCCCCGCCGCTCGCTCTCCCCCCGTCGCTCGCTCGCCCCCCGCCGCTCGCTCTCCCCCCGTCGCTTGCTCTCTCTTCCCCCCCAGTCGCTCGCTCTCTTCCCCCCCAGTCGCTCGCTCTCTTCCCCCCAGTCGCTCTCTCTCTTCCCCCCAGTCGCTCTCTCTCTTCCCCCAGTCGCTCTCTCTCTTCCCCCCAGTCGCTCTCTCTCTTCCCCCCAGCCGCGCTCTCTCTTCCCCCCCAGCCGCTCTCTCTCTTCCCCCCCAGCCGCTCTCTCTCTCTTCCCCCCAGCCGCTCGCTCTCCCCCAGTCGCTCGCTCTCTCTTCCCCCCAGTCGCTCGCTCTCTCTTCCCCCCAGTCGCTCGCTCTCTCTTCCCCCCAGTCGCTCGCTCTCTCTTCCCCCCAGTCGCTCGCTCTCTCTTCCCCCCAGTCGCTCGCTCTCTCTTCCCCCCAGTCGCTCGCTCTCTCTTCCCCCCAGTCGCTCGCTCTCTCTTCCCCCCAGTCGCTCGCTCTCTCTTCCCCCCAGTCGCTCGCTCTCTCTTCCCCCCAGTCGTTCGCTCTCTCTTCCCCCACTCGCTCTCTCTCTTCCCCCAGTCGCTCGCTCTCTCTTCCCCCCAGTCGCTCGCTCTCTCTTCCCCCCACTCGCTCTCTCTCTTCCCCCCGTTGCTATCTCTCTTCCCCCCGTCGCTCTCTCTCTTCCCCCCATCACTCTCTCTCTTCCCCCCAGTCGCTCTCTCTCTTCCCCCCAGCCGCTCTCTCTCTTCCCCCCAGCCGCTCTCTCTCTTCCCCCCAGCCGCTCTCTCTCTTCCCCCCAGCCGCTCTCTCTCTTCCCCCCAGCCGCTCTCTCTCTTCCCCCCAGCCGCTCTCTCTCTTCCCCCCAGCCGCGCTCTCTCTTCCCCCCAGCCGCGCTCTCTCTTCCCCCCAGCCGCGCTCTCTCTTCCCCCCAGCCGCGCTCTCTCTTCCCCCCAGCCGCTCTCTGTCTTCCCCCCAGCCGCTCTCTCTCTTCCCCCCAGTCTCTCTCTCTCTCTCTTCCCCCCAGTCTCTCGCTCTCTCTCTTCCCCCCAGTCGCTCTCTCTCTCTCTTCCAACAACAACATGCCCTCAAAAAACCCTCGGCACCGCCGGGCACTCCAACTAGTTACTTTATAAAGGAAAACAATTTGAATTTCTGTGCCCCTCAAGGTGACAGAGTTAACTCTGGGAATGGAACACTTTTTCCATTCAGTGTAAACATCAAGTGCTCCAAGGTCAGGTACAGAACAGTTAGAAGCCGGATAAAGCCTTTCCTATTTGCTGCAATGCAAAACCTTGGACCCAACCTCCGAACCAGCAAACTATTTCCATTTCCTCCTCAAGCCATCCTCTTGAGTGAGAATTAAGGGTAACATTTTTGACCTCAGCTGCACAGAACACACAGCTGTGTGATTTATTCTTTAGTGCGCATCCTTTAGGATCTTTGTTGAGAGTATCCAAGTACACTTCACTCTTCCAGCGCCAAGAACAACATAGGACTTTAATCCCCTCCATCTGGGCCCAAAGGTGAAAGGGCTGCGCGCTAACCCGGACCTCTAAATCGATGCAGTATTTAATGGGGTAGAATTTGTGGTCGGTATGACGGCAGACTCTTAGAAAATTGACAGTAAGTTCGACATGCGCAAAATCCCGAACTTGTGATCGGTCAAGTTCCGACTTGACAGATCATCCGCTGCGACTGTGAAATCCTTATTGCTGGCACAAAGTTGGGCTAGTTGCCCGCCAACTGCCCAGCAATTATGCAGGAAAATGTTACGGCTGGTGCAAACAGGCACAGGTGCCTGTTTGCACAGTGTAAGTGGAGGGAGGAGATAGGCAGGAGGGATCGGGGATATGCAGCAGCTCGAAACATACACCCGTCATGATAAAATTTCTTTGAAATAAATATCTATATCCACCTATATAACAGAAAACACTGGAAAAACTCAGCAGGCCAGGCAGCATCCGTGGAGAGAGAAACATAGTTAACGTTTCAGGTCGAAGATCTGACGAAGGGTCATCGACCTGAAACGTTGACCCTGTTTCTCTCTCCGTGGATGCTGCCCTGGCCTGCTGAGTTTTTCCGGCGTTTTCTGTTGTTATTTCGGATTTCCAGCATCCGCAGTATTTTGCTATTGTATCTATATCCACCTAACTATCTCCTGATCCCAACACAACTCACGGAGACAAATAGGCAAAGGGTGAAAACAATCTACCGAGAGTGAGAGACTGATTTATTTACTAATGTAGCTGGGGTGAGTGAGACTGAAAAAAATCATGAATGGGCATCGGAGATTTCTGTTTGCTGATTGGAGCACTGCCCCTGCATGATTCCCAGGTACTCTTATGCACATGGTGCGTCCCTGGGATCTGTGGGCCGCTACGCTGCGCACAACTCCGCAGCAAAACAACGCAAGTTTTCGAAGGGGGCCTCGGAGGTCGGCGGCGTAATCCTTAGCTATGCTACCGACCGCAATTTCTGGGCCAAGATTTTAATGTTATTTGCATGTCTTGATTTACAAGACAGTGTGAAGAGGGTGTTCTACAATCAAATATTTTATGAACTACTGAACATAATGGCCCAGAAATTCGGGTCCCCACGGGTGAGTACGTGCTGGGTACTCACCCGGAGGCCCAACGAAAGTGCCGGTTTTGCTCATGCACTGCGCATGCGCGGGAAACCGGAACTTCCGTTCCCTTGAAGGAAGGAGTTCACAGGTCGAACGCGTGCGCCGGAGAGGCAGCGCGTGCGCCTGGAACTTCCGTTTTTTTTTGCAGGTTTCTCCGGGAGGCTAAGTCTCCAGGAGCTACGCTTGTAAAAAGCAGTCGCAAGGCCTGCTTTTAACAAGGTAAGTGGTGAATTAATTAAAATTAAAACATTTTTTCCACAGGTTTATTATTTTTAAATACTTTAAAGAAAGGTAAGTTTATTTTTAGCCCCGTTAGAAAATGTAATTAATTTTTTCAAAAATTTAAATTATTGTTTAAAATAGTTATTTTATGTAATTTATAGTTATTTTAAAAGTGTGATTTAAAAAAATTTCATTTGAAGTTTTAGTTATGTTTTGGGGCTTAGTGTTTATAGTTTTGACAGCTCTTTCTGTCAATTTTATGAATAGGCATTTCCCTGCTACCATTGGCTCTCCATGGCCCACGTGATCCCAGGGGATGCTTCGAACTAACTGCGCCCCTGGGATACGCAAGCACTGCGCGCCGGCAGTTGGAGGAGGCCCAGGATCGGAATCCCACGCGGGCCCACAGCTCAACGGCCGGCGCGCTAGGTAAGTGCAGGTCGGAGGCTTGCACCCGGGGGAAGCCCCCGACCCGAATTTCTGGGCCATTAACATTACAATGCTCTATTAAATGAAATCACCCTGCAGCTGGTTAAATGTGTTGTATCCCGATTTGCTCAATAATATGTTGATTCCATAATTAATTACAGCCGTTTATATACGTAATATTTTTCAGCCAATATAAGTATCAGCTACCTCTCTCAATGATACAAAAAATGAAATCTACAATTTTATTATATTACCATTATCCAATGTTTTCTGCAGAACAGGATCTAAAGACTTAATGATAGCAAAATACTGCGGATGCTGGAAATCCGAAATAACAACAGAAAATGCTGGAAAAACTCAGCAGTTCTGACGAAGGGTTTCGACCTGAAACATTGAGTCTGTTTCTCTCTCCACGGATGTTGCCTGGCCTGCTGAGTTTTTCCAGCATTTTCTGTTGTTATTTCTAGAGACTTAATAATTGGAATGTTGTGAAAGCAATATCGAACCACATGGGTATCAAAATAACAATGTAAGAATTAGTGCATTTAAATACTGCTCTCAAACAGACCTCGATATCCAACACTTCACTGACGGTTCTGAGCTTTCTGTTTTTTTATTAAGTAGTGGAAAGTTTAAAACCAGTATTCACCTCTAGCATCCCATAAACAGTGTGTTCTTTGACACATCCAAATTTGCACGAATTCATCACACTTGTGGAAATTGTACATTTAAGATTTGCCTAGCAGAATTGCTTGTGACTCAGTTTGACATCTGGTTGACTAAGAGCCAACAGGAAAGACAGCTTTCATGAACGTGCCAAAATCCCTCAGTGCATGCACAGTCTCTCAGTGTGTTAGAGCCCCAGCACGTCCCAAGGACAGCACAGTCCCTCAGTGTGTTAGAGCCCCAGCATGTCCCAAGGACAGCACAGTCCCTCAGTGTGTTAGAGCCCCAGCACGTCCCAAGGACAGCACAGTCTCTCAGTGTGTTAGAGCCCCAGCACGTCCCAAGGACAGCACAGTCTCTCAGTGTGGAGCCCCAGCACGTCCCAAGGACAGCACAGTCTCTCAGTGTGTTAGAGCCCCAGCACGTCCCAAGGACAGCACAGTCCCTCAGTGTGTTAGAGCCCCAGCACGTCCCAAGGACAGCACAGTCTCTCAGTGTGTTAGAGCCCCAGCACGTCCCAAGGACAGCACAGTCCCTCAGTGTGTTAGAGCCCCAGCATGTCCCAAGGACAGCACAGTCCCTCAGTGTGTTAGAGCCCCAGCACGCCGCAAGGACAGCACAGTCCCTCAGTGTGTTAGAGCCCCAGCATGTCCCGAGGACAGCACAGTCTCTCAGTGTGTTAGAGCCCCAGCACGTCCCAAGGACAGCACAGTCCCTCAGTGTGTTAGAGCCCCAGCATGTCCCAAGGACAGCACAGTCCCTCAGTGTGTTAGAGCCCCAGCATGTCCCGAGGACAGCACAGTCTCTCAGTGTGGAGCCCCAGCACGTCCCAAGGACAGCACAGTCTCTCAGTGTGGAGCCCCAGCACGTCCCAAGGACAGCACAGTCCCTCAGTGTGTTAGAGCCCCAGCACGTCCCAAGGACAGCACAGTCTCTCTGTGTGTTAGAGCCCCAGCACGTCCCGAGGACAGCACAGTCCCTCAGTGTGTTAGAGCCCCAGCACGTCCCAAGGACAGCACAGTCCCTCAGTGTGTTAGAGCCCCAGCACATCCCAAGGACAGCACAGTCCCTCAGTGTGTTAGAGCCCCAGCACGTCCCAAGGACAGCACAGTCCCTCAGTGTGTTAGAGCCCCAGCACGCCCCCAGCATAACACAGTCTCTCAGTGTGTTAGAGCCCCAGTGTGGTAAACCACTGTATTGTATATTGCCACCTCTGGGTGGCGCTGTGTATGGAGGCATGCCTCAGCTAACTCCACCCACCACTGTGTGGGTTTCGTTCAGACTTGTTCAGTCACTCACGAAGAAGCATGGTCTCTTCTTAGCTAATAAAAGCCTTATTCATCTCTTCTTTCGACTCATCATCTCTTCTTCGACTCATCACCTTTTATGAAGTAATTGATAAGCGTATCAATTTTATTAGCTAAAAGTTAAATGGCGACACCTGAGGAGCAACAACAGCAACGGATACAGCAGACATTGCTGAGAGCCCTCAGACCACCACGCCTGGACCTCGACCCTCAAGATGTGGGTGCATCAGCCAAGTTTGAACACTGGCTGAGCTGCTTTGAATCCTTCCTCGCAATCTCACAGGTTACAGAGGAGGATCACAAACTGAAAATTTTGACCGCCCAGGTGAGCCATCAAGTATATATGCTAATCCGGGACTCTAATACATACGTGGTGGCCCTCGAGCTACTAAAAGGGCAATATACGCGCCCAGTGAACACAATTTACGCCCGACACCTCTTGGGATCCCGCAGGCAGCAACCGGGAGAATCGGTAGGGGCATTTGCACGGGCGCTACTGGCACTCTGCAGAGACTGCGATTGTAAAGCGGTAACGGCTGTGGAGCACGCGCAGGGACTCGCCTGTGATGCCTTCGTCAGGGGCCTCCAGTCAGACCACACCCGGCAGAGACTGCTAGAAAGCAAGGAACCCGACCTGAAGACGGCCATTGCCCTTGCGCTCTCGTTAGAGGAGGCCCACCGAAACCTCGAGGCATACCCCCGTAACGGCGCCGAGACATGGCAATCGAAACCGTGGGACACGGGACCGCCGCCCCCGGCACCAACCGCTGCAGCGACCCAACCGAGACAGCAGCCTCCGGTAAGAACTGCTTCGATGCCCAGTAACCAGGCCCAAAAATGCTATTTCTGTGGCCAGTTAAAACATCCCAGAGCGCACTGCCCAGCTAAGACAGCTACCTGCTCGGGCTGCGGGAAGAAAGGCCATTACGCTAACGCCTGCAAGGGGAAGCCAGCCAGCAGCGCAGCGTGCGGGCCGTGGGAGCAGCCATCTTATCCGCCATTTTGTGTACCCCCGGCCGCATGGCATCCGCCGCCATCGTATCCAACGCACTCAACCGCCATTTCGTCACCGGAACCGACCACCGTCTCGGCGGATGACTATAGTGACTCACTAAGCCACATACTGGCCTCCGTGACGCTGGATCAAGGCCACCCTCACCATCTATCCAGCTCCATGATGGATATCGCGGTAAACGGCCGCGCCACCAGTTGCCTGATCGACAGCGGGAGCACAGAGAGTTTCGTCCACCCCGACACGGTACGTAGCCACTCCCTCACGATTCTGCCAACGCACCATCGCATTTCTATGGCGTCCAAGTCCCAGTCAATGGACATCAGCGGCTACTGTGTGGTGACCCTGTCAGTAGGGGGCACTGAATATCAAAAATTTAAACTGCTAGTCCTGCCCCATCTTTGCGCTGCCGTCCTGCTAGGGTTGGATTTTCAGTGCCACCTTAAGAGTGTCACACTAGCATACGGTGGACCCCTCCCCCCACTCACAGTCTGCAACCAACAACTTTTAAATCGCCCGCTGCAAACCACCTGCAGCCTTTCCACATTAAAAGTCCCCCCCCCTCCCCTGTTCGCTAACCTCACCCGCGACTGTAAACCCATCGCTACCAAAAGCAGGCGGTACAGTGCCGGGGACAGAGCTTTTATCAGCTCTGAGGTGGAGCGGCTCTTGAAGGAGGGCATTATCGAAGGTAGCACTAGCCCCTGGCGAGCCCAGGTTGTAGTCGTTAAAACCACTGCAAAACGCCGCATGGTAATCGACTACAGCCAAACCATAAACCGGTACACCCAGCTGGACGCGTACCCCCTCCCTCGCATATCTGATATGGTCAATCAGATTGCGCAATACAAAGTATTCTCCACCATCGACCTTAAGTCAGCGTACCACCAGCTGCCCATCCGCCATGAGGACCGCCAGTATACTGCCTTCGAGGCAAACGGCCGCCTCTACCACTTCCTTAGGGTCCCCTTCGGCGTCACCAACGGGGTTTCGGTCTTCCAAAGGGAGATGGACCGAATGGTTGACCAGAACGCGCTGCGGGCAACCTTCCCCTATTTGGATAACGTCACCATCTGCGGCCACGACCAGCAGGACCACGACGTTAATCTAGCAAATTTCCTCCGTACGGCCCAACGGCTGAACCTAACGTACAATAAGGAAAAATGTATGTTTCACACCAAGCGCCTGGCCATCCTCGGCTGCGTGGTGGAGAACGGAGTCATCGGGCCCGACCCCGACAGAATGCGCCCCCTAATGGAGCTACCCCTTCCCCACTGCCAAAAAGCACTGAAGAGATGCCTGGGGTTTTTCTCCTACTACGCCCAGTGGGTGCCCCTCTATGCAGACAAAGCCAGGCCCCTCATCAAAGCCACCTCCTTCCCCCTGACACCAGAGGCGTGTGCAGCCTTCACTCTTATCAAGAACGATATCGCGAAGGCCGCAATGCACGCGGTGGATGAGTCCATCCCCTTCCAAGTGGAGAGCGATGCCTCCGACTTCGCCCTAGCCGCGACCCTTAACCAGGCGGGCAGACCCGTGGCCTTTTTCTCAAGGACCCTCCAGGGCCCCGAGACGAGACACTCCTCCGTCGAAAAGGAGGCCCAGGCTATTGTAGAAGCGGTGCGTCACTGGAGGCATTACCTGGCCGGGAAACGATTTACCCTGCTCACTGACCAGCGTTCAGTAGCTTTTATGTTTAATAATAAGCAGAGGGGTAAAATCAAGAACGACAAGATCTTGAGGTGGAGAATCGAACTCTCCACCTACAATTATGATATCTTGTATCGGCCAGGGAAACTCAATGAGCCCCCAGATGCCCTATCACGTGGTACATGCGCCAACGCGCAGAGTGATAGGCTGCAGTCCCTCCACAATGACCTCTGCCACCCGGGGGTCACCAGGTTTTTCCATTTTATCAAATCCCGTAACCTGCCCTACTCCATCGAGGAGGTCAGGACCATGACCAAGAGCTGCCAAATCTGCGCCGAGTGCAAACCGCACTTCTATAGGCCGGACAGAGCAAGCCTGATCAAGGCCACCCGCCCCTTCGAACGCCTGAGCGTCGATTTTAAAGGGCCCCTCCCCTCCGCTGACCGCAATGTGTACTTCCTCAACATAGTTGATGAGTACTCCCGTTTCCCCTTTGCCATCCCTTGCCCAGACATGACCAGTACCACGGTCATCAAGTGTCTGAATGACATCTTCGCTCTGTTCGGGTTCCCCAGCTATATACATAGCGACAGGGGCTCATCGTTCATGAGCGACGAACTTCGGCAGTACCTGCTAACAAGAGGTATCGCCACGAGCAGGACCACCAGTTACAACCCCCGGGGGAACGGCCAGGTGGAAAGGGAGAACGCGACGGTTTGGAAGGCAGTCCTCTTAGCACTAAAATCTAAGGGCCTTCCGACCTCCCGCTGGCAGGAGGTCCTCCCTGCAGCGCTTCACTCCATTCGGTCACTGCTTTGTACTGCCACTAATGCGACCCCTCATGAGAAAATGTTCGTTTTCCCCCGGAAGTCTACATCGGGAACCTCGCTACCGGCATGGTTGACTTCTCCTGGGCCCGTCCTACTGCGGAGGCACGTGAGGACGCATAAAACGGACCCCCTGGTCGAGCGGGTGCACCTCCTACACGCCAACCCCCAGTATGCCTGGGTGACATACCCAGACGGGCGGGAGGACACGGTCTCCATACGAGATCTCGCACCCTCGGGTACCCCTGAATTACCACCGTTATCCCCCTTACCACCGTTATCCCCCTTACCACTGTTATCCCCCACCACCCCTCCCAACCCAACCCCTGCAGACGGCATGCCAAAGCCCCAGGAATCTTCGCCAACCACCCAGACACCAGACCCGACGTCGGATGCTGCAACACCACCGCCGCCACCACGATGATCAGGACGTCAGACAAGGCCTCCTGATAGACTTAACTTGTAGTACCCTTCACCCCGCCGGACTTCACATTAAACAAGGGGTGAATGTGGTAAACCACTGTATTGTATATTGCCACCTCTGGGTGGCGCTGTGTATGGAGGCATGCCTCAGCTGACTCCACCCACCACTGTGTGGGTTTCGTTCAGACTTGTTCAGTCACTCACGAAGAAGCATGGTCTCTTCTTAGCTAATAAAAGCCTTATTCATCTCTTCTTTCGACTCATCATCTCTTCTTCGACTCATCACCTTTTATGAAGTAATTGATAAGCGTATCACCCAGCACATCCCAAGGACAGCACAGTCCCTCAGTGTGTTAGAGCCCCAGCACGTCCCGAGGACAGCACAGTCCCTCAGTGTGTTAGACCCCCAGCACATCCCAAGGACAGCACAGTCTCTCAGTGTATTAGAGCCCCAGCACGTCCCAAGGACAGCACAGTCTCTCAGTGTGTTAGAGCCCCAGCACGTCCCAAGGACAGCACAGTCCCTCAGTGTGTTAGAGCCCCAGCACGTCCCAAGGACAGCACAGTCCCTTACTGTGTTAGAGCCCCAGCATGTCCCAGGGACAGCACAGTCCCTCAGTGTGTTAGAGCCCCAGCACGTCCCAAGGACAGCACAGTCCCTCAGTGTGTTAGAGCCCCAGCACGTCCCAAGGACAGCACAGTCCCTTACTGTGTTAGAGCCCCAGCATGTCCCAGGGACAGCACAGTCCCTCAGTGTGTTAGAGCCCCAGCACGTCCCAAGGACAGCACAGTCTCTCAGTGTGTTAGAGCCCCAGCACGTCCCGAGGACAGCACAGTCCCTCAGTGTGTTAGAGCCCCAGCATGTCCTAAGGACAGCACAGTCTCTCAGTGTGTTAGAGCCCCAGCACGTCCCGAGGACAGCACAGTCTCTCAGTGTGTTAGAGCCCCAGCACGTCCCGAGGACAGCACAGTCTCTCAGTGTGTTAGAGCCCCAGCACGTCCCGAGGACAGCACAGTCCCTCAGTGTGTTAGAGCCTCAGCACGTCCCGAGGACAGCACAGTCTCTCAGTGTGTTAGAGCCACAGCACGTCCCAGGGACAGCACAGTCCCTCAGTGTGTTAGAGCCCCAGCACGTCCCCAGGACAGCACAGTCCCTCAGTGTGTTAGAGCCCCAGCACGTCCCCAGGACAGCACAGTCCCTCAGTGTGTTAGAGCCCCAGCATGTCCCAAGGACAGCACAGTCCCTCAGTGTGTTAGAGCCCCAGCACGTCCCAAGGACAGCACAGTCCCTCAGTGTGTTAGAGCCCCAGCACGTCCCAAGGACAGCACAGTCCCTCAGTGTGTTAGAGCCCCAGCATGTCCCAAGGACAGCACAGTCCCTCAGTGTGTTAGAGCCCCAGCACGTCCCAAGGACAGCACAGTCCCTCAGTGTGCTGGAGCCCCAGCACGTCCCAAGGACAGCACAGTCCCTCAGTGTGTTAGAGCCCCAGCATGTCCCAAGGACAGCACAGTCTCTCAGTGTGTTAGAGCCCCAGCATGTCCCAAGGACAGCACAGTCTCTCAGTGTGTTAGAGCCCCAGCATGTCCCAAGGACAGCACAGTCCCTCAGTGTGTTAGAGCCCCAGCATGTCCCAAGGACAGCACAGTCCCCCAGTGTGTTAGAGCCCCAGCATGTCCCAAGGACAGCACAGTCTCTCAGTGTGTTAGAGCCCCAGCATGTCCCAAGGACAGCACAGTCTCTCAGTGTGTTAGAGCCCCAGCACGTCCCAGGGACAGCACAGTCTCTCTGTGTGTTAGAGCCCCAGCATGTCCCAAGGACAGCACAGTCTCTCAGTGTGTTAGAGCCCCAGCACATCCCAAGGACAGCACAGTCCCTCAGTGTGTTAGAGCCCCAGCACATCCCAAGGACAGCACAGTCCCTCAGTGTGTTAGAGCCCCAGCATGTCCCGAGGACAGCATAGTCTCTCAGTGTGTTAGAGCCCCAGCACGTCCCAAGGACAGCACAGTCCCTCAGTGTGTTAGAGCCCCAGCATGTCCCGAGGACAGCACAGTCTCTCAGTGTGTTAGAGCCCCAGCATGTCCCAAGGACAGCACAGTCCCTCAGTGTGTTAGAGCCCCAGCACGTCCCAAGGACAGCACAGTCCCTCAGTGTGTTAGAGCCCCAGCTCGTCCCGAGGACAGCACAGTCTCTCAGTGTGTTAGAGCCCCAGCACGTCCCAAGGACAGCACAGTCTCTGTGTGTTAGAGCCCCAGCACGTCCCAAGGACAGCACAGTCTCTCACTGTGTTAGAGCCCCAGCATGTCCCAAGGACAGCACAGTCCCTCAGTGTGTTAGATCACCAGCATGTCCCAAGGACAGCACAGTCTCTCAGTGTGTTAGAGCCCCAGCATGTCCCAAGGACAGCACAGTCCCTCGGTGTGTTAGAGCCCCAGCACGTCCCAAGGACAGCACAGTCCCTCAGTGTGTTAGAGCCCCAGCACGTCCCAAGGACAGCACAGTCCCTCAGTGTGTTAGAGCCCTAGCATGTCCCGAGGACAGCACAGTCTCTCAGTGTGTTAGAGCCCCAGCACGTCCCGAGGACAGCACAGCCTCTCAGTGTGTTAGAGCCCCAGCACGTCCCGAGGACAGCACAGTCTCTCAGTGTGTTAGAGCCCCAGCACGTCCCAAGGACAGCACAGTCCCTCAGTGTGTTAGAGCCCCAGCATGTCCCAAGGACCGCACAGTCCCTCAGTGTGTTAGAGCCCCAGCACGTCCCAAGGACAGCACAGTCTCTCAGTGTGTTAGATCCCCAGCACGTCCCAAGGACAGCATAGTCCCTCAGTGTGTTAGAGCCCCAGCACGTCCCAAGGACAGCACAGTCTCTCAGTGTGTTAGAGACCCAGCATGTCGCAAGGACTGCACAGTCCCTCAGTGTGTTAGAGCCCCAGCACGTCCCAAGGACAGCATAGTCCCTCAGTGTGTTAGAGCCCCAGCACGTCCCAAGGACAGCACAGTCCCTCAGTGTGTTAGAGCCCCAGCATGTCCCAAGGACAGCACAGTCCCTCAGTGTGTTAGAGCCCCAGCACGTCCCAAGGACAGCACAGTCTCTCAGTGTGTTAGAGACCCAGCATGTCCCAAGGATAGCACAGTCCCTCAGTGTGTTAGAGCCCCAGCACGTCCCAAGGACAGCACAGTCCCTCAGTGTGTTAGAGCCCCAGCACGTCCCAAGGACAGCACAGTCTCTCAGTGTGTTAGAGACCCAGCATATCCCAAGGATAGCACAGTCCCTCAGTGTATTAGAGCCCCAGCACGTCCCAAGGACAGCACAGTCCCTCAGTGTGTTAGAGCCCCAGCATATCCCAAGGACAGCACAGTCTCTCACTGTGTTAGAGCCCCAGCTCATCACATTTTCCGTCAGGGCTCTGCCGATCACCTGCCATAACTACTGCGGAAGATCTGCCCAAAACCATGGTGTGAATTCATGCAGACATTTGACCCCGTTTCCTGTTCCTGGGACTAGGGACAGGGTCACTGGCAAGGCTTGGAAGCTAAGCAGAGCCAGGCCTGGTTAGTACCTGGAGGGGTGACCATCAGGGTAAGACCACGTGCAGAAGTTCACGGAAGGAGCCCCAAGGAGGGGCGGTTGGTGGGAAGGTCACGGAAGGAGCCCCGGGAGGGACGGCTGGTGAGCAGGCCCGGGCGTTGGGCTGAAGATTGTCGGACAGGAGGAATGGTGGAAATGGAATGGCGGCGCGCACAGACGCAGCGGCTTTGCTTCTTCCAGGACGGTGCTATTTACGTTTAATGTTAATGTTATTTGTACTGGACTCATGGGAGCTTGCAAGATCACATTTCGTTGTTCATGTACTTGTGCATTGTACAATGACAATAAAGTTGAATTATTATTATTATTAAAAGGCAGCACCCCCAACAATGCAGCGCTCCCTTAGCACTGCACTGAAGTGTCAGACCAGATTATGGGCTCATGTCCCTGGGGTTTGAACCCATACTTACTGCCTCCAAGGCAAAATTGCTATCACTGATCCAAGCTAACATTAATATCTGTATATGGTTAATGAACACAGTCAATAATCTCTTGGCCAAGTTAATTTTATCAGTACGTCACCTGTACAGCCCAGGTGTGGAATTTCTGCCACACCGCTAAGTAATTAGTGCAACTTTTGCAAAATCATCTTCTAGGATTACACTTCAATTATCTTGTCAAGGAGAATAATCTGGCCACAGATTTAAGGTATTTGGCAAAAGAACCAGAGAAGAGATGAAGAGGTTTTTTTTTTACGCAGCGAGCGATGTTCCCTCTGATGGGAAAGGTCCCGCACAGGCTGCTTACCGGCTTTTACACAATAAATACATGGGCAGAAATTTAAAAGGGAGCGCGCATTAAAAGAAACAGGCCACACCGAACAAAGCTTAGCTTGCAGGGAACATTGGCAGCGAGTTGTTACGATCTGGAATGTGCTGCCTGAAAGGGAGGGTTGGAAGCAGTTTCGACAGATAACTGGATAAATAATTGAAAAGGTAAAATTTGCAGGGCTATGGGGGAAAGAGCAGGGGGGTGGGGTGTGGGACTAATTGGAGAGCTCTTTCAAAGAGCCGGCACAGGCACGATGGGCCGAATGGCCTCCTTCTGTGCTGTATGATTCTACGATTCTATAATTCCAAATGAAGCAAGCAGTGATTCAGTCGTTGTCCAAGTTGCATAGTACGTATCCAAGTAATATCTTGGGATTAGGGGAAGGAATGCCAAATATTTTCCTGTCTGGACAAGTTTTGTCTTTAGCTTCGGAAAGCGCAAGGCAACATTTATTCCACAAATTATTAGTTTGTTTTACCTGGAACATTTTGTGACGTTACTTATTTCCGTCCTACTTAGAAATTTCACACTTTGAAGAAAGGGTTACTTATGGGCATGGTTGTGTTCGGGTGGTAAGCGGATGTGCAAGCCAGAGTACTTGTGCCAGAAGTCTAGCAGCTAACTACGTGAATCAGATTCTTAGAAGGATGAGCAAAGTGCTTGTTTCTTGACAGAGCACAACACTTAATTAGATAAGCACACAGCTGTGTTTCATAGCGAGGTTTTTATAGTGTTTTGTTACGTCAACAGTGCAGTGAAAGGATTAATGGAAGCTGGATTCGAAACTCTCTAATGATGACTGTTAATGGCTCTTTTTTCTAGAAAAGAGAAGACTGAGGGTATTGAATCCGTTGATTCTTAAAGTATGATGTTTTCCAATAACTAGACGGAGGCTGTAAATTAACAATCAACAGGTGTTTACTGGAGGAGGGTAGTCTAAAGACTAAGGCCTAGAAATTCAGTTAAGGCCCGCCAGCAGGCTAACGCCCAAAAGTTAGCGCTGCGCGCGGAGCCATGTGCGCCCGTCAGATATTCGGCTCTTGCGCCCCAAGTCGGAACCGGGCGCTATTCCAGGGTGTGCCCGCCCCCGCTTGGGGCGCTGAAACTGAATTTCTGCACTGTAGGCCCCACTGCGCCACCCGCTGCGGAGCGGCAGGCTGCGGTACTGCAGGCCTCCTCCTTCTCTTAAGGGGGAGGTGCCTGCAACAGCGAGATCGCCGCTGGATTGTGCCGGCAAATGAGCCCGGCACCACGGAGAAGTGCCGGGCTCGCAGAAAGCAGCCGGCAATGCCGCGGGGGGGGTGGTGGAGGAGGCCGGGGAAGGAGGTGCGGGCAGGCGGCCGCCGAAAAAGCGGCCGGCCGCACCTCCACCTTAAAGCGCCCCAGTAGCGCAGCAGTACGGCCCCGTTTTTCAATCGCTGTTTGCGGCCGCTGCAGAAGAGGCGGCCGCAACTAAATATGGGGTTTGGGCCGGAAGCGGGGCGGAACCGGGGCACTGCGCACACCGATGACGTCATCGGTGTCGGCGCAGCGCTACCGGCTACCGCCGCCATTACCGCAGCGCTGAATATCAGCGCACCCTCTTACACTGGTGCAGAAACCCTATTTGGGCGGTAACTGGGCGCAAAGCCCACTGAATTTCTAGCCCTAACAGTACAGAGGCATGCTCAAGGCTTATATACAGGTGTGGTCACTGCCGGTACTACAGTATACAGGAGCAGTAAAAGTAGTTCTCTCTTAAAGGCACATACACTACAATTCCTCCCCTTTTAGATTAACAGTACCCATAACATTCAAATAACAGTTAACACTTTAACATGCACATTAAACTGAAATAGTCCATTTATAGATTCAGTCTTGGGGCGGCTTCCTGATCCTTTCTGGATAGTGCCTTTCCTGAGGTTCTTGTTCTTGGTGCGGAGGCGATTCTGGCTCCCTTTCGTCGGTTAGTTCATCAGTTTCCGCTGTTACTGTTTCTGGGGTAGATGCTACCGGTATGTCGGGTTCATCCCCAGGTACGCGAGACATGGGGTTGACTCGTTCCTGTGACGCTAGGATCTGGTCGACGTGGCGTCTCACAATGTTCTCCCCGACATCCACTGTGTACATTAATGGCCCCTGCCGTGTGCATATCGTTCTGGGTTGCCATTTCTCTGTTCGGTAGTCGCGGGCCAAGACTGGTTGTCCTACATTGAAGCTCCTTGTCAGCTTCTCATTAATGTGCTGGAATTGCTTATCCTCAACATTCCTTCGCACATTTGGTCTCAGCAAATCCAGACAAGATTTCAACCTTCGGTTAAAGAACATCATGGCCGGGGTCTGGTTGGTAACTGCATGTGTCGCATTTCTGTAGGCTAACAGGAAATTGTCCACCTTATGCTGTAGTGGAATTTCATCATCGCACATGGCCCTTATCGCCTTTTTAAAGGTTTGTACGAACCTCTCAGCCAATCCATTTGTGGCTGGATGATACGGGGCGGATGTGTAATGCCTTACCCCATTCCTTTTCATAAATTTTTGAAACTCTTCGGACACAAACTGTGGTCCGTTATCAGAGCAAATCTGCTCTGGCAAGCCGTTCCTGGCAAATATGGTCCGTAGGACTGCAATCGTTTTCTCTGTAGTGGTGGAGGACATTTTGATTACCTCAGGCCATTTCGAGTGCGCATCCACTGCTATTAAGAACATTGAGTCCATGAATGGACCAGCAAAATCAATATGTACCCGTTGCCATGGAGAGGAGGGCCACTCCCTTGGGTGTAGAGGGGCATGTGGTGGTGCATTTTGGACCTTCTGGCATCCTGAGTAGGTCCTCGATTTGTTGATCGATCCCCGGCCACCACACATAAGCCCTGGCAAGGCTTTTCATTTTCGCCCCTCCCAGATGGCCTTCGTGAAGCTCATTGAGCACTCTCTCCCTTAACTTGGGTGGAATTACCACTCGGGATCCACACATCACTGTCCCCTGGCATACTGACAGCTGTTCTCTTCTGGATGAGAATGCTGGCAACAGTGAGTCGCCATGTGTTGGCCATCCCTTCACCGTCAAATCATATACCCGAGACAGTGTTGGACCATTGCGGGTCTCCTTCTCTATATCCACGTTAGTTACTGGCAATCGTTCAATTATCGACGAATAAAATATTTCGATAGGGTCCACTGCTGGTGCTTCCTCCACAGTAGGCAGTGGCAGGCGTGATAGCCCATCAGCGTTTCCATGCTGTTTCGTGCCCTTATACTCTATTTCATATTGGTTCGCCCCTAGAAAAAGGGACCATCTTTGTAGCCGTTGTGCAGTCATCACCGGAACGCTCTTCTTTGGATTAAAGATGGAAACAAGTGGTTGGTGGTTGTGGTAAACCACTGTTAACCTGTACATGCCTGTGTGGTAAACCACTGTTAACCCTGTGCAAGTCCAGGCATGTCTCAGCCCCTGGCTCCACCCCTAAGCCCGGGTATAAAGGTGACTCACCACCCTTCCCCCGGGAGCTCTTAGGATGGATTCGCTAGCAGAGGCATGCTCTAGTTCTTAGTCAATAAAAGCCTACTTCATATAAGTCCATTTCGTAGTCTTTGGTATTGTTGATAGCGCATCAATTTTATTGACTAATTTTCAACATGGAGCAAATCTTGAAGCCGGAACGTTTAGACCTGGATCCTCAAGCAGCAGATGCAGCCAATAACTTTGAACACTGGCTGAGCTGTTTCGAAGCCTTCCTGGAGGCCTCCAGCACTACTGTCACTACAGATGACGTGAAACGGCTTGTCTTGAACTCACGGGTGAGCCACCGAGTCTACTCGATCATCCGAGACACCACTACTTACGCGGCCGCCATCGCGACGCTAAAGGAACAATACATGAGGCCTGTTAACGAGGTCTACGCCAGACACCTCCTGACTACCCGAAAACAGTGCCCCGGGGAATCGGGCGCTGAATATTTACTGGCACTGAGAGTCCTCGGCCGGGACTGTAATTGCAAAGCGGTGACGGCCAAGGAATGCACGGAAGACCTGATCCGAGACGCCTACGTAGCCGACATCAGGTCCAACTATACTCGGCAGAGGCTGCTGGAACAGAGGGGGCTCGACCTGCAGAAGACGGTGGCCCTCGCTAACTCGTTAGACGTGGCCCTCCAGAACATGGACGCCTACCCCCCTGACCGGATGGCCACGTGGATGCCACAGGAGCAGCCATCTTGGGACCCGGTAAGGCCACAAGCCGCCAGCAGCCCAACTACAGCTGCAATGACCAGAGGCCAGAAATGCTACTTCTGCGGCCAGGCCAAGCACCCCAGACAGCAATGCCCAGCAAAGGACGCGACCTGCTCCAAATGCGGCAAGAAAGGCCACTATGCGAGAGTGTGCAAGGCGAAATCGACCCCCAATTCCAGCAGCGCCGCGTGTGAACCGTACAGGCCGCCATTTTGGACCCCACCAACCACGTGTGAGCCGTGCGGGCCGCCATTTTGGACACCACCAGCCGAGGGGGAGCCGCCATCTTGGACACCATCTCGGGACCAGGCCCTCAGCGCGGGCGAATACTACAGCGACCCACCGACCTCGACGATGGCCTCCATCACCCTGGACCAATCTAGGCCCCATCAACTAGCCAGGTCCATGATGAACGTAAAGGTAAATGGCCATGCCACAAATTGCCTTTTCGACTGCGGAAGCACGGAGAGCTTCATCCACCCCGACACGGTGCAACGCTACTCCCTATCAGTTATGCGCACACGCCACCAGGTCTTTATGGCCTTAAAGTCCCATACGGCGGACGTCGGCGGCTACTGTGTAGCGACTCTTACAGTGAACGGCGTGGAGTACAGAGAGTTTAAATTCCTCGTCCTGCCACAGCTCTGCGCTCCCGTACTGCTAGGATTAGACTTCCAGTGCCATCTGGAGAGCATCACGATGGCATATGGCGGGCCCCTGCCCCCACTTACAGTCTGCAGCCAGCAGAATTTAAACACGGTGCCGCGCAAAGTATGCAGCCTGTCCACCCTGAAGGTCAAACCCCCCCCGTTGTTCGCTAACCTCGCCAAAGACTGCAAGCCAATTGCTACTAAAAGCAGGCGGTAGAGTGCCGGGGATAGGAGCTTTATTAAATCAGAAGTACAAAGACTCCTGAGGGAAGGGATTATCGAGGGCAGCACCAGCCCATGGCGAGCCCAAGTGGTGGTAGTAAAGACCGGCGAAAAACAGCGCCTGGTTATTGATTACAGCCAGACGATCAATCGATACACGCAATTAGACGCATACCCACTTCCCCGCATATCTGACATGGTCAACCAGATAGCACAATACCGGGTATTCTTGACGATTGATCTGAAGTCGGCATACCACCAGCTCCCCATCAGGCCTGAGGACCGCCAGTACACGGCCTTCGAGGCTGACGGTCACCTCTACCACTTCCTCCGAGTCCCCTTCGGCGTCACCAACGGGGTCTCGGTCTTCCAAAGGGAGATGGACCGGATGGTTGACCAGAACGCGCTGCAGGCCACCTTCCCCTATCTAGACAACGTCACCATCTGCGGCCATGACCGGCAGGACCACGACGCCAACCTAGAAAAATTCCTCCGTACGGCCCAACGGCTGAATCTGACATACAACAGAGAAAAATGTATGTTCCGCACCGCGCGCCTCGCTATTCTTGGCTGCGTGGTGGAAAACGGAGTCATCGGCCCCGGCCCCGACCGAATGCGCCCCCTCCTGGAACTACCCCCCCCCCCCACTGCCTAAAAGCCCTGAAGAGATGCCTAGGATTCTTCTCTTACTACGCCCAGTGGGTGCCCAACTATGCGGACAAAGCCCGGCCCCTCATCAAGTCAACCTCCTTCCCTCTGACGGCAGAGGCCCGTGCGGCCTTCACCCTCATAAAAGAGGACATTGCGAAGGCCACAATGCATGCAGTGGATGAGTCCATCCCTTTCCAAGTGGAGAGCGATGCATCCGACTTCGCCCTAGCCACAACCCTTAACCAGGCAGGGAGACCCGTGGCCTTCTTTTCACGGACCCTCCAGGGCCCCGAAATTCGACACTCCTCAGTCGAGAAGGAGGCCCAGGTGATAGTGGAGGCTGTACGGCACTGGAGGCATTATCTGGCCGGTAAACGTTTCACCCTGCTCACTGACCAACGGTCAGTAGCATTTATGTTTAACAACAGACAAAGGGGGAAAATCAAAAATGATAAGATATTGCGGTGGAGGATCGAGTTATCCACCTACAACTACGATATCTTATACCGGCCCGGGAAACTTAATGACCCCCCAGACGCCCTATCCCGTGGGACATGTGCCAACGCACAAGTCGATAGGCTACGGACCCTCCACAATGATCTCTGCCACCCGGGGGTCACCAGGTTCTTCCACTTTATTAAAGCTCGCAACCTGCCTTACTCCATCGAGGAGGTCAGGACCATGACCAGGAACTGCCAGGTCTGCGCCGAATGCAAACCGCATTTTTATAGGCCAGACAGGGCACACCTGATTAAAGCCACCCGCCCCTTCAAACGTCTCAGCGTCGATTTCAAGGGGCCCCTTCCCTTCTCTGACCGCAACACGTACTTCCTCAATATTATTGACGAGTACTCCCGCTTCCCCTTCGCCATCCCCTGCCCGGACATGACCAGCGCCACAGTCATCAGGTGCCTCCACGACCTGTTCGCCATATTTGGCTTCCCCAATTACATCCACAGCGACAGGGGCTCGTCGTTCATGAGCGACGAGCTGCGCCAGTACCTGCTCGAGAAGGGCATAGCCATGAGCAGGACTACCAGCTACAACCCCCGGGGTAACGGACAGGTAGAGAGGGAGAATGCAACGGTGTGGAAGACCGCCATGCTCGCCCTAAAATCCAAGGGCCTCCCAATCTCCCGCTGGCAAGATGTCCTCTCCGATGCGCTCCACTCCATACGATCACTGCTCTGTACTGCCACAAACGCTACCCCTCACGAGAAGATGTTCATCTTCCCCAGGAAATCCACCTCGGGGGCATCACTACCGCCGTGGCTGACGTCTCCGGGACCCGTCCTGCTCAGGAAACACGTGAGGAGCCATAAGACGGAGCCCCTGGTCGAAAAGGTTCACCTCCTCCACGCCAACCCACAGTACGCCTACGTGGCGTATCCTGACAGGCGGGAGGACACAGTCTCAATTCGAGACCTCGCACCCTCAGGTACCACCCGAAACACCATCGATCACCATCCACTACCTCCACCCACCACCACTACCCACGACGCACCACCGGGGTGTCTACCACGAACTGACGACATGCCGGTGCCATCCCTACCCCGAGAGGACGACACGCTAGTGCTCCGTCCCACGCGAGAAGCGGCCGGCACCACGAAGATCATTACGACAGACAAGACCCCCGGAGAGACTTTCGTATACAAACTTTTGAAACACTTCACCCCGCCGGACTCTTTTTTAAACGAGGGGTGAATGTGGTAAACGACTGTTAACCTGTACATGCCTGTGTGGTAAACCACTGTTAACCCTGTACAAGTCCAGGCATGTCTCAGCCCCTGGCTCCGCCCCTAAGCCCGGGTATAAAGGTGATTCACCACCCTTCCCCCCGGGAGCTCTTAGGATGGATTCACTAGCAGAGGCATGCTCTAGTTCTTAGTCAATAAAAGCCTACTTCATATAAGTCCATTTCGTAGTCTTTGGTATTGTTGATAGCGCATCACTGTGTACGGAGCTCTCATATCTTTTAACTATACCTCTCTGTAATCCGGACTTTTTGATAAACCGGCACCACGCTGGTCCCGTCGGTGCCGGATAATAAAGAGTTTCCTGTAAGTGGGTTTTCATGGAATAGAATCATAGACTCTTACAGCGCAGAAGTGGGTGGGGGCCATTCGGCCCGTCGTGCCTGTGCCTGGAAAGAGACGTCCAATTTAATCCCACGCCCCAGCATTTTCCCCCCATAACTCTGCAAATGCGATCTCTTCAAACACACGCCCAGCTGCCTTTTGAAAGTCCCTACGGAATCTGATTCCACCACCTTTTCAAGGCGTGCGTTCCAGATCTTAGCAACCCTTTTTATAATATGTAATCTGAGCAAAAGCTGCCTAAAGAATTTCTAGACAGACCCCAAACTGAGAGTGGTGGATGCACAGGCAGACGAGAGGTATTTAAAATGCAGCATGGCCAGTCGCTTTGCATAGGCTAGTGCATTTATTGGAGCTGGTGGTATGTCATGGTTTAGTATTTTTCCTGGAATAGCTGCACTGCATGTTGAAACATAAACACTGCACGAAACAGATACGATAAATTTAAAGACCTTTTTAACTGTGTCCCAGAACAGGATGTCCTTTATACCCTTGCCTTTCTGAATTATTAAACAGGAAAACTGGCAAACAAACACTTTTCTCTAAATCTAGTCGAGCTCTTGTGGCGTTGCACGTGGGGATTTCAGACCAAATGTAGTGTACAGGTGAAAAGGGGTGAAAGAGCATGGGATAATTGGGCCAGGGTATGCATATGTAATTCCCCAAACATTTTTAAAGTCATATATTCTGTCACGATTTATTTTTATATAATAATTGGAAAAAATGGCTGCAGTTTGGGAGGCAGAGAAGTAGAATTGGTTCAGGCAAAGGGGTTTCTCTGCAGTACAGGATCAGGAGCTAGCAGATGCAAAATTGAGGTGTTACCGTGCCACCACTGGCAGGAGGGTGCAATTACAACGTGACAAGTTTACATAGGAGTTTCTGTTATGAAAGTGGACATACCAATATATAATGGGAAAAGGCGACATAGCAAGTGCATGCAGATGTAGGTATTTTTTATATATCTATATATATAAAAGGATATGTCTCTCTGTCTGTCTGTCTCTCTGTCTGTCTCTCTGTCTGTCTCTCTGTCCGGCTATACAATCAAAAGTTATAGAGCATACCTACACATGTTATATCAAAAGAAAGCTCATCATTAGGGGACTCTTGTAGGCGTATTTACTTTTTGGTCGGACAAAAATTGTGCCGACGGTATCCAAAAAATGTTCAAAATTCCGCTCATTATCTGCTCATTTGCATCGAGTGGGGGCGGGTTCATTGTGTGTGCAGGCGGGCCATCCTACAGTCGAGTGACAGGACCATTGACCAACCCTACACTTCAGTGACCTGACGGTTGACCAATCAGTGCGTGTGTGGGCGGGCCTTATCATTCTGAACGGAGGTGAGTGTCAGCCATCTTGATTCCTAACTACTAACTATTGATTTATTTTTCCCACTTTCTGTGTGTGTGTGGAGGGGATTTTATCCAGCACAAATTTGGTACTTAGGAGCCCAACTAGCTCATTATATAATTTGCATGTAATAAATGAGTCCAGTATGTGATTTGTTTCTCAGGGCCATGTCAGTGTGGGGGCCCGGGGCCTAGGCTTCTCCAACCGCCAGCAGCGCAACTCCAGTCCCAGGCTCCCGGCCTAGACAGGGACCAACACTGGCAGAGGGGAGAGGGTCTGCTGCCTCCGCTCCATTCCCGGGGTCGGTAGGTGGGGAGGCTTCATAAGCAACTGGGGTAGGTCGCAAGCCCCGAATAATTATCTGAAGGTCCCGTGTTTGCAGCTGAGGGGATTTCTTCTGCTGACAGCCCCAGGTTAACGGCAGCCATCTTTGTCAAGGAGGGTGAAAAGTTTCAGTGCGACGCCATTTTGATTCAGTGTGTAACAGAGTGCATGCGCGGCCATCTTAGTACAGGAACATAGAGTGGGTGGGGCTTCAGTGCTCCCAATCGGGTCCTGGAGAGACAATCGAGTGGGTGGGCGGGGCCTAATCTTTCCAACTGAACAGCAAGCGGCGGCCATTGTTGTTTGTGATACAACACACTGACAGGTGAGGACCCCCTTTTTTAATAAAAAGATTGGTGAGGTTGTAAAGTGTATGTTATAGAAAGATTTACCAAAAATGTTTTATAAGTACTTTAAGTTTCATGTTTCAAGATATTAAAAGGTAGGCTGGGCCATGTCAGTGCAGGGGCCCGAGGCCTAGGCTTCTCCAACGGCCGGCAGCGCAACTCCAGTCCCAGGCTTCCGGCCCAGACAGGGACCAACACTGGCAGAGGGGAGAGGGTCTGCTGGCTCCCCCTCTCCCTTTCCCCCCCTCCCCCCTCCCACACACCCCCTTTGCCCCCCTCCCACACCCCCCCTTCACCCCCGCTCCCACCCCCCTTCCCCCCATTCCCACACCCCCCCTCCCACACCCCCCTTCCCCCCCACAACCCCCTTCCCCCCCCACACCCCCCCTTCCCCCCCACACACCCCCTTCCCCCCCACACCCCCTTCCCCCGCCCACCCCCCCAGTCTCTCTCTCACACTCCCAGTCTCTCTCTCACACTCCCACTCTCTCTCTCACACTTCCACTCTCTCTCTCACACTCCCACTCTCTCTCTCTCTCACACCCCCACTCTCTCTCTCCCCCACTCTCTCTCACTCTCTCTCTCCCCCACTCTCTCTCTCTCCCCCACTCTCTCTCTCTCCCCCACTCTCTCTCTCTCTCCCACTCTCTCTCTCTCTCCCACTCTCTCTCTCTCCCCCACTCTCTCTCTCTCCCCCACACTCTCTCTCTCCCCCACACTCTCTCTCTCCCCCACTCTCTCTCTCTCTCTCCCACTCTCTCTCTCTCTCCCACTCTCTCTCTCTCCCCCACTCTCTCTCTCTCCCCCACTCTCTCTCTCTCCCCCACTCTCTCTCTCTCTCTCCCCCACTCTCTCTCTCTCTCCCCACTCTCTCTCTCCCCCACACTCTCTCCCTCTCTCCCCCACTCTCTCTCTCTCCCCAGTCTCTCTCTCTCTCCCCAGTCTCTCTCTCTCCCCCACTCTCTCTCTCTCCCCCACTCTCTCTCTCTCTCTCCCCCACTCTCTCTCTCTCCCCACTCTCTCTCTCCCCCACACTCTCTCCCTCTCTCCCCCACTCTCTCTCTCTCTCCCCAGTCTCTCTCTCTCTCCCCAGTCTCTCTCTCTCTCCCCCCCAGTCTCTCTCTCCCCGTCTCTCTCTCTCGCTCTCCCCCTGTCTCTCTCTCTCCCCTAGTCTCCCTCTCTCTCTCCCCCAGTCTCTCTCTCCCCCGTCTCTCTCTCTCTTTCCCCCAGTCTCTCTCTCTCTCCCCCAGTCTCTCTCTCTCTCCCCCACTCTCTCTCTCTCTCCCACTCTCTCTCTCTCCCCCACTCTCTCTCTCCCCCACACTCTCTCTCTCTCTCCCCCACTCTCTCCCACTCTCTCTCTCTCTCCCCCACTCTCTCTCTCTCTCCCCCACTCTCTCTCTCTCCCCCACTCTCTCTCTCTCTCCCCCACTCTCTCTCTCTCCCCCACTCTCTCTCTCTCTCTCCCCCACTCTCTCTCTCCTCCACTCTCTCTCTCTCTCTCTCCCCCACTCTCTCTCTCTCCCCCACACTCTCTCCCTCTCTCCCCCACTCTCTCTCTCTCCCCAGTCTCTCTCTCTCCCCAGTCTCTCTCTCTCTCCCCCAGTCTCTCTCTCCCCCATCTCTCTCTCCCCCGTCTCTCTCTCTCTCTCCCTCCCCCTGTCTCTCTCTCTCTCTCCCCCAGTCTCTCTCTCTCCTCCAGTCTCTCTCTCTCTCTCCCCCAGTCTCTCTCTCCCCCCCCCAGTCTCTGTCTCTCTCCCCCAGTCACTCTCTCTCTCCCCGTCACTCCCTCGCTCCCCCAGTCTCTCTCTCTCTCCCCAGTCTCTCTCTCTCTCCCCCAGTCTCTCTCTCTCTCCCCCAGTCTCTCTCTCTCTCCCCCAGTCTCTCTCTCTCTTTCCCCCAGTCTCTCTCTCTCTTTCCCCCAGTCGCTCTCTCTTCCTCCCAGTCACTCTCTCTCTTCCCCCAGTCGCTCTCTCTTCCCCCCAGTCGTTCTCTCTCTCTCTTCCAACAACAACATGCCCTCAAAAAACCCTCGGCACCGCCGGGCACTTCAGCAAGTATATTATGAATGTACCTGTAAAATACATACACCACCAATAGGTTCCCCAAAACTCCCGTAGTACCAATCACAATTATACAGCTGCCAATGACATAGTGAACATAGCCTGGAACATCAACCTTGTTGATGGGATGGTGGGGAGGCTCCATTGTTGCAGTCTGCAAGAAAATAAAAATGAGATACTTTCCATTACCCAAATATACAACCATATTTCATAAATGAAATGATCCACCAAAAAAAAAATTCACTGTGCTGTAAACTGTTTGGACACTGAAAGCAGTTGTGTCCTGTTCTGCCTGAACTTGCCTGCTGCACGAGTTCAAAACTGATCCGTGTAATAATGCTTTTCAAACTCGCCCTGTTTATTTTGTGCATGGGGTGTGCAATGTGATTTTTATTTCTAGCAACAGCAACAACTTGTATTTATATAGCGCCTTTAACGTAGTAAAACATCCCAAGGTGCTTCGCAGGAGCGATTACCAAACAAAACAATTTGACACAAAGCCACATAAGGATACATTAGGGCCGATGACCCTTGATCAAAGAGGTAGGTTTTAAGGAGCATCTTAAAGGAAGAGAGAGAGAGGTAGTGAGGCGAAGAGGTTTAGGCAGGGAATTCCAGAACTTAGGGGCCAAGCAGCTGAAGGCACGGCCGCCAATGGTGGAGCGATGAAAATCGGGGATGCTCAAGAGGCCAGAAGAGCGCAGAGATCTAGCAGATAAGTGGATAATCCTAGACCCTTCGCGGGGGTGGGTGGGGTGTTAATTTTAATCTAACGCACCAGGCGGGATTGGGTGCGATGCCGGTTTTACACCCCCGCCCAATATTATTCTCTGTTGACTTCAAGAGTAAACATCAGGCAGGGTTTGTGAAACATAGAAACATAGAAGATAGGAGCAGGAGTAGGCCATTCGGCCCCTCGAGCCTGTTCCGCCATTTAATGAGATCATGGCTGATCATCCAAATTCAGTACCCGGTCCCTGCTTTCTCCCCATATCCCTTGATCCCTTTAGCCTCCTGTCAATGACCGCACTGTAGTATTTTTGTACCGGGTTGCTCAAGCATTAGAAAGAACAATCTCAGCACGTCCCAGGGCTTTGTATGGAATGAATTACTTTGAAGTGGTAGGACTGTTGTTACTTAAGCAAGCACAGCAACCGTCTGGAATACAGCAAGATCCCATAAGCACCATCGAAACTGATGACATGTTCATCTGTAATTTGGTGGTGTTGGTTAAAGGAAGAATGTTGGCCAAGCACCTGGGGGAATTCCCTGCTCCTCTTCGAACACTGCCATGGGATCTTTGGCACCGCATAAACCACAAAAAACAGGCATGCAGGGCCTTCGTTTAACATCACTTCTGAAGGACCGCACCTCCAACAGTAAAGTACTCCCTTCATACTGCACTGGAAAATCAGCCTAGAGATTATGTGCTCAAGTCCTGGTGATGGGCCTGAACTCACAACCTTCTGAACCAGTGGCAAGAATTCTATTAAATAGCCAAGCAATTCAGCAAGGTCTCAGCTTCAATCAGTGATCTGAACTCATTCAGTTGATCTCATCCAGGAAGCCGTAAGGGCTTGGAGTCAGTTGCCTGGAGTCCGTCCATTGTGTTGTGCCCCAGGGCAGGTCCTAACTCAAGTCTCACACATGACATGTTGAGCCACTTACTAGCAAAGAGTAGCTGCGGTGGATTCCCATTGCCCTACTCACCGTTTTTAATCTTGGGTGTATCTTCTGCTGGGTTTCAGCCAAGGCTAAATAGCCCCACGCACCCTTTATGATGGGAGGCAATCCTCCCCCACCAGATACATTGGATGGAAGCCCAATATTGAGAGCTGGTGCGCCAGTCTCCACTCGCCGGGGCTATCTGGAGTAGGGTTAGCACTCTTCACCTATTGACTCAGTGAAGGGAATACAACCACCTAGCCAGTGGTCACTCTGTCCAGATACCAGTCCCCTGCTGGATGTCAATCCAGTATTTAGAGACCAGAGCCGCGATTTCGCCTACCGAGGCGGGTCCTGTGTGACTAGGTCGGTGGCGAGGTGCGACCCTGCTGCTGGCTCCAGCCCGCTCTGTGAAAATAATTTTATGTTGATAGGGCTTGTTAAGCCCGTCCTGCGCGTTTCCCAGCTAATTGAAGGAAGCGGGTCTGATGACGTCACAGGTTTCCTTAAAGGGCCCATGCGCAAATTGATTTTGACAGTTCTGCTGTCAGTGTTCTACAGTATTGAGGTGCTGCAAACACTTACAAGCACTGCATAAGGTACATGGCTGCACCCAGGCTCTCCCATGACTCCCTCCATATGCTTATGGAGGGAGTCACAGCACGCAGGGTGGAAGAGACCTCCCTAGGGGATCAACGCAGCCTGGTTGCACATTGCACAGGAGGGCACAAGCAGGGATGTCATCAGGAGGACCAGGCTACAGTGGCGCACACCTTTCAATGATCTCAGTTGATCACGAAATGTTAGTACAAAGCCACACTCAACCTCATCCTGCTGTGCCTCTCATCACATCCCCATCACTCTGCCTTCCCTACCCTACTCCTGCACATCCTTACTCACACCAACCTTGCACCTCCAACCATCCCTTTCTATCTACATTATCACTTCCCCATCTCACTAACCACCCCTCACACTCACCCTCATCCTAGTGCAATCATACCAACTAACAACACACAAGGGTAGGCACGTGGGTGTTTTAGCCAATGTTCATATGAAGTTTCTGCTAATGTGTTGTCAAACATTGAAATCTTTATTTTCAACACTCTCCGGTCTTTGACAGATTTGTGTGCACCTTTGGAAGTGGCTTAGTGAGTTGCAGTGAATGGTGTAGAAAGTATATACAGACCCTTAATTTTAATATTTCTTGAAATGGTTTGCCGGGCAAAAAGGTTTTACAAAGTGAAATAAAGTTGGTGAATGTAACAAGCAGTCTTTCACTGATAAGGCAGGAAACATGGTTGTGACTGCAGCAAGTAGTGATTTTGGGCTGTGATAAGGATAAGCCACACAGGATGAGTTAATGTAAACATTTGACTGCTCAAACAGCTCAGACCAACATTAGAGGAACATTTCACTATCTCTGAATGATTGATTTACTGCAAAAGACAAGGAAAGCCGTATAAAGCACAGGGGCTATAAGAATATCAGCGCTGTAGTCGGAAGAAGGTGGTTTGGCCGGTCATCTTGCCTACGAGGATCAGGCTGCAGTCGGAAGGAGGGGCCTGGCCAGTCTTTTTGTTTACGAGGACCTACAATTAACGCTGGTCGGATCATTGGCGGGCGGTTGTCTGTATGATTTCTTGTAACATTATTGGTGGACTGCTGGAATAGTGGTTGGGGTTTTGAATCTGTCTTAGGAACAATAAAAGGTTAAAGACAGAACCCATGTGTCTGGTGTAATTTCTCATAAGTCTCAAGTCCGAACTCTCTAACCTGCTGGATGGGGCGAGGGGTAATTCTGCACGTCTTACAATCGTGAGACATAACGGTACCACCTACAATGGCGATGAGTGTGAAAGGAATTGGTTGGGCATTGTAGGGATGCTTTATGGTGTCGGTGTGGGGTGGTGCCAACCTAGCGCATCATGTGGCAGCCAGGGTGTACAGCGTCAAGTGAAGTAAATCTGGCCATGGTGAGGCCATCCCTGACGTCCCGGGCAGCAATGTGGTCGGGTGCTGATGCCCTGTGTCCTGTGCAGCATCAGGTGATTGCGGAGAAGGTTGGTGTTGTTGTTGGAGCTGCTGGTGTGCCTGGTGCTACTGATGTTGGGGCTGATCGTGGTGGGATTCTGAGGACCAGGGTGAGATTTTTTCAAGGGCACCCATGCTGATGGAATAGATGGCAGGTGAGGTTGAGATGACAGAAGCGATCTGTCAATGGTGAGAGAGGTTGTTCCAATGAGGTGACACTGGATAGAGAGTTTACTCCAAACACTTGCAAACTGCATAAAGCTCAATCTGTCTTCCAAATGCAGTAAGCAACAGCTTCTAACCTTGGAAATTGAACACCTGTGAAATGGGAGCTGTTATAGACCATTTGCAGCTGTCAAGTTAAGAAATCATCGCATGCTGACACAACATCTGACCTCCTTACCTGATGTGATCTCTGAGCAGCGGGGAAGCTGTTGGTGAACTCTTAAAATCTAAAGGTGAGCTTAAAATACTATTTAATTGCCTCTTAACAATCTATCTAATGATCTAAATTGCCACCCTGCCGCTTGGTGTTGGGTCTGTTTCGCCATGACAGACCCGACATCTGGGAGACTAGTGTGGAGGCGGGTTGACAGCAGGTTCCCTACCCACAGTCAAAAAAAAATTCCCACCCGACCCGCCACCAAACACGCCCGCTGACCCCCTGAAAATCCCCCCCTCCCATATGCCAGTCTCCACTCAATGGGGCTGTCTGTAATCTCGAACCGTTCTCCTTCGGACTCAGAGGCAGGAATGCTACCATTAAGACAAAGGCTCTCTCCCTTGCCTGGAGTAGGGAAAATGAGTCAGGATCCCAGCTCCAGATCACTGTCTAACCCCTGCCAGAAGCGTGTCGGTGAGCCCAGTAAATGACAGGCTTAGACTCAGCTCTGATACACTCCACAAGTTGAATAAGTTGCTGACACTCACTGCCAACGCTGGAAGAAGATGAGTGGCAGCCTGGGCAGGGTTGCCCACCCTCCAGGGTTGCCCTGGTGTCTGCAGGAATTGAGGATTAATCTCCAGGACACTGCTTCATTTTCGTTGAACGCTTTCATTTATTAGATATAAAAATATTGGAGATGTGGGGTGGGGGGAAGGCTGTTTGACGGACAGTCGAGCATCATCCAATCGGGTAACGAAGAGTCTTTTCGCTTTCCAATTGGCCGTGGGAAGGTGGTGCGCCCCAAGGATGGACGTGTCGGCGACCAATGGCGGGAGCCTGGGGGGCGGGGCGGTTGGGGGTAGAAGGTCATGTGATGAGACCTCCAGGAACAGGTCCAACCAGAGTTGGCGAACCTAAGCTTGGTTGAGATACTGAATGGTGATTGATGCTCCAGCTTAAACTTCCCTTTCCATCATTCACAACAGAACAACTTGCCCTTTCCATAGTGCCTTTAACATAGGAACACCTACCAAGGTGCTTCACAAAATAGTGGGGAGGAACAGACACTGAGCGGGATTATTGGGAAGGTGATCAAAGGCATGGTCAAAGAGGTGTGTTTTCAGAAACATAGAAGATAGGAGTGGGAGTAGGCCATTCGGCCCCTCGAGCCTGCTCCGCCATTTAATGAGATCATGGCTGATCATCCAAACTCAGTACCCTGTCCCTGCTTTCTCCCCATATCCCTTGATCCCCTTAGCCTTAAGAAATATATCTAACTCCTTCTTGAATATATTTAATGAATTGGCCTCTACTGCCTTCTGTGGTAGAGAATTCCACAAGTTCACCACTCTCTGGGTGAAGAAATTCCTCCTCATCTCTGTCCTAAATGGCTTACTCCTTATCCTTAGACTGTGACCCCTGGTTCTGGACTCCCCCGCCATCGGGAACATCCTTCCTGCATCTAGTCTGTCTAGTCCTGTTAGAATTTTATAAGTTTCAATGAGATCCCCTCTCATTCTTCTAAACTCCAGCGAATATAAGCCCAATCGGCCCAATCTCTTCTCATACGTCATTCCTGCCATCCCAGGTATCAGTCTGGTGAATCTTCGCTGCACTCCCTCCATGGCAAGAACATCCTTCCTCAGACAAGGTGACCAAAACTGCACACAATACTCAAGGTGTGGTCTCACCAAGGCCCTGTACAACTGCAGCAAGACATCCTTGCTCCTGTACCCGAATCTTCTCGCTATGAAGGCCAACATACCATTTGCCTTCTTAACCGCCTGCTGCACCTGCATGCTTACCTTCAGCGACTGGTGCACAAGGACACCCAGGTCTTGAAGGCTTTTAAAGATGGTCAGAGATGGTTGGAGAGCATAGATATTTTCACCACAAAGCTGTGCACCAGGACCACAACAACATGGATAATGGCCGCCTGCCGAGAATATCATTAAATATTTTCCCATGAGAGGAGCTGCATCGAAGAATTTGATTTAAGGTCTCGCTGAGAGTAGACATGGTGCAAGAGTAATGAATGATCAACTCCATCGGACGAAGAATCTGGGCCTCGGGCTTCATATCGATCTATTCTGGAACTAGCAGTTGAAATAATTAAATAGACAACGCTTGTGGATTTAAAAAACATCGACAACACAGCCTCGCCCAGCTCAGTCTGAGTTCTACTACTCTGTATTCCATAAAAAAGAAAGGCCTGCATTCATAGAGCGCCTTTCATGCCCTCAGGACGTCCCAAAGCACTTTACAACCAATGAAGTACATTTTTTTGGAAGTGTAGTCACTGTTGTAATGTAGGAAACACGGCAGCCAAATTACGCACAGCAAGCTCCCACAAACAGCAATGTTTTTAGTGATGTTGATTAAGGGATAAATATTGGCCAGGATAACGGGGAGAACTCCCACTGCTCTTCTTCGAAATAATGTTGACGTAAGAAAACTACTAGGCACTTGGTCTAAGCGTTAACCAAAGCTTTAATCAACTGTTTCACAACATGGAGGTCTAGTTGTGTCCTTCACTAGTTCCTGTTAAGAATGTCCTGCGCAAGCTGGGCCCGTGAATGAGTATTTATACTCTCCCTGGACAGCGCCACCCGCAGGCCGCTCAGTATTATTTCATAAGCCTTTCTTTCATGAATGACTGATTCATGTCAAGTGTCATGGCTTCTTTTACGTCCACCTGAGAGAGCAGACGGGGGGCCTCGGTTTAACGTCTCATCCAAAAGACGGCACCTCCGACAGTGCAGCACTCCCTCACTGGAGTGTCAGCCTAGAATTTTTGTGCTCAAGTCTCTGGAGTGGGGCTATGAACCCACAACCTGCTGATTCAGAGGTGAGAATGCTACCCACTGAGTCACATCAAGAGCCTTAAGATTCTACAGATGTGTGCCGTGCCATACCATACGGTGCCTTGACTTGGTTCAGTTGAGTTTCAGACTTGCTCATCTCCAATACAGGTACATTTCTACTCACATTCAAATGTCTCTTTGAAGGAGGCACACGTGCTTTGACCGCATGGAGATGCCAACTTGGAAAATCCAACACTCTTATGAATAAGTAAACTCACAGAGTAATCGTTAAAAAATTTAGGCACATCGCAAAAATGTCCGCTTGGAAAGAAGAGATCAAACATCTCCACCATCTTTAGTGACTACCAGACGTTAATTCCAGCACAAAGTTAAGACTTGAACGTGTACTAAGAGACTGCTCAGAGGAGGGCCAACAAGGCAAGGGAATACACAATAAATGGTAGGACACTGAGAAGTGTAGAGGAACAGGGGAATCTTGGAGTGCATGTCCACAGATCCCTGAAGGTAGCAGGACAGGTAGATAAGGTGGTTAAGAGGGCATATGGGATACTTTCCTTTATTAGCTGTGGCACAGAATATAAGAGCAGGGAGGTTATGCTTGAACTGTGTAAAACACTAGTTAGGCCGCAGCTAGAATACTGTGTGCAGTTCTGGTCACCACATTACAGGAAGGACGTGATTGCACGAGAGAGGGTACAGAGGAGATTTACAAGGATGTTGCCAGGACTGGAGAATTTTAGCTACGAGGGAAGATTGGATTGGCTGGGGTTGTTTTCCTCGGAACAGAGGAGGCTGAGGGGAGACTTATTTGAGGTGTATAAAATTATGAGGGGCCTAGCTAGAGTGGATAGGAAGGACCTATTTCCCTTAGCAGAGAGGTCAATAACCAGGGAGCATAGATTGAAAGTAATTGGTCAAAGGATTAGAGGGGAGTTAAGGAGAACCTTTTTCACCCAGAGGGTGGTGGGGGTCTGGAACTCAGTGCTTGAAAGGGTGGTAGAGGCAGAAACCCTCATCACATTTAAAAAGTACTTGGAAATGCACTTGAAGTGCCGTAACCTACAGGGCTATGGAGCAAGAGCTGGAAAGTGGAATTAGGCTGGATCGCTCTTTGTCGGGCAGCACAGACTCAATGGGCCGAATGACCTGCTTCTGTGCCGTAAATTTCTATGATTCTATGGGGAAAAATTTGGTTGATTAGCGCCTCCTGTTAGCGCAAAGCAACTAGCGCCCGGGCGCAGCGATGTTTGCACCGCTCGCGAAATTGACCAGATATTTTGCAGCAGTGCTAAACACTACCGCCATGATCTCCTGCGCCCATAGATCATGACGTCAGTCGAGCGTGCAACACCCCGGTAGCGCCCGGACCGGATATTGAGTCGCGCCTTCTGCCTTTTCACCTGCCGCTAGCAACGACAGGTAGAGGGGAGCGTTTTGCAGTCGGGAAAGGACTGGGGGAGCGCTATTTAAAGGCGGCCGCTTCCTGCCTTTTTTTGTCGGCAACATTTTTGTACCACGCATTCTGAGAGAGAGAGAGAGAGAGAGAGAGAGAGAGACTTCTGGAGAGATTCAACGCTGTGTGAAGGAGTTTTGGGTACTGAGCAGCACTTTGCAGGTTCATTTTGATTTGACCTTCCTTGCATCGATTTAGAAGAGACTATGGGGGCTGCACTCTGAGCTCTTTCCCTAGACCTCTCCATTGTTCTTTCCAGCAGAATTGATGTACAGGTCTCTCCAGGCCGAGATTCAAGGCTGCAATGAACAGGGTGTGGATGGAGAGCAAGACCGACCCTCCCCTTTAAGAACTGGCTGGCGCCAGTGTGTCTGTGTTCCATTGCTAACTGACATCACCTGAGCTTCGCCAGCGCTCTGAGGTAGCGCCTCGCTTCTCGGCGTTAGCGCCTTAAGAGAGATGTGTAGTGCCTGATTTAGCGCTCCAATCACCTCCAGGGGCGATAGAGGCCAAGTTTGCAGTCGGAGGCGATAATTAGCGGCAGGCGCTAAACTTTGCGCCAGGCTGATAATTGCGCCCCAAATGGGGTGATACCGAATTTCTCCCCCTATGATTCTACTCTTTGTAGCCACGTGAAGACAATCTCAAAGGTGATACCAGTGTAACTGTCACATTGCAAAGAGTTAATGGTGCACATTAAGCTGTATTGACACAGAGGAGACTTTCCCAAGCAACATCACCAGACATGTTACCTGAATATAAACCAATGAGAATAGGAAAGTCTTCAGCTTGTTTTGCATAACTGACACAATCTCATTCTCTGTTCCCAAAATGTGGTGCAATTAGTAAGTGGGTGAAGCCAAGGGCAGTACAGGATATGCAAAGCTGGGTGGGCGTGTGTGCTGTGAGGAGGATGCAGAGAAACTCCAGTATGATTTGGACAGGTTGGCTGATTGGGCCGATGTATGGCAAATGCAGTATAATGTGGATAAATGCGAGGTTATTCACTTCGGTGGCAGAAACAGGAAGACAGGTTATTATCTGAACAGCAATAGATTGGGAAAAGGGGAAGTGCAACGAGACCTGGGTGTCCTTGTGCACCAGTCGCTGAAGGTAAGCATGCAGGTGCAGCAGGAAGGATGTTCCCGATGGCGGGGGAGTCCAGAGCCAGGGGTCACAGTCTAAGGATAAGGGGTAAGCCATTTAGGACAGAGATGAGGAGGAATGTCTTCACCCAGAGAGTGGTGAACCTGTGGAATTCTCTACCACACAAGGCAGTTGAGGCCAATTCATTAAATATATTCAAGAAGGAGTTGGATATATTTCTTAAGGCTAAAGGGATCAAGGGATATGGGGAGAAAGCAGGGACAGGGTACTGAATTTGGATGATCAGCCATGATCTCATTAAATGGTGGAACAGGCTTGAGGGGCCGAATGGCCTACTCCTGCTCCTATCTTCTATGTTTCTATGTTTCTAAAGAGGCACTATATTCACGTATAAAGGTTGGCAGAGGGACAAAAGCTGAGAGAATTTCCATTATTCTTGTCATGCTAATGGGCCATACGCAAGGTTCAATGTACATTGCCACCTTCTGTATTTGGAAATAAAAGATCGAGCGTTTATCCAGTAGTTTTCCATGGGCACAATGATCATAGAATCATAGAAGTATACGGCACAGAAGGAGGCCATTCAGCCCATCATGTCTGTGCCGGCTGAAGAAGAGCTATCCAGCCTAATCCCACTTTCCAGCTCTTGGTCCGTGGCTCTGTAGGTTACGGCGCCTCAAGTGCATATCCAAGTACTTTTTAAATGTGATGAGGGTCTCTGCCTCTACCACCCTTTCAGGCAGTGAGTTCCAGACCCCCACCACCCTCTGGGTGAAAAGGATTCTCCTCAACTCCCCTCTAATCCTTCTACCAATTACTTTAAATCTATGCCCCCTAGTTATTGACAGATGTAGCAATAAAGAATCTTCACCTTTTTTAATCAAGTTACAGCCAAACTATTTCATCACAGGTGATACCTTCCTGACTTTTTATTCCCCCCCCCCCCCACTATCCCCTGCACCTTTTGCCTTTCAGTGGGAGAACATTTCTCCCTGATCACTTCCTGTCTTGCCAGCTGGCATTAAAAGCTTTCCTCTCCAATCTGGGAGAGAAAGCCAGACAACTGCCGTAGGTAAATATATTTCCAATGTACCTTTACATCTTTTAATAAGATGCCCTGCCAACTGCTATGGATTGGTGTTCTGAACTCATGTTGCTTACCTGAAATTTGGCCAACGTCCCTTCTCTTTCCATTATATAGTCTTCTTCTCAGCCAGTCTTCTGGCATCTAGCGCAGTTAAAAAAGTTCCTCGGGCGAATGCAGAAGAAATGTGTTGTTTCTCGTGAAGGGAAGGATGAATTTTCTGCAGATTTTAACAAAGAACAGCCCCCGATTAGCAAGAAGATCAGCGGCAGACTTTTATACTTGAATGTTTTTCACCAAGAGATGAGACTAAACAGCCCATGTAGATGCTCCCAAGCCACAGTGTCCAATCAGAGCAGCAGCCCATTAAACATAGCTAAATAAAGGTTGTGGGTGATTTTGCGATTTGAAGCTCTCTGGCCTACTTAATGCCTGACTGTCACAGTTATTGACTATATGTACATTCAATCGTACGCCTCATTAGTTAAGCCAACCAATATAACTGTATTCTCTACCCTGCGGAGCTGGGGAAGTCGAAGTGTATTTGTTTAATGTGTCAGATTTGATTAATGTAGATGCGATAACTGATCTATGTATGTAGGTCATGACTGGGCTTCTCACTAAGACCTAATAGAAGTCTTTAAAATTATGAAAGGTTTTGATAGAGTAGACAGAGAGAGTGTTTCCACTTGCGGGGAAGAGTAAAACTAGAGGCCATCAATATAAGATAGTCACCAAGAAATCAATAGGGGATTCAGGAGAAGCTTCTTTACCCAGAAAGTGGTGAGAATGTGGAACTCGCTACCACAGGGAGTGGTTGAGGCGAATAGTATAGATGCATTTAAGGGGAGGCTAGATAAACATATGAGGGAGAAGGGAATAGAGGGTTATGCTGATAGATTTAGATGAGGAAAGACGGGAGGAGGCTCGAGTGGAACATAAACACCGGCATGGACTGGTTGGGCCAAATGGCCTGTTTCTGGGCCGTATAACCTGTGTAATTCTATGTAATAAAAGCAACACTTCTTCCACTATCCTTCTGCACTTGTGAAAGCAAGCTTGTTGTACCCTGGCAGAAAGGTCAAGACACGTACACTTTAAAGATAAAGGAGTCTGTACAACGCCAATGGAAATTTCTAACCAAAAATTTGTTTAACATAAAATGGTTTCAAAGTCAAATGCTTTGTCCCATGATTACCATGGGAACTATATATAATAGTCATACTGCTAAGATCTGTGTCACTGAGTAACATTTGCAGTTTTATAATTATCCTAATTTTCTGATCCTGTCCAAAATGATCCTCTTTTTAGGGTAAGCATTTTCTCTTTTTGATTCAGGCTCACAATTTCTTTTTACCATTTCTAGAGTCTTCAGGGCAATAGCAAATTGTAAATAACCAGCAATCAAACGTCCAAGTCAATTTTTAATTGTGTTTTCTCTCTCACTCTCTCTTTCACGCTCTATCTCTCTCTCTCTCACTCTCTCGCTCACTCTCTCTCTCACTATCTCTCTCGCTCTCACTCACACCATTTCTCTCTCTTACTCTCTCTCACTATCTCTCTCTCTCTCTCACTATCTCTATCTCTCTCGCTATTGTAGTGTATGTAACCTGTACTACCTTAAGAGGATACTACTTTTTAACGGCTCCTGTACATTGTAGTACCGGTGGTGACCACACCGGTATATAAACCCTGCGGAGCAAAGTGTACCTCAGTTCCGCCCTGACCCTCAATCACTAAAGACCTGTTTACTTACTTCTGTAGTCTGTGTCCTGTTATTCAGTATAACTGCACTTGTAAACACAGACTCAACAGCTATCTCTCTCATTCTCTTTCACTCTCACACTATCTCCCTCTCTCCCTCAGTTTGCCCCCTTCTTTCCTGAAGACCCTCACTATTATGGGAACTTTGCTGGTGCCTTGTCCAAGTGGCTATTCTTTATGTATGAGATGAGACAAAGTCAGCAGGCTGTTAAACCCCTGAGGGGATCTCATCTGTTCTCACGGGATGTCCACACATGCACAGAACAGCACACAAACACACACGCACACATACACACACCCACACACACACCCACACACACACCCACACACACACACACACACACACACACACACACACACACACACCCACACACACACACCCACACACACACACACACACCCACACATACACACACCCACACACACACCCACACACACACCCACACACACACACACACACACACACACACACCCGCACACACGCACACCCACACACACCCACACACACCCACACACACACACACACACCCACACACACACACACACCCACACACACACACACACACCCACACACACACACACACACCCACACACACACACACACACCCACACACACACACACACACCCACACATACACACACCCACACACACACCCACACACACACCCACACACACACACACACACACACACACACACCCGCACACACGCACACCCACACACACCCACACACACACACACACACCCACACACACACACACACCCACACACACCCACACACACAGCAACAACAAAAACTTGCATTCATAGTCCACCTTTAACGTAGTAAAACATCCCAAGGCCCTTCACACAGGGGCATCAGCAAACAAAATTTGACACCGAGCCACATAAGGAGATATTAGGACAAGTGACCAAAAGCTTGGTCAAAGAGGTAGGTTTTTTAAGGAGTGGCTTAAAGGAGGAGAGAGAGGCGGCGAGGTTTAGGGAGGGGATTCCGGAGCTTAGGGCCTAGGCAGCTGAAGGCACGGCCGCCAATGGTGGAGTGAAGGAAATCGGGGATGCGCAAAAGGCCAGAATTATTGAAGGAACGCAGAGATCTCGGAGGGTTGTAGGGCTGGAGGAGATTACAGAGATAGGGAGGGGGCTGGGGGGGGCGAGGCCATGGAAGGATTTGAACACAAGGATGAGAATTTTAATATGGAGGCTTGTCAGTCTGGGAGCCAATGCACGTCAGCGAGCACAGGGGGAGGTGATGGGTGAATGGGACTCGGTGCGAGTTAGGAGACGGGTGGCGGAGGTTTGGATGAGCTCAAGTTTACGGAGGGCGGTAGGTGGTTGGCCAGCCTGGAGAGCGTTGGAATCGTTGAGTCTGGAAGCAAGAAAAGCATCCATGTTTGCTGATGCCCCTGAGTGAAGTGTTTTACTACATTAAAGGCGGACTATGAAAGCAAGTTATTTTTGTTGTTGAGGCTGGGGTGGAGACAAACACACACACACACAGCAGAGATCACTGGATAATAGTCTGAATTGATTTTTTCCGTTCCCTTGCCCAGAACCACTGTCGCCAATTGCAGTGGCTCTGCTGCCTAGCTGAGTTCAGCGAGCTATCATGCTGTAATATTCTATCTTTCTGTGCATGCATGTCTGTGTACTTAGAATCATACAGCACAGATGGAGGCCATACCGCCCATCGTGTCTGTGCTGGCTCTTTGAAAGAAATATCCAATTAGTCCCACTCCCCCCTGCTCTTTCCCTGTAGCACTACAATAGGAAAAGTTGGATATCTACCATGTCTAAAACTGGAGGAAGTATCAAAAAGACAATCAAAAAAACAGAGTTTATTACCTCCAGGAAACATTAGATAACTTTAGTTACTTACATCACTTAATGACCACTTCCATTACTGACGCTAAAAGTGCGCAATGTTGGATCCCATCAAAGGCTTTGGAGAAGTTAAAGGATGACAAAACCATACCGGTGACCATGGATTAGGCCAGAACTTTCAAGATGATAGTTAATTTTTTTACGCAGCGAGTTATGATCTGGAATGCGCTGCCTGAAAGGACGGTGGAAGCAGATTCAATAGTATCTTTCAAAAGGGAATTGGATAAATACTTGAAAAGGAAAAATTTGCTGGACTAGGGGGATACAGCAGGCGGAGGAGTGGGACTAATTGGAGAGCTCTTTCAAAGAGCCGGCACAGGCTCGATGGGCCGAATGGCCTCCTTCTGGGCTGTGTCATTCTACGATTCTATTTGAGAGTTAACGGCATAACTTTAGAAATATGGATAAAGGGCAAAGGGAATCACTTTTCACTGAGTTATGATGAGTGCAAGGACATCTCAAAGGAGAAGGGAAAATGGACTCAGGGTCACGGGCATTGGAGAGACGGCACAGGACAGGATAAGTACAGAGGCACACAACCTGAGAAGTCTTACTGGACACCAGGCAGTGGAATATCGGATAGACACAGCAGGGGCTAAACTTAATTTTGGGTATAGTGGACGTACAGAATGAAGAAATGGGGGCTCTTTAAAAACAACAAGAATACAATTGGAGAGGAAGAGTGAGTCAAAAAGGTTGGCATTGATTTAGGAAAATTGGTAAGAGGACAGACATAGAATTTCTAGAATTTTCTAGAGGCAGCTTTGGCAAGATGCTGGAGAGACCAAAATTGCTGTTGCTCACTCATGATCTTTCTAACTGTGCGAATACAGTGATTGATGATCTGGGAATTACACCATTCACATCTAGGCAGGTACTAAATACCTAAAATGATTGATGTTATTCTAATTGGCGAGGAACATTGCATACTTCACTTTTTCACCATCAGATCTGTGGCTGCATCATAGTCCAATCAGATCTCTGGTCTTGTAAAATAAAAGTCTGCCTATTGCACCTTTAAGATCAATAAACCCATAAACCCCTTCAGCTTAAACCTTCACCTTAACCCTTCACCTGAACCCCTTCACTTTAATTGCTTCACCTAAACCCTTTCACCTGAACCCCTTCACCTGAACCCCTTCACCTGAACTTCTTCACCTGAACCCTTTCACTTGAACCACTTCACCTGAACCCCTTCACTTTAACCCCTTCACCTGAACCCCTTCAGCTTAACCCCTTCACTTTAACTCCTTCACCTGAACCCCTTCACATTAACCCTTTCACCTGAACTTCTTCACCTGAACACCTTCACCTGAACCCCTTCATCATAACTTCTTCACCTGAACTTCTTCACCTGAACCCCTTCACCTGAACTGCTTCACCTGAACACCTCCACCTGAACACCTTCACCTGAACCCCTTCACCTGAACTTCTTCACCTGAACCCCTTCACCTGAACTTCTTCACCTGAACCCCTTCACCTGAACTTCTTCACCTGAACTTCTTCACCTGAACCCCTTCACCTGAACTTCTTCACCTGAACTTCTTCACCTGAACTTCTTCACCTGAACCCCTTCACCTGAACTTCTTCACCTGAACCCCTTCACCTGAACCCCTTCACCTGAACTTCTTCACCTGAACCCCTTCACCTGAACCCCTTCACCTGAACCCCTTCACCTGAACTTCTTCACCTGAACCCCTTCACCTGAACTTCTTCACCTGAACCCCTTCACCTGAACCCCTTCACCTGAACTTCTTCACCTGAACTTCTTCACCTGAACTTCTTCACCTGAACCCCTTCACCTGAACCCCTTCACCTGAACTTCTTCACCTGAACACCTTCACCTGAACCCCTTCACCTGAACCCCTTCACCTGAACTTCTTCATCTGAACTTCTTCACCTGAACCCCTTCACCTGAACCCCTTCACCTGAACTTCTTCACCTGAACCCCTTCACCTGAACCCCTTCACCTGAACACCTTCACCTGAACCCCTTCATCATAACTTCTTCACCTGAACTTCTTCACCTGAACCCCTTCACCTGAACTACTTCACCTGAACACCTCCACCTGAACACCTTCACCTGAACCCCTTCACCTGAACTTCTTCACCTGAACCCCTTCACCTGAACCCCTTCACCTGAACCCCTTCACCTGAACTTCTTCACCTGAACTCCTTCACCTGAACCCCTTCACCTGAACTTCTTCACCTGAACTTCTTCACCTGAACTTCTTCACCTGAACCCCTTCACCTGAACTTCTTCACCTGAACCCCTTCACCTGAACCCCTTCACCTGAACCCCTTCACCTGAACTTCTTCACCTGAACCCCTTTACCTGAACCCCTTCACCTGAACCCCTTCACCTGAACCCCTTCACCTGAACCCCTTCACCTGAACCCCTTCACCTGAACTTCTTCACCTGAACACCTTCACCTGAACTTCTTCACCTGAACTTCTTCACCTGAACCCCTTCACCTGAACCCCTTCACCTGAACTTCTTCACCTGAACACCTTCACCTGAACCCCTTCACCTGAACTTCTTCATCTGAACTTCTTCACCTGAACCCCTTCACCTGAACCCCTTCACCTGAACTTCTTCATCTGAACTTCTTCACCTGAACCCCTTCACCTGAACCCCTTCACCTGAACCCCTTCACCTGAACCCCTTCACCTGAACTTCTTCACCTGAACCCCTTCACCTGAACCCCTTCACCTGAACCCCTTCACCTGAACTTCTTCACCTGAACTTCTTCACCTGAACTTCTTCACCTGAACCCCTTCACCTGAACCCCTTCACCTGAACCCCTTCACCTGAACCCCTTCACCTGAACACCTTCACCTGAACTTCTTCACCTGAACACCTTCACCTGAACTTCTTCACCTGAACTTCTTCACCTGAACTTCTTCACCTGAACCCCTTCACCTGAACTTCTTCACCTGAACCCCTTCACCTGAACCCCTTCACCTGAACCCCTTCACCTGAACTTCTTTACCTGAACTTCTTCACCTGAACACCTTCACCTGAACACCTTCACCTGAACACCTTCAGCTGAACACCTTCACCTGAACTTCTTCACCTGAACTTCTTCACCTGAACCCCTTCACCTGAACTTCTTCACCTGAACTTCTTCACCTGAACCCCTTCACCTGAACCCTTCACCTGAACTTCTTCACCTGAACTTCTTCACCTGAACCCCGTCACCTGAACCCCTTCACCTGAACCCCATCACCTGAACCCCTTCACCTGAACCCTTCACCTGAACCCCTTCACCTGAACCCCTTCACCTGAACCTCTTCAGCTGAACCTCTTCAGCTTAACCCCTTCAGCTTAACCTCTTCAGCTTAACCCTTCACCTTAACCCCTTCACCTGAACCTCTTCACCTGAACCCCTTCACCTTAATCCCTTCATCTGAACCCTTTCAGCTTAACCCTTCACCTGAAGCCCTTCACCTTAACGCCTTGCCAAAGAACCATCTGAGAATTTCATTGTCCACATTTAGGCCGGTACTAAATACCTAAATCTGGCTCACTTGAACCATGTTACATTAACCAGTCCACATTATATTAATATTTACACTACCAGCTCCCTATTAGGATACATATAAGCGATTGAGTGAATGAGTCGGTCCACAAAATCATGAATTAACACTTTTTTATTAAGACATGGTAATATAATTGGTAGCATCTTAATATTAAACAATAAGAGAAATCAGGGCACTTAAGTACTTTCTTACATTACAACAGTGACTACACTTCAAAAGTATTTCATTGGCTGTAAAGCATTTTGGGACGTCCTGAGGTCGTGAGAGGCGCTATATAAATGCAAGGTCTTTCTTAAGTAGATATTATTAACACAAGAGGGTGGGTTTTAAAAAAAAGAATTTGTTTCCTTGTGGGCCAGGATGGGCAGGAGTGCTTCTCTGGGCTCCACAAGGAAATGTTAGGCCACCCTTGTCCTGGGCTTCCACATGGTGTTCAGTTCTGGGCGCCACACCTTAGGGAGGATATATTAGCCTTGGAGGGAGTGTCGTGTAGACTTACTAGAATAATACCTGGACTCCAAGGCTTAGATTATGAGAAGAGATTACACAAACTAAGGTTGTATTCCCTGAAATTTAGATTAAGGGGTGATCTGATCGAAGTTTTCAGGATATTAAGGGGAACAGATAGGGTTGATCGAGAAACTATTTCCGCTAGTTGGGGATTCTAGGACTAGGGGGCATGGTCTAAAAATTAGAGCCAGACCTTTCAGGAGTGAAATTAGGAAACACTTCTACACACAAAGGGTGGGAGAAGTTTGGAACTCTCTTCCGCAAATGGCAGTTGATGCTAAATTAATTGTTGATTTTAAATCGGAGATTGATAGATTTTTGTTAACCAAAGGTATTAAGGGATGTGGGGAGAAGGCGGGTATATGGAGTTAGGTCACAGATCAGCCATGATCTCATTGAATGGTGGAATAGGCTCGAGGGGCTGAATGGTCTATTCCTGTTACTAGTTTCCCAAGCAGCCCCCCCCCCCACCCCACCCGCACCCCCACCCCTCCACTCCTTGATGGGGCTACCCATTCCGGAGCCCTCCAATGGACTTACCTCGTGCCTGGGACTGTTCCCGTGTGAAATCTTGCTCCCGCCCCCCCACCCCCGCCACCAGGCAGTGATTGCTGATGGGTTCGGCCAAGCGTCTAATCTTATATATGTAAATGAGACTTGGGAGCTAAAATCTCTCCGGCCCTCAGCATGCGAGCTTGGCGTCCGCACTTGCGCCCGCCCTCCCACCGTGCACTGATCCCGCCCCGAGTTAAAATTGAGGCCAGAGTCTCAGAACTCCTGACTTCTTTTTCTCTCTCTTTCTCCCTCTTTTACTGATCGTTTGTGTCAAAACACAGCGTTTATATGTAATTCTTTTGACGTTAAAAGCTCTTTTCCCCACCTATTCATGTACTGGCCAATCGTGAGTGATACAGCCCATGTCAAGGATTTCTTTACTTGGTGAGAATAACTTAGGCAGGCAGAGGCTCGACATTCATAACAAGCACATTTTTAATTACTTGATTAAAGCCAGATCGGTTCTCCGACTGGTAAAATAATCCAGATAAGAATTACGTTTCTCCCGGGTTCAGTTGCAACCAGACCCTTCTTTTCCTCTGGCATTAACTAACAGTGATAAGACAATTTAGATAAGTTGTTTGGCCACGCCCTGATTTCTTATCTAGTCAACAAAACGAAAGCTCTTCATTCAACCTTGGCAAGCCTGGTGGTACCAAGCCGTGTAAAAGCCCATTTCCTGGAAGTACTCACCATTCCTAACATTAATTCTTTCTGTTTTCCCAAAGCTCAACAGGATTCCTGAAAACTCCATTTTGAGGACACTCTCTGGGCATTTTAGGTATTGCTACACACTTGGCACCTGAAGCATTTGGAATTAAATTTACATCTGCTCGTCAACGCTGTAAAGGCTAAACACAACTTGTAACCTAACACATTTCTTTTGCGTCTTTCATGGCCTCAGGACGTCCCAAAGCGCTTTACGGCCAATTAAGTACTTTTTGAAGTGTAGTCACTGTTGTAATGTAGGAAACGCGGCAGCCAATTTGTGCACAGCAAGCTCCCGCACACAGCAATGAGATAAATGACCAGATAATCTGTTTTGGTTGAGGGATCAAAGTTGGCCAGAACTCCCCTGCTCATCTTCAACTTGTGCCGCAGAATCTTTTACATCCACCTGAGCAGGCAGACAGGCCTTGGCTTAATGCTTCACCCAAAAGTCGGCGTCTCTGGATAATGTGCTGGACTGAAATGTCAGCCTAGGTTATTGTAGTGATCAATAACGTCATTCTGTAGTGGACACTAGGTGGAGCCGTAGAGCTGTATATAGCTGTATGTATAAGACTACACTACCCAGCTGTATGTATATTAAGACTACATTACCCATGAGGCACTAGGCTACCCACAAGGCAGCAGTCAAGATGGAAGCCTCTACAGATACTGTACCTAGTCCACATGTGCTCAATAAAAGTGTCTAGCAAAAGCTAGCTGTGTTCATAATAAGAATGTCTACTTATTAATGAACATAAGAGATATGTGCTCAAGTTCCTTAGAATGGGGCTTGAACCCACAACTTTCTGACTCAGAGGCAAGAGTGCTGCCCACAGAGCCAAGGGTGACACCTATGCTCAGATTATCTCTCGACCCCATTACAAGGTAGCAACACATACATATATATTTCTCTATTCATCCTTACTTACTGTAAAGAAGCCCCAACTCTTGTCTTTTAGTGACTATTCCTTTTGCTCCCTTGTCTCTTGATGTTTTCCATTTCCATCTCTCTTCTGGTAATTAGGAAAGCAAATGGTATGTTGGCCTTTATTACAAGAGGTTTTGAGTATAAGAGTAAAGACGTCTTACTGCAATTATATAGGGCCCTGGTGAGACCACACCTGGAGTATTGTGTACAGTTTTGGTCTCCTTACTTAAGGAAGGATATACTTGCCTTAGAGGAAGTGCAACGAAGGTTCACCAGACTGGTTCCTGGGATGGGGGTGTTGTCCTATGAGGAGAGATTGAGTAGACTAGGCCTATATTCTCTAGAGTTTAGAAGAATGAGAGGTGATCTCATTGAAACATACAAAATTCTTACAGGGCTTGACAGGGTAGATGCAGGGAGGATGTTTCCCCTGGCTGGAGAGTCTAGAACCAGGGGTCACAGTCTCAGAATCAGGGGTCAGCCATTTAGGACTGAGGTGAGGAGAAATTTCTTCACTCAGAGGGTGGCAAATCTTTGGAATTCTCTGCCCCAGAGGGCTGTGGAGGCTCAGTCGCTGAGTATATTCAAGACAGAGATCGGTAGATTTTTGAATATTAAGGGAATCAAGGGATATGGGGATAGTGCAGGAAAGTGGAGTTGAGGTTGAAGGTCAGCCATGATCTTATTGAATGGTGGAGCAGGCTCGGGGGGCCGAATGGCCGACTCCTGCTCCTATTTCTTATGTTCTAATGTTGCCAACTCTCCCAATGAGAATTCTGTCCATTTTGGCTCACTTTTCTCCTCTAACTCTTAGTTCAATGACCAATTGGGAAAGAACCACCTGTGTTGGTCACTTTGAGAAATATCCTGTTATTTGGTTGCTCAAATTCCGTGCTCACCACCACATCACAGTGTGATGGCCACCACATCGACTAGACAGTACATGATGTGTGCATGTTGGGCAGTGTGATGGCCATCACATAGATAGACAGTACATGATGTGTGCCTGTTGGGCAGTGTGATGGCCACCACATCGATAGACAGTACATGATGTGTGCCTGTTGGGCAGTGTGATGGCCACCACATCGATAGACAGTACATGATGTGTGCCTGTTGGGCAGTGTGATGGCCATCACATAGACAGTACATGATGTGTGCATGTTGGGCAGTGTGATGGCCATCACAGTCAGAGGCTTCCTCAGTACCAATGAAACTGACCACAAATTAGACCATGAGCATTGAATCTTTCTCGTACACAGTTTACCCCTTGTAGTAACCGCAGCAATCAATCGCAGAATGATTGATTCCAATCGATCGTGGAATGATTGATTCCAATCGATCGCGGAATGATTGATTCCAATCGATCGCGGAATGATTGATTCCAGTGGCAACACCAGCCTATTGTGTCTGCCCTGGCTCAGTGGGCAGCACTCTCACCTCTGAGTCAGAAGGTTGTGGGTTCAAGACCCACTCCAGAGACTTCAGCACAAAAATCTAGGCTGACTCTCCCAGTGCAGTACTGAGGGAGCGCTGCACTGTTGGAGGTGCCGTCTTTCGGATGAGACTTTAAACCGAGGCCCCGTCTGCTCTCTCAGGTGAATGTAAAATATCCCATGGCACTATTTCGAAGAAGAGCAGGGGAGTTCTCCCCGGTGTCCTGGGACCAATATTTATCCCTCACTCAACATCACTAAAACAGATTATCTGGTCATTATCACATTGCTGTCTGTGGGAGCTTGCTGTGCGCAAATTGGCTGCCGCGTTTCCTACATTACAACAGTGACTACACTTCAAAAAGTACTTCATTGGCTGTAAAGCGCTTTGGGACGTCCTGAGGTCGTGAAAGACGCTACGTAAGTGCATTTCTTTCTTTTTTGTATTGAAAAATAGTTGTGAAATTATTTTGGGCTGTTTCTTCCCTCCTCCCACCTCCCCAGATCCTCGGACAGTTCCCGCTCTAATTTCCTGAGGTGAAGGCACCAGTTCTGCTGGTTCTGTGTACATAGGCTGCCAGATGGCTCGCACTGCCAAGTGAACCACATCCCTGTAGCTCATGAGGAAATTTGGAATCGAGATGTTTACTGTAACTCCAGCGCAAAGTTGGCCAATACCAAATTTAGGCCAATCATCTTGAGGAGATAATCTTACAACCAGCCTCAGCTGAACATCAGTTGATGAATAGCTGCAGCGAGTGAACATTGAAGTATTCCCAGGGAGTTTAACTAACCACCTCGGAGCCTTTAGAATCGTACAGAACAAAAGGAGGTCATTTGGCCCATCGTGCCTTACTAGCTCTTTGAAAGAGCTGTCCAATTAGTCCCAGTCCCCTGCCCTTCCCTGTATACCTGCAAAGTTTTCCTTTAGAAAGTTACAATTGAATCTGCTTCCACTTTCCCTTCAGGCAGTGCATTCCAAATCACAACAACTCGCTGCGTAAAAACATTCTCCTCATCTCCCCTTTGGATTTTTTTGCCAATTATCTTAAATCTGTGTTTTCTGGATACCAACTCGCCTGCCAGTAGAAACAGTTTCTCCTTATATACTGCATCAAAACCCCTCATTATTTTACTTTTATTAAATCTCCCCTTAACCTTCTCTGCACTAAAGAGAACAATCGCAGCTTCTCTAAGCCCCAAGCTCTGGAATTCCCTCCATAAACCTCTGTGACTCTCTATCCATCTTGCCTCCTTTAAGACGCTCCTTGAATCCTACCTCGATGACCAAGCTTTTGATCATCTGTCCTAATGTCTGCTTACATGGCTTGGTGCCAACATTTTGTTTGACAACGCTCCTGTGGGACGTTTTACTGCGTAAAAGACGCTAAATAAATGCAAGTTGTCGCTTGTTGTTGTTCTAGAAACATAGAAACATAGAAAAATAGGAGCAGGAGTAGGCCATTCGGCCCTTCGAGCCTGCTCCGCCATTCAATATGATCATGACTGATCCTCTATCTCAATACCATATTCCTGCTCTCTCCCCATACCCCTTGATGCCTTTTGTGTCTAGAAATCTATCTCCTTCTTAAATCTATTCAGTGACTTGGCCGCCACAGCCTTCTGTGGTAGAGAATTCCATTGGTTCACCACCCACTGAGTGACGAAATTTCTTCTCATCTCAGTCCTAAATGTCCTACCCCGTATCCTGAGACTGTGACCCCTTGTTCCAGACCCCCCAGCCAGGGGAAACATCCTTCCTGCATGCAGTCTGTCTAGCCCTGTCAGAATTGTATACATTCCAATGAGATCCCCTCTCATTCTTCTAATCTCTATTGAATACAGGTCTAGTCGACCCAATCTCTCCTCATACAACAGTCCTGCCATCCCAGGAATCAGTCTGGTGAACCTTCGCTGCACTCCCTCTATGGCAAGTATATCCTTTCTTAGGTAAGGAGACCAAAACTGCACACAGTACTCCAGGTGTGGTCTCACCAAGGCCCTGTATAACTGTAGTAAGACATCCTTGCTCCTGTACTCAAATCCTCTTGTAATGAAGGCCAACATACCATTTGCCTTCTTAACTGCTTGCTGCACCTGCATGTTTGCTTTCAGTGACTGGTGTACAAGGTCACCCAGGTCCCTCTGTACATCAATATTTCCCAATCTATCACCATTTAAATAATACACTGCCTTTCTGTTTTTCCTATCGAAGTGGATAACTTCACATTTATCCACGTTATACTGCATCTGCCATGTATTTGCCCACTCACTCAACTTGTCTAAATCGCCTTGAAGCCTCTTTGCATCCTCCTCACAACTCACAATCCCACCTAGTTTCGTGTCATCAGCAAACTTGGAAATATTACATTTGGTTCCCTCATCCAAATCATTGATATATATTGTGAATAGCTGGGGCCCAAGCACTGATCACTGCAGTCTTCTTCTTCTTCTTAGGCAGTCCCTCGGAACCGAGGATGACTTGCTTCCACATTAAAAATGAGTTCGCAGGTGACTGATTAGTCCAATGCGGGACCTACAGTCTCTGTCACAGGTGGGGCAGACGGTGGTTGAAGGGGCGGGTGGGTGGGGTGCTTGGGTTGATGTGTGCTCCTTGCGCTGCCTGCACTTGGCTTCCGCTTGCTCCTGATGAAGAGACTCGAGGTGTTCGGCGCCTTCCCGGATGCTTCTCCTCCACTTTGTGCGGTCTTGGGCCAGGGATTCCCAGGTGTCGGTGGGGATGTTACACTTTTTCAAGGAGGCTTTGAGGGTGTCCTTGAAGCGTTTCCTCTGCCCACCTGGGGCTCTCTTGCTGTGCCGGAGCTCCGAGTAGAGCGCTTGTTTTGGGAGTCTCGTATCGGGCATGCAGACAATGTGACCCGTCCATCGGAGCTGATCGAGCGTGGTCAAAGCTTCGATGCTGGGGATGTTGGCCTGAGCAAGAACACTGACATTGGTGCGCCTATTCTGCCAATGGATTTGCAGGATCTTGCGGAGGCAGCGTTGGTGGTACCTCTCCAGTGCTACCTCTCACTGCAGTACCCCACTAGTCACTGCCTGCCACCCTGAAAGAGACCCATTTATTCCTATTCTCTGTTTCCTGTCTGTTAACCAATTTTCAATCCATTCCAGTATATTACCCCCAATTCCATGTGCTTTAATTTTGCAGACTAACCTCTTATGTGGGACTTTATCAAAGGCCTTCTGAAAATGCAAATACACCACTTCTACTGGCTCTCCCTTATCTATTCTACCAGTTACATCCTCAAAAAACTCCAGTAGGTTTGTCAAACACGATTTCCCTTTCATAAATCCATTCTCTAGTCTCTCCACACAACAGATTTCCTTCATCCCTGGTACCATTCCGATAAATCTCCTCTGCACCCTTTCCAAGGCCTTGACATAATTTTGAATCATTATTTAACATTTTTAAATGTTATAAAAAATATTAACTTTAAAACCTAACTGGAATGTGGTGCCAACTGAAGCGTTGGAGGTTTAGATCATGCACAGAACTCCACTTCCCCTGGCCAGGGAGCAATGTGGGCCTCAGGGTCTAATGCTCACTCTGCATTGCTGTGAGATGGTAATGATTTCAGACTTATGTCTGTCAGGGAACTGCTATCAAGCATTGCCATCAATATTACATACATACCACAGCCAGATTTCCCAAGCTGCGTACTTGGGTTTTTTTGTTTTTTTTGGTCTTGCACTAACTTATTCCATTCGAAAATGTCCAAACACGTCAACTAACTACAGCAGAATCACGCTCCAAATTCGATGACGTTGGATCAGCGCGCTTCTCAACCTCACAAGTAAAGACACGTTTATTAATGTCATTAGGCCAAACTTAAGTTGAAATTAGTGCTCAATCATCAGCAAAGTGCTGGAAGGTGTCATCGACAGTGCTATCAAGCGACACTTACTCACCAATAACCTGCTCACTGATGCCCAGTTTGGGTTCTGCCAGGACCACTCAGTTCCCGACCTCATTACGGCCTTGGTCCAAACATGGGCAAAGGAGCTGAATTCCAGAGGTGAGGGGAGAGTGACTGCCCTTGACATCAAGGCAGCATTTGACCGAGTGTGGCATCAAGGAGCCCTAGTAAAACTGAAGTCAATGGAAATTGGGGGGAAAATGCTCCACTGGCTGGAGTCATACCTAGCACAAAGGAAGATGGTTGTGGTGGTTGAAGGTCAATCATCACAGCCCCAGGACATCGCTGCAAGAGTTCCTCAGGGCAATGTCCTAGGCCCAACCATCTTCAGCTGCTTCATCAATGACCTTCCCTCAAACATAAGGTCAGAAATGGGGATGTTCACTGATGACTGCACAGTGTTCAGCGCCATTCACAACTCCTCAGATAATGAATCAGTCCATGCCCACGTGCAACAAGACCTGGACGACGTTCAGGTTTGGGTTGATAAGTGACAGGTAACATTCGCGCCACAGAAGTCCCAGGCAATGATTATCTCCAACAAGCGAGAGTCTAACCAGCTCCCCTTGACATTCAACGGCATTACCATTGCTGAATTCCCCACCATCAATATCCTGGGGGTCACCATTGACCAGAAACTTAACTGGACCAGCCACATAAATACTGTGGCAACAAGAGCAGGTCAGAGGCTGGGTTTTCTGCGGCGAGTGTCTCACCTCCTGACTCCCCAAAGCCTTTCCACCATCTACAAGGCCCAAGTAAGGAGTGTGATGGAATACTCTCCACTTGCCTGGATGAGTGCAGCTCCAACAACACTCAAGAAGCTCCACACCATCCAGGACAAAGCAGCCCGCTTGATTGGCACCCCATCCACCACCTTAAACATTCACTCCCTCCACCACCGGCGTACCGTGGCTGCAGTGTGTACCATCTACAAGATGCACTGCAGCAACTCGCCAAGGCTTCTTCGGCAGCACCTCCAAACCCATGACCTCTACCGCCTAGAAGGTCAAGGGCAGCAGGCGCATGGGAACACCACCACCTTCAAGTTCCCCTCCAAGTCACACACCATCCTGACTTGGAAATATATCGCCGATCCTTCATTGTCGCTGGGTCAAAATCCTGGAACTCCCTTCCTAACAGCACTGTGGGAGTACCTTCACCACACGGACTGCAGCGGTTCAAGAAGGCGGCTCACCACCACCTTCTCAAGGGGCAATTAGGGGACGGGCAATAAATGCTGGTCTTGCCAGCGACGCCCACATCCCATAAACGAATTTAAAAAAACTTAATGAGCTGCCAGAAACAGTGCGACGAATTTGCCCCCCAAACTCTGAGTTGAACCGGAAATGTTGTAAACAGTGAGGAGGATAGTGACAGACTGGTGAAATGGGCAGACACATGCCAGATGAAACTTAATGCAGAGAAGTGTATAGTGATGGAGTTTGGAAGGAAAAACAAGGAGGCAATATCAACTAAATGGTACAATTTATAAAGGAGTTGCAGGAACAGAGAGACCTGGGGGTTCACATGCACAAATCTGCGAAGGTGACAGGATAGGTTGATGCGGCTGTTAAAAAAGCATACGGGATCCTGGGCATTAATTTATGCCAATCAGCTTGAAGAGATAATCTTACAATGTCTCAGCTCTACATCAGTTGATCAATAGCTTCGACCAGTGAAAAGTGAGCATCGAAAAATTCCCAGGGAGTCCAACTAACCATCTAGGAGATTTAAAATCATAGAATGATACAGCACAGAAGGAGACCATTCGGCCCATCGTGCTTGTGCTGGCTCTTTGAAAGAGCACTCCAATTCGTCCCACTCCCCCCCGCCCCCTGCTCTTTCCCTGTAGCCCTGCAAATGTTTCCTTTTTAAATATATATCCAATTCCCTTTTGAAAGTTGCTATTGGGAATCTGCTTCCACCGCCCATTCAGGCAGCGCATTCCCAATCATAACAACTCGCTGTGTAAAAAAAAATTCTCCTCATCTCCGTCCTGGATTTTTTCGCCAATTATCTCAAATCTGTGCCCTTTGGTTACCGACCCTCCTGCCAGTGGAAACAGTTTATCCTTATTAACTCTATAAAAAACCCTGATAATTTTGAAAACCTCTATTAAATTCTCCCCTTAACTTTCTTTGCTCTAAAGGAGCACAATCCCAGCTTCTCTGGTCTCTCCACATAACTGAATTCCCTCATCCCCTGGTTCCATTCTGGCAAATCTCGGGGGAGTGGTAACAGTTGAATAGCTCTTTCAAAGAGCCGGCACAGGCCCGATGGGCTGAATGGCCTCCTCCTGTGTTGTATGATTCAGGAAATTGGAATACTTTCAGATTCATCAAAAACTGAGTTCGAAGCTGCGGTATCCACAGAGAATTCCCCACTTCCCATTCGTTGAAATTGTCTCCATTTCAAGCCTTGCTCTGTTCATGTGTTCAGTTCCAACTTGGTTGAGCTAATCTCTTCCTACGCCCCGCCCCTCACATCGGGAATAAACACATTGGCTGGGTCAGGAACAAAGCATTTAAAGAGCAACAGGAGACCGCCCTGTGCTACATACTCTCTGTGAAAGGCGCTGCTGTAATTCTTCAATCGTAACCAAATTTCTGCTTGCAGCACCAGTAAGTCTACAGTGCGGAAACTCGCCTGATCAAACACCATTTCGGCATAAGGAAAATAAGGCAAGTCAGCTGCGGCATTGAAGTTCAAGTGAAGAGCAGGTAAGTGTGTTTTCAAGGCTTGTCTGTATTGTAACGATGGGATTTAAAAGAATTGCTGCGTGTTGATGTGAATTCTGTCAGGGTTGAGTTATTCAGGTTGAATAAAAGATTTTCATGACAATAATTTTATCTCGGGCCAGCTCGGATCCTTGTGCGAAAAGGTGGCAGAAACACTCGTGATGGTTTAATTTTTCACTACAAATGGACAGGCAAAAAAACCTGTGAAGATAAGTCCCCACTTGAACATGCCCTTTGTGCATACATTCAGCTGGGTTTCCGCTGCCCCTCAGCACTGGATAACAATCTGCTGTAAATCAGCCTGGCGCTGTTCAGTGACCTGAATTCCAAGTCTCTTAACTCTTTACTGCCAAGTGCAGAAAAACTTCTACCTCTGAGAGCTTTCTGCTTTTGTTTTTTTTTTCACTTGCTGTCACACTGAACTAAAGATTGACACTGCAAGATAGGAACAGGAGGAGGCCATTCAGCCCCTCCAGCAGGTTCCGCCATTCAATGAGATCATGGCTGATCTGTATCTTAACTCCTTCTTGGATCTGTAACCCTTGCCGAACAAAGTTGTATCAATCTCAGTTTTGAAATTTTTCAATTGACCCCCAGCCTCAACAGTGTATTTGGGGGAGAGAGTTGCAGATTTCCACCACCCTTTGTGTGAAGAAGTGCTTCCTGACATCACCCCTGAACGGCCTGGCTCTAATTTTAAGGTTCTGCCCCCTTGTTCTGGACTCTCCCACCAGAGGGAATAGTTTCTCTGTATCTACCCTATCAAATCCTTTAATCATCTTAAACACCTCCATTAGATCACCCCTTAATCTTCTATGCTCAAGGGAATACAAGCCCAGACTATGCAACATGTCCTCATAATTTGATATGTTTGGATGAAAGGCTAACAAATGAGAAGCTTAGGGGGAGAAATTCGGTATCGCCCTGTTTGGGGCGCAATTATCGGCTGGGCGCAAAGTTTAGCGCCTGCCTCTAAATATCGCTTCGACTGCAAACTTGGCTTTTATCGCCCCTGGAGGTGATTGGAGCGCTAAATCGGGCGCTACACACCTCTATTAAGGCGCTAACACCGAGGAGCAAGGCGCTAACTCAGAGCGCGGGCGCAGCGCAGGTGATGTCAGTTAGCAATGGAACACAGACACACTGGTGCTGGCCAGTTCTTAAAGGGGAGGGTCGATCTTGCTCTCCAGCCAGACTCTGCTCATTGGAGCCTTGAATCTCTCTCTCTGTCAGAATGAGTGGTGCAAAAATGTCTACCACACAAAAAGCCAGGAAGAGGCCGCCTTTAAATAGTGCCCCCCCAGCCCCTCACCGACTGGGAAACGTTCCAGTCTCCCTGTCGTTGCTTGCGCCAGGTGGAAAGGAGGGGGGCGCTACTCAATATCTGGTCCGGGGCGCCAACAGGGAATTGCACGCTCGACTGACGTCACGATCTGCGGGCACAGCAGGTCGGGGCGGTAAACCTTTGCCCCGCTGCATAAACTCTAGTCAATTTCGCGAGTGGCGCAAACATCGACGCGCCCGGGCGCGAGTTGCTTTGCGCCCCATTGGGCGCTAATGGGAGGTGCAAGCCAACTGAATTTTTCCCCCTAAATTAAAGTTTATAATTTTGAAATCCACAGCAATTAGTACAGAAACAAGACTCCTCAATGGAATACAAGCCTATGCAACATGTCCTCATAATTGAACCTTTTTGGCCCCTGCAGTAGTAAAAGCCCTGAAACTTCAGGAATAACTTTATTAGGGCAATATTAATCTCATACATGAACCAAAAATAAAAGAAAGTGCTGGGAGGGAGCACTGAAATTGCACATTCCGTAGTGTTGGCAGTTGCTGGGCTCAGAAGAGGCACAATGGCTGGCATTGAAGCGGCCTGATCTTCCATTCCACTTTGCTGGCGAACTGCCTGTTACTGTTTGCACCAACGTTTTCCCTAACACAATTGATCTACAACAACAGCTTGCATTTATACAGTGCCAGCAATGTAGTAAAAACACCCCGAGGTGCTTCACGGGAGCGAATATCAGACAAAAATTTGACACCGAGCCATATAAAGAGATACTCCAAACCATCGTCAACACCTTCCCCGAAGCGTACGAGAGCACGGGTCTTACACTAAACATCTGTAAGACAAAGGTCCTCTACCAACCTGCCCCCGCCACACAGTACTGCCCCCCGATTATCAAAATCCACGACCTTGGACAGCGTGGACCACTTTCCATACCTCGGGAGCCTACTGTCAACAAGGGCAGACGTCGATGACGAAGTCCAACACCACCTTCAGTGTGCCAGTGCAGCCTTCGGTCGCCTGAGGAAAAGAGTGTTTGACGACCAGGACCTCAAACCCAGCACCAAGCTCATGGTCTACAGAGCAGCAGTGATTCCCGCCCTGCTGTATGCCTCAGAGACATGGACCATGTACAGCAGGCACCTCAAAGCACTGGAGAGGTACCTGGCCCAAGACTGCACAAAGTGGAGGAGAAGCATCCGGGAAGGTGCCGAATACCTCGAGTCTCTTTGCCGGGAGTAAGCGGAAGCCAAGCGCAAGCAGTGCAAGAAGTGCACATCAACCCAAGCACCCCACCCACCCGCCCCTTCAACCACCGTCTGCCCCACCTGTGACAGAGACTGTAGGTCCCGCATTGGACTCATCAGTCACCTGCGAACTCATTTTTAATGTGGAAGCAAGCCATCCTCGGTTCCGAGGGACTGCCTAAGAGAGAAGGACAGGTGCCCAAAAGCTTGGTTTTAAGGAGAGAGAGGCAGAGAGGTTTAGGGAGGGAATTCCAGAGATTGGGGCCCAGGCAGCTGAAGGCACAGCCGCCAACGGTGGAGCGATTAAAATCGGGGATGCGCAAGAGGCCAGAATTGGAGGAGCACCGAGATCTCGGAGGGTTTTAGGGCTGGAGGAGATTACAGAGATAGGGAGGGTCGAGGCCGTGGAGGGATTTGAAAATAAAGATTCAATCTTTGGCTTACATTTAATGAAAGTTCAGCAATTCTTTTTGCAAGAAACATTTCATATTTGTTACCACTTCCAAAGTATAACCAAACTGTAGATAGAAATGGCCTGAGCCAACAGTTGGTTTTGGGGCAATGTGCTTAAGTCTGATCCTCCAAGGCTTGGTATAAGCCGATGCTTCGGCCAAAGATCTAACTCTCATTGACAGATATATCTGAGCTGTACATGTTTTTTGTTTAACTGTGCTATGTTTGATTCCAGACAGGTTTAAACATGTCAAACTACAAGTTGACTTACTTCAAATTAAGAGGGAGAGCCGAAACTGCTCGTTATATTTTTGCATACAGTGGAATAGAATATGAAGACAACACAATTGAAAGATCGGACTGGGCCCATTTAAAACCAAGTAAGTAGCACAGACTGCAAATGACAAGTGTAACCTCTGAAACAATTAATCGTTTTTAGTTTACTTTTCCACTTTCACCCATTGCCGTGTCTCAACTCACGGATGGAAGCAAAATTTGGATTCCACAGTGATATTCTGTCCTGCCCTGGATGAGGAGTGGGGGGGGGGGCATTGTGTCAAAACCGATGATCATAGAATCATAGTGATTAAGAAGGCCAATGGAATGTTGGCTTTCATTGTTAGGGGGATAGAATATAAAAATAGGGAGGTATTGCTTCAGCTGTACAAGGTATTGGTGAGACCGCACCTGGAATACTGCATACAGTTTTGGTGTCCATACTTAAGAAAAGACATACTTGCTCTCGAGTCAGTACAAAGAAGGTTCACTTGGTTAATCCCGGGGATGAGGGGATGGACATATGAGGAGAGGTTGAGTAGATTGGGACTCTACTCATTGGAGTTCAGAAGAATGAGAGGCGATCTTATTGAAACATATAAAATTGTGAAGGGGTTGGATTGGGTGGATGCGGGGAGGATGTTCCCAATGATGGGTGGGACTAGAACTAGGGGGCATAGTCTTAGAATAAGGGGCTGCTCTTTCAAAACTGAGATGAGGAGGAACTACTTCACTCAGAGGGTGGTAGGTCCATGGAATATGCTGCCCCAAAAAGCTGTAGAAGCTACATCATTACATAAATTTAAAACAGAAATAGACAGTTTCCTAGAAGTAAAGGGAATTAAGGGTTACGGGGAGCGGGCAGGAATTTGGACATGAGTCTAGGTTCGGATCGGTCATGGCCCTGTGGGTAGCGGAGCGGGCCCAGGGGCCATGTAGCCTGATCCTGCTCCTATTTCGTGTGTCTAATTCTGTTAGATTCAGGAGATGGTTCTGTGATAGTAGATTGGCGGTTAGGATCAGATCAGCCATGATCTTATTAAATGGCGGAGCAGGCTCGAGGGGCCGATTGGCCTACTCCTGCTCCTATTTCTTATGTTCTTATGTTCTTATAGAAATCAACGGCACAGGAGGAGGCTATTCAGCCCATCGTGTCTGTGGCGGCCGAAAAAGTGCTATCCGGCCTAATCCCACTTTCCAGCTCTTGGTCCGTAGCCCTGTAGGTTACGGCACTTCAAGTGCATATCCAAGTACTTTTTAAATGTGATGAGGGTTTCTGCCTCTACCACCCTTTCAGACAGTGTGTTCCAGACCCCCACCACCCTCTGGGTGAAAACATTCCTCCTCAACTCCCCTCTAAACCTTCTACCAATTACTTTAAATCTGTGCCCCCTGGTTATTGATCTCTCTGCTCGGGGAAATAGGTCCTTCCTATCCACTCTATCCAGGCCCCTCATAATTTTATACACCACAATTTAGTCTCCCCTCAGCCTCCTCTGTTCCAAAGAAAACAAGCCCAGCCTATCCAATCTTTCCTCAGAAACTGAATAAGTTTTAAAAAGTTGCTTGATGGCAGTACTGTGTTTTTTGAAATGATAATTCAGCAGGACCAGAGAGCAGATAAATTTCATCTCTCTGCTGGCTGAACAATTATAGGGAGAATAATGCAGGAAGACAGTAATTTTTAAAATGTATTTATTCATTGAATGTTGGCTTCCCTAATTGCCCTTGATGAAGGTGGTGGGGAGCTGCCTTCTTGAACTGCTGCAGTTTTTTTGATATGACTGAGTGTCTTGCTGGCGCCCATTTAAGAGTCAAGCACATTGGTGTGAGTCTGGAGTCACATATAGGCCAGACCAGATAAGAACAGCAGATTTCCTTCAGATGAGTTTTTACAACAATCTGTAGTTTCATGGTCACCATTACTGATGCTAGCTTTTTATTTCAGATTTATTTAATTAACTGAATTCCCCAAGCTGCTGTGGTGGGATTATGAATTCACATCTTCCAAGATTAGTTAGTCCAGGCTTTTGGATTACTAACCCAGTAACATAACCATTATGCTACCATACCCCTATATTCCAATATTGACACTTTTCCTCACCAGGTGTGAGTTCTGCTGTGTCATTAGGTTGCCTGTGGGTTTCAACGGCATGGCAGTAAGGATTTCATCACTCAAAGTATTGCTACGAATACTCAACATTAGAGAAGAAGACTTAGACCTGATAGAGGTCTTTAAAATGAAGAATGGGTTGGACAGGTTGTGGGTTTGGGAGGTGCTGTCGAAGAAGCCTTGGCGAGTTGCTGCAGTGCATCTTGTAGATGGTACACACTGCAGCCACGGTGTGCCGGTGGTGGAGGGAATGAATGTTTAAGGTGGTGGATGGGGTGCCAATCAAGCGGGCTGCTTTGTCCCGGATGGTGTCGAGCTTCTTGAGTGTTGTTGGAGCTGCACTCATCCAGGCAAATGAAGAGTATTGCATCCCGCTCCTGACTTGTGCTTTGTAGATGGTGGGAAGGCTTTAGGGAGTCAGGAGGTGAGACACTTGCTGCAGAATACCCAGCCTCTGACCTGCTCTTGTAGCCACAGTATTTATGAGGCTAGTCCAGTTAAGTTTCTGGTCAATGGTGACCCCCAGGATGTTGATGGTGGGGGATGGTAATGCCGTTGAATGTCAAGGGGCAGTTGTTGGAGATAGTCATTGCCTGGCACTTGTGTGGCACGAATATTATTTGCCACTTATCAGCCCAAGCCTGAATGTCATCCAGGTCTTGCTGCATGCGGGCATGGACTGCTTCATTATCTGAGGAGTTGCGAATGGAACTGAACACTTGGAGGTGGTGGTGTTCCCATGCGCCTGCTGCCCTTGTCCTTCTAGGTGGAAGAGGTCGCGGGTTTGGGAGGTGTTGCCGAAGAAGCCTCGACGAGTTGATGCAGTGCATCTTGTAGATGGTACACACTGCAGCCACGGTACACCGGTGGTGGAGGGAGTGAATGTTTAAGGTGGTGGATGGGGTGCCAATCAAGCGGGCTCCTTTCTCCTGGATGGTGCTCGAGATCCTTCAGTCGACTAAGAGTATTGAAGAAATGGGATTAATTTGGTCAGATTGTAAGGTTGGTGGTGCGTTATTTCTGTTGCATACACCTGCGGACTTCAGTTTATTCTGTATTGAAATCTGCTGCAATACACTGTGCTATAGGCTTCTCTCAGTTACAGTATTTGAAATCGGAAATAAAAACAGAAAATGCTGGAAACACTCAGCAGGTCAGGTAGCATCTGTGGAGAGAGAAACAGAGTTAATGTTTCAGGTCGATGACCTTTCGTCGGAACCTGAAACGTTAACTCTGTCTCTCTCTCCACAGATGCTGCCTGACCTGCTGAGTGCTTCCAGCATTTTCTGGTTTTTTTTCAGATTGCCAGCATCCGCGGTGTTTTGCTTTTGAAATCGGATATTTGCCCCTCCCCCAAAAACAGGTTCCTATTAGAAATAAATACATATGTAGGACCACAGGACACGTGTAAAACCCTGCTTTTGTAACTTGATTTATGTTGTGGGAGAACAATTCGGCCTTTGAAGAATTCAATTCAATCAATGGGGAGTTCCTGGCAGCTTGAGATAAGCGTTCTCTGAAAACGATCACTGCTGCATTGTGGTGCTGGCCACTGAGGGAGTTTGCTGCCAAATCTTAACAACTGCTACGATCGGCCCAGAAATTCAGGTCGGGGGCTTCCCGCGGGTGCAAGCCTCCGACCTGCACTTACCTAGCGCGCCGGGCGTTGTGCTGTGGGCCCGCGTGGGATTCCGATCCTGGGCCTGCTCCAACTGCCGGCGCGCAGTGCTTGCGTATCCCAGGGGCGCAGTTAGTTCGAAGCGTCCCCTGGGATCACGTGGGCCATGGAGAGCCAATGGGAGCAGGGAATCTGTATTCATAGATTTGACAGGAAGGCCTGTCAAATCTATGAATACAATTCAGCCCCAAAACATAACTAAAACTTCAAATAATTTTTTTTTAATCACATTTTTAAAATAACTATAAATTACATAAAATAACTATTTTAAACAATAATTTAAATTTTTGAAAAAATTAATTACAGTTTCTAACGGGGCTAAAAATAAACTTACCTTTCTTTAAAGTATTTAAAAATAATAAACCTGTGGAAAAAATGTTTTAATTTTACTTAATTCACCATTTACCTTGTTAAAAGCAGGCCTTGAGACTGCTTTTAAAAAGCGTAGCTGCTGGAGACTTACCCTCCCGGAGAAACCTGGAAAAAAAATGGAAGTTCCAGGCGTACGCGCTGCCTCTCTGGCGCACGCGTTCGACCTGTGAACCCTTTCCTTTAAGGGAACGGAAGTTCCGGTTTCCCGTGCATGCGCAGTGCATGCACGAAACCGGCACTTTCGTTGGGCCTACGCGTGAGTACTCAGCGCGTACTCACCCGTGGGGACCCAAAGTTCTGGCCCATTGTGCTTTTATAATATGGGTCAACCATCACCACAAGATGGTAGCATGGGCCAAAAAGTAGGAGTAAATACATGTCGAAGTACAGCAGAGGTCTGCGTCTCGCACCTTTAAAGGGGGTAGATTTTAACTTAGTGCGATAGTGTAGAACGGGTGATAGCGAGTCAGCAGCCCATTTTACATCTCTCTCTATTTTTACTGACATTGACTTCAATGTAAAAATGGGCTGCCGACTCAGTATCATCTGTTTTACACCATCGCACAGTCAAAATCTACTCCCTTGTGTGTTATGATTGTACAGCATCAATAAGAAAGATATCTGACGGTTTTTGGAAAAAGCTACTAAACCAAGAGACATTCAGTGGCAGGAGGGTGTTATGGAGACAGTGTGTGAAAGAGGCAATGCCAACATCTGGTAGGATATTTATGCGTAACTGAGGGCACAATGATAGAAGAAAGACTTGCATTTATATAGCGCCTTTCATGACCACCAGATGCCCTAAAGCGCTTTACAGCCAATTGAGTACTTTTTGAACTGTAGTAATGTAGGAAACGCAGCAGCCAATTTGTGCACAGCAAGCTCCCACAAACAGCAATGTGACAATGACCAGACAATCTGTTTTAGTGATGTTGATTGAGGGATAAATATTGGCCTCAGGACACCGGGAATAACTCCCCTGCTCTTCTTCAAAATAGTGCCATGGGATCGCTTACATCCACCAGAGAGAGCAGACAGGGTCTCGGTTTAACATCTCATCCGAAAGACGGTAGCTCCGACAGTGCAGCGCTCCCTCAGTACTGCACTGGAGTGTCAGCCTAGATTTTCGTGCTCAATTCTCTGGGAGGGGTGGGGGGTGGGGGGGGGAACTTGAACCTACAACCTTCTGACTCAGAGCATGAGAGTGATACCCACTGAGCCACGGCTGACACAGAGATATGACCAACTACATCGTGATGGCGTCACGCTACCGGCACAGCTCGTTCTGTAGTGCTGTTGTTGGAGGACGCTGTCCCCATAACTGAAACCCCCCTCCGTACAGCAACTCGCAGCACTTGTTTAGTGTTCTTCCTGCTGCTGCCCTCCAGGAACTGAAGATTAATCTCCAGGACACTGCTCCGAGCGAAACCTGGGGGCATTAAAAAAGTTTTGTTTATTTCATTTTCTTTAAAGAGTTTTGCTAATTAGTTATAAAAAAGATTGCTGATGGGATAAAAGGCTATTTAACTAACAGTCAAGTGTCATCCAATTAGATAATGAAGAATCTATTTGCTCTCTGATTGATATGGGAAGGCGGGGCACTGCGAGGATAGACATGTTGGGCGACCAATGGTGGGAGTGTGGGGGCGGGCAGTTGGAGGCAGCTGGTCATATGATGAAACTTCTAGGAATATAGCCAACCAGCGTTGGCACCCCTAGTGGGAGGGAAGAGAGAATATTGCTCTGTGCTTTAAGTTATAACTGGAGACTTAAACCTCCGCTAACGTTACCCGTGAAAATATGGATCTTTGATGCTGTTGTGTCTTCAGAGGTGAGGACTTTCATATTAAGAGTGCCGTTGACTGTGTCTCTGCAGTTAACTGTATTCCATTAATGTAAAGTATCCTTACAATTCTTCTTCATGATTATTTAGTACCAAGAATGTCTCTTCTCAACAGCTTGGAGGGAACACAAGATATTGATTATTGAACAAGGCCTGTTCTGTTCAACCATCAATCTCACACAACCATCCAATGAATTGAGAATGGGCAAGTCGTCAGTGAAACTATAATAATTTATCTCATCCGCATCTGGTCTTTCAATAGTTCACTCGCCCCAAATAAAAGAATCCTTAGATATATGACGAAAGGTTGAGCAGGTTGGGCCTATACTCATTGGAGTTTAGAAGAATGAGAGGTGGTTTTATTGGAACATATAAGATTCTGAGGGGGTTGGACAGGGTGGATGCTGAGAGGATGTTTCCCCTAGTGGGGTTATCTAGAACTAGGGGGCATAGTCTCAGAATAAGGGGTCGCCCATTTAAGACGGAGATGAGGAGGAATTTCTTCTCTCAGAGGGTGGTGAATCTGTGGAATTCTCTACCCCAGAGAGCTGTGGAGGCGGAGTCAGTGAATATATTCAAGGCGGAGATTGACAGACATTTCAACTACAGGGGAGTCGAGGGGTGTGGGGAGAGAGCGGGAAAGTGGTTGAGGCCAAGATTGGATCAACCATGATCTTATTGAATGGTGGAGCAGGCTCGAGGGGCCGATTGGCCTACTCCTGTTTCTTATGTTCTTATTCTGACCTGTTTTATTTAATATTCAAACGCGATTTCAAATGCGAAGTTTTATAGAATAATGTGATAAATACTGTCAATTGTAGTAACATAGGTATTTTCGGAGAGTAACATGTTAATATTGTCCTAAAATAATGGGCAAGCCCCTCCGTCCAAATGCTCTGTCTGGTGTGATACTAAGGAGCCAGACTCAATCCCTGGTCTGTGCTCTCTTAGCTAACCACAGCCACAGCAGGTACAGGTGGCACAGATAAGTTTGGTACCTCTGGGATGAGATGAGGAAAAGCCAACCAAGGCTTCCTGACTGACTGATTGCTGACCAGTGGCTTATGCTAAAAATTGCACGTGTGGGCACAGGGTGATGCCCTTCGCAGTGGGAGAGCCTGCTGAGATCGACTACTTGGCTGTACACAAGAGGACTGGCCGCTTGGGTGAGGTATTGGCACCCATGGAGCTGTACCCAGCAGGAGGCCAACACCTCAGCTTTTGCCCTTCTCTCCTATCAGCTTGGCTCATTTCTGAGTCAGGTGGTCAGGGTTTAAACCTCACTTCAGCACATAATCTTGGCTGATACTTCAATGTAGCATTGAGCGAGTGCTGCATTATTAGAGGAGCTGTCCTTCGGATGAACCGTGGCCCCATTGGGGGTGTTAAAAGATCCCACGGCACATAAGAACATAAGAATTAGGAGCAGGAGTAGGCCATACGCCATTCAATAAGATCATGGTTTATCTTCGACCTCAACACCACTTTCCTGTCCGATCCCCATATCCCTTGATTTCCCCTAGAGTCTTAAAACTATCGATCTCAGCCTTAAATATATTCAACGACTCAGTATTCACAGCCCTCTGGGGTAGAGAATTCCAAAGATTCACAACCCTCTGAGTGAAAAAATTCCTCCTCATCTCAGTCTTAAATGACCGACCCCTTAACCTGAGACGATGCCCCCCTAGTTCTAGACTCTCCAGCCAGGGGAAACACCCTCTCAGCATCTGCCCAATCAACCCCCCTCGGAATCTTGTATGTTTCAATAAGATCACCTCTCATTCTTCTAAACTCCAGAGGTATAGGCCCAATCTAATCAATCTCTCATAATAGGCCAACCCTCTCATCCCAGGGATCAATCTATTGAAAGATGATCAGGGGAATTCTCCTGGTGTCCTGGCCCACATTTATCCATCAACCAACACCATCAAAACTGGTTATTTATGTCATTGCTGTTTGTGGGACCTTGCGCATGCAAATAGGCTGCCTACAAAATAATTCATTGGCAGTGAAGCGTTTTGGGATGTCCTGAAGATGTGAAAGGTGATATGTAAATGAAAGTCTTTAGGAAATTAGAGAAGCGTGCAATAAGGGCACAGCAGTCATCATGGGTGACTTTAATCTACATATAGATTGGGCTAACCAAATTAGTAACAATACTGTGGAGGAGGAATTTCTGGAGTGTTTACGGGATGGTTTCCTGGACCAATATGTCGAGGAACCAACCAGAGATCAGGCCATCTTAGACTGGGTATTATGTAACGAGAAAGGATTAATTAGCAATCTTGTTGTACGAGGCCCCTTGGGTCGGAGCGATCATAATATGATCGAATTCTTCATTAAGATGGAGAATGAAGTAGTTGACTCAGAGACTAGGGTCCTAAATTTAAATAAAGGAAACTACGATGGTCTGAGGCGCGAGTTGGGTAGGATTGATTGGGGAATGTCACTCAAAGGGTTGACGGTGGATAGGCAATGGCAAACATTCAAAGACCACATGGATGAACTACAGAATTTGTTCATCCCAGTTTGGCATAAAAATAAAACAAAAAAGGTGACTCAACCGTGGCTAACCAGGGAAATTAGGGATAGCATAAGATCCAAGGAGAGGACATATAAATTGGCCAGAAAAAGCAGTAAACCTGAGGATTGGGAGCAGTTTAGGATTTAACAAAGGAGGACAAAGGGATTAATTAAGAAAGGGAAAATAGAATATGAGAGTAAGCTTGCAGGGAACATAAAAACTGACTGTAAAAGCTTTTATGGACATGTGAAGAAAAAAAGATTGGTGAAGTCAAGCGTAGGTCCCTTGCAGTCAGAATCAGGGGAATTTATAGTGGGGAACAAAGAAATGGCAGACTAATTAAATACATATTTTGGTTCTGTCTTCACAAAGGAGGACACAAATAACCTCCCAGAGATGTCGGGGAACATAGGGTCTGATGAAAGGGAGGAACTGAAAGAAATCAGTATTTGTAGGGAAATGGTGTTAGGGAAATTGATGGGATTGAAGGCCGATAAATCCCCAGGGCCTGATAACCTACATCCTAGGGTACTTAAGGAAGTGGCCCTAGAAATAGTTGATGCTTTGCCGATCATCTTCCAGCATTCGATGGAATCTGGAACAGTACCCATGGATTGGAGGGTAGCTAATGTTACCCCACTATTCAAAAAAGGTGGTAGAGAGAAAATGGGTAATTACAGACTGGTAAGCCTGACATCGGTAGTGGGGAAAATGCTAGAGTCCATTATAAAAGATGTAATAGCAGAGCACTTGGAAAACAGTGACAGGATTGGACAAAGTCAACATGGATTTACAAAAGGTAAATCGTGCTTGACTAATCTACTGGAATTTTTTGAGGATGTAACTGGTAAAATAGATAAGGGAGAACCAGTGGATGTGGTGTATTTGGATTTTCAGAAGGCTTTTGATAAGGTCCCACATAAGAGATTAGCATGTAAAGTTAAGGCACATGGGATTGGGGGCAAGATATTGACTTGGATAGAGAACTGGTTGGCAGACAGAAAGCAAAGAGTTGGAATAAACGGGTCTTTTTCCGAGTGGCAGGCAGTGATTAGTGGGGTACCGCAGGGATCGGTCCTTGGACCCCAGCTATTCACAATATATATTAATGATCTAGACAAGGGAACTAGATGTAATATCTCCAAATTTGCAGACGACACAAAGCTGGGTGGGCGTGTGTGCTGTGAGGAGGATGCCGAGAAACTCCAGGATGATTTGGACAGGTTGGGTGATTGGGCAAAAGCATGGCAGATGCAATATAACGTGGATAAATGTGAGGTTATCCACTTTGGTGGCAAAAACAGGAAGGCAGATTATTATCTGAATGGCAATAGATTGGGAGAAGGGGAAGTGCAACGAGACCTGGGTGTCCTTGTGCACCAGTCGCTGAAGGTAAGCATGCAGGTGCAGCAGGCGGTTAAGAAGGCAAATGGTATTTTGGCCTTCGTAGCGAGAGTGTTTGAGTACAGGAACAAGGATGTCTTGCTGCAGTTGTACAGGGCCTTGGTGAGACCACATCTTGAGTATTGTGTGCAGTTTTGGTCGCCTTATCTGCGGAAGGATGTTCTTGCCCTGGAAGGAGTTCAGCGAAGATTCACCAGGCTGATACCTGGGATGGCAGGAATGACGTATGAGGAGAGATTGGGACGATTGGGCTTGTACTCGCTGGAGTTTAGAAGAATGAGAGGGGATCTCATTGAAACTTATAAAATTCTGACAGGACTGGACAGACTAGATGCAGGAAGGATGTTCCCGATGGTCGGGGAGTCCAGAACCAGGGGTTACAGTCTAAGGATAAGGGGTAGGCCATTTAGGACAGAAATTAGGAGGAATTTCTTCACCCAGAGTGGTGAACCTGTGGAATTCTCTACCACAGAAGGCAGTAGAGGCCAATACATTAAATATATTCAAGAAGGAGTTGGATATATTTCTTAAGGCTAAAGGGATCAAGGGGTATGGGGAGAAAGCAGGGACCGGGTACTGAATTTGGATGATCAGCCATGATCGCATTGAATGGCGGAGCAGGCTCGAGGGGCCGAATGGCCTACTCCTATCTTCTATGTTTCTAGCTTCAAAATTACATTTTGCCTTACAGTGACTGCTTATATTCCCAGTGAATGATTATGTTACTTTAAAAACTTGAAAGAAAGACTTGCATTTATATAACACCTTTCACAACCTCAGGCTGTCCCAAAGCGCTTTACAGTCAATGAAGTACTTTTGAAGTGTAGTCACTGTTGTAATATAGGAAGGTTAAGAGTGGAGAGAGATTTATCATTCTGTACCAAGGCCAATGCTCCCCTTAGCTGTGCAGCCGCAAAGCGATCTTAAAGGGGCTGCGCACCCAAAAAAAATTAGCGGGAACATTGACCAAGACTATTTTATTCTACTTAATATGGCAACTTGGCAGATCTGCGTGGCTGCTATCATGTCTAATACTATGATAGCCTATGGAGAGATTGGATTTAACTGTCACACTAATCTGGCATCTGTGTGGTTCTCGTTCCAGCTCTGCTTTTTAAACAACTACCAATTCTGAAGGTGAATGAAATGGAATTCAACCAGAGCATGGCTATTGGGAGATACCTGGCCAGAGAAACAGGTACAGTTAGCCAATATGTTTCATTTCATTTTCGATGTTTCCGTGTCGATGCAGTCACGGCGGGAATTCAGTGAGGTCTCCTTTCCAGCCCGACAATTACACTTATATATATTTACCATTCGTATGTTGTTTCTTTCTTAGGCCTCGCAGGAATAAACAACATTGAGCAAGCTCAAGTGGACGCCATTGTGGACACAATAAATGATTTCATGAATCTGTTCCCCTGGACCGAGAGGGACGAAGCTGTGAAAGTACGATTGAGTTTTGCACTTTGTAAGATGCTAGTGATGTTGAGGTTAAAGTTAGCATTTTAGTCGCCAGCTGTGGCTCAGTTGGTATCACTTGTGGGTTCAAGTCCACTCCAGGTACTTGCAGCACATAATCCAGGCTGACACACCCAGTGCAGTACTGAGGGAGTGCTGCTCTGTCGGACATGCCATCTTTCGGATGAGACGTTAAACTGCCCTCTCAAATGGATGTAAAAGATCCCATGGCACTATTTCGAAGAAGAGTAGTGGAGTTCTCCCTGGGAGCCTGGCCGATATTTATTCCTCCCACAAACAACATGATAATGACCAGATAGTCTGCTTTATCGCTCAACCAACACCTAAATACAGATGATCTGGTCATTATCACATTGCTGTTTGTGGGAGCTTGTGTGTGCAAATTGGCTGCCGCCTTTCCTACATTGCAACAGTGACTACACTTCAAAAGAGTATTGAAACGTGCTATGTAAATACTCGCCTTTATTTTTCTATTGATTACAAAAGTTTCAACATAGATTGTTCAGAGCTTCTGGACATCGAACCGTCAAAGCCTCCCACTTCTTTAACTGGGAGAGTCCCTCATGGTGCTGTTGAGAGCATCTTGCAGAATGCTCGTACACGTCACTGCCAAAAGGCATCGAGACAGGGAGAGGACAAATTCATTAACGTCTGCAGTGAGACAGGACATCTCCCAATTCTAACTTGCTGTAACTGTTACAAATAAAGATAGGGGTCTAATTATGGAATAGCATGACTAGACATAGAATTTACAGCACAGAAACAGGCCATTCAGCCCAACTGGTCTGTGCCAGTATTTATGCTCAACACGAGCCTCCTCCCACCCTATCAGTATATCCTTCTATTCCGGTGGCATAGTGGTTAGCACTGTTGCCTCACAGCGCCAGGGACCCGGGTTCAAATCCGGCCTCGGGTGACTGTCTGTGTGGAGTTTGCACATTCTCCCCGTGTTTGCGTGGGTTTTCTCCGGGTGCTCCGGTTTCCTCCCACAGTCCAAAGATGTGCGGGTTAGGTTGATTGGCCATGATAAAAATTGGCCCTTAGTGTTAGGGGGGGATTAAATACGTGGGGATAGGGTTTGGGTGGGATGGCTGTCGGTGTAGGGACCGGGTGCTAGGGTTTGGATAATCAGCCATGATCTCGTTGAATGGCGGAGCAGGCTCGAAGGGCCTACTCCTGCTCCTATCTTCTATGTTTCTCCCTCCTGTACATATCTAGTGTCCCCTTAAATGCATCTATGCTATTCGCTTCAACTCTCTGGATAAAGACGTTTCTCCCGAATCCCTTATTGGATTTATTAACTATCTTATACTTATGGCCTCTCGTTCTGGACTTCCCCACAAGTCCATTATCACTCCCTCCCCTTCCCCGGCCATTGCCTCAGGCTGAAGCAGCCCGTGTTTGTAACCTCAGCGTCCTATTTGACCCTGAGCTGAGCTACTCCATCGCAAAGAACGCCTACATCCATTGGTGGCAGGGAAAGTGCTTGCATTAAAATGTTTCTACCGGAGAACATTTACAGTCTCAGCATGGCGGTTTATCTGAAGAGATAATGACTTTCTCCTTTTACAGCGAAAGATGACAAAAGATATTTTCGCCAACAGCATCCCTGTACTTCTGGATGGTTTATGCAAGCTCCTGGGAGACCACACTTGGTTTGTTGGTGATTCAGTGAGTATAACTTATTGAGGTTTATCATGACGTTTAATAATGTGCATAAACTTCATGTGCGGGAGATTCACAGTAAAGATCAGAGGGACAATTTACCGAATGTCCACTCCTGGCTGCGAGCCTCGCCCACCACGAGTGCTGCTCAGGATGTCACGGCCACTTTCCAATGATTTTTTTTTCTACAGTGGAAGGATCTGTCCTTGGCTGTCACTCCACGAAGAACAAAGGAAAGTTCAGCAAGCAAAACCATTTACTGTTGCTCTCCCTGCTCCCCCCACCTGATGGCTCAGTTAGTTTACTCAATTAGCCACATGGACCAGGATGGTTTCAGATTCCACTCCAGGTCTGTGTTGAATGTGCTGTTCTCAGTGTGGGAGGGGTACTACAACTGGCCTCAGCTTCCCTGGGACATTAAGGGCTAAAACCCTGCTCCATACTGTTAACGAATGGCCATTGCCAGCATTGCGAGTGTGAAAGCCAGGACAGGGACAGGGTCAGGATCAGGATCTGTCTCAGCTGTGATGCCCCATTGCCACTTAATCACCTACCAATATTCAAATGCCTAGACTCGCACATCTTTTTGGGGATCTAGTATCTCAGTAATTTGAGACCTGAGGTGTGGTAAGTGTAGCATGCTTGGAAGGAGCAGGTGACTTTGGAGCTATGGTCCCCAAAGCTCTCCATCACTGGAGTTCTCCTCACCTCATGTCTGGGTCTGTTGTAGACTAATTGATAGCTATGATTAGTCAACAACTCCATTATATCATGTGACTATCAGGGTGGTAGAAGGCAAACCAGATGGACTGTGGTCTTCTTTCGTTTAGGAATTCCTGTGTTCCTACGAATGACCACATCAGCGATTGGTGCTTGAGGTACCGTATGCCAGCAAGGAGTAAATTCCTTTGGAAATTGGGAGGAAGAATTGGTAGATGAGGGGGGGAAAAAATCAATTAAATATTAAAATAAAGGATAAACTATGTGCAGTGGGGATGATAACAATTGTCTGTTTAACAATCATTAAATCATAATGGCCAGTTTATGTTCAACTTTGTAATTCTGCAAAATGACCAATTTTATAAATATGTATTTTTGTCTCTAGGTTACCTGGGCTGACTTTCACTGGGCTGTCTGTTCTATCACCCTCACCAATCTAAATGTTGACATCCTGCACAACTATCCCAAACTGTTAGCTTTGAAGGAACGAGTGGAGGCTCTCCCCAAAATAGCAGCCTGGATAGAACAGAGACCAAAAACTCCATTGTAACATTATGGCATTGATCTTCGCCTCTCTTACAAGCACACTTAAGATTTTTAGTTTCCAGGCTGGAGTATAATTCTTTAACCTGTGCTTTCAAATAACAATTGTCAGTGTTTTGGTTCTGTATTAATTGCTGTGGATTTCAAAGATATAAGCTTTAAGTTTCTCATTTGTTAGCCTTTCATCCAACCAAACATATTAAATTAGGAGGGCAGGTTGCTTGTACTAGGCTTGTATTCCTTTGAATGTAGATGATTAAGGGGTGATCTAATGAAGATGATTTGATCGGGTAGACAGAGAGAAGCCAATCCCTCTGGTGGAGGAGTCCAGAACAAGGGGACATAACCTTAAGATTAGAGCCAGGCCGTTCAGGGGTGATGTCAGGAAGCACTTCTTCACACAAAGGGGAGTGGAAATCTGCAACTCTCTTCTCCCACCCCCCACCACCAAAAAAGCTTTTGATACTGGAGACCAATTGAAAATTTTAAAACTTGAGATTGATAGATTTTTGTTAGGTAAGGGTATTATGGGATATGGAACCATCCTGGCGTCAGAGTGAAGGACATCACAAAACAGATTGGAAAAACATCTGGTAAGGGAGAGAGCGCGCAACTAAAAGTTGTAGTCCAGGTTGAAACTAATAACATAGATAGAAGTTTGAGATCTTACAGAGGGAGTTTAAGGAGTTAGGCACGAGATTGATAAACAAAAGAGCTTGAAGGGTGATAATCTCTGGATGGTTCCCGTGTTGGACATGTTACAGGAAACTCTTTCTTATCCGGCACCAACGCGGTGCCGGTTCATCAAAAATTCAAGATAACCGAAAGCTATAGTAAAAGATACGGAGAGCTGACAGCTCCGTATAAAGCAACAAACCCTGTTGCTTAGCAACAAGTGCAGAACAATGGCCACAAGTTCCAAGCGTCTCTGTAGCTTAGCAACAGCTGCAGCCACACCCTTGCACAGCAACAGATCGAGGAAGGCAAGTACAATATGAAGTAAAACTTACCTGAACCTACTCCTGAATTTTGCCGGTTAACCGAGATTTCCGGTTATTTAGGTGCCGGTAAATCGAAAGTTTCCTGTAGAAAGATTAGGAACGTCAATGTGTGGCTGCAGGGCTGGTGCAGGAAGGAAGGGCTCACTTTCTTGGGGCATTAGAGTGAGCTCTGGAATGATGGGAAGGCTATAATGAAGGTACAGCCTTCATCTGAACTTACCTGTCCTTAAGAGTCAGAATTGAGTGCTACATATGTGAATGTACAAGCATTCAAACCAAATTTGGAGAGTTGGAAGCATTAATAATGGTGGAGTGACAGCAATCCAAAACTAATCCCACTTCCCTGCTCTCCGCCGCCCATCCTCTTCTTCAAATGTATATCCCTTTAAAGATGCAATGGTCTCTGCCTCAACTACTGCATGTGAGAAAGCAGGATTGGTAAATTTACCTTTACACTTCAGTGAGCTCACCCCTTAACCACCTTCTATCTAGACTGTAGAGACTAAGCTCCTCTACTCTATCTTCATACCTCGTGCCCTTTGTTCCAGCATACATTAGAATAGTGTTATCCAAAACATTATCCACTAGCCACAGGTGGTTAATTGGGAACCCAGATGCGGCTAATTGCATTTCTAATTAAATTAAAAATAAGAATATTTGCATGTGTATTTTAACATTTTTGTGCATTTGTTAATAAAATGGTAAGACAAAAAGCAGAGTGTGCGAGTGTTTTTTGATCCTCATGAGTGCCTTACTGCATGGTAGTACGTAGATATTTAAGTAAATATACACACGTAAAATACATTTACCTGTATTATGTGAGTGTATTAAAGCGTTTTCTACTAAAGCAATGTCGCCATAGTGGCTCGTCAGCAATTTCTAATGGGTACCACTGAATTACATATGTTTATTCATCCAAGCAATTTAATGGCCCTGAATTTGCGGTTAGCAGCGAAGTGACGGCGCTCGCCGCTGACTTCAAAGAAAGCGACCTCCGTGACATTAGTTTCAGCTCCCCTGACCTTTGTTTAAATCTGGTGCCAAATCCAGCGTCCAGCAACAGTGATGTCATCAAGCAGGATAAGCAGCCAATTACATTGAAGAATTCTCACGGACGCAAACCAGGAAGTAAAATGCACAGATTCGAATTTACTTTTCGCAGTTTACACAGAGTGAACTAAAGATTGGGACATACACATAGGATTAAGGTAGAAGCTGAAATATCAAAATCTTTTTGAATTTTTAAAAAAAAAGTGTAATTCTTAATCATATTAATGGAAAAATTTGTCATTCCGCAAATATAAAATTAGTTTTTCAGGGCCTGAATGGTTGTTCAGCAGTTAATACACTGTTAAAAACCCAGTTACGCCTCTTTCAACAAGGCTTAACTTTTTCAGGGGTGTTTTAACGCTGATATTCCAGCGTAATAGGAGAAGTTTTCATCCTTCAATGTGATTTGAATTGATTGCCGGCTCCGGGGAGTTCTGCAGCACAACTTGTGGTGGAGCAGGGAATGACTGACTGCAACTTCAGGATTCCTGCAGTTATCTGCGCACGTGCTAAATCCTGAAGTTGCTGTCCGTTTCAGCGGGGTAATGATGGCGAACGCTGCCGGTTTCGCCGTCATTACCACCACAAAATCTGGGCCAATGTCTGTAACTGAAAATAGTGTGCTATCCTTATAGAATGAAGACCGTGGACAGCTTCATGTCAATTTTTCTTTAGTTATGAATGTATTTTTCTGAGTACTGAGGATAACATACTATGCACTTATCTGCCAACTTTACCAATTATTTCTAAACCTGGATTCTGCATCACAGCATTTGTCTGCCCACAACTGTCCATATTTCAGCAAGGGAATTAATCATTTAGTGGAGCAGATGTCATCGGCGAAGGGAACATTTTGATTGCACCCAACAGGCCATTGAAGAGTTGGGTACAGGCAGCACAATATCAAAATTTGTAGACAAGTACAAAAATAGGGAGCATAGTTAACTGTGACGAGGACTGTAAATAATCTCTGAAGGCCCAAGACAGGTTAGTAGATTGGGTTGATAGATGGCATGTGAAATGCACTGAGGAGAAATGTGAGGGGTTACATTTTGGGAGGAAGAATGAGAGGGGCAGAGGCTTTGGGGCCGAGTTACACGTAGCTTCAAAAGTGGGAGGACAAGTTGATGAAGTGTCAAAATGGCATATGGGATCCTAAGTTTTTATAAATGGAGGCAAAAAAACAATGTAATGCTCATCACAAGGTGCAGCATGTGAACTTTGATGTCTGTAGCTCAGTCAAAAATCTAGAGTCAACTCCACTTCCGTTTCTGCGGCTGTTACCACCAAGGGCAAAGATAACATTGGTGAATGTGATGACTGAGCTAAAGCGGATTATGATTGTCAAAATGAGTGCCTCAGCTGAAGTCAAGGATTGCACTTGGTAGAGGCAAATTAAACTGCCTTGTATGTGAGATGGCTCCCGCTCTTCACTTCTATCCATGGGAATCTCCTGCCATCCTTTGCCCTTTCTCTCCCAAATCTCCTTGCTGCCACTGTTCAAGTTCCCCTGGCTCCATCAGTTGGTGCATTTTAACTCTAACTACAAGTTATCTGCTTTAAACCTCCAAATAACCATCCCCCACCCCTGCTTCTCAAATTCTTAAGACTTCTCAGGACATCAAGACTACGTTTCTGCATTGGACTTCGCTGGATTACACCGTAAGACTCATTTGCTGTGTCAAAAATTTGCTGCAAAAAAATTATCTTCCCCACTGTGGATGTTTCTCTGCCGAACTGGGTGACTCGTTTGATTGGTTTTTCAGCTTTGTTGGTTTCTGCTAGTTGCTGTTGTTTCTTGTTCGACTGTTTTTTCTGCCTTGTTGATCGCTGGTTTGTGATTTTACTTTTTCTCCGCTGCTTCTGATCTACGGTGACCTCCAACTTAGAGTCAACTTCGCCATCAGCTTCCTGCACTGCAACCAATTCTCATTACCATGGCAATAACCTCCATCCTTCAATTAGCTTCTGGACTTCACTCGTCTGCTATACCTTTCTCCAAACTTGGACAACAGTTTGTCGATGCTCCACGCCGACTCCATCCTACCTATGTCAAATTGTTCCCTCCACGGGACCTCCGACTTTCAACTCTGGACTCCTTACTATTGTCACCAACCTATTCCCTGCTACTACCAGGCAATTCATTAAATATATTCAAGAAGGAGTTAGATATATTTCTTAAGGCTAAAGGGATCAAGGGATATGGGGAGAAAGCAGGGACAAGGTACTGAATTTGGATGATCAGCCATGATCTCATTAAATGGCGGAACAGGCTCGAGGGGCTGAATGGCCTACTCCTATCTTCTATGTTTCTATATGCATCCCTATAATTGCTACATAACCAGGCCTATGGAGTTTTTCCCATGTCCATTCGCGTGCGCATTTTGGCTGCCGCTTCGGATCCGAGCCGTTCACTTCAACTTCCACTTTTTTCCTCCCTTTTCTTTTCTCTCTATTCCCTCCCTGACCGCTCTCTCCTGTCATGATGCCTCCTTTCATCTCTCGGGTACTCTGACCTGCCAACTCCCTACCCCCAAACCCTTCATTACTCTTCGACATTCCCACTCTCCTGCTGTCGTCCCAGGCTTGACTCCCTCTTGGGTAAGTCTACAGGGCCCACCTTGGCACTCGTCGCGGTCTCCTCACGAGTAGCGACCCCAACTGTCCCATCCTACTCTCTCACTGACCTTCCTGTCCAGCGTGCCTGCGGGGGGCTAATCATGTCAATCTCCTCCCTGTCCAACTCACCCCTCCAAGCACTGACCCTGTGGATGCTGGCAGTGGATCAGTCATCACCGACCCCCTCTGCATCTCCCTTCAGAATGTCCGTTCACTTGTGAACAAGGCTCTTGCCATTCATGAGCTTATCACGGGTGATTGCATCGACATCATGGCCCTGACGGAAACTTGGCTGAGGGGTGATAACACCTTACCCTTAAATGAAGCCTCCCCGCCTGGCTATATCTTCCACCACTTGCCCCGCCCACACCGACATCCTGGCAATGTTACTCTCATCCCCAAATCACACCCATGTCTCTCCCCCTACTCTTCCAGCATTTTCTCCTCCTTTGAGCATCTCCTCTTGTTCCACCCCTCTCACCTCTCATTTAAAATTCTCATTCTCTACTGCCCACCCAAGTACGATAAAAATCTCATCACCGAGATATCTTCACTGCTTTCCTCCCTCAGCCTCTGCATCGAGCAACTTCTCATCCTCCGTGATTTCACCATCCATCTCAATTCATCATGCTCTCTCCTCTGAGTTTACTAACCTCCTCTCCTTCCTTAATTTCTCCTTCCATGTGAACTCCCTAACCCATATTCACGGCCACCCCTGGTTTAGCCTGGCCATCTCTCATGACCTCGCTGCTCCCACCGTGTCAATAAGGCCATCTCTGACGACTTCCTTGTATTGCTCTCCACCCACATCCCCCTTCCCCCACCCAATCCTGCGCCTTTGTGTCCGCCCCTGGAAAAAAAACTCTCCCAACTCTTACAACTGCACTTACGAAATCCCAACTGTCCAGCCTTTGGCCCTCCATTCACAACGACATTTCTGCAGCTAACATTTCTGCAGCTCAACCATACCCTCACCACCACCTTTGATGCCCTAATCGCTATTAAAACCATTACTCTCTCACCCTGGCCATTCTCCCTGGTACGGTCCACATCATCGCTCTCTCAAGTCCAAGGGACGCAGACTTGAATGGATATGGCTGACCACTGGTTTAGCCATTCACCGCCAGATCTGGCTGGACCACATAAAACTTTATCGGGTCCTACTCTTGTCTGCCAAAACGGCTCACTATTCCAGGGTCATTCTGGAATGCAAAGATAAACCCCGGCTACTATTTTCTACTGCTAACTGTCTGCTTAAACCCCTCTCCCGTCTCCTCCACCTCCAACAAGTGCGAGGAGCTCATGGACTTCTTTGTCTCCAAGATTGAGACCATCCAATCAGCTGCCTCTGCCACTTCTCTTCCTTCCCCTAGCCCACCGGGCCAAACTTCCTCTAAGGTTCCCCTCTGCCCTAGCCCTGAACTCTCATCTTTCTCCAGTTTTCCTCCGATCGCCCCTCTTGACCTCTCCACACTCACCTTGTCCATGAGACCCACTTCCTGCTCCCTTGACCCTATTCTCACTAAACTGCTGACTACCCAACTTCCTTTTCTGGCTCCCATGTTAGCCGACATTGTTAATGGTTCGCTCTCCTCAGGTACAGTCCCCTTCTCCTTCAAATCTGCCATCACCATTCTCCTCAAAAAACCAACCCTTGACCCCTCCGTCCTTGCAAACTACTGCCCCATCTCCAACCTCCCTTTCCTCTCCAAAGTCCTTGAATGTGTTGTTGCCTCCCAAATCCGTGCCCATCTTTCCCAGAACTTCATGTTTGAATCCCTCCAATCCAGTTTCCGCCCCTGCCACAGTACCGAAACGGCTCTCAAAGTTACAAATGACATTCTTTGTGACTGTGACAAAGGTAAACTATCCCTCCTCGACCTGTCTGCAGCCTTTGACATGGTTGACCATGCCATCCTCCTCCAATGCCTCTCCACCGTCATCCAGCTGGGTGCGACTGCACTCGCCTGGTTCCATTCTTATCTAATCGTAGCCAGAAAATCAGCTTCAATGGCTTCTCTTCCCACTCCCAGGGATCTATCCTTGGCCCCCTCCTATTTCTCATCTATATGCTGCCCCTTGTCGACATCATCTGAAAACATGGCATCAGTTTCCACATGTACGTTGACAACACCCAGCTCCCACTTCTCTCGACCCCTCCATGGTCTCCAAATTGATGCACTGCTTGTCCGACATAGTTCTGGATGAGCAGAAATTTTCTCCAATTAAATATTGGGAAGACTGAAGCCATGGCCACAAACTCCGTCCCCTAGCCACAGACTCCATCCCTCTCCCTAGCATCTGTCTGAGGCTGAACCAGATGGTTCGCAACCTTGGCGTCATATTTGACCCTGAAATGAGCTTCCAACCACATATCCACAGCATAACTAAGATCGCTTATTTCCACCTCCGTAACATTGCCTGTCTCCGCCCCTGCCTCAGCTCATCTGCTGTTGAAACCCTCATCCATGCCTTTGTTACCTCTAGACTTGACTATTCCAACGCACTCCTGCCTGGCCTCCCACATTTTACCCTCCGTAAAACGTGGTCACCAAAAACTCAGCTGCCCGTGTCCTAACTCACACCAAGTCCCATTCACCCATCACCCCTGTGCTCGTTGACCTACATTGGCTCCCGGTTAAACGACGCCTCGATTTCAAAATTCTCATCCTTGTTTTCAAATCCCTCCATGACCAAGCCCCTCCCTATCTCTGTATCTAAGCAACTCGAGCTTCCAGGATTCCTTCCCACAAGTTCTGGCCATTAACCAGCAGCAGCAAAGCGCAAGACCCAAAAGACAAAGTCCATTTTTTTTTTTTAAATAGAGCAAATACCATCAAATTGTACATCTTCTGACTCTATTGTGGGAGACAACCGGAGCACAGCTGTTGTCGAGGGAGCAGAACTGAAGGATGGCCTCCAAATTAGGCTATGAATGAGCAGAGGCAAGGGAGAGATCGCCTCACCTTGTGTGAGCTTTTCTTGAAGGGGCACCATGGAATGAGTTTCCCCCTCCAACCAAAGGGATTGGAAGGATTTCCAACTTGCAATAAACACAAAACAACAGGATACACGCTCTGTGATCCTGAATAGAAATGCGGCAAGAAAGTACATTGGCACTGGACCCTATATTTCGAAACAGCAGAATCTTTATTTGCACTTAATTCCTCCTTTCCAGTTAGTAACAGTACAACAGGTCAGGTAAACAAATATAATTTGGCCCCATAAATGGTAATTACCACTTTGAATACACAAAGCAACACAAAACTAAGCAGCTAAGAAAACAAAATAAGAATCCTACTTATGGGGCCAGCTGATGCCCACGTAAGTTTTACTGTATCTGAGGTAGGAAGTCCACTGAAATATTATAACCACAAATTGAGAGACTTCTCTTCATTCTTGAAGGATTTGTCTATAGAATCCACAGCTGGTAGGTTTAGAACATTTTCTTAGCAGTTTTACAGTTCCAATAAGCACTGCATTTCTTATCGGAGAACAATGAAAGACAATTAATTCATTGATGTACGTAGTCCAAACAGAATTCAAATATATCAGAATAAACAAAATGTCTGGTCTGAGAAAATTATTGTAAAGTTACAGATATCTGGAAAAGGAGCACAGAAAGCATTTAATTGTAATGCTGTAGTACCTATGTTTTACCACGAGAGAACTCTACTACTTAGGCTGCTCAAGTAAGGCCTGCTTGTGGCCTAAATGTGGAACTACAGCAATACAATATTAATATGCACCTAATTTGCTTCTGGTGTGTTCTCAGACAAAAAAATGTTTCCACTCCCATTTTCTCATTAAAAACTTGCCTGTTACTTCACAATACAATAAAAAACGATTTGTGGCTCTCATTCATTGACTATTTTACTGCTTCCAATGACAGTATCAGAGGTTCCTTTTCTGGGGTGTTTTCTGCACAGGATTCAGTAGACTTTTCCCAACAATGTTTGTGGAGGGTGTAGGAACAGCACATCATCGCTACAACCCTAATGAAGTCTTCAACAGAGTTGCCATATTAAGTGGAATGCTCCCTTCGCCTCCTTAAAAACAGAGAAATTCACATTAAAACAAACTTGGCAACTTCAACCTCCAACAACAGTTTTAAATACAGACAATGCAAAATCCTGGAAATGCTAGTTTACAGGCATTTGGCATTCTGTAAAACCTTGATTAACTTCTAGAGGTCAGTCAAACAGCAGCAATGGGAAAGGCCTGGACAATGTTATATGCCTGGTTATTTCCACTGTACAGCCTGTGAGCGGCACCTCCAGATTGCTGTGTGGCCACACAGCTTAGTGGGAACGTTGGGCCTGGGGTAAACACAGAACAGGTGGGGAGGGGGAGGAAGGTGGTTAGAAAGAGACTGCATGGTATCATGTGGTTGGTACATTGCCCTTCTACCACTGGGAAATGACTTCCAATCCCACCCAGGCTCCTGGGATGAAAGTCATTCCTCCTCTCCAATTATTGCAGGGATCTTTGCAGGAGAATATATATTCTCTTAAAAGAAACGAGGTCCAAAAAAAATGAATAAAAAGCTTTACATATGTAGCAAGCATGTGGAAAACATGCTTAGCAGTTGTGTGTGCAGCCAGATAGTACAGTCGGATAAAATGCTAACTGGCAAACTAACAGAAACTGGGGTATAACTTGCACTGAACAGAAAGGAAAAGCATGTTGTGGGATATTCAACTGCATGACTCACCTGTTTCTGTTGAAGTCATATCCTGTTCTAGCTTCAGTTTATGTTCACCAATTTTAAGCATGGACTCTTCAATAGTCCCTTTGCTGATCAGTTTTACAACATGCACTATCCTACAAACAGAAAACATATAGCAAGAGTATGATTGAGTTTCCTTGTAGCTTTTCATATCCTTCCTTTTCAAATACTGATTCAATCCCCTTTCAAATGATGATAGTTTCTGCTTCAATAGTTACTTGTGGCAAAGCATTTTGCTGTAATATCCATCTGTGTATGTAATAATTTCCTCTAACTTCCCTCCTTTGTTCAAGCGCCTTTCTGCTACATCTAATGGAAAATTGGGAGAACAATTATCTCTGAGAGTTCACTGTTTCTGGCTAAACCCCGCTTGCTTGTAACAGATCTGTTGTAGTAAATAGAAAGCCCAAACCGCAACTGCAAATAAAGAGGTCTGACCTAAAATTTGGAAACTTGAAATATTTTGAAAGCATGTCTCATTAATTTGGCTGTGTAACATTTTCTTCCCATTAAGGCTTCTAACTCTTTAGAATACAAAGTAATTATTTCTCCACTGATGAATTGCTAGAAACCCCACTACAAATTCTGAAATTGGCACTGTAATAATTGCAGTATCGTACAAGGAATTTTGAAAACAGAAAGCTGTCCAGGCAAATCTGTAATGATAAAGCAGTCCACTGCAATAAATTATAAATTCACAGCACCATATACCCCACACTAACTGCTCATTTGGGAGGGGGGCTTTGGGAATACATAACATATACAGGAAACTTTGGTTTATCCGGCAGTTAACTGTCCGGAATGCTCGAGCCACCGGCAAAAATCAGGAGCCGTTTCGTTTGTTTTTTTTTTCTTTTCGTTAGTTTTTTTTCTTTTTGTTGCTTTTTTCTCAACAGTCAAGCTCTGCAAGGTCTCGCTGAAGCTGTTGCTAAGCTACAGAGACGCTTGCAAGGTACAGCCGACTGTTTAGAAGCTGTTGGGTTTGTTGCCAGATACGGAGCTCAAAATCTCCGTATGTTTCAACATTAGCACTGGTTTGTCCGGCAGTTTTGAGGGAACGGCAACAGCTCGGTCCCGTCGGTGCCGGATAGCACAAAGTTTCCTGTAAATGGTCAAGGACCCAAGACAACAGTAAGCATGTTGTGGCCTCTTCAAGTAACAACATCTTTTCAAACAGATGACCCAAGAAGCTTGGTTCTTCACTTAAGATTGAATAAGGTTGCAGCAGTGGCAGAATATTAACTACTGACATTTAGTTTTAAAAAAGATGCTACTTTGCAATCACAGATGTGCCCTGGTACCATTCTGTAATCAATGTTGGACACAGTCAGTATTTAGAACTCAATAATGTGAAAGTCAGCTGTGGTTCACTAGCGATCTAATTTGTATTCATCAGTGTTCTACTGTAAAAGACAGGACTGTTTTTAAAGTTTCACATGAGAAGACGACACAGGATCATGAATTTGAAAATGAATCCCTTCAAAATGTCATTCTTTAAACCAAATAAAAAGTAGTCTCAAGTGCGTGTCAAAATGCATCATCCATCTAGATCCTGGGTTATATGAACCAGTGACCTAGAACAAAGGTTAATTCAGGTAGGTGGAGGTATATAATGCAAGCCATTTCTTACAGTGATGCACAATGCTCATCAACATATAAAATACTATTGAAAATACTAGGCTGAAATAATGAGGATGCTTTATTGCCCCTATGCTGGAACTATTAAGATTAGTCCAACAGTCTGCAGTATGGACAAAGTATTCAAATATCTTCAGATTTGCCTAAAGATTCGGTTCTTTTCCCCCAGCCATTGTAATTTTGAGGGAATCTAGGGTATTTAACTGGTCTGGGACATATATTCAGACGTGTTCCTTATGGTGCTGATAGCCGAAAAGCACTTATTTTTGCCTGGAAGGATTATAGTTAATTCTATGTTTAGTTCATAATTTAATGATATGCTAATTACTACATATTTTATGTAGTTCATTTAGTGCTAGAAAGGGGTTGGAAGCCACATCAAAACACAATTCAATTTCTTTAAAGGGATCCTGAGCTGTTACTTCTCTTTTTAGCAGTCAAAGCGCAATAAATTGTTGTAACACAGTTATCCTGGCTTTTTAGTGTGCCTTTAATTTACACATGCAATCTATTTTAATAATATAATTGATAAAACTAAAACAAAGTTAGTGAAGATACTGTTATGCAACCAGTGTGGACTTTTTTTTAAACTCTGAAATCAAGGTTATTTGTCTACAGTGAGGGAACAAAGTCTGGAATACATTTCCATTGAGGATACAAGGTTTAAAAAAGACAGTGCAATAGCCCACGACCAAGTTTACATCAAAGCCAAAACTGGAACAAGACAAAGCCTCAAAAAGCCTTTAATATAATCCTCCATGAATCAGTTGCTAAAAAGGAAAAATATATTCAAGAGTACATCTAAAGGAGGATTACAATTTGGGAGATTCTAATGTATTTAATTGCACTCCAGGTCTCAGAACACCCACCGTAACTCCTGCTGCGACAAACAAAAGTTGCTGTGCACTGCTCTCATGCAAAAGAATCCCTGGAACAAGCCCCAGTGAAAATGTTCCAAACAGACCAACCAGAACAACACCAACTTAACCCCTGAACGAGATAGGCCGGAAACTTCACTCTCAAAATCAGAGGCAACCAACCAAAACTGGGGACCACTCAAGTCTGCCTCAATCTCAACGTTTCTGTGGAGCAGAGTAACCAGTCGCTTAATCCCATAATGTCCTCCAAGAGATCAGATTTTTGAATGCAAGATTAATGCTATTTAGAGTGTGCTGTTTTGGCACTAACGCAAGTTCCTCTACATGATCAACCTGAAGCAAATGTGCATTGGTGCACTGGTAAGAGTGCACATCAACTACAGCATAAAAGCAGCTGTTGTAAAGTCTGCCAAAAGACTAAGCGTCTGAATTAAAACCTCTGGCAACTTGCCATGCGGTTATTCAAAATTTAATGATTGAAAAGGGCCGAGTATCTGGTCATCACTTTTCAACAGTTAAAATGACTCCAGTAAGGTACGTGAGCTGCACTCTGTCCAATATGAACCCAATCGTATGCATAGAGTGAAAACAGAGTTAAAATTACTGCAGCTCTTGATTCAGTATAAAAGTGGCATCAATCCACTCACCATCTTTCTCCTCTTCTCACTTTTCTTGCACCCCCAATGGGTTAGAAAGTTGTAAGTGTGTTATTTGTGGGCAGGTCTATTCCAGTCCAAAGTACAAATAAAAGCTTAAAAATGATAAACTAGTTTTAATAGAGTCCCTTGAGCTTGGTCTTTCTGGACAGCAAAACAAGGAATGGGGAAAAGCGGCTATTGACAGAATGGGGAGGTGCTGATGGTGAAGGAGGAAGATGACATTGGAGAGGGGAAGGGGAAAGAACATTATGAGCATGACATTGGAGGATGACTGCAGCTTGAACTGGGTTGGGGGAGAAGTGCCTACATGAGCTAAGAGGGAGGGAAGAAGAATCCAGCATAAACTGTAGTGAAGTTGGGGGGGGGGGGGGGGGGGGGGTGAACTAAAGCTATAAAGGGATATGAAAATATTAAGGAATTTCAGGTCATCCCATGCAGTTCCCTGTGGAAGGAGATATTCTACAGCTTTTAAACATGCAGTCCGTGGACTCTGATGTGCAACTGAATGGCAATCAAATAGAAAACATTTGGACATTCCTGCTCTAATCAATCCTTTACAAAAACTTGGCAGCAATAGAGTCACTAAGAATCAAAGAACTATAATATATCACTTTACACTATTTAGTAATAATCTGAACATTAACTTTTTATTGCTAAGCTACAGGAACTGTAGAAAATGTCGATGAAAGAACAAGTCAGCTTTTTCTTTCCACTCACACTAGACTCTCTCAAAAAGCAGGCAGCCACTCCGTTTCCAGACCTCTGGCAATGGAGCTCTAAAACCAGCTGCCGGAAAGCATGCAAGGGCGGTATGGGTGGACTACCTCAGATTCCTGCTCTGGAGAAATACCTCGATCTCTTAGATGGTCCACCTAACATATGGAAAATCACAGGAATGAACCACTGCCCTAACACTGCACGGGAAAGCCAAAACATCGTGCTGCTAAGCTGCTTTGAAACAAGTGTTTCTGACAAGGTTGAGACGTCAGGACATTAATTTTTAATCTTACTTTTTCTGTCCTACTCTGTGACATCGATCTTCTGCTTGTTTATCATTATAGGGATTGCAGTCGATATCATGGAGGATGACGACGTTGGCTGAGGTGAGATTTATACCCAGGCCTCCGGCTTTGGTTGATAACAGGAAAACAAAAATATCCATATCTGTATTAAACTGATCTATCAAGTGGATTCTGAAAAAGAAAGTCAGTTGAGAAGTCACATGTAAATTGATTACAACTAAAAATACAAGCTCTGTTCATTAAGAATGAATCACTGCAAGAGAGAATCAAACTTCTCAAATTACTAAGCAGGCAAATATTGTTTCAAACTGAAGGCCTGCAATTCCAACATCCCAGAAATCCATGTCTTGAAAAGTTGCAAGCACTTCAACAAAAGCATTCCACCACCACCGACCGGCAAAACATGGTTCCGAGTGGCAGGAAGAAGGGTCTAGGTTTGATCAGGTAGAGCAGCCGTGGAGGGATGAGGGGCACACTAATGTCCTGAGACTAGAAAGCAGAAAGAGGAAAGAAAATAAAGGATTCAAGACCATTCAACCGCTAACGGTGCGTCTAGCCGTGCAAGTCCTCCAGAGTAAAGACATGGACTAATAAATCAAAAGCCTGTTTGGAACTATACAGGAGATAACTGGAGCCTCCAATTTGGAGGCTTGTGTGTCAGGAAATGCCCTCCTGACCAAGATTCACTTAAAGCAATTTCTAAAGAAGTCTGCAGCAATACCCGTGGTTTATTTGAGGGCGACCTCTGGCACAACACTGGTATTTTAGGGCATGTAATAGCCTGAATCTTTCTCTAGCTATAGCAGACTATACCGAATCCTTGTTGATAGTACTCTTGAAACGGACTGATCCAGCAATGGACATCGCCTTCTGTGCAAAAAAAAAACCTCTCTCTGCTTGGAACGTAAAAAAATTTGAAATATGACATGGGCGTGTAAAAACGTACTTCAGCAAAGAGACAGGCTGATGCAAAAACTGAGAAATTTTCATAACGAGTACCAACAGCACTCCATTTTGCTGAGATGAACAAAATAGTGTAATAACTGTAGACTTGACAGCGGCAAAGCATGCACCTCCTGAAGAAACTACTTAAATGATTTCCCCAGTGAAATAATAGGTCTATTCTGAGGGCTGTTGAGGATAAACTTGAGGAAAAATGTGAACTGCAGAAATACAAATATAAATACCACCACTAGATTTTATTTTTAAACTTGCATGTAAGAATATTTTCTTTCCCTCTACTTCCTTAAAGCCAAATTGAATGTTTCCAACCCTGTGAGTTCGTAATTTAGTCACAACTGTGGCAATTAATCTGCGTTACAATTTGTTTGTGCACACAATTACTGACTTGTAGGAAATAGTGGATTAAGCATTAAAAGGTGCATATATGGTTAAGCAACATATTTTATAAACAATACCGATATCTGAAGTATGCATATACATAACTTTACCTGTCAGAGATTTGGGTTTTGCCATCCAACCGAAGATACCTGTGCTTATGGTGCCTCAAGAACACTTCTAGAATGTCCAACATCATAGTAAACTGGCTAAAAAGGACAACTCTGGAACCCTGATGACAAGAACAAATTAGACCAGTTGATACAAAGTGGAACTATTGCTGGAGCATTATGATATGAATCTTTTTCAATAACATTCTATGATGGCATCGTGAACTTGGCTTCAAAATCATTGTATGCCAGCATAACCAAAAATGATCCATCTTAAAATTCTTACATTTTCATCTTCATTTGTGAACTCCAGTTGTGAGTGCAAAACTCGTACAGTTCATTAATCAGATGTCCAAGTTGGTCTTAAAAACACACTCTTGGACATTGGATTTGTTCTATAGCGAGTCTCCTATGGTGTTAACTACAGTTAGTCTGCGAACTGAAGCATAATTGTGATGTTTACTTGCTAATTTGGCCAGGCCCTTAAGTATTTTCTGTGGAGTCCAGGCTATTGTAGGTGCTTGCAAATTGCTCAGGTCAATTAGAAATCACAGGACTAACTGAATTTTAATGGCTCCATTTTACATCCAATATTCTCTGCTACACATATACTTACATCCCTTTTGCTGTCCTTGAAATTTGAAACTCTGCCATTACTACAGGGGTAACTTTGTTTCAAGGTGCCAATTTATTCTGCCATGTGACAGAAAACAACAATATTGGAGACTGAAGTATTTAGGTTTTGCATTCTAAATTTCCCTGCAATTCTGTTGCCAGAATATTATGTACTAAAAAGAATAACTTTTTTTTTTTTTAATAAAGGGCAATTGAACCACCTGCAGGTAGAAATTAGAGATGAAATTAAATGTCTGGATATAACGAATCATTTAATGAACTAGTGTAAACTGAACATAACCGGAGACTAGAAACATAACAAAATGGATTAATTTGCTGCACCACTAAGCAGCCTTAAGCTTCAATGAAGGTTGACACTTTCACTTATGATACCACTACCTTTGCCATTATGTGCAGTGCTTTTTTCTCCAAGTTTTTCTATCATGGAGATTCTGGGCTGGATTTTATGAACCTCGGCAGGCGATATTGGTGGCGGGTCCCAACCCCGCTGCTGTCTCCATCCCGGCCTCTGAAATGAATTTACCGTGATTGGGCTTCTTAAGCCCGCTCATTGAGTTTCACAGCCAATTAGAGGAAGCAGGTCTGATGATGTCATTTGAGGGACCATGGACAACTTTCTTTCAACATTTGCGCTCAGTGTTCGACAGCACGGAGGTGCTGCAAACACTGACGAGCACTGCACAGAGGTGCAGGGCTGCACCCAGACTCTCTCATGACTCCCTCCATATGCTTATGGAGGGAGTCACAGCACGCAGGGAGGTCCTCTTCCCTTCCCATGGGCAGAAGAGACCTCCCTAGGAGATCAACATAGCCTGGTTGCACATTGCAGAGGAGGGCACAAGCAGGGATGTGGTCAGGAGGTCCTTGGTGCAGTGCAGCTAACGTTTCAATGATCTCAGTAGATCATGAAACTTTACTGCAAATCCACACTCAACCTCATCCTGCTGTGCCTCTCATCACATCCCCATCACTCTGCCCTCCCTACCCTACTCCTGCACATCCTTACTCACACCAACTTACTGTGCACCTCCACCCATCCCGCTCTATCTACATTATCACATCCCCATCTCACTAGCCACCCCTCACACTCACCCTCATCCTAGTGCAATCATACCAACTAACAACACACAAGGGTAGGCACTTGGGTGTTTTATGCAATGTTCATGTAAAGTTTCTGTTAAATGTTGTGTCAAACATTGAAACCTTTCTTTTCAACATTTTGTGTTCTTGGACAGATGTGTGTGCACCTTTGGAAGTGGCTTAATGTGGTGCAGTGAATGGTGAGAAATAACAGTAGCCCTGCAATGGTGCGGAGTGTGAAAGGAATGGCTTGGGCAGTGTAGGGATGCCTTATGGTGTTGTTGTGCCAACCTGGCGCATCATGACGCTGTACACCCTGGCTGCCACAAGTGAAGTAAATCTGGCCATGGTGAGGCCATTCCTGGCTTCTCGGGCAGTAATGCGGACGGGTGCTGATGCCCTGTGTAGCAGCAGTTGATTGCGGAGAAGGTTGGTGTTGTTGTTGGTGGTGCTGGTGTTGGGGCTGATCGTGGTGGGATTCTGAGGATCAAAGTGAGAGAGTTTCAAGGGCACCCATGCTGGTGGAATAGATGGTAGGTGAAGTAGAGATGACAGAAGCGATCTGTCAATGGTGGGAGAGGTAATGAGGTCAGACGGGATGGAGGCTTGTGTAAAGGCTTGCAGCATTTTGAATCTGTAGTGAAAATGCAGTTTAGAGAAGCTCGTGGTTAAGGGAACATATCTCAATCAGCTGGGAGATTTGACTTGACATCTGAAGCTGTCAACTCATCAGCTGATTCAATGGCCACTGACCTCGCGCCTCAGCTTCACAGATGAGGTCTCGGCACAGCGGGAAACCGATGGGCGACCCATCAAATCCAAAAAGCTGGGAAAAAAACATTGATAAATGGCTGTAAACAAGCCAATGATTTTAATTGCCTCCCCTGCGCGTCCGTAAGCTCAGTGCGGACAGACCCGACATTTGGTAAAGGTGTGTGGCAGCGGGTTCCCAGCGGGGTTCCCACCCGCTGGGGGAAAAAAAAACTTTCCCACCCGACCCGCCACTGATCGCGCCCGCTGGCCCCTGCAAAATCCAGCCCTCTGTGTAGACCATCAATTCGTTCCAGCCAAAATACTCGTTTGATGGAAGGCGGAAAGAAAAAAGGTCCTACCATGCATCTCCAAATCCAGAGCATTCTTAGGAGAGTTCCTGAACACCACACAGCGACAAGCTCAGCAAAAATATTTGCTGTATGCATGTCCCATTCAGTTTACACAATAATAGTCACAGCAAGAGCAAATATCCAGAAGTTATTCCAAAGTTAGCTCCACGAGGGGACCATAAACTAAAATTAATAGGTTCCATTACAATTTCTTAAAAAAATTACCTGCTCCTTAAGTTCTGCAAGTATATTCTCCAGTATGTGGAACTTTCCTGAATCCAAGAGCAAGTCCATTTCTAACTGAAAGTTCCTTATGCTGCTGTACTCTTGACAAAGGTGGTGCAATTCAAAATCTGTCATCACCTCCATGTCTTCAAAGATGAGATCAGAATTGGCATCTCTGTGAGTGGGCTCCTAGAAATGGGTACAAATTAGCAGCAAAATGTGAACAGACAGAGTAGCCACCTTAATCACGAAGCCAGAACACACGTAGAAGTACTGCCGAGTTTAATAGGAGCCCAGCTCTCTGCCAAAACCTCTCTAAAATTTGGCAAAGAAATACAGCTTCCTTTTTAAACTTTGGCTATATTTAAGACACATTTACAATCTACAGGCACAATACAGAAATCACCTATTTTTCTACAAGAACCTCATTCAAGTTCACCTTCTCCACTTTGCTGGAAGTAGCTAGTTATGGCTTTATTCTTAAATCCTGCAAGTATTAAGGAATGCTATGAAACTGCAGTGTCCAACAGCAACCTTACCTTCTTCATCAGTTTGGCCATATTCCTGAGCTTTTCCGCAGTGTAATACTGCCTATGGAGCAGTGGGTGGTTTGCCATCTTTCGAAGTTGCATCATCACATTACACAACTCTGTTTTTCCTGTGATATAAACACAGAAGTTAATCACAGGACAGTCAAATGAGCAGAATTTGGAAAATATATTAGGCAAAAAAAAGTCAGTTCCAAGAATACAAAAAAAAACTTCTATTTCATGCGGTCTCCAAACACAGATGAAAGATTCAACTAGCAAATTGGTGCACCATGGAGAAGCGTGCCGCGGGTTTGCACCCACAATCTCCAGTATGCCGAGCTCCGTAGCCCAACTAACACACAATGGGAGATATCCCCACAGGAAGGGAGGAAAAATCTAAAATGGGGGCACTGGGTGTTGGGGGGGTTCAAGTTGCAGTACAAGATGACGCAAGGAAAATAAAGTGGAGAAAGTACCGTAATAAATTAATAAATCAAATAACCAAATTGTTCAGATTGCTATTTCTCAAACAAATTACATTGTGTGTTGACTTGTTTGAACAGCTTTTTGCAATTTTCATTTACAAAGACATGAATTTTAGCAATGAAGTGCAAAATATACAAATAGAAACTACCTTCACTGTTCTCTGTTGTAACAGTCATGTGGCATGATGTTCCTTCAAGTTCTTGATGTTGGAAAATGACATTTGTGATGTTCCTTAAAATCATCCACGTACAATTGTCTTAAAAGGTACATCATCCCACGTTACTTACACCAGAACAGTACTAAGGCACAGCTGTACCAGCTGAATGTGATGGACACTAAAAATAAGGATGCAAGCTACTGTACAATACCACTTAAAATAGGGCTTTTTTTCATTGTAAAAAGCCCTAGGACTACCATCCTACAAGTGCTCTTGATGTTTACCCATAACACAATCTGTAGTGATAGGAGTAAACAAAGCTCAGCAGTTTTTAAAATAAATTCTCTCTCGTTAAGTGTGCCAAAAAAGTGCTTGCGAAGTAATAAGCTCACATCATCCTTTTGGTCTAACTGGGAGGTAGTGCAGATTTTTGAAAGCTTTTAACCATAGTAAAGTACCATATGACAGAAGCACAATAATAATTTGAAAAACTTAACTAAAATGACACACTTAATTAGAACGGACATAGAGCACACAAGCCCGTCATCAGCAAGTATAGAATGTACCATTACTGTTGATAGATCTCTTCAACCTCTTGTAGAGTGCAGTATATGCCTGTTCCTGTTTATCAGACATTGAACATAATTCTACACGATCTTGTTTGGGTGGTAGCTGCTGCAAGACCTAAACAACAGATTTAGTACATTTAAAATGAGGAAACAACTTTCAATACAAGAGATAGGAATACAAGAGATCTGACACTGGCCATTTTCCAACTGATTCCGTTGACTTAAACCCACTGAAACATACAATGATATCGAAAGGATTCTGGAAGCTGCTCTTCTATCCCTGTTTGGAGTTTACACCAAGTGCATTTGTGCTGACATTTACTGGGAAAACTTTCAAATAGGTTTTGTTAAAATGAAGTAGCCTGTTGCCTGTTTAAGATGTTCAAAGTGGTTATAATACAGGTGCCCAAGTTTGTTCTTTTTGCAGGCTACATACATTTAGCCTCAGGGGCTAATGAAGAATATTGAAATCAATGCTCTCCTTAATCTGGATACATTGCAATTTGCTGATACCAGTAATCTTGGTTTTGCTTTAGGATTTATCCATTGGTGAGACAACAGTGTTTAGAACAGGCCTTTCAAAAACCTCCAGAACCACAAAATTCAAACAGTGACCAAAAAAATATCAGCGCAAATAGGACGAGTGCTTTGAGGGCCAGGTTACCCCGTGGACCCAAGCTTGGGCACCAAGGGTCTACGATAGTCCATTAAATACTGGGCTTGAGAGCTACAGCTAGCAGCAAAAGTAACACTTGTGTCATCAATAACTGAAGGCAATCGTAAAGGTAAAAAGAGTCATAGCTGACACATTCCCATTGGGCAAGAGCAGATACCTGAATTCTACATAAAGTTTTACTTTGTTTAAGGTATTCAAAACTTGGAGTGGTTTGCAGTGTGTGTCCTACAAATGGCTCTGGCTGGATGGGGAGGAAGAAACACATTTGCTGGATTCTGGCTCCTGATCATTATTCAGTGACCTGTGCTGCAAGGTTTGGAATGAGTCGACATCGGAGGAGGACAGGATTGGGCTAAGCTCAGAGGCCTTGGGCCAACACTCACCGTCTAGGCTCGGACATTGAAAAACAGACACTTGGGTGAGGAATAGCGAATGGAACCAACCTCTGAAGGAGCAATTGCCTTCCTGAGGGAGCAGGAAGTTAAAATAAAAGGGGAGCCAAAAAAAATAGCTCTATGGTGGTCTTTAAGCTGAAAAATGTTTTTAAAAATACACCCTTCGAATAGTTTTCACATCTCATGTTTATGCTCCTGGGCAACATTTAACTGCTGCGCAGGAACATAAACACAAGGGGAAAAAAAACTATTCAGCTAATTGAACTGATTTTTTCCAACAGAATAGACACAATTTATACTACAATGTACTTTACCCAATTTAATTTATTGCTTCAGATAGGTGAATCACCACAGGTAAAACTAACTATAAAATTTTTATTCAAACAAGTACGGTAGATTGAGAGAATTTTGAGCAATTTCTTCAAGACACGAACATCTCGATTCAATCTTGGCCAGTTGCATCTGCATGAAATAACAAAAAAAATAATGCTGGAAACACTCAGCAGATCAGACAGCATCGAGGAGACAGAAAAAGAGTCAGTTTCGGGTCGAACCCAAACGTTAATAACTCTGTTTCTCTCTCCTCGATGCTGCCTGACCTGCTGAGTGTTTCCAGCACTTTCTGTTGTTATTTCAGATTTCCAGCATCCGCAGTATTTTGTTATTGCATTCTGCATGAGATGACCATGGCCCAAAAGGACCAAAACCAAACTCTGCATTGTTTAGAACATACAAGAGGGGATTCAAAACAGTCTCCTGCAGAACAACACTACTGCAACAACTTGCACCTTTAAAGGGTGGTGACCTACAATGTAAAGCAATCACTTGTGCACTATATGCTGAAAGCATTCTGAAACAGATCAAGGCCGCGATTTCACCGACCGGGGCGGTGTCGTGGTCCTGCCTACTGCAGCCCGCACTCGCCAAGCGATTTTACCTTAATTGGGCTTGTTAAGCGTGCCCTGCGAGGTTCCTGACCAATTAAAAGGAAGCGGGTCTGATGATGTCATTTGATGACATGTCATCAGCCGGTTTCCTTAAAGGGGCCACGTCCAAATTGATCTAGACAGTTCTATCAGTATTCTACAGCATTGAGGTGCTGCAAACACTGACAAGCACTGCACAAAAGGTGCATGGCTGCATCCAGGCTCTCCTCCATATACTTATGGAGGGAGTCACAGCACACAGGTTTTCTTCCCTTCCCATAGGCAGAAGAGACCTCCCCAGGGCACCAACGCAGCCTGGTTGCACACTGCACAGGAGGGCACATGCAGGGATGTCATCAGGAGGACCAGGCTGCAGTGGCGCAAGCTTTTCAATGATCTCATTAGATCACAAACGTTAGTGCCAAGCCACACTCACCATTCTGCTCTGCCTCTCATCACATGCCCATCACTCTGCCCTCCCTACCCTACTCCTGCACATCCTTACTCACACCAACTTACCTTGCACCTCCACCCATCCCACTCTATCTCCATTATCACTTCCCCATCTCACTAGCTACCCCTCACCCTCATCCTAGTGCAATCATACCATCTAACAACACTCAAGAGTAGGCACTTGGGTGTTTTATTCAATGTTCATGTAAATTTTCTGTTAATGTGGTGTCAAACATTGAAACCTTTATTTTCAACACTTTCTTATTGGACAGATCTGTGCTCACCTTTGGAAGCGTCTTAGTGAGTTGTAGTGAAGGTTGAGACATAAACACCCCCCCCCCCCCAATTGTGATAGGAATGGCTTGGGCATTGTAGGGATGCTTTATGGTGCTGGTGTCAACCTGGTGCATCATGTGGCAGCCAGGGTGTACAGTCAAGTGACGTAAATCTGGCCATGGTGATGCCATCATTGGCCTCCTGGTCAGCAATGTTGTCGGGTGCTGATGCCCTGTGTGCTGTGCAGCATCAGATGATTGCGGAGAAGGTTGGTATTGTTGTTGGTGATGTTGGTGTGCCTGGTGATGTTGGTGTTGGGGCTGATCGTGGAGGGATTCAGAGGACCAATGTGAGATTTTTTCAAGGGCACAGATATTGCTGGAATAGATGACAGGTGAAGTTGAGATGACAGAAGCGATCTGTCAATGGTGAGAGAGCTTGCTCCAAGGAGGTGGCAGTGGATAGAGAGTTTACTCCAAACATTTCCAAACTGCATAAAGCTCAAAAGTGTCTTCCAAGTCCTGAAGGCTCAAGCTTGACATTGGAAAGTGAACAGCTGTGAAATGGTAGCTTTCATACCACTTTTGCAGCTGTCACCTATTCACAGCAATGGGGAGACATAGAGAACCCAACCTACTTACCTGACGTGATCTCCGAACGACGGGAACCTCATTAAGAAAGTGGTAAAATAGAAATAGGCTGGCAAAATAGTAGTTAACAAGGGTTTAACAAGCATTTAACTATCTTAAATGCCTCCCCCGCCGCTTGGTGCCGGGTCTGTTCTGAAATCGCAGGCCCAACACTTTGGAAACTTACATGGAGGCGGGTTCGGAGCGGGCTGCCAACCCGCTGTCAATCATTTTGATTTTGACAGTGGACCCGCCTCCGAGCACCGGCAAAGTCGCGGCCCAAGTGTGCACCAATAGGCTGCTTTCTAACAGAAAAATCTTTCAGACATCACTTCATAAGTCAAAAGCTAAAGCGGTCAACACTTAAGACTGCAGGTCGAACTGCATTACCTCACTCTTTAGCCTCCTCAAGATAAATGGCTTCATGATCTTTTTGGCATGAGCAATCCTCCCTTTTTCAAAAGTACTCTGTTGCTCCATGATTTTCTACAATATAAAAACATTCAGTAAACTGTAGAGAAAAAGTATAGAACAGTAGTTGTGTCAGATATATTGGTAGAGTCATGTACACTGGCACTTGAATCAATAGTCAGATAAATATGAAAATGGTTATTTTAGAGAAAATGCAAGCACTTGGGCTGTAACAGACATTATTTACAGAGCTTATGAATAAAAACAATTACATTTTCATTTCACGCCACTGGAAATATCAACTAGACACACTGGCTGGTACTGAACACAGCCTGAATAGATGGAAGTCTCCTTTTTTAGCAGCAAGAATCCGACATGAAATGAGTGTAGGTACTTCTTAATGGACACTTACACTCAGTAAAAAGCTACACAAACTAGCACTAAATTGGCAATCTCACTCCAGAGTCCATGTCAGTGGCTGGAGTAGTAAGTGGGAATGCCACATCAATGCTGTAAAGGGTGTTCCAAGTTTGACTAGAGTAGTGTGAAGTGCAGAGATGTTTACTCTGAACCAGGCTCGTGACATTCCTGACTGGCACTGTTTGGTACGGATATTAGATATATAAGGAGGAAAGGTCAAAGATTTCAATCCATACACATTTAAACAGCCAGGGAGATTCTGGTCATTAAAGCTTATTTTTGAAAAAAAAGACAAAACAAGTTTATAGAAGATAATCTTATGTACTGTAATTGTAAATATTTCTTCTGGGCACTACATCATCTATAATATTACATCCAAGAGTATAGCAACAGAACAAGAGCAACTGTTTCAGAAAGTAGTTCTGCAGTAGACACATCAGGTTTGGGTACTGGAGAAACACCCCAATCATACTGCAGGATAATATCTGCAGCACTCAGATTCACTGTAAAACAACCGTCTATGCACGGGCTTGTACATGTGTAACTCTTCCGAAGTTTCGGTGTGTTATTCTTCATCTGGCAGCAGTGCCTTCACCAGTTGCTGGAGAAGAGCCATTTCGCAGAGCTGTAATGGGCAGCTCTAATCTGTCACCAAAGAAATGGCCTTGTCCACCCCTGACAGCAAAGCCCACCTGTATTTATGTTGCTGTCTGGGGCAGTGCCTGCTAAAAACAACCACTTTGGTGGCATACAACTCATCTGTAGCATCAGCAGATTCATATTGTTTACTTTACTGGTTTGTCAGCAGTGTTGGAGACCCCATTAGTGGCAAACCCACATGAGAAATGCTGCGAGAGTTGCAAATAAAAAAATCAGGTTGCCAGAGTGCAAATATAAAGCTAGGCAGATACAAATTCTGGTCTCATTATCATTAGACTAGTGCTCTAGTGCTGCAAAGGTCTTGTTTTTTTTATATATCTAAATCGAGATATATCTTATCTATATATAATTGCTCTTTAAATTGTCTAATGCTTACGGTTTTAGAGGAAAACATCCTGCGGATCTCACTGGTACTACTGCTGAACATGTTTGGCATGACAAAATTCAACAGCGACATCAATTCTAGGAGATTATTCTGCAGCGGAGTCCCAGTCAGCAACAAGCGATGTTCAGCCTAGTAATTAAAAATACAATCTGATCAGAATTTCAAACCTATATAGATCACTCTCCCCTCCCAAAATAATTTTTATTCAGTCCTTTGGCAAGTACACCCACAAAATTAAAGAAGATTACAAGGAACAAAAATGATTCTAAAGCAGTAGATGCTTGGGATTACTAGCAAACAGTATAGAACGGTCACTAATTCAAAAAAACTACACAGTAACGAGCAAATGGATATGATGTATGGTATTATACTGGACTAACAACTGCCACATTAAATGTTTCAAAGCTTACATTAAATGTCATAAGATGCTGATAGCGAACGGAACTCATATTCTTCAGCATGTGTCCTTCATCAAAAACTGCATAATGGAGTTTCAAACGTCGAAAAAGACTACGGTCATCTGCATTACTGATTGCGCAGCTATACCTGTTGATTGAAGCAACAAACTGATTGAGTACAATCAGTAAATTGATGCAAAGTGACAAAATATTTAAGTGACATTTTGCATTGAAAAATTACTTTCAAAATGATTTTCATTTTAAAGTTTGTTCCTTTATTTCTTCCCCCTATATTGCCAATGTTTAACACACTGAGGACAAAATTGGGATTATAGAACTTCACATAAACATGGCAATCCAGTAGATTTTCTGCTGCAGACAATGTATTTGGGATGGTTGCGAAGCAATGTGTATACAGAAATCAAATCAAAACCTGGGTCATCAGAGCTGCTTTGTAAAATCGGCATTGAATGCTCAGTATCCTACTGCTGTAAGACCTCAAGCTCACTACTAGAGGGAGCACTAACTCAATGTTTGTACCACCTTTGGTCACTGGCAATCCCAGATTGAGTTTGTACTCCCTCTCGTGGCGCAGAGTAAGTACAGCAGCAAAACACTTGACATTGTGCACCTTTGTTTCATCTTTCAACAGAGCAAGTCCTCGTTCCATATTTCTATACAGACACTTGTATTGAAACAAACTTCAATGCCCACATGTACAGATATGGAGGTGGTAGGTCTTCCCCATTACGTAACAATTCCAGCTGCATATGCGTGTGCATTAGGAATGTCATAACTTACGTAGTTACTAATACACTGAAGTCCACAAACTTGTGAAGAATTTCAGATCTGAGAACCCTCCGGTCTTCTAAAGATCCTAAACACCAAGAGCATCAAATCCATAGTTAATAAATATTTTAATTGATAAAGTCAAACAGCTAAGCTTTGTCATTAAGCCAGTGATTTAGTGCTGTATGTGCATCTAATATACATCTCGTTCTATTTTGAAGCAAGTATACCAACTTACGTCTCATTTATGAAAAGGGTAATAAACTGGCTGATTATGTTCCAAAAATGTAATCAAAATAAACTGGGGTTTATTCTTGCCACGTATTGGTTAATTGTGCGACAAAAACAGGATCTAATAAAATTAATGTCTAGTTTCCAGTATTTGCTTAAGATGGAAATATTTATATTTATTTTTCTCACCTCCCTCCCAAAACCTGTTACCAGTTATTTATCTATATTAATTTGAAACTCTTGTATGCATGCACTTCTTGTTCCAAAACTTTATTTCCTGTGGTCGTGATTTTGTGTGTCGACATTTATAATCTTGAAATTCCTTATGTACTTTTAATTGACTTTCCCCATGTGAAAAGTTGCCCAACACCATTTGCTGATTAACCAATTGAATGATGCGAGTTGTTGCAGTCCAACCTTGGTATTCTACTTTCACAGCAGGGGTGAAAACTACAATTTCGTGATGCATTCCTCGTTCACACACGAGACAGAAATACAAAGGGGTAGATTTTCCCGAACCTGTCGGGAAGGCGGCGGGACTTCCCCTTTCGTGTTTTTGACCCGCCTACTCCGACATCCGGCCAATCCGCGCGATTTTCCCTTGATTGACCTTGTTGAGCCCACCCAGCGGGCTCAGCAGGCCAATTAAGGGCCACCCGGCAACAGGTGACGTCACAGACTGCAATTTCATCTGTCAAGCGTTCTTGACAGATGAAATATCAGTGTCTTAAAGCTGTTTGAAGCTGTGAAACACTGACAGTCTGAGTTCTGACATGATTCCTTCTGCACAGACTCAGTTAGAACTCTCACCGGCACTCAAAGCTGAAGGCTGTCACTTTTCACAGATCGCAGCCGTTCAGCTTTAAGTGCCGGCTGAGTGATGGGCTCCCGACGCCTACAGGAAGAAAGGCTGTTAAGATAAGTACAGGTAAGTAAAAGTTCTTTACACACTTTAGACACACCAAACACACTTACCTTTACACTCATGCACCCATCACTCCCCTAAGCACCGACATCGCGACCCCTCCAACTCCTTCAACCAGACGGCCCGCCTGCTCTAACCTGGCGTGGTTTGGAGCCATCGGGAAACCCACACGAAACCCCTCAAAATAGGGATTAGGCTAAAAACTGCCTGTTAACTACCTGTTAACAGGCAGTTAATTGGCACTAATCCCTTCCCGCCTGGTTTCAGCGGGTCCCAGTGCGGGGCGGGTACCCGCCGCCCCTGAAACTTATGTGGGGTGGGGTTTTGGGCGGGATGGTGTCGGGACCCCCAAATTCGGGATTTCCCCCCACACGCCTGAAACCCCGCCTGACAGCTCCACGAAAATCTAGCCCAAAGCTTGCGAGGTGGGACATTATAGATGTATACCAGAAGCAAAACTTGTAGTTAGAAATATAGTCTTATCTCAAACAGCACTTGTTATTTCTAAATACGAGTGTCACCCTGAACAATAATGTACGTGCTCCAATGTTAAGACCTTGAGGCCAACTTATTGGACAGAGAAACGGAGACAACACAATTTGCGGTCAGCGGTGAAGCAAAGGCGTTCTCCACTGGCACCAAAGAAAGCTGCCTACAGAGATCTTGCGATCTCTGTAGCGAGAAGTTTGCCTTTTTCGACCTACAAGTGGAATATAGTTGGGAATCCCTCGTAACCTGCTGTGACGTCAACAAGCTGTCGAAGCAGCCAATCACATTGCAGAATTCTCACAGACAGGGATGCAGGAAAAGAGAAGCTGCTTTTATCCTGATTTTTAAAAAATGTTAGAGAGCAAAACAAAAATTGGGGCTCTCACACGGGGATAAGGCAAACCTGAAATATCATGAACAAACTTAAATTTTGCCCCACTCCAGCAAAATCTGGCCCGATGTGTAAAATAGAGCTTCTCATTTAAAAAATAAGCTAATGCAGCAGGGGCATTAATTGTAAAAGTACATAAAGTCTCAAGAGGCAGATGCATTATTTTCTGTCCATCAATGGGAGCGTACAGAAGTATCTATTTTACTTTGGTACGTAATTGGTTTGAAAGTAGGCGGTTTTCCTTTCCCCTCGACAGTTGATGATTACTACACACAATATACTGCAATATTCAGCATTTTCTTGGCTAATTTTTATGTCCTATGAATTGTAGGGCTTCTCCTAGCACCACTCGTTCTTCCTTGCTAAGTTTTGCTGTTTTCTTCCGTTTGATGCTTACACAGTTCAGTAGCAAACTGCAACAGTTTTCCGCATACCTCATTCAGATTCTTCTGAATATGTCAATGTGCTGCTGAAAATGTTGCATATTAGGAAGATTACTTATTGCAGTAAGACACATCAGGCAACAAAGCAACTATCCTGTGTCTATATACAAAGAGAGGTTATTTGGTTTAAAAAGTAAAAGTAAATACTTTAAATTATGGGATTGGAAGGAGAGATTGTGGTACCAGATTTATGGTACTTTATTTAGAAGATGCTTCAATAAAATCAGGGTAAGATTGCAATTAAAAATATATACAAACAAAAGCTTTGCCGCCCAATCCTGTCATATTAGTCCACTCTATTAGGGCTTTTATAGCACACAAATCTTACCATAATACAGAAGGACTTTGAGCTCAGGGCACCACTGTTTAAGTTCCCGGATCCAGTTATCTGAGGAAAAGTTAAATGAAAAATGCTTAGTGTATGAACATGTTTATTTAAACTATAATCGAATCACACATACCTGCTCTAGGTTTTATGAACAGCATCTCATACTAAAAAGATAGTGAATTTCTTTAGTAAGTCACAATATTTGTCCAAGTCTCACTAAACTTAAAATACAGAGATCAGTGGGGGAGTGGGGGGAACCCGACAAAACCGCTGCATAGCACAAAAGACAAATTACTTTTTTTTTTTGATAGGTGGCCACATAATTTAGCATTTTGGGTTTTAATGTTACCTAGGGTAGAGGCGGGTACAATGATAAGATGTGGTCCTTTATCTCCTTCCTGGTAAAGGTAGGCGAGGAATGATATAGCCTGTACAGTTTTCCCCAAGCCCTGCAAACAAATAAGACATTCCATTATTGAAACATGAAGGAACTACTTCCTCATAAAAAAAGATGTTGGCCCCTTGGACTACTTTGTATGCGAATCGTTGAAATTGAGTACATCAATATTTACTGTGTGGAAAAACATCCTCAGGGTGAAGCTATTACTAACTCTCTGAAAACAATACAGACTTCCATTTCAAACATCTCAGTAATACAGGGAGAGAAAAGAATCAAAGCCACATGCTTTAGCTGTAATCCTTCGAGAACAGAATATTCTTTTGCAGTCTTCAAGTATAAAAAGCTTTACAAAGCAGACAAGGAGGGGCAAAAAAAAATTCTGTAAATTCGGAACATAATGCAGGGTGAATTAAGGTTTAGCAGTTCCATTCCCATCTATAGGGCCAAGTTTGAATCCAGTTACTTATCCCACTTTTTCTTTTGAAGACTATTGTACAAATGGGAACTATGAGTTTTGACAAGTCATAGAGCTGTTGAATAACAGACTATGAGTTGAGTAACATACGGTAATATAGGAGGCATCTCTCGTGCCCCTCCTTTTTTTCTTCTTCTCAATTCACAGTAGGGGTGGCTCTCAAAATCACCCAGGTAAGGATAGATATCATGGTTAACTTGCAAACAAATTGGACAGAGGGAAAATAAAGGCCTAAAGAACTGCTGATTTGTGTGTCATGTAATGTGTCCGAGGATGAATCATCAACTAGGATTAACAATGTAGTGGTAACTGAAATGATTGAACTGGCACAATACTACAAGAAATCTTTTGTACTTACCATTTCATCTGCTAATATACCATTCACCCGATGTTTATTCAGCAAGACCAACCAATTTAATCCAACTAGTTGATATGGTTTAAGCTCCAAGCTGTAGAGCACAACATAGCAATAAGCAGATAAGACACACACACTTAGAAAAATACTCTTGCATATAGCATACACTTCCTCCAAGCATTAGACTTGCTTTCTGTAATGTTTTCGCTGTCGCACCATTTTTGACAACACTCTGTTATAAAACTGTATCCATGAACAACGCTATGGGAGATCTGTTAGTATATAAACATGCATGTATTAAAAATATATTAGCACATGTAGACATCACATTTTGTTACAAAATCTTAAAGAAAAAAAAATTAGTGCTCAGGGAGGGAGATGGAGTCAATGGCTAGTGCATTGAGATTCTGGCAGAGGTTGAAGACAGTGCCTTTGGTCTACCCAATGTTTAGGTGGAGGAAATTGCAGCTCATTCAAGACTGGATGTCAGACAAGCTATCTGATTGCAGAGAGGTAGAGCTGGGGGTCATCAGCATACATGTGGAAGCTGATCCCACGTCTCTGGGTGCTGTTACCATGGGGCAGCATATTAAAGGAGGAAGAGGTGGAGGACCAAGGATGGATCCTTGAGGGTCTTCTGAAGTGACGGTGCAGGTGCGCAAAGGGAAGCTATTGCAAGAGATGTTCTCATTTCGAATGGATAGGCAAGAGTCGAACCAGGTGTGGGCAGGCCCACTGAGGCGGACAGGGGAAAAGGTGCTGAAGGAGGAAAGCATGATCGACTGTAGATTACAGGTCATAGTGATTTTTTAAAAACCACTTGGTTGAATAAAGTAGTTATTCTGCATCTATATTAGTGATCCCTTGAGGTTTGAGAAATAACCTAAGGAACCAACAGCATGAAAATGTAACAGTAGCTCTGTTTGTCTATTAATGGTACAGGAAAGGAGTTCTGATCTGAATAATTCAAGAATAAAGATCTCAATTGGGACCCTTATTTCAGCAATTCATTTTTACATCATCTATGAACAAAAAAGTTTGATTTAGGGAACAAAAGACTGAAAGGGTGGAATATTGTCTCAATTTGCAGATTACATCAAACTGAGTGCAGTGGCCAATGATGCCAACCAACACGAGTTAATCCAAAGGGATCTGGACAGACAGGTCAGTAGATAGAGATACCAAATGGAGTTCAACACTGATACATGCAAAGCAATGAGTTTAGGCAAAAAAAAGAAATTACATATTAAATGGAAATACAGTTGAGATGGATTGAAGTTATATCTGATCTTTATTTAGGTTTCCAATTAACAAAACATGTAGAATTATTGGACTTGACCGTCTAAAGAGGAGGTGGATTGGAAGGTGGAAGCATGGTTTGACAGAAGTCTTGATTTTCCTGGGTATGGAGAATTTGGATCCAGGAAAGTACTTCTGTCAGGAAGAAGATTTGAGGACAGTGAAGAAAAATTAAAAGCAAGGGTGTCAAAAGAAAATAGGGAAACTTGGGTAACATTATTTTCTAGTAAGAAGTGATAGAATTGTTTAACAGTTCATAAGGAAGGATGATGGAACAGAAAGCCACAGAAGATTTTAGAAAAAAGGGCTGGATAAATTTGATTCTAGAACTAATCGTTTTCTAACACTGAGTAAGGAAATGATGGGCGATTTGGAAGGGTAGAGGAGATGGGCTAATGTTTATTCCTGCCCAAAATATTACCATGATACATTGTTTTGAAATAAAACCAGAATAATAGAACATAGCTCAATTGTCAAAAAACAGTGTTCGTGTTGAATGTTCCCTGTAAGCTGCGCTTTGTTCTGCACGGCCTGTTTCTTTTAGTGCGCGATCCCTTTAAATTTCTGTGCATGTGTGGTATCTACACTGGGTAAGCCGGTGAGCAGCCTGCACGAGACCTTTCCCATTACTGCGCGGCCGCGCAGCTTAGAGACAACATTGTTCATGTTTTGCTATATACAGTACAGGCACACTACCCTTTATCCGAAAACCTCGGGACCAGCTGTGTTTCGGTTTTCGGAAAATTTCGGATTTCGGAAGGTATTTTATAAGACTGGGAAATTTGTCGGGGGTGGGGGTCGGCGGGGGGGGTCGGGGTCGTGCGCACGACTTACGCTGAACGAAAACACTTTCGGTTTTCAGAGGTTTTCTGTTTTCGGAAGTGCGGATAAAGGCTATCCCTTATCCGAAAGGGTGGGGGTCGGGGGTGGGGGTCGGCGGGGGTCTGGGTCGGCGGTGGGGGTCGGGGTCGGCGGTCGGGGTCGGCAGTGGGGGTCGGGGTCGGCAGTGGGGGTCGGGGTCGGCAGTGGGGGTCGGCGTCGTGCGTACGGCTTACTCTGCCCTGCTCAGCGTAAGTAGTGCGCCACTCTGGTCTTGTCATGCGCACGACTTACGCTGAACGAAAAAACCTTCGGTTTTTAGAGGGTTTCGGTTTTCGGAAGTTCGGATAAAGGGTAGTCTACCTGTATGTTGGTGGCTAATTCAAAAAGTACACATGCAACCACCAGAGGGAGCTCTTGGATTACAGCTCAACAGAACAGGATGGGAAAGTTTGCTGCCTCATACATTAAGATCTGTTTTATCCAGTGTTATTTAATCTCTGATATTAGACTTTCAAGAGCACAAAGTCCACCAATATTGTTTTGATTTACTGAGGCATTGGCTTATTGTTTTAAAAAGGGTAAGTTTTGTGTCCATCGGGTTGAGCAGTATGTTAGACACTGTATGGGACATTAGGGAGCTGGTGCAATAGGTCATACTCTACGAGTGGGCCAGGGGGGAAATCGCTGGAGTCAAGTTTATGGTAAGTTTGTGATTTTGAGAGTTAAGATAAACTTTATATGGGGTTTACAGTGGGGTAGGTGAGGAACTGCCAGGGGCAGCTGTATTCTCGACAGATAAAGGGCAGAACAGAAGTGTGGCACAGTACCATACACAAGATAAACTATGAACACACTAAAGAATCCATCAGGCCCCTGCACTGCCAGTGAATTCTGCAGTGATTAAAAAAATAGCTGATTGAACAATGAGCAGAACAGAAAGGTACCGTTAAAAGTAGCAAACAGATAAGCTTTTCATTAGTGCAAACTAAACCCAACAAAATCATCCTTTTACAGGTTTTCTCACTCATTGTTTGCTTAAAGATCAGGCTGGCACGAGCAGGGGTATATGCACTCGTCATCGGACAATAAACCCTTGGCTCAGAAAAGCATTCAAAGCTCAGTAGGTAGACAGCAAGGGGTCTGCTTGGTCAGTGGTAGCACTCGCATCTTTGAGTCAGAAAGTTGTGGGTTCTAGCTCCCTTTCAAAGACTCGAGCACATAATCTCGGCTGACATTTCAGTGTAGTATTGAGGAAATGCTGCACTGTCGGAGGTGCCATCTTTCAGGTGTCATCGAATGCAAAAGATCCTATGGCACTAAACGAAAAATAGCAGGGGAGTTCATCTGGTGTCCTGGCCAACATTTATCCATCAACCATCAGCAAAATATTAATCTCATTGCAGTCTATGGGACCTTGCTGTGAGCAAATTGGTTGCTGTGTTTCCCTACACTGCATCATATCAGTGACTGCACTTCAAAAAGTACTTCATTGGCTGTGGAGTGTTCGGGATGTGCCGAGATCATGAAAAGCACTATGGAAATGCAAGTTCTTATTATAGGATAACACAAACCTAAAATGGTTTTTACACATCTAGTTAATTCTGATGATTAAAATGCCAAAAGAAAACTTGTTTCAAACGAATAACCCGTGATCAGCTGTTAATGCTTATCCTTGCTCTCTCCTGCCCTACTGGATTTAATGGGGTTTACGCCACAAATTTACATCGCTTCGGGGAATTTCTTTCTAATCTCTGGTCTCTGATTTTTTCCCCTCGTGTTCTAGTTCTGCAATTATAATCTTGGAAATAACAAGTAGATCTACATTATTTGTGCCGAAAAACATTTCAAGACCTGGATTTTGTCTCATCAATTTTTTCCTCCAATAAAAGTAGTTAAATCCTGTGAGCATTTCCTCATAACAGTTTTAAGTCCTCATCCTTGTCATTCTTTCTCCACATCCTCTCTAATGCAGTGTCCTTTTCAGGGTAGGGCTTCACATTCAGAGATTTTAAGTGGATCCCAATGTTTTGGCTTAAAATCAAATGCCTTTAAAGGTGCATTCCAATACTTTGTATGAATAACTTACAACAACTGGATAGTTTCAGTGCATGGTTGAGGATTAAACCCAAATCTTTCTCCTTTTAACATCCATTCAATGTGTACACACTTTCAGATTTCCTACACCAATATGTACTACCATACATATCTAAATCACATTTCATTTGTCATTCTTCAGCGCACACACTTAAATCTATTTAGATGTCTTTCTTTGCAGCTTATATTCCTCACCAAACAGGCTAGAATATCCCCATTGATATTATTTAGCGTACACACAGGGAACCAAAACAGACCCCTGCAGAACTCCACTACTCACTGACTCCAGCATTAAACCCTTTGCATTTATGACCATCTATTTGTGAACCAGCTCACTAATTTGCTGTTAATTCCATGCGTAACCGAGTTATCAAATGTTTTTTGAGTTCTAGTATATTATAAGCAGTAGATATCTTTCATTCACAAAATTATTGCCCCAAAATATTTCATAAAGTGTGATCTTGTTCTTCTAAAACTACGTTGTTCATCCATTATGTCCTCTATAATCTTCACATAAATACTGATAATGCACTTTTAAAAGGCAATTTCCTCCATTACCTAACCCAGATTGACACCAACAATTTCCTGGTACATGATTTACTATTTTTTTAAAATGGTAAATCATGCTATTTAATACTATATCATTATTATCAATATACCAGTTTAAGTGTAGCTCCTAAAAATATCAATGCCTCACATCTAATTCATTTGAAGTTTGTAGGGTGCATCTCAAACAGCCCAAGTTCTTGCTGATACTTATCCACATTCTTCGCAGTATGTTTTACAGATCTCTATATATATTTCTGCCCACTCTAGGAATCTACATCCTAAAACATCCGACACTACTAAATAAAGCAAAGGTGGTGCGAGAGTGAAGAGACTTAACAAATGATTAGTGCTAATAGGCAGATATTTGTTGATCATTTTATAACTTGAATAAAATCTACTTCACCCTTAATGTTCTTTGTACAGGATTCTACTGTGCATTTAAATGGCTTTTTAGCAGGTTATAGAGTCAGTCATAACAGCACAGAAGGAGGCCATTCGGCCCATCGAGTCTGTGCCGGCTCTCTGTAGAGCAATCCAGTCAGTCCCATTCCCCCGCTCTATCCCCGTAGCCCCGCAAGTTTATTTCCCTCAAGTGCCTCTCCAGTCTCCCCTTGAAAACATCGAGTGTCTCTGTTTCCACCACTTCCGTCGGCAGCGAGTTCCAGGCCATCGCCCCTCGCTGCGTAAAAAAGTTTTTCCTCACATCCCCCCTGTAACTCTTGCCCAAAACCTTAAATCTGTGTCCCCTAGTCCTTGTACCATCAACTAGTGGGAACAGCCTTTCCCCATCTAGCCTATCCAAACCCGTCATAATCTTGTACACCTCTACCAAATCACCCCTCAACCTCCTTTGCTCTAATGAAAACAAATCCAGCTTCTCCAACCTGCCCTTGTAGCTAAGATCCCCCATCCCTGGAACCATTCTGGTAAATCTCCTCTGCACCCTCTCAAGGGCCTTCACATCCTTCCTAAAGTGTAGTGACCATAGAAAAACACAGAAACATAGAAGCAGGAGTAGGCCATTCTGCCCTTCGACTCCACTTCATGGCTGTAAGGTTGGGACGGCCAGTGGTTGTGAAAAGCGCTGTAGAAATGCAAGTCTTCCTTTTTCTTTCCTCTTTCTCCGTGTCTTCTGCTGTCTAGGCCCTAAAAGCTCTGGAATTCCCTTTGTAAATCTCTCTGCCTCTACCTCGCTTTCCTCCTTTTTAAGATGCTCCTTAAAACCTACCTCTGACCAAGCTTTCCTATTATCTCCTTATGTGGGGACTTGTATACTCCTTATTTTAGTGACATATTGTAGTCACTATGACCTTGGGTATAATAAGTGCCCGTACCCTGGAGCTTGGAATAGGTTTGGTTGATGCAAACCACGGCTGGGCAACTTGTCGATATTGGTTGGTATTAAATTACAAGGCCTTGTGCCTGATGGTGTGCGTTGGTGCAACTGGCGGTACAGATGCTTCTCATTTACAATACAGGAGGTTAGTGATTCTGTTCAGATGCAGGGTCTAAGTGAAAAACTGCAGTGATTTATTCACTGTGAAATACAGCATCTGTAAGTCACTGTATTGGGATGCACTGAATCCTAAATCAGTGAAAGTTAGGTTCAGTACTAATTATTTCATTTTTGAAGAGTGGAGAATTATTGATTTTTCTCCCCACTACTCTCCTGAAGCTTTGACTCCTGCAGAGGTAAGCTCCCACTGTCTCCCTCCAGTCCCGCATCACAAATGGCCGAGAACCCAGTTGGGGGTGGACTTTCTGCCAGGCGATGGGGTTCAAGAAATGGACCTTTCCACTGGCTTCCCAGAATCTGCCAACACTTCAGGATTTCACAAGATAATTACAGATGAGGGAAGTCAAATAGCAGTGAGGAGTAGGAACCCTTGGTGATTTCTCCCCCCCCCCCCCAACCTTTCTCCGTAGCCCAGGAATGTTACATTTGGTCTCCGTGCCCCTATTAACTGTCCAATTGTAGTCAGAGCATCTCCAACAATGACTTCTCTTCACTCCTTATCTCCGGAGTTCCCCAAGAATATATCCTTGGTTCTTCCTCGTCTACATGCTGGCCCTCGGCTCCATGTCCCTCCCTACTCTTACCCAACAAAAATCTACCGGTCATTAGGAAGATCAAAGCCATCATCTTTGGCCCCCTCCACAAACTCATACCTTCAGTTTCATACCCCGCCATGGCCACTGTCTGTCTCGGGCTGAACCAAACTGTCTACAACCTCGGCATCCTATTCGACCCCGAGCTGAGCATCTAGACTCCATATCCTCTCAGTCACAAACTCCTACCTCTTATAACATCACCTGCCTACCTCGGCCCATCTGCTGCTGAAACTCTCACCCTTGCCATTGTCCCCTCCAGACTCTGCTATTACAACACTCTCTGGCTGGTCTCCTGTCCACCACCCTCTGCAATCTTCAGTTCATCTGAAACTCTGCTGCCAGTATCCTATCCTGCACAAAGCCACGCTCACCGGTCACTCCTGGCCTACACTGGCTCCCAGTCTCCCAACGCCTCGTGTTTAAATCCCTTTGTGGCCTCGCCCCTCCCTACCTCTAACCTTCTCTGGCCCTGTAACTCCACCCTGAGCTTTCTATTTCTCTGACTCTGGCCTTTTCTGCATTTCCCCTTTGCCCCGCCATTAACGGCTGTTTATTCAGTTGTTTAGACCCCATGCTCTGGAATTCTTTGCCTAGTCTTCCCACTTTTCCACCTCCTCCCACTTTTTAAGACTCTGCTTAAACCACACCTTTTTGGCCAAACTTTTGGTCAACCCATCTGGTGTCTCTTGCTTTGGCTCAGATCCATTTAGTTTTGATTACATCGCAGCAAAGCAGCCTCGGGATGTTTTTCTGTGTGCAAGGTACGATGTAAATGCAAGTTGTTGTACACATGCTGCTGACGTCAGCTAACTCGGCACTGGAATTAAACCTTTGACCTTCTTGTCTTTATGGGTCTTTTTTCAACAACATTTTTATATAGAAACATAGGAGCAGGAGTAGGCCATTCGGCCCTTCGAGCCTGCTCCGCCATTCAATATCATGGCTGATCCTCTGTCTCAATACCATATTCCCGCTCTCTCCCCATACCCCTGGATGCCTTGTGTCTAGAAATCCATCTATCTCCTTCTTAAATATATTCAGTGACTTGGCCTCCACAGCCTTCTGGGCTAGAGAATTCCACAGGTTCACCACCCTCGGAGTGAAGACATTTCTCCTCATCTTAGTCCTAAATGTCCTACCCCGTTGTGTATGACGCAATACTCCAGCTGTGGCCTAACCAGCGCTTTATAAAGGTTCAGCATAACTTCTCTACTTTTGTACTCAATTCAATTCAATTCAATTCAAATGCTTTATTGGCATGAAAGTTTACAGAGAACCATATTGCCAAAGCTTACATAGCAAAAAGGTACATTTTCAAACATTCTGTAGGTGTCAATCGATTTGACATTTGTTGGGTACATACAATATTACTTTTAAACAATATTAATTTTAAACAGTCTTTGTACTTCATTTGTACTCAATACCTCTATTTATGAAGCCCAAGATCCCATATGCTTTGCTAACCACTCTCTCAGTATGTCCTGCCACCGTCAGGGACCTATGCACATTGACGCCCAGGTCCCTCTGTTCCCGGCACACTCTTTAAAACTGTGCCATTAAGTGTATATTGCCTCTCCCCGGTTCCTTCTGCCAAAATGCATCACATCAGATTGTACTAACAAAATGTTGCATGTATTCAAAGCATACAGGTTTTGAGGGGGAAAACCTACCTTTTGCTGAGAATGGCTGGCTGTTCAATGGTCCTGTGACTGCCACCATCTTCTGTTATTTCTGTCACTTGCTTTTCTAGTCTTTGGGAGATTTCTGCACATCTGTTCATGAGCTTAAGTACCACTTCCCGCTCCTTGATTACTATTTTGCAGTTCCATATCAAATCTTCAGCCAAACCATGTGACCGATTAATCTTTTTAAACTGAAAGAAAAAAAAACCTCCAATTATTACCCAGAATGCAGTTAGTACTTCTAAATATTCTGCTAATGTATTGAAGGAAACATTTCCTTGATTGGTGAATTTTGTATTTAAGACGAAAGATGTAAAAACATCAGGAACAAATCATTTCCCCCACTTCTGTCACAAGTATAAGCATTAAGCACCACAGAACATGGCTGGTTGCAAGTCTTTGTACTCATCAACAATACACCTTAGCCCCCAACTTAAGTAAAGCATGTTCTAGTGTCTAGCATGCATTTATCATAACATGTCACCTGTGGCTCAGTCGATAGCACACTTGACTCCGAATGAGAAGGCTGTGGGTTCAAGTCCCACTCCAGAGACTTGAGCACATAATCTAGGCTGACACTCCAGTGCAATACTGAGGGAGTGCTGCACCGTTGAAGGTGCTGTCTTTTGGATGAGATGTTAAACCGAGGCCCTGTCTGCTGTTAATCTGTCCAAGGAGGAGGTGATACTACATCTCAAGGCCTGTACAGCAGTAGTCTGAATGTTCTCGAGATGTAAAGATTGGATGGAGAGTGAAGGAAGGACAAGCGTTGTGCAAACCCGAAACTGGGACCTTCCTCTAATATTTGGAGGGCCGCCTCCTCCTCCTCAAAAATGGAGAGGATGCACCTCTGCTGGCTCTCCTTCTGCAGGCATTCTCTCCCTGTTATGTGCTGCCTTATCATACAAGATGATTGAGTAGTTGGCAATGGTGGCATAAAATGTACTGCTTACTGTAAGAAGTCACACAACACCAGGTTATAGTCCAACAGTTTTATTTGAAATCACAAGCTTTCGGAGCGCTGCTCCTTCACCTGACGAAGGAGCAGCGCTCTGAAAGCTTGTGATTTCAAATAAAACTGTTGGACTATAACCTGGTGTTGTGTGACTTCTTACATTTGTCCACCCCAGTCCAACTCCGGCATCTCCACACCATGGCTGCTTACTGTTGGTATTGGAAAGAAAGAAAGAAAGAAAGATGCAACATACAGGTGCTGTTCATGGAAGGAACTGGCAGTGGTGTGCCTTGTGCAGGCTTCTACTGAAGATGGTGGTGCTGGGCAAGGAAGCTGCTGGGAAGTGCACAGTGGAGTCTGATGGGAAGCGAAAGAGATAGCGAAATAATCTGTGGATGGGGAGAACGGTTCATGCCAGTAATAGTTGTAGTATGAGGCAACAGTGGGGGTCCCCGATCTCGACATTTCTGGTGAAGCCATTGACTTTACTGGCACTGAACTCTGGTCCTTTACACAGTGCTTTAGGCATTCGCTTGAGCATCCTCCTACCATGCTCTCTGACTGACCCGATGGCCATTTCATAGGAACAAGACGTCCTTTCCTAACTTCAGCAATATTTCAACAACTAATCCTCAATGTGATTTGGATTCCAGTAGTAATCCAGTATGTACATGCATACAAACACAAAATAGATGCAACAAGAACAGCTGCTAATAACAAATTATTTATAACAGGAATACAAGTACCAACAAATTCAGGAACAAATTGGAACGTGATAATTTGTTTAGTTAAGATTTGCCTATTGTGTAATTAAGGATTATACAAAATCCAGACTAAACCTCAAAAACACTTACAAGCCTAGTTGACAATTTTCCGCTTACTTGATTTACAAATTAACAAAGGAAAATCAATCAATCAATCAATCAATCATGCATAAAATGCAAACTCCATTGTTTTTTGTGCCAGGAAAGGGGCTGGAGGAAAAGAGGAGAGCTGCTAAATAACGAAAAAAACATAGGGAACAATTTTCCTTTTTTGCTGCAAAGGTGGAGGATCTTCAGCAGCAAAAGACTTCTGCCCACCTGTGACTTCGCTGCCAGCCTGGGATCAGGGTCATTTACATATAGAGGGCAGGTGCTGGGGTAACGTAGGGCACCTGCCTCAAGTGGTAGTGATGGGAAATTGTTGTGGTGCCATGCTGCAGTGTAGCGTGGCCTGCGATGCCAGCCAAGGTGAAGAATCATTCCCCGCCACCCTCCGACTTTTCCAAGTTTCTGCTTTGACCAAGGCAATGTGGTCCACATAGAATTCTAGGGCTCTACATGTAGAGAGATAGGGAGAAACTTTCTACTGGCCGAAGGGTCGGTAACCAGGGGAGACAGATTGAAGGAAAAACGCCAGGGAGGAGTTAAGGAGCTTCATAGAATCATAGAAATTTACGGCACAGAAGGAGGCCCTTTGACCCATCATGTCTATACCAGCCGAAAAAGAGCTATCGTGCCTGATCCCACTTTCCAGCTCTTGGTTCGTGGCCACCAGTGTCAGCTGAGGCTCAGTTGATAGCATACTCGCCTGAGTCAGAAGGTTGTGGGTTCATGTCCCACTCCAGAGACTTGAGCTCATAAAGCTAGGCTGACACTCCAGTGCAGTGCTGAGGGAGTGCTGCACTGTCGGAGGTGCCGTCTTTCGGATGAGACGTTAAACCGAGGCCCCGTTTGATCTCTCAGGTAGACTGAAAAGATCTCATGGCACTATTTTGAAGAAGAGCAAGGGAGTTCTCCCCGGTGTCCTGGCCAATATTTATCCCTCAACAAAAACAGATTATCCGGTCATTATCACATTGCTGTTTGTGGGACCTTGCTGTGTATAAATTGGCTGCCACATTGCCCATATTTCAACAGTGACTCCACTTCAAAAGTACTTCATTGACTGTAAAGCACTTTGAGACATCCAGTGGTCGTGAAAGGCGATATATAAATGCAAGTCTTTCTTGTAGGTTATGGCACTTCAGGTGCATATCCAAGTACTTTTTAAACGCATTGAGGTTTCTGCCTCTACCACCCTTTCAGGCAGTGAGTTCCAGACCCCCCCCACCCTCCGGGTGAAAAGATTTCTCCCAATTCTCCTCTAATCCTTCTACCAATTACTTTAAATCTCTGCCCCCTGGTTATTGACCTCTCTGCTAAAGGAAATAGATCCTTCCTATCCACTCTGTCTACACCCCTCATAATTTTATACACCTCAAGTCTCACCTCAGCCTCCTTTGTTCCAAAGAAAACCCCAGGCCTATCCAATCTTTCCTCATAGCCAAAATTCTTCAGTCCTGGCAACATCCTTGTAAATCTCCTCTGTACCCTCTCTAGTGCAATCACATCCTGTAATGTGGTGACCAGAACTGCACGCAGTACTCTAGCTGTGGCCTAACTAGTGTTTTATACAGTTCAAGCATAACCTCCCTGCTCTTATATTCTAAGCTAATAAAGCAAAGTATCCCATATACCTTCTTAACCATCTTAGCTACCTGTCTCACTACCTTCAGGGATCTGTGGACATGCACTAAGGTCCCTCTGTTCCTCTACAGTGTCCTACCATGTATTGTGTATTCTCTTGCCTTGTTAGTCCTCCCCAAATGCATTACCTCACACTACTCCACATTGGCAAATGGAATTCACTTTTCTGCCCACCTGACCACTCCACTGATATCTGCCTGCAGTCTACAGCTTTCTTCCTCAATATCAACCACACGGCCAATTTTTGTATTAGCTGCAAACTTCTTAATCATGCCCCTTACATTGAAGTCTAAATCATTGATATAAATCACAAAAAGCAAGGGACCCGGTACTGAGCCCTGAAAAACCCCACTGGAAACAGCCTTCAAGTCACAAAAGCACTCGTCGACCATTACCCTTTGCTTCCTGCCACTGAGCCACTTTCCATTGGATCCCATGGGCTTTTACTTTTCTGATCAGTCGTCAAAAGCCTTGCTAAAATCCATGTAGACTACATCAAACATGCTACCATCAACCCTCTTTGTTACTTTTTCAAAAAATTCAATCTAGTCAGACACGACCTTCCCATAACAAATCCATGCTGACTGTCCTTGATTAATCCGTGCCTTTCGAAATGACGATTAATACTGTCCCTCAGAATTTTTTCCAATAATTTGTCCACCACAAAGGTTAGGCTGACTGGCCTGTAAGTACTTGGTCCTATCCCTTTCTCCCTTTTTAAACAACGATACGTTAGCAGTCCTCCAGCTTGTGATGATGATCTGGAATGCACTGCCTGAAAGGGTAGTGGGAGCAGATTCAATAGTAACTTGCAAAAAGGAATTGCACACATCGAATCATAGAATGGCTACAGCACAGAAGGAGGCCATTTGGCCTGTCGAGCCCGTGCCGGCTCTTTGCAAGTGCACTTCAGCCAGTCTCGCACCCCGCCCTTTCTCCGTCTATCTGCAAAGTTTTTTCCTTCAGGTACTTATCCAGCTCCCTTTTGAAAGCCACGATTGAATCTGCCCCCACCACCCTTTCAAGCAGTGCATTCCAGATCCTAACCACTCGCTGCATAAAAAAGTTTTTCCTCATGTCGCCTTTGGTTCTTATATATACTTAAAATGGAAACATTTGCAGGGCTATGGGTAAAGAGCAGGGGGGAGTGGAACTAATTGGAGAGCTCTTTCAAAGAGCTGGCACAGGCACAATGGGCCGAATGGCAGTCTCCTGTGCTGTATTTATCTACAAATGTATATATTGGAACCATTGGTCTAATTCTAACTTGCTAGAGATGGAAATGGGAAACTCTGGGCAAGATCGGAGGCTGTACACCACCTCAAGGGGAGAACCGACGACCAGTGCCTGCACCTCGCTGGAGTACCATGCACAATTCTGGTCACCGTATATGAGAAAGATATCGAGGTACTGAAGATGATGCAGCAGCGGATAACTAGATTAATAGCTCGCATTAGGCATCTGAGCTACGAGGAAAAAGCTGCTGAAACTTGGAATTTTCACACTGGAGAGGAGGAGGCTCAATGGTGACCTTATGGAAGTATTTAAGATCCTAAAGGGCTTAGACAAGATGAACAGTATTTTTAAACAGTCAAGATTCTACAACAAGAGGTCACAGCCTCAAACTTAGAGTAGAGAGGATGAAAACAAGGTTTAGATTTAACTATTTTAACTAGGTGGCGAATATACACAGTAGACTGCAGAGGGAAGCAGTTAAGGCCAACTATCAGTAAATCCAAGAAAGTTGGGTAAGCACCTGCAGAAAAGAAATTGAGAGAGGGATATGATGGGTATTGAGCTGTGCTATTTCTTCAACACTGGGACCAGCCACTTGAACCACAGCGATCGTCTCTGTACTTTCCTAAAGGCTAAATGAGGTCGCAGTGGATATGTAGTCACAGCTCAAAGCTGTCCATAATCTGCACTGATTTTCCTATACCAAGAGGATGGCTGGAATAGGATGTAAAAATGCAATATTATATTACAATCATCCACAGGACTGGCTAAATTAGCTCTTATTCATAGGTGGCCATTTTATCAAGGTTCTCAGTTGGCAGCAGAGAAAACCAGGAAGCTTCTAGATTTACATTTATTAAAATTTACCATTTTGTAGAGAACAGAGTACGTACGCAATCTCCTGCAATTAGCTCTTTCAAAGAGCCAGCACAAGCACGATGGTCCAAATAGCCTCCTCCTGTGCTGTAATAGTCTATGGCTTCTTGGAAATTCAGTTATAGATCTTCCAATATACAGAAACCACTTCGAATTCCAATTCCCACCCAATCTCGCTCAGCAGTGTCCAACTCCTCCTTGATCCAAAGCCCTGATTGTTCTTTACAATTACAGCTCATACAGAACGGCTGATTGAATAGTTTCAATAGAGTATATGGGTGACCATTCTATAGAGGGTAACTCCTATTGACTGATGGATATTAGTTGTTGGTTAAGAGCCACAGTTGCTGTAAGCAGGCGACTGCTTTATAGAAAGGTGACGAAACACAGTTTCCGCTGTGTTACTGTGTGGGAGCGTCTCTTAAGGTCACGTTGAGACAAGTTTCTGGGGTAGAATTATTCTTCATTTAACCGTCGCTAAGGCTGACCTTGCTTGGTATTGACACTAGGTGCAAGGCGGCAAAATACATAACTTCCCAGCAGCAACAGTTTTCAAGGCAAAGAATGCAAAGTGAACCAAAGTTTAGAAAGTTTGACGTTACTGCATTACTTCTTACTAATACTTTGCAGATGCTGACAACGGGAACATCATTCTGAAAGTCATTCAAAAGCACAATTAGCAAAAGATTAATCCAATCAATATTACATCTGGAGCAGCAGTGTCCAACTCCTTTGCTTCACACCACTGTAGTTATAGTCTTAGTCTGCTTCACTTCAACAGCTCGCATTTATATAGCGCCTTTAACATAGTAAAATGCCGCAGGGGCAATTAGCAAACAAAATTTGACAGCAAGCCACTGAAGGAGATATTAGGACAAGTGACTAAAAGCTTGGTAAAATAGGTAAATTTTAGGGAGCATCTTAAAAAGGTGGAGAGAGAGATAGAAATTTCAGAGCTTAGGGCCTAGGCAGCTGAAAGCACGGCCGCCAATGGTGGAGTGAAGAAAGTTGGGATAAACAAGAGGCCAGAATTGGAGAAGCACAGAGATCTCAGAGTTGGACTGGAGAAGGGCTACAGAGCTAGGGGAGGGGCTACAGAGCTAGGGGAGGGGCTACAGAGCTAGGGGAGGGGCAAGGCCATGGAGAGATTTGAAAACCATGATGAGAGTTTTAAAATCGAGGCATTGCCAGATCGGGAGTGAACATAGGTCAGCGAGCACACAGGAGTGCTAGTTGAACGGGACTTGGTGCAAGTTAGGATGTGGACAGCAGAGTTTTGAATCAAAGTTTACAGAGGGTGGAAGGTGGGAGGTCAGCCTGGGGAGCGTTGGAATAGTCGAGTCTAGAGGTAACAAAGGCATAGATGAGGGTTTCCACAGCGGATGAGCCGAGGCAAGGCAGAGCCAGGTTCAGGTCTGGACACCCGATTTGCACTCCACAGATGCTTGGTACTGATGCTAAACACTGCAATTAGATCTGATTAGATCATATCATAGAAGCAACCAATTCACAACTACGCTGTTTCTCAAAACACAGACTCATCCCATCAATTCACCAGTGGCGTGCATGCCACAATAATCAGGCCTCGCCTGGTTAGTGCACAAAAGGTTAAAAACCAGTTTCATAAAAGTTGATTGGATTTATTCAAAGAGCAAATGCTATGGGAGATAGTTATTGCATATTATTTAACATTCTGGCAACATCAATTTTCTAATCATTAAAACATTCAAAAGGTGCAGTGTTAATTTACAGGCCAGTTACAGCCCCCTAAGCCAGCTTAGTCTCACTGCCCTTCAGAGAACAGAGTTCCCACCATGTATGCACCTCCGACACACACTGCCTGGAAATGCAGCCAAACCTTAGACTGCAAGAATGTGCAGTTGCAGACTGCTCAAACCAACCATATTTAAAATGTCATACCTGGTTCAGTGTGAAGTTTCTACTTCACTCGCAATTATATTTAATCAGTCTGTTTGACAAATTATTTGTAATTTGGCAATGGCAACTGAGACATACCACTTCTTTAAGCAGGCGAAAACTTAGTATTCCCAAAACAGACATACAAGGGATAATTTTGCCATTGCTCCTGGTGTTGAGCCTCTAGCCAAAACAGGAATCCGAGACAGGGATACGTCAATAGAGGGCTGATTTTATGATCTGCTTTCCCAGCCTAGCAAGGTTCTGTACTGAAAGCCTTGCTTTGCAATTCTTGCTAGGATGGGGGTACAACAAACATTCAAGCTTTAAGTCACTGCTTTTGTTTAGTTTTTTAAAAATAGAGTTCTCAGTGGAATCTATTTATTATTCAAACTAAGGTGGTCTGCCAGCTAACAGTTGTGGTTTGCAACAAAAAATTGTTTGAGTATTTTCAGCTTGTGCAAGTGCTAAATCGAACTGAACATATGAATGACGACACTGACCCATCCAGCCTGTTCCACAACATTGCGATACCTTTTGCATCATCTTTTTCTTTCTTTCTTCCACCCTGTCACTTGTCAGGTCAGCTTTAGGATCCAGCAGCTGAGATTACCCAAGGAATAGAACCAGCACTGCTTCTAGCGCATGCAGCTATGCTGGACAGAAAGAGGATGGGAAGACTCAAGATGACCACACTCCAGACCGAGGCGTGTAGTATGCAAAATTGTTTAGTGTTGACCCTAAGCTTAAATCGATGCATTATAAAAGAAACTGTACTTCAGCCAATACACATGAACATTGTGTTACTGTTAAATCATCACTTCAAATTGCTTCCACTACCACCAGACTCGTAACCACAAATATGTCACCTGAGTTATATAGATCAGAATGCCCTCTACAAATAAAACCACAGTTTGCAAGTGCAGAATCTACAATTGCATTGTTCACAGTTGAAGTGGACATAGTACAAAAAAATGTGTCTCCCGACCAATGCACTTTACAGAAATTGTAACAATGACACAATCAATCATTAGAAGGAATCGGGATAGCAGTAAGCTCTAATCAACTGAAGAATTTAGAAAGGGGTAACATAATATAGATGAAAGAATAAGTTTGAACAAAACATGGGATAAAATCCACACTGAAGCCAAAAGGAAATGGAGATTTTTAAAAACTTTGATGGTACACAAATGTACATCGTCTTACAAAGGCAAAGAAAGCATAAGCAATCTTTTAGGGCAGACTTTAATTCCCTGATTTTTGCTACTGTAGTGTCAGCTGTGACTCAGTGGGTAGCACTGTTGCCCGAGTCAGAAGGTTGTGGGTTCAAGTCCCACTCCAGAGACTTGAGCACAAAAATCTAGGCTGACACTCCCAGTGTAGTACTGAGGGATTGCTGCACTGTCAGAGGTGCCGTCTTTTAGAGGAGACGTTAAACCGAGGCCCCATCTGCTCTGTCGGGTAGATGTAAAAGATTCCATGGCACTATTTCGAAGAACAGGAGAGTTCTCTCCGCTGTTCTGGCCAATATTTATCCCTCAATCAACATCACAAACAGATTATTTGGTTATTATCACATTGCTGATTGTGGGAGCTTGCTGTGCACAAATTGGCTGCCATGTTTCCTACATTACAACAGCGATTACACTTCAAAAGTACTTCATTGGCTGTAAAGCGTTTTGGAAACTGGGGAGCAGAGGCGTGAAAGGGGTTAGCATGAACTGAGGGGGGGTGACGAGTGCCAACGTTAAGCCAGAAGGCGGAGGAGAGCGAGCAGGAGGACTCAGTATGAAAGGGGAGAAAAAGATGGGTCCCCCCTTGTGAATTGGGAAGGTATAGTTAGAGGGAGTGCCTCTGTGAAAGGGCGAGGGCAGAATGACTGTTGGGAGTGACCTGTTGAGAGATGCTGCATGGTTGCTCCTAATGGTTGGTTGGATAATAATTCCAAATGCCATATATTTCCTGTAATTTAAAAACAAATCTAATGATTTGGACAGGTTGGGTGATTGGGCAGATGCAATATAACGTGGATAAATGTGAGGTTATCCACTTTGGTGTCAAAAACAGGAAGGCAGATTATTATCTGAATGGCAATAGATTGGGAGAAGGGGAAGTGCAACGAGACCTGGGTGTCCTTGTGCACCAGTCGCTGAAAGTAAGCATGCAGGTGCAGCAGGCGGTTAAGAAGGCAAATGGTATGTTGGCCTTCGTAGCGAGAGGGTTTGAGTACAGGAACAAGGATGTCTTGCTGCAGTTGTACAGGGCCTTGGTGAGACCACATCTTGAGTATTGTGTGCAGTTTTGATTGCCTTATCTGAGGAAGGATATTCTTGCCATGAAGGGAGTTCAGCGAAGATTCACCAGGCTGATACCTGGGATGGCAGGAATGACGTATGAGGAGAGATTGGGTCGGTACTCGCTGGAGTTTAGAAGAATGAGAGGGGATCTCATTGAAACTTATAAAATTCTGGCAGGACTGGACAGACTAGATGCAGGGAGGATGTTCCCGATGGTCGGGGAATCCAGAACCAGGGGGTCACAGTCTAAGGGTAAGGGGTAGGCCATTTAGGACAGAAATGAGGAGGAATTTCTTCACCCAGAGAGCGGTGAACCTGTGGAATTCTCTACCACAGAAGGCAGTGGAGGCCAATTCATTAAATATATTCAAGAAGGAGTTGGATATATTTCTTAAGGCTAAAGGGATCAAGGGATATGGGGAGAAGGCAGGGACAGGGTACTGAATTTGGATGATCAGCCATGATCGCATTGAATGGCGGAGCAGGCTCGAGGGGCCGCATGGCCTACTCCTGCTCCTATCTTCTATGTTAAGTGTTTAAATAGACAATGCACCACTTTTAATTATTAAAAAATGTTCCAGAGGCGCATGCCACTAGACTGTGCAAGAAATGTGCACCCTATGGGTTGTGTGTGTGTGTATGTGCGTGTGTGTGTAGCAGGGGTGGGGACGAGGAGAGAAAAACACCTTGGGGTTGGGTGGACGCCATTTGGAAAAAGTGTTCATCAGTTTAAAATGTGCTGCCTACACTTGCACCCATGACCCAAGGTGTTTCAACATGATTTTCCTGCAGGGAGCCACCTGGCCTCCCTTTGGCAACTTGCTCTTCCACTGGTTAATTGTGTGCTTGTTAAGGTGGAAGACGACTGCGCTGGGTAAAGAGACATATTTTAACTAGATACGCCTACTGTCAGCCTTTAGCCCTTCCAGGTCAGGGAGTACATTGCCAAGTGCAGAGTAAAACACAAAATAACCACTCTTTAAAGAACAAGTTAGTGTGGAAGCCAGGTTAATATACAATAGCTGCACTGGCTCCTGAACTCCTTCACAACTACTAGAAATGTATTTTTAATCCAGAACTTCTACATTGAAATCAAGAAAAGCAATTTCACATTTATAAATCTGTGTAGTGCGCCTCACTTTTCCCTTCTAGTGCTGGCTGTTATCTGTCTGTGATAAATATGCTAAATGTCTGGCATAAATATTAACCCATGCTTCTTTATCTGTCCAAACAATTCTCCAGTTCCAGGCCACTCCCTCTACTGACTTTCTTGCTCTTACACGATTTTGAGCATGCAAAGAACTTCTCATTTTAATAAAGAGCTAACAAAGCAATATATACATTTGATACTGGCTCCATTACTAAGATAGTGGATGTGTATTAAAGTATTAAAAGTCTTTATAAGCATAAAAATAAGGCAATAAATTGAAAACAACTATGTAGGACATACATTTATCCAGGTCTCTTCTGAGCCTTGCTCATCGCTGAACGATTCTGTATTGCATTCAGTTTACAACACTAACTGAGGCAATGTGTATTGATGAATGATTCCACACCTCCTGTACACACAAACCATTATATAAAATATCAACGCCTCACAAGTGCAATTTACACAGCATAAAATACTTGAGCACAAGTAGATATCCAGCCTTCTAAAACCCAAGCTTGGTATCAGCTAACCACTTCTACTCTATTTAGATATAATCTTATCTCCCACTCTTCAAACTTGGAGTTGTCCATAGTATGGGTTATGCCCCTTCATCCTAGTTTCTCCTAAGTGTTGGGGAAAATTTCCTTTAGGAGATGGAGCAACAGAATGATATACCCAAGAGGGATTAAAGCAGTGCAAAGTAAGTTCTGTCAAAGATTACCTTCCCTAATATTTCAAATAAAAGGTATTTCGAGAGTAGCACTGCAACACACATTTACATTCATCTTTCAAAAGAAAAACCCAAAACAACTTATTGCAACAACTGCATTCAGCGATTCATAAACTGCTGATAATTGCAATGCAAATAAGAATGACCAAATCCTTCGAGTTCAACTGATGAATGATGTGTTGTCAATTCCATGTAAAAAGTAATTAGAAATTTGGAGACTGTTCGTGCATCTCCTTTGCCAAGAAAAACTGACAAACATGTAAAGATTTGCAGAAGAGGAAGTTTAAAAGGAATTCTTGTTCTCTTAGCTGCCCGACAGCTGCCAAGCACTAAGTAATAATGCGATTAAGTTAAATTAGGCATGCTGCAACAACCCTACTCGCTAGAAACTGGGCAAGGCTGCTGACTGTACACTCTTGAAATAAAGTAGAATTCATAAATCTTTAAACTTAATAAACTGCTGATAATTGCAATGCAAATAAGTACTACAAAATCCTTTGATGAATGACATGTTATCAATTCAATGTATAAAAAGTAATTGATTATCTGCAGCCTGTTCGTGTAACACTTTTACCAAGAAAAACTGAAAAGATTTGAAGAGGACGTTTTTAGGCTCTGTTTTTTTTACAATCTTGGAACCATCACTCATCGGGAAAAACTGTCAGAAGGAAACGCAACAAGTTTGAAAAGGAGCAGCATACTTAGCAGATGTTTTCTACCCAGCACGGAGCTTAAGACAATTTTTCTTTTAAAAAGTCGACAGAAGTACAATAAATCTTTGCTACTCCAAACTACTGGATTTCTTCTTTTAACAAAACCAAGTGACCAGAAAGCAAAATAATTATTTTCAAGTTGATAAATTAATACTTTTACAAATAAACAAAGAGGACTGTGCAGTTGCATTAAATTACGACACTCAAGAATCAAAGGGATACTGTAAAGCTTTAGATTCTTTAGTTGTACATTATACCACACAATATACATTCTCCTTTTACATTCTCAGATGAATCCACAACAAATCTGCTACATATTAAAAGGTTAAGTAGCAGCCACGCTCAAGATAAAATGGCAACTCACCACTGAAACGCTGCCTTCTGAAAGCTGGGACTTCAGATATTGTTTGTTCTAAAAACTGTTTTTAAGATGTAGTCTGTGAACTGACTGTACCAAGTGAAGGCACTGCAACCTTGCAATGTGACTGCAAGAAATGCCTTTCTCAATCAACACAAAACTTAAAAAAATAATGTTTCAATAAAGTAAGCACCTTGCTTCTTCCAAGAGATGCCAAAAATATCCTTGACTGCATCTCAAACCATGTTGTTGTCCAGGGAGCTTTCTGTTCATCTTCAAACACTTGAAATAGCAATAAAATACGTCCCATGATTTTCTTCTGTATGGTTTTTTAAAGCTGAAACAGCAAAGAACTGGCTGGGAAGCACCTCATATCTAAATACTACTTCTTTTACCTAGTGCAGTCACATATATCAAGTTTCTATGCCACCAGAATGAGTGACAGAATTACCAGCGAATCAGCTTGGGTATTTAAGTAAAATCATCCCATATATTATTCAAAGTAAGGTCATATGACCCTTATTCCAAATGCTATTGGCTCAGGATGAACCTAGCATTTGAATCTAATCACAGTAAGGCCACCCAATAAATGTTGGCTAAATAATGCTTCTGGGCTTATTAAAAAAAAAACCATAAGTAGTCTCACCAGTGCCTCCCAACTGTTAAAGGGCCGGAGTTCTGTAACCTTCTGAGCCTTTCTCAAGGAACACTGAGGTATAAGAGTAAGTTCATCCACTGTAGCATCCTGTAGGAAGCTGACAATTTTAGTCCTATATTCATCTTCCACCTCTTCATCTGCACTACTGTAGTCCTCGTCAAGGGAGCTGTCACCACCAGAATGAATGGATTCCACATCTTCGGAATCGCTGCTTTCCCTTTGAACGACTCTGCCACCTTTTTGGCTTTTGTCATGTTTTTTGCTTTTACCATTCTGACCTTTTGTTGCTCCAGTTTGTTTTAACTGCACTGCTGGCATCTCTTTAGGTTGAGTTTTAAAATGTGAGGTGGCATCTTTTCCATTTATGTTTTTAGGCTCTGGTATACAAGGCACATCATCATCTTCTAAATACATAACAGAAATAAATACATTTCAGTTTGGAACAGTTCAAATAAGGAGAGAAAATTTAAAATTAATTTAAATAAAGTCACAGCTACAAACTACTTTTAACAAAGGCACTTTTATACACAATACTGGTCTTAAACAACTCACAATTGGGGCATTAAACCTTAAGGCAGTTGGCAGCAAGAGCCGAGAAGACAAAAATATTCAACATCAAAATTAAAATACCAAGAATTAATTAGAGATTCAAAATTAAGCTCAAGAGGAAAGGAGTTTGTGTGTAAATTATGGATATTAATACATTAAAATCAATATTTTTTCCTGTGAAAGTTATAATTTTAAAGAAAAACTATTTTACACCTAAATTCCTTTCTCCTTAAACTTAAACTCTTACACTGGCTTAAAACATCTTTTTGAAAAATGTAAGCTTGTTTTAAGGTTTGTCTTGTAGATAATATATTTACAATAAGCTGTTTTTATGATCTACCATTACTTCCAATTTAGAAAGTGAAAAGCAAGTTACATTGAACAGCTGTGAAAACTTGCCACACCCTTTAAGAATACAGAAAAAAATGAACATAAGTTCCCATATTCTAATATGAATCTGGATGCAAGCAGGAATTTCCATGGATTAAAAGAGCTGTAGCCCATGGATCTTTTGGAGAACAATCTTTTGTGACAACCCTAACCTCTTAAGCAGCACAACAGTTCCTCATTTAAAATGTTAAAAAGGTAATTAATTTCATTAAGAAATGTCACTTTCCACAATACATGAATGAGTTTTCAAAATATTTTTACAAGCCAATGAACAGTTACTACTATGAACAAAAATACTTGAACTGGGAGGGGGAAAAATCCAAATCACTTGGAAAATGTTCATAGTGGGGAAGTGTATTTATTGGGATGCAAAAGGCATCACAACAGTGTGGGACAGGCCAGGTAGACCAGAAGATCTTTTCCTGTCTGCAATTTTTGATATGTTCATCTCTTCAAGTGGTTTCTAATTACAAGCATTCTTAATTCTGCACTTTGATAAGATGCTCCTCACCTTATAAATGGGCAAACACCACTTAAACTGAAAACACCAAATTGTAGTCAGGTTGCAGCTCAAAGAATGAACTTTGCAGGAGAGAGGGAACTGCATTTACTTTACATTTAAGGACATATTAGTTAGATTTTCAGAAATATACTGGACACATAATTAACAAATATTGAAGAACTTTGTAATGCCAAGACTGCAGTTGCACTGCACAACTGGTTTCAGACTGGTAGAGTGCAAAGTACAATTCATGATTGGAATCATACCGTGGGCTGCATCTGACTGCTGTTAAATGTGCTTTTTAGGAGAGAACTCTGCAGCGTGTGTGCTTACATACATGTGCAGAACTCTACTCTCTGGCAGTTGTTTCAATATTTGGAAAGAGTAGGCAACAGCATTGGCTCTCTCCTAATTTAATTTCAAGATTGTAAAGTGCTCAGGTCATTTACTCCACACAGTGCCAGCTGGCTTCCTGCAGAGGATTTGAGTGTCTGGTTTAGTGTCGGGGGGCTCAGAGGTCTCCGGATCAGATTCCCAAATTTTACTAGGTTTTTGCATTGGTGTGCACCCAAAACCATTGCACATGGATAGGAAAATAGCCATATAGCTACAGGCTATCTGTAACTGTATTGGGGAATTTTAGGAGTAGGAATAGTGCATAGTCACCCACCCCTATATAAATCACTGACCCCCCCCCCCCATCCTGAACAATCTTCATTACTAAAATCCTATTGACTATAAACCTATAAAATTCTTGATTAAATTAAAATTTAATAAAAGGAAATGAACTGCTAATTTAAAAAAGAATACACATGCAACAACCTAGAACATGATGTGGTAAGTTATGAGAGTGATGCTATTTCTCCTCATACTAATTTACTTGAGGAAATGTACTCCACATTGGGGTAAATGTAAAAAGCAGCAACATATCTCAATCCAAAAGGCTGTGATTTAACTGCATGCAAAAAGTGTGAAAGAAAATGTTCATGTTATGATTATAAAAATGTTTCTCAAACAAAAATTCCCCATTACCAGCTTTATTTAAAAAAGCCTTTTTCAGCTTTGGCTTTAAACAAAAGATATGTTGCAAAGGACAAATCATATAGGCAACTTGTACCTTGATTGGCAAACACCTGCAAGGCTTCCAAGGCCTCCCAATAGGACCAGTCATGTTCTTCTAGGACTTCCCTTAGTTCCTAATGAAGTACAGAATATGAATTGTAATATTCAGATACTTAACAAAATGAACCACTTTTATTCTGGCACGACACTCATCATGCTTGCACAGCTTTCATTGCCCACCCATAATTATCCTAACTTCTGCCCGACTTCAAAAGGACAAGCACAGTGCGGATTAGAATCAAATGTAGGTGCGAACTTCAACAACTGCTTGAGCAGCATGACATTGTAGAGACTTCTTTCAAATGGTCTGTGAGCTGGGCACTTCAAGAGTTTCTTGAAGATCCAAGAGTTTCTTTTAAAAAAAAAATGAATCTGCACTACACAAATGACATGTCCTATTAACAGGTCTATTTAGTACTGTACTACTAACAGTATCATCATTCTTTTCAAGTTTTGTGTAAAAACACAGTGTAGATTTCCACTACCAATTTAGTACCAATCTGTAGGTAGTTTTGTACAATGAGCTTGTAGTTACTGGGAACTGGCATGAAACACAAGCACATTACACAAAGCTCACTTACAGCCACCCGACATAAAACCTTCGCTCCATCAGCCTAGAGTTAAAAGGGCTGCGAGCTAACCCACTTGATTTGCAATCTCAAAATATAGGGCCCTCTTATAAAAAAAAATAAAAAATAAAAAATTAATGACTTTTTTTTTTCCCAAAGGAAACTAACTTACCTCTTTGTCTAAATCTGGAAACTTATTGTGAAGCTTTCTCAGGATAGACTCTTTTTTCTCGCAATCTTCTATTGAATCTTGTGACTCAAGCTAATTTAAATGGCAAGAGAATACAAAATATTATGCAGTCACAAACAAAATAACAAAACTGAACAAATCAATGAAATCAGTGATGGCAACTCTATTCCTACATATAGACTTCCTCATTCTCTGAAGGTTCAAATATACACATGCAAATGTGAATTTATTAATCCTGTGAAGAAATCACAACACAATGTCCCTTTCCAGCCTTCAGTAGTGTGTCCAGTGGAACAGTCATTGACACGCAGCGGACCAGCAAAATCTCAAACTTTGCAGCAAACTGGTAATTAGAACTATTTACAATTCAAAACAGAAAGAGCTCTAGTTATGTGTCATGCTTAAACTTCTTTCAAAGAAGTATTCTTTCAATCTCTACATACAAATAAAAAACGATCAGGAAAAGGCTTGCCGGCTTTTTAAAAAAAAAGACATGCGCGGTATTTGAATGGGCTGTGCAGCCCCTTAAAAAAGGGGCCGCGTGGCCCGCAAAATAAATTACAGGGAACATTGATTAGCCCAGAAAATCAGGCTATAGAATCTGTATGGGTGGAGCTAAGCAATGAAGGGCAGAAAACACTGGTGGGAGTTTATAAGCTCATCAGTAATCATAATGTTGGACAGTGTATCTCAAAATTCCCAAACTAATCTGAACTTTATACAAAGTTCAAGTCAGTCAAAATAGCGCTAGTTTAACTTGAAATGGCTTTCCAGCTCAAAGCATTACTTTACCACTGCTGATGCAGCCTAACAAATAACACCATGAACCCATCTGGTAAAGAACTGAGACCGTAGAAGTGAACCTTTTAATTCCTCCTAACCAATTTTGCAACAAATCTATAATTTCACCCCCCCCCCCATCCCATTGAATATTTCAAACTCTTGCTTGTTTATTTAACAGACCTTTTTTGGTTATCTATATAAAAAAAACTCTGAAGCTTTCCATGGTTTTAGAATGGGCTCAAAGTAAACCAATAAATAAAGCTCTTTAGGACACGGAGCCAAAAATACCTACGATGCAAGTTGCATCTTCAGAATACGCAAAAACTTGCAGAGCTGCGCAGTTTGTTCGGCAAACTTCACGAAATACGGCAGCTCAATGAAGTAAATTCAGGATTCCCACACAAACTCTGCGGCTACTATAGTCCTGGGGAGTCCATTACAGAAGTTCTCCAGATTTAGCGCTTGCGATGCCTGACCTGATCTCCTGCTTTGCACAGGCATCTACCAAAGCTGAGAAACTGCATCTCCAGCATTGGCATCATTGGGAACGGTAGCATAGTAGCTTACTGGACTAGTAATCCAGAGGCCTGGACTAATGATCTGGAGACAAGAATTCAAATCTCACCACGGCAGCTGAATTGAAATTCAGTTAATTAAATAAATCTGGAACAAAAAGCTAATATCAGTAATGGTGACTATGAAACTACCAGATTGTCGTAAAAAACCCATCTGGTTCACTAGTGTCCTTTAGGGAAGGAAATCTGCCGTCCTGGCCTATATGTGACTCCAGACCCAAAGCAATGTGGTTGACTCTTAACTGGCCTCTGAAATGGCCTAGCAGTCGTACACAACCACTACGAAAAACAGCAAGAATTTAAAAAACGGACAGGCCACCCAGCATTGACCTCGGGCATGACAACGGCACACCCAGCCCAGTCGACCCTGCAAAGTCCTCATTAACATCTGGGGACTTGTGCCAAAATTGGGAGAGCTGTCCCACGGACTAGTCAAGCAACAGCCTGACACAGCCATACTTTCAGAATCATACCTTCCAACCAATGTCCCAGATTCCTCCATCACCATCCCTGGGTAAGTCCTGTCCCACCTAGCACAGTGGTTTACGAGAGGGAGGGAGTGGCCCTGGGAGTCCTGAACACTGACTCTGGACGCCATGAAGTCTCATGGCTTCAGGTCAAGCACAGGCAAGGAAACTTCCTGTTGATTACCATCTACTGCCCTCCCTCAGCTGATGAATCAGTACTCCTCCATGCTGAACACCACTTGGAAGAAGCACTGAGGGTAGCAAGGGCACAGAACGTACTCTGGGCGGGGGGACTTCAACGTCCATCACCAACAGTGACTCGGTAGCACCACTACTGACCGAGCTGGCCGAGTCCTGAAGGACACAGCTGCCAGAATAGGACTGCGGCAGGTGGAGAACCAACACGAGGGGAAAAACTTACTTGACCTTGTCCTCACCAATCTACCTTTCGCAGATGCATCTGTCCATGACAGCATTGGTAGCAGTGACCACCGCACAGTCCTCGTGGAGACGAAATCCTGTTTTCACACTGAGGACACCCTCTATCGTATTGTGTGGCACTACCACTGTGCTAAATGGCATAGATTCAGAACAGATCTAGCATCTCAAATCTGGGCAACCATGAGGTGCTGTGGGCCATCAGCAGCAGAATTGTATTCCACCACAATCTGTAAACTCATGGCCTGGCATATCCTTCACTCTACCATTACCATCAAGCCAGGGGGCTCCAGGAATATCCCCACTCTCAATGATGACGGAGCCCCGTATGCGAGTGCAAAAGACAAGACTGAAGAGTTTGCTATAATTTTCAGCTAGGTGCAGAGTGGATGATCCATATCGGACTCCTCCCGAGGTCCCCACCATCACAGAAGCCAGTCTTCAGCCAATTCGATTCACTCCACGTCAAATCAAGGAACGGCTGAGAGCACTGGATACAGCAAAGGCTATGGGCCCTGACAACATCCTGGCTGTCGTGCTGAAGACTTGTGCTCCAGAACTAGCCGCGCCTCTAGCCAAGCTGTTCCAGTACAGTTACAACACTGGCATCTGCCTGACAATGTGGAAAACTGCCCAGGCACATCTTGTCCACAAAAAGCAGGACAAATCCAATCCGGCCAATTACCGCTCCACCAGTCTACTCTCAGCTAATTGATGGAAGGTGTCACTGACAGTGCTGTCAAGCAGCACGTACTCACCAGTAACTTGCTCACCGATGCTCAGTTTGGGTTCCGCCAGGGCCATTTGGCTCCAGACCTCATTACAGCCTTGGTCCAAACATGGACAAAAGAGCTGAATTCCAGAGGTGAGGTGAGTGACTGCTCTTGACATCAAGGCAGCATGAGTGTGTGGCATCAAGGAGTTCTAGTAAAACTGAAGTCAATGGGAATCGGGGGGAAAACTCTCCTCTGGCTGGAGTCATACCTAGCACAAAAGGAAGATGGTTGTGTTTGTTTGAGGTCAATCATCTCCGCCCCAAGACATCACTGCAGGAGTTCCTCAGGGCAGAGTCCAGGCGCAACCATCTTCAGCTCCTCTTAGGCAGTCCCTCGGAACCGAGGATGACTTGCTTCCATATTAAAAATGAGTTCTCAGGTGACTGATGAGTCCAATGCGGGACCTACAGTCTCTGTCACAGGTGGGGCAGACGGTGGTTGAAGGGGCGGGTGGGTGGGGTGCTTGGGTTGACGTGCGCTCCTTCCGCTGTTTGCGCTTGGCTTCCGCTTGCTCCCGGCGAAGAGACTCGAGGTATTCAGCGCCTTCCCGGATGCTTCTCCTCCACTTTGTGCGGTCTTGGGCCAGGGATTCCCAGGTGTCGGTGGGGATATTGCACTTTTTCAAGGAGGCTTTGAGGGTGTCCTTGAAGGTTTCCTCTGTCGACCTGGGGCTCTGTTGCTGTGTCGGAGCGCCGAGTAGAGCGCTTGTTTTGGGAGTCTCGTATCGGGCATGCGGACGATGTGACCCGTCCATCGGAGCTGATCAAGCGTGGTCAAAGCTTCGATGTTGGGGATGTTGGCCTGAGCGAGAACACAGACGTTGGTGCGCCTATCCCGCCAATGGATTGGCAGGATCTTGCGGAGGCAGTGTTGCTGGTACCTCTCCAGTGCTTTGAGGTGCCTGCTGTACATGGTCCATATCTCTCAGGCCTACAGGAAGGCGGGAATCACTGCTGCTCTGTAGACCATGAGCTTGGTGCTGGGTTTGAGGTCCTGGTCTTCAAACACTCTTTTCCTCAGGCGACCGAAGGCTGCACTGGCACACTGAAAGCAGTGTTGGACTGCGTCATCGTCGTCTGCCCTTGTTGACAGTAGGCTCCCGAGGTATGGAAAGTGGTCCACGTTGTCCAAGGCCTTGTCATGGATTTTGATAATCGGGGGGGCAGTACGGTGCAGCGGGGGCAGGTTGGGAGAGGACCTTTGTCTTACGGATGTTTAGTGTAAGGCCCATGTTCTTGTACGCTTCGGTGAAGGTGTTAACGATGGTTTGGAGTTCGACCTTTGAGTGTGCGCAGACGCAAGCATCGTCTGCATACTGTAATTCAACGACAGAGGAATTACACGGTCAACCGTGAGGGATTATGGAGTGTCCTCCTCAAATTCGGCTGCCCTCAAAAGTTTGTCACCATCCTCCGCCTGCTTCACGACGACACGCAAGCCGTGATCCTGACCAATGGCTCCACCACAGACCCAATTCATGTACGGACCGGGGTCAAGCAAGGCTGTGTCATCGCACCAACGCTCTTCTCGATCTTCCTTGCGGCAATGCGCCATCTCACCCTCAGTAAGCTCCCCGCTGGAGTGGAGCTCATTTACATTACAAACGGGAAACTGTTCAACCTCCGTCGCCTCCAGTCCAGATCCAAGGTCGTCGAATTATATCTTCAGCTGCTTCATCAATGACCTTCCCTCCATCAAAAGGTCAGAAATGGGGATGTTCGCAGTGTTCAGTTCCATTCGCAACTCCTCAGATAATGAAGCAGTCCATGCCCGCATGCAGCAAGACCTGGATGACATTCGGGCTTGGGCTGATAAGTGGCAAGTCACATTTGTGCCACACAAGTGCCAGGCAATGACTATCTCCAACAAGCGAAAGTCCAATCACTGCCTCTTGACATTCAACGGCATTACCATCGCCGAATGCTCCACCATCAACATCCTAGGGGTCACCATTGACCAGAAACTTAACTGGACCAGCCACATAAATACTCCCTCCACCACCGACACACCGTTGCTGCAGTGTGTACCATCTACAAGGTGCACTTCAGCAACTCGCCAAGACTTCTTCGGCAGCACCTCCCAAACCTGCAAGTTCTACCACCTAGAAAGACAAGGGCAGCAGGTGCAAGGGAACCATCACCTGCAAGTTCCCCTCCAAGTTACACACCATCCTGACTTGGAAATATATCGCCGTTCCTTCATAGTCGCTGGGTCAAAATCCTGGAACTTCCTCCGTAACAGCACTGTAGGAGTACCTTCACCACAAGGACTGCAGCGGTTCAAAAAGGCAGCTCACCACCACCTACTCAAGGGCAGTTAGGGATGGGCAATAAATGCTGGCCTTGCCAGTGACGTCCACAGCCCAGGAAGGAATAAAAAAAAAGATGCTTCAATAGATTTGCTAATTAGTAAAATGGGACCACCTAGGTAAAAAGATCCGTCGCTGTTAAGTCCCCCCTCATGCTTTTAACAAGTCCAGCTTGAATGTGTCAACTGTTTATCAGAACTGGCAGCTATGAGTTTTATATTATCCTTTTAAAATATTTTTGTAATCCATAGCGAAGTTCAACCATTTTAAATAAAAAGTTTAATGGGTGTGCCACTTTATGGCAATCTGAAATGTTAGTGCATAGCAGTCATTATGAAGAATTCTTATGGAGAAGCCTTCTGGTGGTCTAAATTGAAAACCTACACGGTTAGGTTTCTTCTTCTTGGTGGAGGAAATGGAGAGATCATCACTTTCTTCAGAGCTGCTGTTCTGGGTCATTTCCAGTTTCCTTTTCCGAGGGGTGACTGAAAACACAAATCAGAGCTTTGAAATGAGAGGAAAATTGCTCACTTGCAGCGCAGTCTTGTTTATTACCTGACTCTAGATCAACATACATATAATAACGATGCAGTCATCCAATCAGCAAAAACCTGAAACCCTCTCCATCTCTATAATCGATACTCTGTGGTGACGCTCCTACCAAGTAGAAGGATACACTACTTTAGAACCACAGAAGTGTTTTGCCACGTTAACACAATGTATTACCAGCGCCACTGGTTTATGATGGTTGAATAAAATTGCATTATTACATGGTATTGTGGGACTTTTTGGATTAACCTCTATGATTCTGTCTAGTTTAGTGAAAAGTAGATCAGTAGCCTTAATTATTGTATGCTCCTTTATGGATGTGTTCAACGTTAAAAATATATAGTGCACAACACACAGCAAGATGGTGTGCAACAGAGGCCAGACTGGAGATGGGTACCTGGCATTTAGCAGCACTGTTTGGGGGGGGGGGGGGGGGGGGAAGGGGGGTAGAAAGAGGAGAGGGGGGAGAGAATCATGCAGTTTATGGGCACTGGGTGGGGGGGGGGGGGGAGAGAGGAGAGGGGGGAGAGAATCATGCAGTTTATGGGCACTGAGTGGGGGTCAATTATGTACAAAAAGATTACGAAATTACCATCTCCAGTTTTGTATACAGGCAATTGGGTGGGTCAAATTTGGTAAATGGGACGGAAATACAGACACAATCTCTCTTTTTTAATCTACCTCTATTAAAGTAGATAATAAGGGAGACAACAATGAGGAAGTTGAGAACAAGTAGTTCCAGGTTTACATGATGACCAAACTATTTTGTAGTAGGTGTCACCAATTTCTGATGCAATACCTGTATTCTGGGAATGATTATGACTCTGTAAATTTGAAAACGCGCCAAAAATGCAAAACTTTACTGAAAAGAGGGTATTATTTTACTCCACGGTGAATGATTTCAGAAACTTTATCCTATTATGCCAACAGTAGAACTGCAGTTGGCATCGGGAGAAAAACTGAGGTATGATGAGATGAGACCCACAGTTAAGCAAGGGGTAAAAAAAACTGTCATGGCTCTATTTGAGACCCAAGTCTTAAAGGCGAAATAATCTTGTCCTAATTTCTTTTACTGGTTTGGAGGACAATCTATTCATGTCTCTAAATGAAGGATGAACAAAACATCATGATTATATTACATTTCACCCTATAGTTCAATGCATGATAGGCATATGCTATATAATGGTTATACATGCTGCTAAAGTATTTTATATTTTAATAAATAGCTATAGTACAAGGTTGTCAGGCCTGATCTAAAAAGGTTAATTTGCAGTTTTAATTAAGAAAAAACACAAAGGATAGGTAGGCTAAGTTGAGAAAAAGTACTGAGACAAATATTCAAGTGTTTTAATGCTTCTAGCTTACAGTGGAAATTCAATTATTAAACCTCCTTCCTCCTCAACAGTCATTTCAAATCTCAAACTCACTGGCATCCACTCAACTGATGTTAGCTATGGACTAGCATCAGCGAGCGGCATATTTTTCAGTCCTGGATGTTGATTAGAAAACCAGTAACCCAACTCATTACCAGTCACCTCACCCTGCTCAGTGTAATGGTTTGAAGTCAGTTCAGGCAATCTTAATAGAGTTCCTAGTGGGACTTACCCACATCATAAAACTTCCTGAAATTGGCAGTCTCACTCAAAGAACGGATTTTTTATTTCAGCGCTTCCAAAAGCTTAACGAAAAAGTGGTGACAACAAAAACTTGCATTTATTTATATAGCGCCTTTAACAGTGAAACGTCCGAACACTCTTCACAGGAAGATTCAACAAACAAAATTTGATGCAGAGCCACATAAGGAGATATTAGGACAAGAGGACTAAAAGCCTGGAAAGAGAGGTAGGTTTTAAGGAGCATCTTAAAAGGAGAGAGATGTAGAGATGTTTAGGGAGGGAATTCCAGAGCTTAGGGCCCAGGCAGCTGAAGGCACAGCTGCCAATGGTGGAGTGATTAAATTCAGGGATGCGCGAGGGGCCAGAATTGGAGGAGCGCAGAGATCATGAAGGCTTGTCTGGCCAGAGGAGCTTAGTGACAGGGAGGGGCGAGGCCATGGAGGGATTTGAAAACAAGGATAAGAATTTTAAAATGAAGGCGTTGCTAGCCCGGGAGCCAATTTGGGTCAGCAAGCACAGGGGTGATGGGTGAACAGGACATCGTGCAAGTTAGGACACGGGCAGCAAAGTTTTGGATGAGCTCAAGTTTATGTAGGGTGGAAGATGTGAGGCCAGCCAGGAGTGCATTGGAATAGTCCAAGTCTAGAGGTAACAAAGGCATGGATGAGGGTTTCAGCAGCAGATGAGCAGAAGCAGGGGTAGAGTTGGGCGATGTTAGAGGTGGAAGTAGGCGTACTTGGTGATGGAGCAGATATGTGGTCAGAAGCTCATCCTGGTGACAAATACGACATCAAGGTTGCAAACGGTCTGGTTCAGCCTCAGACAGTTGCTAGGGATAAGGATGGAGTCGGTGGCTAGAGAACGGAGTTGCAGGGACGAAAGACAATAGCTTCAGTCTTCCCAATATTTAGTGGGGAGGAAATTTCTGCTCATCTAGTACTGGATGTCAGACAAGCAGATATAATATAAATCATAGGATTTTTAAAAGAGTAAACACAATTGGGAGCACTAATTAAAAATGCACAAAAGTTAAAAACTTGTTTCATCCGGAATTTCTTGCCCAAAAGAAAATATCTGGAAAATAACGAATTACAGGCAAATCAATTAGAACGCTTAGTTCTTGTACAAGGCCTATTGTTGATGACTTTCCCATTGAAGCATCAAAAATATGAAGGGGCCAGGATATGTTTTACTCAGGAACTATGAATCCTTAATGTGTTTAGCTCATTTCCTAACTGGGGAAAGTGGCGAGCTGGGGGCGGGGTGGCGAAGGAGAGGTTATGGCAGCCCAACAATTGAACGAGCAGACTGCTCTGACCAGAAGAGGCTGCTAATGAAAGACTGTAATGCTTAATTGGAGGGGGAAAAAACAGATTGAAGATCAGTCTTTCTCTTTCAATTCCCCAGGAAAGTGAAACCTTATAAACATATAATTACTAGGTAAGTAATAATTCCAAGGATTCAGAGCTGTCACTTTACAAACTTCATGTTGAGTTTTATTTTCAGAACCTTGATCCTTGCAGATTGGCAAATACAAACAGAATATACCACCAGTTATCCTATTTACAGAGGAAAAGCAGATGTGGAAATAGGATTCTATACAAAACTGGTAATCTTGCTTTTGCAGAACAATCTTCAGTTTATTACCTGGGCTATCAAAATATATATTGTCTATTCCAATTTCAAATGAGTTGTAGTTCACTCATAGTATATACTGATTGGAATTATAAAAATTGGAATTATAAAAAAAGTACATTTAATAAATGTAGAAGCAATAATAGAAATGTATTCTCATGCCAAACCTAGAAGTCAATAGACTCATCTTACCTTGGTCTCATCCAATTATTTATCCTACATAACCCACTATTTTCATTAAATTATTGTACTGCAAAGATTTCTACCTAAACTCCATAGATTACATCAGTTACAGAGCTCGTGGATAAGCTTTTTCTGTTTTGAACTCCTCAGTGGTTTTGTACACTCGTGAGTTTATCCTCTGGCAAAAACACTGCTTGAATCGATATGAAATGGAGGCACTATACAGAAATGTTCCTTCAACACCCTTTAGAAAAGCAAGGATGGGACAACAGCACTTGGAAAAGCCTGGTCAAGCAGGTTATACCACATGGATTCCTGTAGCAATGGCTAATCAGGATAAGCACGCCAACAGCAGCTAGATAAACTGTCTCCAAATTATCAGGGTGTATTATTAAACATATGCATTAAGAAGCATTACACAGTTTATAGCTCACTGATAATGTAATGCGAATAAGCACTGTTCAATCTGAAGTCTATTGTGTGGACACTAATAGCAGTAAAAGCTTTGCAAAATGGAGGTGAAAAACTGTTGTGCTCCATACAGCAGAAATCAAATTCTGAAATTTGTTCTGAGATGAGTTTTATTGAATAGCTACATTTATACTGCTGACCTGTTTACTGGGGCAGTAGTGCAATGCTGGTTGCAGTTCACTTGACTGTACAAACTGGTCGATTTATATTGTAGTATGGTTTCTCCTATACCCAGTTAGCTGCACAAACACAGTTGTTCTGAAATCACAATGACCTTTTCCTGGGATTTGCTACTTCTAAAAAAAAAAAAATGGTCAGGGTGTGGGTGTCAATGACAAGACTGGGCTTCTCTAGCCTGTGTAGAGAAATTCAGCGATTCCGACTCCTGCCATCCAAAAAAAAGGCTCTCTCTAGGCCGCGTTGGTTTTATATTGCTGGAACCATGAGCTAAAACGCCCTGATCTGGTGATAGTCCAACAGCTTTATTTGAAATCACAAGCTTTCGGAGCGCTGCTCCTTCGTCAGGTGAAGCGCTCCGAAAGCTTGTGATTTCAAATAAAGCTGTTGGACTATAACCTGGTGTTGTGTGACTTCTTACATTTGTCCACCCCAGTCCAACTCTAGCATCTCCACACCATGATCTGGTGATGCACACCATGTCTTATGTGCATTGTCTGATTGCTACCAACAATCAGGTGCAACAGAAAATGACCTGCAGCACATTTATAGCAAATCTCTATTTAAATCCACATGAACATGCCAGGTGAAAGAGGTTTACTCTTCCAGCTACAATACAAATTCATATATACTCTATAAAGGACAGCTAACTCTTTAAATGGTCTTTATAGAAGTATAAATGCATTTGTACAGTAGCAGGGAGTGAACATCTGTCATTTGGCACATATGCTCTGACAAAAAAAAACTCAGTGTAAAGTGGACAAGCATTTTATTACATGCCTACAGCAGACTACAAGGTCAACACCTTTGTTCTTTTAAACTTAAAAGATGGCAAGTTGCCATGTCAAGCTACCCCAAACAACTCTGAATATAGAAAACAATCTGGATAAGATTTTAGCTATTGTTTATATAAATCTTTGAAAATATATTTCTGTGGAGGGAGCTCAAATTCATGTCAAGATTTTTTTTAATTTTTATAAACATGACAAGAACTTTGCAAAAACATGCACTGCTCAATATTCAACCAATAAAGCTCACACTGACAGAAAACTTTGTCAAAACATTCTTTAATATCCAAAGAGGCAATAAGCTATGAAGGCACTAATCATCTGAACACTAATAACTAATTTCTTGCAGCTTGGAAAGTGGACTGGATTTTCTAGGGTAAGAAAAAACCCAAAAACAAACCATTTCAGTTCAAAGGTTTTACATTTACGTGAATATAGTCATAAGAACATAAGAATTAGGAGGAGTAGGCCATACGGCCCCTTGAGCCTGCTACCTCAACTCCACTTTTCCGCCCGATCCCCATATCCCTCGATTCCCCAAGTGTCCAAAAATCTATCGATCTCAGTTTTGAATATACTCAACGATTGAGCACTCTCAGCCCTCTGGGGTACAGAATTCCAAAAATTCACAACTCTGAGTGAAGAAATTTCTTCTCATAGTCCTAAATGGCCGATCCTTACCCTGAGACTATGATCCCTAGTTCTAGACTCGCCAGCCAGGAGAAACAGCCTTTCAGGATCTATCCTGTCAAGCCTCTAAGAATTTTATATGCTTCAATGAGATCACCTCTCATTCTTTTAAACTCCAAAGAATGTAGCCCATTCTTCTACTAATATAACTACTACTTATATAGCACCTTTAACATAGTAAACTGTCCCAAGGAACTTCACAGGAGCAATTATCAAACAAAATTTGACACCGAGCCACAAAAGGAGATATTAAAGCAGATGACAAAGCTTGGTCAAAGAGATAGGTTTTAAGGAGCGTCTTAAAGGAGGAGAGGTAGAGAGATGGAGAGGTTTAGGGAGGGAATTCCAGAGCTTAGGGCCTTAACAGCTGAAGGCAAGGCCACCAATGTTGGAGCGATTAAAATCGCGGATGCGCAAGAGGCCAGAATTGGAGGACTCAATCTCACTTCATAGGACAACTCTCGCATGCTAAGAATGAATCTGTGAACCCCCATTGCACCTCCCTCTAAGGCAAGTATATCCTTCCTTAGACAAAGAACCAAAAAAGCTGTACATAGTACTCCAGGTGGTCTCACCAGAACCCTGTACAATTGCAGCTAGACTTCCTTTCTCTTGTACTCCAACCCCCTTGGAATAAAGGCCAACATATCATTTGCCTTCCTAATTGCTCGCTGTACCTGCATGTTTAGTTAAAACAAAAAGGGACAAATTCTTGTGGGTTTGATACTTTATAGATCATTAAGTTTGCCAATTTGCAAATATGAATATAAATTGAGCAGTTATATCACAGTAAAGATCTGTAGCATTTCACACATAAGCCAACTGTATAAAAGTATTGTACAAACTGTATTCGGTTTGTACATCAGTGTAATAGCGTACGTTTTCATATTGCATTATTGACTGAACAGGGAAGCATACACTACCCACTAAAAACCTAAAGTGACTTTGCTGCAAGTCCTAACACACCACCTCACCCACCAAAATATTTAGTATGCTAGCCAAAAAGGCCAACCCTGTCTGAAATGTTACTTATCCATTTGCAAGACGACAAATGTCATGTGATATAGTGTACCTTGAATCACATGCAAACTGGAATTTGGTTGCTGTTTTCAAAAAGGAGTGAATTACTTAGAATTGTACATTCATAAAGTTGGAGGAAATCTAATGAGTTTTTCTGCCACCCCCAACTGCAGTAGTTAAAATCATAATCCACATTTCTCCCAACCTTATTGAGCACCAGAAATGTGAAAATACACACAAACTAAAGCCACTCCCAAGACACCAAATTACAGACACAAAAGCAATATGACTAACACACATCCACATCCAAGCTACACCAGACCAAGTGATAAAAGGCTCGAGGGGCAGGTCGGTACAGCACTGGTGTTTTGCCATTAGTATATTTAAATTCTGCATTACTAAGGGTACTGGTTAAGCTACACCATCCATCTAGGTCAGTGGCTGTGTATTTCTACAGACACATGGGTATAAGGGAGATATAGGGAGATTTGAGGAAACTTTCTCAGGTTGAGAGCACATTTCTTCTGGGGTCAATCTGAGAATTCAAATTACTGCTCGCCAGTGCTAAGAAACAGAACCTCTTAGGCGTCAAAATTTTTGGTTTTACTCCGGTCACTTTTTTATATGCAAAAAAGTATGAGAAATGTTAAATCTATCCCAGACCCCAGTCTTGAGTACCATGCCACATATGATATTGTTGGTGCAGCCTGGAGAATGGCTCACAGTTGTTGACAAGAGAGATACGCTTCCATACAAGGATTCCAGAAAATCACTAAGCTTAAACATTTGGTGTTTTGCCTTTTGGCCTGTTGTCAGCAAAGCTTCTCAAGTGCTCATTGGTGGATGGTGTCTCTCAGAAAGGGCTCCACGTTTATCCTGACATTGACAATTCCTTTATTGGGTCATTTGGCAATTGGACTTCCCCGGTGACAAACCAATTCTCATGTTTACATGTGGAGGTTGTAAGTGAATATGACAAAAAGGAATTACTATTTATTGGTCAAGAAAAAATATATATACAGCAGGACTGTAGAATACAAGGATATACTTTCACAATTAGTCACTAGCTACTCGAGAGTTATGGGGAACCTTTGTGCTTTATGGAAAAGCCATCGATTAGTGTGGTAAATGCTATGTAGGTCTTTCCAAATGGGAACTGGTCAGAATTTTGTTTGAGTATTAAGCTTAAATAGGACTGAATGCACCAAAGGCACGTTTTATGGAGCAAATTTGAACCAAATTGCCATTTTGCATACAATTCTTACATGGTTGAACACTTGAAAATGGACTGTCACTTTTATTCAATCTATTTTTTTTTTAAATATGTAGAAAGTGGTCTTACCTTCTTCTCCAAACAAGATTAACCCTGAAGCTACAGCTCCATCCAGTGTACTTGTTGATTCAATTACCTAGGCAAAGGAGAGAGAGGAGGAAAGTAAGAGACAGGTAGAAGAAGAAAAGAGCTTTTCAAAGCCGACGCCAGTGAATCCATCCTGGATTGGATTGAATTCCAAACATATTAGGCATCATCTGCAGAGCTCCCTACACCGCCATGGTCCAGAGGGTTTATTCAGGGAGGAGCTGAGCCATTTATACTAGGCAGATCCTAATGCTGATTCCTGGTCTGTAATGAGTTAGATCACCTCTGCTGGGCAGGAGCAAGTGAAACAGACTCGGTCTCAACCCTGGTCCCTGCTCCGGATCTAGAGAAGCCCTGCTGGAAGGGCAAGAGAAAATGTTGGGCGAGTGTAGGATTGGGTTTGGCTGTGGTATTCTTCATGGTTGTAAAACCTAACATTGGCTGTAAATGCTCACACACGAATAGTGATCATTTGAGATACTGAATGCCACCTGCTGCCTGTGGATTTATACCTGAATGAGTCAATGTCTTTACAAGTGAAGAGAGGAGACAGTTGGCTAGAAAATGGGGAGAAATACGAATATAAATTAATAGAAAATGTTTTAACTACAGCAAAAAGTACTGAAAGCTTAGCATTTACTCTCAGCTGGAATGTTGTTTAACAGTACACAATCTGCCAACCCCTAATTTGCTAACATTTATTCATTCTCAGGATGTGGACATTGCCGACTAGTTGGTATGAGAACATGGTGGTGTTGATACAACTGACTCCCTTGCTGGGTCACCACAGAGGGCAGTTAATATTCAACCACACTGGTGTGGGACTGGAGTCACATACAAGCCAGACTTGGTAAGGATGGGAGGTTACCTTCCAGACTTTTAAAATTTAACTCAAATTCTCAAAACTGGTGGGATTTGAACTTATGTTCGCTGAATTATTAGCTCAGGCCTCTGGATTACTAGTCCAGTAACGTAACCACTACACAACGGCACCCGTATAGCAAATTATGATACTGTTCCCTCAAGTCTAGATCATTCTCCAAAGTTCGATCTAGGTAGACTGGCCTATAGCCTCCGAAATTATAGGTGAAAGTTGTCCAGCTGAAATTGACTGAAAATAACAACCTGTTGTACAAAAGAAATATTACTTTGCAGAGTCTTCTTCATTCTTCAAATGTAGACCTCCTCCACACACCAGTGGATTTGTCAAAACAGGAATATTCCAAAAATGGGGAAAATGAAATGAAGGGATAATGTCCCTTTAAGAAAGATAACTTCTGCATATTATAGCTGATCCTCCCTCACATTGGCAGAGCAAGCAAATATGACCAAAAGTGGCGGTGCGACGATGGGCACTTGTTACAACCATCAATTTTGTGCTTTACACAACGTTTAACTCAGGAGGGTTTGTAACTATTAATCACAATGTTACCTGGTGCTAATGAGTTTATCTTGCAATGGACATTGTTAGAGGTTGATGAAAATAGTCAGATCATCTATTGGATTGGCTGGGGGAGGGTTGTCAAATAAATCAAACAGATTATCTGGTCATTATCACATTGCTGTTTGTGGGACCTTGCTGTGCGCAAATTGGCTGCTGTGTTTCCCACATTACAACAGTGACTATGCTTCAAAAGTGCTTCGAGACGTCTGGTGGTCGTGAAAGGCGCTATATAAATGCAAGTCTTTCTTTCTTAAAAACACATTAAAAAGTCACCATACAAACAAAACAACAGAAGGTACAACTGAACTACAGACAAAATGCTTCCATCACTCAGAAAAATATAAACTTTTGTTTTACTGCCAGAGGACCTGTCCTCTACACTGCTCAATGGAATGGCGGGTCACGAGGGTGATGATCTTGTTGTGATGTTAACAGCTCGTCATCTGGAGATACTTGGCTCCACTCATACACTCAATTGTAACTAGAGCATCTTTAGCAATGGCTTCTCTTACCACTCCCAGTTACCTCCAGATTCCCCATAAGATCCATCCTTGCCACGCCCCCCCATCTCATCTACATATTGCCTCCTTAGCTGCAGACCTGGGATCAGCTTCCACATGCATGCCAATAACACCCTGCTTGATCTCTCCACCGCTGTGTTGTGTTGTTAGGTTGCTTGGCTTCAGTCTTCCCAATGTTTAGCTAGAGGAAGTTAAGGCTCAAATTGACTTCGGTCCCCACCACAATCTCCATTCCCTCATCACTAACTCCATCCCCTTCCAGCCAGTGTTTTAGGTTGAACAAACTGTTCGCAACCTTAGCATCTCACTGAACCTACAGCTGAGTTTTTGACCATAAAACCTCTCCACTGAGAGTGCCCATTTCCACCTCCACAACATCATCCACCACTGAAACCTTCACACATGATTTTGTCACCTCCAGATGTTACTTTAATGCTCTCCTGATCCTCCAACCTGAATAACCAGCTCGCCCAAAACTCTGTTGCTCGAAACCTATTCGAGTCGCCCTTGCCCCCATCCTCGCCAACCTACACTGGCCCTGCTCTTCTATTTCTTATTAACTAAATGATATTTTTACCCCCGTATTCTTCCTCCCAAAAATGTTATCCCCTCAATTATCCACCCGCAATTTCATCTGACATCTATCTGCCCAGTCTACAGCCTCCTGAAGTCCCCTTCACAGTAAACCACACTCACTATCTTTGTACCATCTGCAAATTTCGATATTGTGTCTCCTACACCAGAGTCCAGCTCATAAACAAACAAGAGCACAACGGCCCAAAAGCTGACCCTGGGAGACACCATTATTTACATCCTTCCAGTCTGTAGAATCTCCATTACCAACTATTCAATTTTCTGTCTTTTAGCGACCATTCTATCCATGCTGTCACAATACCTTTAATATCATGTGCTTTAATTTTTTCAACCAGCTTCCTATCAAACACCTTATGAAGATCCATAAATATACATAATCTATATGGATTTTCAAAAGGTGATAGATACAGAGGCTGGTTGATACATTTCCTTTATCAAAACGTGTTGTTATTTCCTCAATTAAATTTGTCTGACACAAATTGCGTTTTACAAATTCATGCTAGCTGCCGATGTCTCAGTAATTATTCATTTTATCCCACATTATTGCCTATAGAAGCTTACATACTATTGATCTATAGTTAAAAAGTTCACCCCTTTCTCATTTCTTTAACTGTGGCAACCCTCCAGTCATCAGAATGGGAGAAAGGCAATGAGTATTAGGGAGAAACACACCTGACTCAGTGGTGCTAGTCAGGTTTCTTAATGTTATACTGGGACACTGAACCTGAAAATGGACCGTGGCAAATAGTTGACATTAAATTTTTACCCAAATACTCAGCTTGTGAAAGTTAAAACAACTTATCTCATTGAAACTTATAAAATTCTAACAGGACTGGACAAACTGGATGCAGGAAAGATGTTCCCGATGGCCGGGGAGTCCAGAACTAGGGTCACAGTCTAAGGATAAGGGGTAAGCCATTTAGGACAGAGATGAGGAGGAATTTCTTCACCCAGAGAGTGGTGAACCTGTGGAATTGTCCACCACAGAAGGCAGTGGAGGCCAATTCATTAAATATATTCAAGAAGGAGTTGGATATATTTCTTAAGGCTAAAGGGATCAAGGGATATGGGGAGAAGGCAGGGACAGGGTACTGAATTTGGATGATCAGCCATGATCTCATTGAATGGCGGAGCAGGCTCGAGGGGCCGAATGGCCTACTCCTGCTCCTATCTTCTATGTTTCAATTATTCAAAAGCAAAATACTGCGGATGCTGGAAATCTGAAATAAAAACAGAAAATGCTGGAAATACTCAGCAAGTCAGGCAGCATCTGTGGAGAGAGAAACAGAGTTAACATTCCAGGTCGATGACCTTTCGTCAGAATTTCAATTATTTTTGTTCTCCAGTTTCCTGCCCTCCTTTCCTGAAAATGGTGACTCATACTGGACTACAAGTGCAGGCATGCCAACAGCTGTCTCACAGCTCACCCAGATGGCCACTACAGATGTATCACAAGAGTGCTGGACCATGTCCTTATTACACTTTTAAACAAAAGGGTCATTGGATAACAAACAAAAGTAGGAATGCTTGGTGAATTATTTTCCCTTCCTCCCTTGTTCAGGACACAGAGGCTAAACAAAATGCCAACAAAATTGTCCGGGCTGAAATCAGCACAAACCAAGGATCAAAAACGGGGCCATCCTCTAATGTATAGCTCAGTGACATAAGAACATCCAGCTATTCAGCCAGTACAGGTAGACTATCCTTTACCCGAACTTCCGAAAACCTCTAAAAAACCGAAAGTTTTTTCGTTCAGCGTAAGTCGTGCGCACGACATGACCAGAGTGGCGCACGACTTACACTGAGCAGGGCAGAGGGTCACAGAGTTCCCTCCTGGGTAGGAGATTGCAGGCCGAGCCGGGCAGTGTGAAGGAGGTACCGGGAGAGTGAACCCAACAATACAGCGGCCCGGCCGATAGCTGCAGCGGCCTGTCCGATATTCTTTTCTCCCCCAACCCCCACCCCCCCGCACCCCACCCCCTGCCGACCCCGACCCCCGACAAATTTCCCAGTCTTATAAAATACCTTCTGAAATCCGAAATTTTCCGAAAACCGAAACACGGCTGGTCCCAAGGTTTTCGGATAAAGGATAGTCTACCTGTCCCAGGTTTCAGATTTCTTATTAACTCATCTAAAAACACACATTGTACACACTCTACTTACCTGCATTAGTTCAGCATCAGTTCTATTTGGAAATATTTCTGTCAGTTTTTGTAGTTTGGTAGCAGTAGAGTGCCCCAAATCAGTGTTAAAATGAGATGAGCCACTGCAGTCCAGGGAAGACCCATTTGCTTTTGGGGAAAGTTGCTCATCTTCCTCAGATGAAAAGTCAACAGCACCATTTCTGAAAGAAGTTGAATTGTATATACACATGAATAACCACCAGACAGAGGCTAGGCAAGACCTGCACAAATAATGATAATATTCCATCAATGCAACAAAAAATGGATTGTACATAAAACCACCACACTTTTACCCACCATTTGCCTCACATCTAAAGGAAGGACTCAACTCATCGAAGTTTAGGTACATTAAAAGGAATTAAAATATTCCCACAAAATTAGTGGAATATTATGGCTTGGGATACTGTCCCTGGTTTACAGGAGAGACTACAAAGTGTCAGCCAGTGGCTCAGTTGGTAGCACCCTCGCCTGAGTCAGATTAGGCACTCTGCAGCCTTTCGGACTCAATATCGAGTTCAACAATTTCAGATCATAACCTCGGCCCCTATTACACATTTTTTCTTGTAATTTTTCCACTCCTTTCCCCCCCCCCCCCCCCCCTTTCCTTTCGTTTCTCTCTCACACCTGGCAGCTATCTCTTGCCCTGCCAGTACACTTCACACCTAATCTCAGCCTATTACCATCTCGTCTAGCTCTTTTGTTTCTTTCACTTCTTTTGTCCGATCACAGCCCTGCCTTCGATCTGTTTTCTTTTCTTTCCAGTTTTGAAGAAGGGTTTGACCCGAAACGTCAACTCAAATTTCTCTCCACGGATGTTGCCTGACCTGCTGAGTTTTTCCAGCATTTTCTGTTATTGTGGATTCCAGTCCCACTCCAGAGACTTGAGCACAAAAATCTAGGTTGTCACTCCCTGACACTGTCGGAGGTGCCGTCTTTCGGATGAGACGTTAAACCGAAGCCCGGGTCTGCTCTCTCAGGTGGACGTAAAAGATCCCATGGCACTATTTCGAAGAAGAGCAGGGGAGTTACCCACGGTGTCCTGGCCAATATTTATCCCTCAATCAACATCACTAAAAAAAACTTAGATTATCTGGTCATTATCACATTGCTGTTTGTGGGAACTTGCTGTGTGTAAATTGGCTGCTGCGTTTCATACATTACAACAGTGACTATACTTCAAAAAAGTACTTCATTGGCTGTAAAGCGCTTTGGGACATCCAGTGGTCGTGAAAGGCGCTATATAAATGCAAGTCTTTCTTTCAAAAGTATGTGTCCATATCCAACTCAAGTAATTACATCAACTAGCTATCCTCAAGACTGTCAATATTTTAACTTTAACCCTTCAATTTGTTATGACAGCTTGCAAATGGGAAGGGGAAAACAGACACTAAAATCCATCAGTACGATAGCAAAATACTGCAGATGCTGGAAATCCGAAATAACAGAAAATGCTGGAAAAACTCAGCAGGCCAGGCAACATCCGTGGAGAGAAATTAGAGTCGACGTTTCGGGTCGAAACCCTTTTTCAAAACTGGAAAGGAAATGAAATAGATCGAAGGCAGGGCTGCGATAGAACAAAAGAAGTGAAGAGACATTAAGAGGTATTCAAAACCAGACGAGATGGTAAAAGACTAGTAGGAGACAAAAGACGGCTCAGATTAAGTGTGAAGTGTACTGGCAGGATAAGAGATAGCTGCCATGTGGGAGAGAGGGAAAAAAAAAAGGAAAAGGGGGGGGGGTGGGAAAACCCAAAACAAAGAGGTGGAAAAAAAAATAAGTAAAACTGTAATAGGGGCCGAGATTATGATCTGAAATTGTTGAACTCGATATTGAGTCCAGAAGGCTGCAAAGTGCCTAATCGGAAGATGAGGTGCTGTTCCTCGAGTTTACGTTGAGCTTCCGTGGAACAATGCAAGAGGCCAAGGACGGTGAGGTCCGAGTGGGAATGGAGCGGTGAATTAAAATGACAGGCGACCGGAAGCTCGGGGTCACCCTTACGGACTGAACGGAGGTGTTCCGCAAAGTGGTCACCCAATCTGCGTTTGGTCTCCCCAATGTAGGGGAGACCGCATCGTGAGCAGCGAATACAGTATACTAGATTGCAAGTAGTACAAGTAAATCACTGTTTCACCTGGAAGGGGTGTTTGGGGCCCTGGACAGTGGTAAGGGGGGAGGTATAGGGGCAGGTGTTACATCTCCTGCGCTTGCACGGGAAGGTGCCGGGCGAAGGGGAAGGGGTGCTGGGGGTGATAGAGGAGTGGACTAGGGTGTCACGGAGGGAGCGGTCCCTACAGAATGCTGAAAGGGGAGGGGAGGGGAAGATGCGTTTGGTGGTGGGATCACTTTGGAGGTAGCGGAAATGGCGGAGGATGATCCGTTGAGTGTGGAGGCTGGTGAGGTGAAAGGTGAGGACAAGGGGAACCCTATCGTGGCTCTGGGAGGGAGGGGCAGGACCGCTTTGCGGAACACCTCCGTTCAGTCCGTAAGGGTGACCCCGAGCTTCCGGTCACCTGTCATTTTAATTCACCGCTCCAGTCCCACTCAGACCTCACCGTCCTTGGCCTCTTGCATTGTTCCACGGAAGCTCAATGTAAACTCGAGGAACAGCACCTCATCTTCCGATTAGGCACTTTGCAGCCTTCCGGACTCAATATCGAGTTCAACAATTTCAGATCATAATCTCGGCCCCTATTACATTTTTACTTATAATTTTTTTTCCACCCCTTTGTTTTGGGTTTTCCCTTCCCCCCTTTCCTTTTTTTTCTCTCTCCCACACGGCAGCTGTCTCTCATCCTGCCAGTACACTTCACACCTAATCTGAGCCGTCTTTTGTCTCCACTTGTCCTATTACCATCTCGTCTGGTTTTGAATACCTCTTAATGTCTCTTCACTTCTTTTGTTCTATCGCAGCCCTGCCTTTCGATCTATTTCATTTCTTTTCCAGTTTTGAAAAAGGGTTAGACCCGAAACGTCGACTCTAATTTCTCTCCACGGATGTTGCCTGGCCTGCTGAGTTTTTCCAGCATTTTCTGTTGTTATTACTAAAATCCATCAAATAGGTGAAGGGAAGGAGAAAATGAATGGAAGTCAGCATGAACAGTTTAGGTACTACTAGGAATTTGTTTCCTTGTTTAAATTATAAAGAGATCTGTAAAATCTCGCTGTGATGCTCAAGACAAAAATACACAGCATTTACACATACCACCTCATTGCATTTCCTTGCTCTTCCAATAGTGCCTATTCAAAGTCCACCTGAACCAGGACAGGTAAATGGGGCCTTGGTTTAATCTCTTATTTGAAAGAAATCATTCACAGCAGTGCAGCATTTCCTTCATACTATTCTGAAGTGTCAGCCTAGATTATGTGGAAGGACAGATTGAACTCTCAACCTTCTGGTTCAGTTCAGTGTGATTCAACTGAACCAAATAACACTGATTTCAAGTTTTCTAAGACTATATTGTGAATTATGTATTGGTCTGGATTGGAGGATAGTCATTGTCTCCCTGGAAGAACACCAGTCTCTGGCATTCAGATGTGTAGTGGAGCTTCAATTAAGAAAAGTGGGAGGGTTAATTTAAAGGGATACGTGTTTCAGTCTTCTGCAGCTCAGTCCAGTGCCTGACTTTATGTTTGAGGCATTCATTCCTGTAGTGCTGCTACCTGCTGGGCAGTTTTGCCAAGTACAGGAAACTTTGTGCTATCCGGCACCGACGGGACCAAGCTGCTGCCGTTCCCTCAAAACTGCTGGACACTCCAGAGTTAATGTTGAAACATACGGAGATTTTCAGCTCCGTGTGAATCAACAAACCCTGTTGCTTAGCAACAGCCTCTAAACAGTCGGCAAGCGTCTCTGGCTGAAGCTGTTGCTTAGCTACAGGCCTCGCAGAGCTTGACTGTTCAAAAAAAGCAAAGAAACGAAAAGAATAAAAAACGGCTCCTGATTTTTGCCGGTGGCTCGAGCTTGCCGGACAGTTCGCCTCCGGATAACTCAGTTTCCTGTATTTGGATGGGGGACCCATGTATAGTGATAATAAATAAATGCAAGTACTGGGAAAGTCTCGAACGCTATGCGTGTCCTCGCCACTCCACCCTTCTCTCAACTAATCCAATCTAGAAACCCGCCTCATAAAACAAATGCTATTTCTATTGCATTCACTCTTTAAAAAAAAAAGGTTAACCACGATTACCTTCTGTTACCAAGAGTTTAACATTCAAAGGATCAGCTCTAGTTATCAACTCTGCCCCAAAACTAAATACCTCCCTGGACACTGCAAATCAAAATGTAGAGTTAAAAAAAAACTTTTCATACTGATGGTGTTTATTAGTTAATAAATTTGAAACTGTACTGTATATAGATTTTCCAACTCATTTACCTTGCAGTTATAATGGTAATTTCACATTTATTGAGTTTAAAAATAAATAAAGGAAAAAAGAAAATGGGGTTGCATAGTGCACTGCAACAAGGACACAACTGTCGAGTCAACCATTTCTTTTGTATGTGGATATCCTTTGGATTTAGAAAGTTCCATTTAGAAATGTGTTGATGACTTAGAAAGTTTATTCAATGAATAGCTGAGCCATTATAGAGCAGGAAGGTTTCCAGTTTGTAGCCATGAACAGTTCCCATGGATTGGAGGGTAGCTAATGTTACCCCACTATTCAAAAAAGGTGGTAGAGAGAAAACAGGGAAGTACAGACCGGTAAGCCTGACATCGGTAGTGGGGAAAATGCTAGAGTCCATTATAAAAGATGTAATAGCAGAGCACTTGGGAAACAGTGACAGGATCGGACAAAGTCAACATGGATTTACAAAAGGTAAATCGTGCTTGACTAATCTACTGGAATTTTTTTTGAGGATGTAACTGGTAGAATAGATAAGGGAGAACCAGTGGATGTGGTGTATTTGGACTTTCAGAAGGCTTTCGATAAGGTCCCGCATAAGAGATTAGCGTGTAAAGTTAAGGCACATGGGATTGGGGGCAAGGTATTGACTTGGATAGAGAACTGGTTGGCAGACAGGAAGCAGAGTTGGAATAAACGGCTCTTTTTCCGAGTGGCAGGCAGTGACTAGTGGGGTACTGCAAGGATCGTTCCTTGGACCCCAGCTATTCACAATATATATTAATGATCTAGACGAGGGAACTAGATGTAATATCTCCAAATTTGCAGACGACACAAAGCTGGGTGGGCGTGTGTGCTGTGAGGAGGATGCCGAGAAACTCCAGTATGATTTGGACAGGTTGGGTGATTGGGCAGAAGCATGGCAGATGCAGTATAATGTGGATAAATGCGAGGTTATCCACTTTGGTGGCAAAAACAGGAAGGCAGATTATTATCTGAACGGCAATAGATTGGGAGAAGGGGAAGTGCAATGAGACCTGGGTGCCCTTGTGCACCAGTCGCTGAAGGTAAGTATGCAGGTGCAGCAGGCGGTTAAGAAGGTAAATGGTATGTTGGCCTTCATAGCGAGAGGGTTTGAGAACAAGGATGTCTTGCTGCAGTTGTACAGGGCCTTGGTGAGATCACATCTTGAGTATTGTGTGCAGTTTTGGTCACCTTATCTGAGGAAGGATGTTCTTGCCATGGAGGGAGTGCAGCGAAGATTCACCAGACTGATACCTGGGATGGCAGGAATGACGTATGAGGAGAGGTTGGGTCGATTGGGCTTATATTCGCTGGAGTTTAGAAGAATGAGAGGGGAATCTCATTGAAACTTATAAAATTCTAACAGGACTGGACAGACTGGATGCAGGAAGGATGTTTCCGATGGCCGGGGAGTCCAGAACCAGGGGTCACAGTCTAAGGATAAGGAGTAAGCCATTTAGGACAGAGATGAGGAGGAATTTCTTCACCCAGAGAGTGGTGAACCTGTGGAATTCTCTACCACAGAAGGCAGTGGAGGCCAATTCATTAAATATATTCAAGAAGGAGTTGGATATATTTCTTAAGGCTAAAGGGATCAAGGGATATGGGGCGGAAGGACAGGGTACTGAATTTGGATGATCAGCCATGATCTCATTGAATGGCGGAGCAGGCTTGAGGGGCCGAATGGCCTACTCCTGCTCCTATCTTCTATGTTTCTATGTTAGCCCAGCCTTTGCTGATTTAGCTGACTACAGATGAGACAGCCAGACAGTTGCACGATAACGAACACAGGGTGAGGAAAAGGAGCTTGGGGAAATACTCCTGAATGATACCTGGCAGAGATCTCTTTATAATATCCATATTATAGAATCATAGAATGGCTACAGCACGGAAGGCGGCCATTCGGTCCGTCGAGCCCGTGCCGGCTCTCTGCACTTCAGCTAGTCCCACTCCCCCACCCTTGCATATTTTTTTCCTTCAGGTACTTATCCAACTCCCTTTTGAAAGTGGTGATTGAGTCTGCCTCCACCACCCTTTCAGGCATTGCATTCCAGATCCTAACCACTCGCTGAGTAAAAAAGTTTTTCCTCATGTCGCCTTTGGTTCTTCTGCCAATCGCCTTAAATCTGTGTCCTCTGGTTCTCCACCCTTCTGCCAATGGGAACAGTTTCTCTCTATTCTACTCTGTCCAGACCCCTCGCGATTTTGAACACCTCTATCAAATCTCCTCTCAACCTTCTCTGCTCTGAGAACAACCCCAGCTTCTCCAGTCTATCAATGTAACTGAAGTCCCTCGTCCCTGGAATCATTCTTGTAAATCTTTGCTGCACCCTCTCCAAGGCCTTCACATCCTTCCTAAAGTTCAGTGCCCAGAATTGGACACAATACTCTAGTTGAGGCCGAGCCAGTGTTTTATACAGGTTCATCATAATTTCAACGCTTTTGTACTCTATACCTCAAATCATGAAGCCCAGGATCCCGTAAGCTTTTTTAACTGCTTTCTCAACCTGCTCTACCACCCTAACGATTTGTGCACATATACCCCCAGGTCTCTCATGCACCCACTTTAGGATTGTACCATTTAGTTTATATTTCCTCTCTTCATTCTTTCTACCAAAATGTATTATATTGGGCAAGAACACCTTTCGGCTGGACTGCAGTATCTCCCAGCATCAAACGGTTTGTTAATACGCACTGTAAAAGCTCTTGTGTTTAATGGTCACTTGGGCAAAATTCTGGAAGCTGACCAGCACCTAAAGAACCATACCCTGTCACTTCAAGACAAAAGGAGAAGGAAGAAAATTGTTCAGGAAAAAGAAAGCAATCTTAAATATACATAGTAATCACAACCTGTTCAGAAACCACATTAAGCTATTTTATGTACATCAGGCAGTAATGACCCACAGGTTGAGCTTGCTACCAGGTGAAGGGTGGGACACAGGTGCGCCACTCCCTGATGCTCTCCTCTGACAATCCCAGCGCCAGCCTAACACCAGCACATTTTCCTGATGTCCCAATTAGCTCCCTCCAACCCAAATCAGGAAGTTACATTTTGGGATATTTTGATAGCTCCGCAAGTTGAATAGAATCTCCTCTCTGCTGGCAGTAAAGCGTTTGGGTGAAATGAATGCAAATAATTTTGTCCGTTATGGAGCATCTGATACTTTTAGAACCAGAATTTTCCAAGCTGTAGCTTACATAAGAACATAAGAAATAGGAGCAGGAGTAGGCAATCGGCCCCTCGAGCCTGCTCCACCATTCAATAAGATCATGGCTGATCTGATCCTAACCTCAAATCTTCTATCACTCTCCATCCCACCCGAACCAATGTGATCTCCCGGGAGGCGAAAAACCAGGTAAAAAACCCAATGGCCAATTTGGGAGAAAAAAATCTGGGAAATTCCTCTCCGACCCATCTAGGCGATCGAAACTCGTCCAGGAGATCACGCTGTCCCTATATTTTCTATAGTACTTACCTTCTGTAAAGGCGATCTCCACCCCAGCCAGGAACAGGAATAAAACCATCTCCTGAAATCTAACACAGAATTAGAACACAAGAAGTGGGAGCAGAACAAGGCTACACGGCCCCTGGGCCCACTCCACTACCCACAGGGCCATGACCATTCCGAACCTAGACTCATGTCCAATTTCCTGCCCGCTCCCCGTAACCCTTAATTCCCTTTACTTCTAGGAAACTATCTATTTCTGTTTTAAATTTATTTAATGATGTAGCTTCCACAGCTTTCTGGGGCAGCAAATTCCACAAACCTACCACCCTCTGAGTGAAGAAGTTTCTCCTCATCTCAGTTTTGAAAGAGCAGCCCCTTATTCTAAGATTATGCCCCCTAGTTCTAGTTTCACCCATCATTGGGAACATCCTCACCGCATCCACCCGATCAAGCCCCTTCACAATCTTATATGTTTCAATAAGATCGCCTCTCATTCTTCTGAACTCCAATGAGTAGAGTCCCAATCTACTCAACCTCTCCTCATATGACCACCCCGTCATCCCTGGAATTAACCGAGTGAACCTTCTTTGTACTGACTCGAGAGCAAGTATGTCTTTTCTTAAGTATGGACACCAAAACTGTATGCAGTATTCCAGATGCGGTCTCACCAATACCTTGTATAACTGCAGCAATACCTCCCTGTTTTTATATTCTATCCCCCTAGCAATAAAAGCCAACATTCCATTGGCCTTCTTGATCACTTGCTGCACCTGCATACTAACTTTTTGAGTTTCATGCACCAGGACCCTCGGATCCCTTTGTACTACAGTACTTTCCAGTTTCTTGCCATTAAGATAATAACTTGCTCTACGATTTTTCCTGCCAAAGTGCATAACCTCACACTTTCCAGTATTGTATTCCATTTGCCAAATCTCTGCCCACTTACTTAGCCTGTCTATGTCCCTTTGCAGGTTTTTTATGTCCTCCTCACTCACTACTTTCCCTCCCATCTTTGTATCATCTGCAAACTTTGATATGTTACACTCGGTCTCCTCCTCCAAATCGTTAATATAGATTGTAAAGAGTTGGGGACCCAGCACTGACCCCTGCGGAACACCACTAGTTACTGATTGCCAGCCTGAGAATGAACCATTTATCCCAACTCTCTGCTTTCTGTTAGAGAGCCAATCCTCCACCCACGCCAGAATATTACCCCCAATCCCGTGATTTTTTATCTTGAGCAATAATCTTGTGTGTGGCACCTTGTCAAATGCCTTTTGGAAGTCTAAATACACTACGTCCACTGGTTCTCCTTTACACCCTGTATGTTACTTCCTCAAAGAACTCAAGCAAATTTGTCAAACATGACTTCCCCTTCATGAAACCATGCTGAGTTTGTCCTATTAAATTATGTTTATGCAAATGTCCCGTTACTGTCTCCTTAATAATGGACTCCAACATTTTACCAACCACAGATGTTAGGCTAACAGGTCTATAGTTTCCAGCCTTCTGCCTACTACCCTTTTTAAATAAGGGTGTTACATTAGCAGTTTTCCAATCTGCCGGGACCTTTGCTGAGTCCAGGGAGTTTTGGAAAATTATTACCAATGCATCCACAATCCCTACCGCCACTTCCCTCAAGACCCTAGGATGTAAGCCATCAGGTCCAGGTGATTTATCCGCCTTGAGTCCCATTATTTTACCAAGTACCACTTCCTTAGTGATTTTAATCGTATTTAGCTCCTCTCCCCCTAGAGCCCCCGGTTTGTCCAGTGTTGGGATATTCTTAGTGTCCTCTACCGTAAAGACTGATACAAAATATTTGTTCAGCGTTTTTGCCATCTCCATGTTTCCCACCATTAATTTCCCAGTCTCATCCTCCAAGGGCCCAACATTTACTTTAGCCACCCTTTTTCTTTTTATATAACTATAGAAACTTTTGCTATCTGTTTTTATATTTTTTGCTACTTTACCTTCATAATCTATCTTCCCTTTCTTAATCAATCTTTGTTATTTTTTGCTGTCTCTTAAAGACTTCCCAATCTTCTATCTTCCCACTAGATTTGGCTACCTTATATGCCCTTGTTTTTAGTCGGATACTATCCTTAATTACTTTACTTAGCCACGGATGGCTATCTTTTACACCCTTTTTTCCTCAGTGGAATATATATTTTTTGGAAGTTGTAAAATAACTCCTTAAATGTACACCACTGATCATGTACCGTCTTACCCTTTAATCTATTTTCCCAGTCCACTCTAATCAATTCCGCTCTCGTACCTTCATAGTCCCCTTTAATCAAGCTCAGCACGCTTGTTTGAGATCCAACCTTCTCACCCTCTACTTGAATATGGAATTCAACCATGTTATGGTCACTCATTCCAAGGGGATCCTTTACTTGGACATTTTTAATTAATCCTGTCTCATTACACAGGACCAAATCTGAATCTAAGGTTGCTTGCCCCCTGGTCAGTTCATTTACATACTGCTCAAGAAACCCATCCCTAATACACTCGATGAACTCTTCCTCAAGGCTGCTCTGCCCAATTTGATTTGTCCAGTTAATATGATAGTTAAAATCCCTCATAACTATAGCTGTTCCCTTATTACAAGCCTCAACTATTTCCTGATTAATACTCCGTCCAACAGAGTTGCAACTGTTCGGAGGCCTATAGACTACGCCCACTAGTGTTTTTTTCCCCTTATTATTCCTTATCTCCACCCAAACTGTTTCACTATCCTGCTCCTTTGACCCAATATCATTTCTCTGTATTATAGTGATTCCTTCCTTTATTAACATAGCCACCCCACCTCCCCTCCCTTCCTGCCTGTCCTTCCTGATTGTTAAATAACCTGGTATGTTTAATTCCCAGTCATGGTCACCCTGCAGCCATGTTTCTGTAATGGCCACAAGATCATACCCATATGTAGTTATTTGTGCCGTTAACTCATTCATTTTGTTACGAATGCTACGTGCATTCAGGTAAGTAGAAAGATTATCTCATGCCTATTACTGCATCAAAACTAGTTTTATCTTGCACTGAAATGGAACAATGCTTGGAGGTATATTTTTCAGTACTAGATTCATATAAAATCAAATTGCCACATGTCAATAACACAAATCCAAGATTGCTTCACGATCCATATGTTACTTTTCACTTGGCCGACAGGCTGGCTGCTTCATTCGTAGCAACTTGCCAGACCACAGCATGACTGCTAACTAGGGTGAGCATCTTGTACGAACAAAGGCCCGGAATTTGCAGTCCTGATGACAGTGAACTGGCAGCGTTCACTATCACTGCGCCTTGGAAAGTGACTGCAACTTTGGGATTTGGCACATGTGGAAATCCTGAAGTTGCGGTCCGTCGTGGACAGCTGCGAAACTGGCTGTGCTGTGCCCGCCCCCCCCCCCGACAATCTGTGTAATCACTCAAATCAGGGAAACTGACAAAAGTAATTACACTGCTAAAATTCCCCACTAAAAGTTAGACCCAAAGGGATTGGGTGTAACTGGGATTTTAACAGCATATTGACTGCTAAGCAAAGATCAAGGGCCTGGAAAACTAATTTTAATTTTGTGCAGTGTGAAATTTGTCCATTTTAATAAAAATTAAAATGAGAAACTTTTCAAAAATATTTTACATTTAAAAAAAATAAAGTTTGTCCATCATTATTTCAGGTTTGCCTCCCCCCCCACCCCCCCCGCGAGAGCCCCAATCTTTGTTTTGCTTGCTAACATTTTTAAAAAGTTAGAATTTTTAAGAGCTTACTCACTTCCTTGTTTGCTGTCTGTGAGAATTCTGCCTTTTGATTGGCTGCTTAGACAGCCTGTTGAGGTCACAGCAGTTCGCACAAGGGAATCCCCATTAACTTCCGTTGATTTGAATTGAAGATCGGAAAACCCGAAGAAGTTCTCGACACAGGGATCACGAGATCCTTGTGCGAAGTGTACGTTGGGGCCTGCGGCGAACGCCTTTACTTCATCACGGACTGCAAATTCCGGGTCAAAATGTTTTACTTCAGGTGGGAGAAAAGCCCCACATTTTGCCACATTATAGATCAACCCTGGAAAAGTATTTTTAAGTTACTTGCCATGCAAGTTAAGAATAATGGCTGTAAAGTTAAAGTTGGAGGTGTGCACATGCTTTGCTGCTATGAAAAAGGTGAATTCAAGAGGCCATGCGCTGAACCCCGCTGTCGGGGAGGGCGGATGTACAGAAGTAACTAGGTCAATCCATAAACTACTCAAAGGAATTCCTGAGCCAGGTTGACTAGAATGTTGCCAACCACACACTCCAAATCCAACATTTCAAAGAGTCATTGTCCACATCAATGTTTAATTTGGATTAAGTTTAAGTGTTTAATTATGTTTAAGTGGAGAAGAAGCATCCGGGAAGGCACCGAACACCTCGAGTCTCTTCGCCGGGAGCAAGCGGAAGCCAAGCGCAAGGAGCGCACGCCAACCCAAGCAGCCCACCCACCCCCTTCAACCACTGTCTGCCCCACCTATGACAGAGACTGTAGGTCCCGCATTGGACTCATCAGTCACCTGAGAACTCATTTTTAATGTGGAAGCAAGTCATCCTCGGTTCCGAGGGACTGCCTAACAAGAAGAAGAAGAATTTGTGAGCAAGCCTCCGAAGTCTTTCATAATTAGAAAAGCAACATACTGCAGATGCTGGAAATCGGAAATAAAAACAGAAAATGCTGGAAATACTCAGTGGGTCAGGCAGCATCTGTGGAGAGAGAAACAGAGTTAACGTTTCTTTCAGGTTGATGACTGCTTCTGACGAAGGGTCATCGAGCTGAAATGTTAACTCTGTTTCTCTCTCTACAGATGCTGCCTGACCTGCTGAGTATTTCCAGCATTTTCTGTTTTCCCTTCATAATTAGAATTTGGTTTTGGAGAAAAAAAAAATCATTCTACACATTTGAGACTTGTATTTTAACAGAGTAGTGATGACAATCAGAGAGACTGGCTTGAAGTAACCCAACTCAACTGTTTTAGGGAGCTACATTAGTTAAATCTCAAAAGCACCTTGTACTAAGTTAAAGGCGCTAAATAAATACAAGTTGTTGTTGGAGATGGTCAGACATGATGGACATGCATAGAATTTTGCCTATGCAACATTCCCAAAATATCTGATGTGCAACATCTCAAAGGTTTTAATGACTTTAGAAAAGAGGAAGAGAGGATAGAAATTTTACATGGGGAAAATCATGAAAATGCATTATACAAAAAAAATACATTTTAAGCATATTGCAAAAAAGCTCGAGATTAATTAGGATTAGGGCACATATAGTCAGAGTTGTGTGGAAGATAGTCAGCTATAGGGCAAATTATTGAGTTAATTCTTTCAAGCACCTTTCAAGATTCACCCTTTGTACAAAACAATACTGTAGAATCAAGAGGGACGAGCAAGCAATATAACAAAGACAAAAGCAGATTAATATTCCCTAGTCATGGGGTTGATAAAATTCAAATTAATTTCACCCAAAATCCTTGGTTATCAGAGAGGAGATTTTAAACTCAGGTCATGGAGATGAAAGGGCAATAGCTCCTAAGAATATGCACCTAATCATAGATGTTTGTTACAACCGTAGTACAAACATTTTTGTCTTACTCTCAGGTTACATTTTGTGAGTATGTCAGAGGACGATTACTGTACAACATGCAAAATCCTTAGTCCCTAATGACTCAATTATGTTAAGAAACAGGGTGCTCCATGGTGGAAACAGTAGTTGTAAATTAAAGGGGACTTACACTCTTAATTACAAGCCCTAGTTTTCTGCGTCAAATTTAATGGGCAGTTAATGTGCAAATCCAGCAAGTTCTTAAAAATAACGGCGTAACTTCTGCATAAGTGCAATCCAGGAAATTGCAGGCCATATACAAGTGTGCTAAAATATGAACTTTGCATTGTAAATGATTGTGTGCTTAGGAGATGGATGTTACTAAAGCAAACAAAGCACTGTGGTTCATTTCTAGAGGGATAGAACTGAAAAGCAGAGAAGTGATGTTAAACTTGGATAGGACCTTGGTTAGACCACACGGAGCACTCTGAACAAGTTCTGGTCTCCATATTATAAAGGAGGATATAGAGGCATTGGAGAAGGTGGAAAAGAGATTTGCTAGAACGATACCAGAACTGAGAGATAAGACCTATAAGGAAAGATTGAACCGACTGGGGCTCTTTGCTCTAGAGAAGAGAAGACTGAGGCGTGACTCAATAGGTTTTTTTAAATTATGAAGCAGTTTGATAGGGTAGGCGTAGAGAAGATATTTCCACTTGCGGGGAGATCAGAACTAGGGGCCATAAATACAAGATAGTCACCAATAAATCCAATAGGGAACTCAGGAGAAACTTCCTTACCCAGAGAGTGGTGAGAATGTGGAACTCGCTACCACAGGGAGTGGTTGAGGTGAATAGTATAAATGCATTTATGGGGAAGCGAGATAAACACATGAGGGAGGAAGGAATAGAAGGATATGCTGATGGGGTTAGGTGAAGAAAAGTGGGAGGGGGCTCCCACTGGTATGGACCCGTTGGGCCGAATGGCCTGTTTCTGTGTATGTAATGCTATGTATGTATAAATTTAACCTTATGAGTCTAAATTTCAGTCAATGCTGAAAGCACCAGCAAGGAGAATCCTGTTGTGATCCTGGACATGATTCTATTAGTATTTAAGTCTTCCTGATAAATTTAAGCATTTTAGATTTTCTCTCAGCCACTTTGTTCCCGTAGTACTGCATTTAGTTCTTTAGTAAAACACAAATAACAAGAGAAATGCAATGTATGGAAGTAGCTTTTTAGTGCCGTTGCCTCATCTATAATTTAGATACACATCTTAAAAGTTAAGCAGGGCATGCCAGTCAACAAGTCATTAAATAAAAAGAGTTCATATCAATCAAGTTAGAGAGCCAGTCAAGGTTATAACTTTTTTTTAAAAAAAACTAAAAGTATTTGAAATCTAGCTTGAATCACATTTTTTCTCCTTGTAGTCTGCTTGCAGTCCATATGCTTCAAAAATACCATTAATGTGGATGCTAAATTCAAATATTAATATATATTTCCACTGAGGACTGGTTAGAAAACAGTCACACACATTACATAGGAACCAGAGTTGGCCATTCAGCCCCCTCGTGACTGTTCCACCATTCAATTAAATCATGGCTGATCAGTACCTCAACTGTACCACAGTTGCTTCATATCCCTTGATACCCTTACCTAACAACAATCTATCAATGAGTCTTGATAATTTAAACTAACTCAGCATTCACAGCCTTTTGGGTGGGCGTGGGGGTGCGGAGGGGAAGAGCGTTCCAGATTTCCACTACACTGAAAAGTTCTTTCTGATTTCACACCTATATAGCCTAGCTCTATGTTTATTATGCCCCCTTGTTCTGGATTCCCCACCAGAGGAAATAATGTATCTGTATCTACCGCATCCAATCGCTAAATCATTTTAAACACTTCAATTAGATCACCCCTTCAACCTTCTAAACTCAAGGGAATACAAGCCAAGTTAAATGCAACCTGTCCTCATAATTCAACACTAAGTCCTGGTATAATTCTGGTGAATTTACGCTGTACCCCACTCCAAGGTCAACATATCTTTCCTAAGGTTTGGTACCCAAAACGGAATGCAGTACTCCAGGTAAGGTCTGATCAAAGCTCTACAATTGAAGTTTGAAATCCAAAAACTAACTTAAAGAAAAGTTGATGAGGATCAAATAGAAAGTAGGTTACAACGTGTTTTGCAGCCATTCAAATTAAGCTCCAAATGTTTAAAAGTTATATACATAGAAGAGAAACGTACTGAACTAAGAAGCTCATGCAATATTTCCTGATAAGTCTGATCACTTCTGAACAAATATTCTTTTAAAATTTTCCAACTTTTTTGAAGTTCTTCTCCTTGTACTCCATTCCTCATGTAGGGCAACCAGTTAAAAGATCTTCCCTCAGGACCTTACTAATGACACATTAAACCCACCATAGAGACAAAGAATGGCACTGATCAACTATGCTATTTAAAGCATCAAAAAACAATAATCATGCACCCCAAATATAGTTTAATACAGCATACATTATTTAAAGTCACTTCAATTAAATTGAAATAACTCCTTCCTATGTATTATAATAAAAATCATACCCAAACATAGCACATTTTTTTTGTCCTGATCTCGACCTCATCGACTTATCTATACAGGGTATTAGCAAATTAGCCACTGAACACTTTCTCTCCCCCCCACATACGGTACGGATAGAGTATCAATCATCTAGTCACAATAAACTACTACAATAAACTGAGGCGTTGCTACAGTAAAAGGTTGTTCTGTTACAAGGGAGTGGGGGTGTTGGGGTTTCCAAGCTTTCATTCACTTCTCTCTCTCCCTTGCTTTGGTCCTTCAATTCTCCCTCTCTCTCACTTGGCGTTACTCTTACTCATTCTTTAAACTCACTTTCTCCCACTTGTACTCTCAGGAAGTACTTGGATTGGATGAGTGAGCAGGCAGACCTTTCCAAAACTAGGAACATGTTCTATTTTACAAAGAAAAAATACCATGTAGCTCAAAACAAACTACGCAGCAAAGCATTAATTAAATGGTCATACAGAAAAGAGAGCAAAGCCAAATGAAAAGATGAGCCAAGGCAAGCAGATTGAAAAGCCTCAATTTAATTGAGGAAAGCTCAGCTAGTTAAAGATTGACCAAGAGGCCCAATAGCAACGACCTTGTGATGGCTCAGTGAGTAATTAAACAAGAGAAACCCGGAAGGTCCGAGGCTAAATTCCCATTCGGTGCTAAATTAACTAATCACTCCCCAACCCATGAATATTGGCCTCAGCATCCCAGGGCTAGGGAGAGAAAACATCCAGGGCTATTTAGTGACTATTGCTGGAAATGCTTGCGTGGACAACAGGCAAGGATAGCATCGGTCTGATATGATGCCCACATCCCTTCTCTGTGCTTGCCAACACACAGTCAAGGCTCACACATGAATAATGAAAATGTAAAGTACCAGAGAGCAGCCAAGGCTTACAAACCGTACTCCAGCAAGTGGTCAAAATAGGATGGGAGAGAGAGAAATAACTTTCAGTAAGTTTACCCCAGATCAATATGTCATCACGCATAAACCGCTGTTTATAAATTCTAGGTAAATATGGCACATAAGTAACTTAGTGATAAGACACTGTATATAAAATTGTTGCTTACATTTTTGGAATACATCCCTCTGGCCTTCCATTCACTGCTGGGTATGATGAACAGTTCCTGCTTGGTTCTTCATTTTCAGATTCAGAGTCGAGAAAGGAGACGCCCTTTTCTTTTCTCCTGAAATACGATAAAAGGTTCGACTGCTTTCCTTCTGGTGTCTCTGGTATCGTGGTCACTAAGTAATTAAAAAAGGGAAACGTGTTATTAAAAATTGTAATGAAAGTCACTGAAGGCGGTGTTAAGATTGAAAACGTTTTGAAGCAATGCACCGTTCTATTAAAATTTTCACGTCAAAACGTATTTAAAAAATTGATCATTGTTTCTGTGGTTAACTATTCCCAGCAGTAAGGAAGACAGCTGCAGCAAACTTTACTGAAACTTCAACTCGCTTCAAAACGTAGTCCATGGCAAATTCAACCCTTTTAGGAGAAACAATCACTCCCTTTCCCAAGCACTAACCTGTAAGCCCATTTGATTGCTACTCCCAGTCAAATACCAAAAGGACAGTCCATACCAACACCACTTCAGATTACTGCCAGGATGGAAATGTAACCCACAGTCCTCAGCAAAGTATTGCAATCAAAATTTTCACAAGAAAATTGTTAGACGCTACCTATTTCCACTATATTGATGCTGATGGATTTAATTAATCTTAAAATGAAAAAAGTTGAATTAATATTGGTGTACATTGAAGCTGTAACAATTAGTCCACATTAATATTGAATTGTACTGTACACTATTTAAGAACAAGAGGAAGCCATACTAGATTACAGGTTTTTTTTATTTCACCCAATTTTAGGATATTCTCCTCCTCCTTCCATCCCCACCCCCAACCATAAATGCACATATATAGCCCAAATTAGAGAAGGGGGGAGAGAGGGACTCAATTATAGTTTTTCTCAGGCTTTATGCTGCTATACAAAAACCACTACAGGAAACTCTCGATTTACCAGCACCTAAATAACCAGAAATCTCTGTTAACCGGCAAAATTCAGGAGTAGGTTCAGGTAAGTTTTACTTCATATTAGTGGCCGTTCCTGGATCTGTGGCTGTGTAACTGGGGTTCGTGCACTTGTTGCTAAGCAACAGGGACGCTTGGTCTGTGGCCGGGGTTCCTGCACATGTTGCTAAGCAACAGGGAAGCCTGGATTTGTTGCTGTGTACGGAGCTCTCGTACCTTTTACTATAACGCTCTGTAATCCGGACTTTTTGATAAACCGGCACCACGCCGGTCCCGGATAATAAAGAGTTTCCTGTACATACTTTGTTTCTGCAAAGATTAAGATATTTCTTAAATAATTTTGAATTAACAAACTATATCCGATCTGTCCATTTATGTTCTCTTTTGCATCGGCCATGCAATTGTAGCTCTTCACTCATCACCATTGGCACCCGAATATACTTCACGCACATCTATCCTTCTCTAACATTCTTTCTTTAAAAAGAGCTAATTTCACATCTTCGCTCCTTAATGACAGCACTTTGTAGTCACGCTCTTTAGTTGTAGACCACGGGGGTGAAATTGGTCTTCAGCAATAGTGCAAAACATGCGATAGCGAATCGACAGCCGATTTACACCGGTCCCTAGATTTTCTTCTACACTGAAGTCAAAGACCAGTTTAACCCCCCGCCATGTTGCCACGATTCTGAAACTGGCCATCTAACAAACCACAAGGGTTAAAAACCCTTGGAGAACAAAAAGGTAGTGAGTAGCAGTGATCTGGTAAATACAGGCCAGTCAGTTTAACTCCAGTGGTGGGGAAGGTTTTAAAAACAATAACCCAGGAGAAAATTAATGGCCACTTGGACATGCATGGCCTAATAAAAGAGAGCCAGCACGGATTTGTTAAGGGCAAATCTATTTTGACTAACTTGATGTTTTTTGATGATTTAACAGAGGATGGATGAGGGCAGTGCAGTTGATGTTGCATATATGGACTTTCAAACAGCATTTGCTAAGTACAGGAAACTTTGTGATATCCGGCACCGACGGGACCGAGCTGTTGCCGATCTATCAAAACTGCCGGACATACCAGCGTTAATGTTGAAGCATACGGAGGTTTTCATCTCCGTATCTGACAACAAACACTGTTGCTTAGCAACAGCTTCTAAACAGTCGGCCCGTACCTTGGAAGTGTCTCTGTAGCTTAGCAACAGCTTCAGAGAGACTTTCCAGAGCCTGACTGTTGAAAAAAAAGCCATGAGAAGAAAAAATACCTAACAAAACGGCTCCTGATTTTTGCCAGTAGATCGAGGTTTCCGGACATACAACCTCCAGATAAACCAAAGTCTCCTGTACCACATATTAAGCTTGTTAGCAAAATTGAAGCCTATGGGATAAAAAGGGGCAGTAGCAGCATGGATACAAAATTGGCTAAGACAGAAAAGAGAGAGTTGTGGTGAATGGCTGTTTTCCGGATTGGAGGGATTTATACAGTGGCGTTCCAAGGTTCAGTACTAGGACCACTGCTGTTTTTGATATACATTAATGACTTTGACTTGGGGCTATGAGGCACAATTTCAAAATTTGCAGATAACACGAAATTTGGAAGTGTAGTAAATAGTGAGGAAGATCGTAATAGACTTCAAGAGGACAGACAGGCTGGTGGAATGGGCGGACACATGGCAGTTGAAATTCAATGCAGAAAAGTATGAGGTGCTACATTTTGGTAGGAAGAATAAGACACAATACATGCTAAATGGCACAATTTTAAAGGGGGTGGAAGAACAGAGACACCTAGGGGTGTTTGTGCACAAATCTTTGAAGGTGGCAGGTCAGGTTAAAAAAAGTTAATAAAGTACAGTATATGGGATCCTGGGTTTTATAAGTAGAAGCACAGAGTAAAAAAGCCAGGAAGTTATGCTAAACCTATATAAAACACTAGGTCGGCCGCAGCTGGAGTATCATGTCCAATTCTGGGCACCACACTTGAGGAAGGACGTGAAGGCTTTGGAGAGGGTAGAGAAAGATTTACTAGAATGGTTCCAGGGATGAGGGATTACAGTTCAATGGATAGACTGCAGAAGCAGAAGGTTGTTCTACTTAGAGCAGAGAAGGCCAAGAGGAGATTTGATAGAGGTGTTTCAAATCATGAATCATAGAACAGTACAGCACAGCAGGAGGCCATTCGGGTTTAGATAGAGTAAATAAAGAGAAACTGTTTCCAATGACTGAAGGGTTGACAACCAGATGGCACAGATTTAGGATCGGCAGAATAACCAGAGGCAATGTCAGGAAAAACTTTACGCAACGAGTGGTTGGGGTTTGAAATGCGCTGCCTGATAGGGCGGTGGATACAGATTCAATAACAGCCTTCAAAAGGGAATTGGATAAATACTTGAAGGAGAAAAAATTGCAGGGATATGGGGAAAGAGCGAGGGAGTGGGACTAACTGGATTGCTCTTCGAAAGAGCCGGCACAGACTGGATGGGCTGAATGGCCTCCTTCAGTGCTGTACTATTCTATAATTTATCTAAAAAGTAGACAATAAGAAATTCAGATTAACCATGGAGGTTATCACTAATGCACAGAAGTTCATTGCTTCAGATCTGGATCGTGAAACCGAATTTACCAGCAGCTGGAAAGCAAGTCGTTTTTAATTTTTCTTCTTAGCAACAGCGTTCTTCGGAGCCCCTGGCAGAGGTTATAGTGACCCACTGTTCAAAAAACAGTATCACACGGCAATGTTCCCTCTAAGCTGCGCATGCATGTCCGTGCAGTAATCTGCAAGGTCCCCTGCAGGCCGCTCACAAGCTTTTACATCGGAAACATTGCGCATGCGCAGAAATTGAAAGGGACCGCGCATTGAAAGAAACAGGCCGCGCAGAACATTGTGCAGCCTACAGGGAACATCGTCGCACGGTATGCTGAAGCTTTCAAGGAGCAGTTTTTACAATTCAGTTGCCAAAAAATTCTGCAGAGTACTGTAACAGCATTCGCCCATTTTACAGAAAAATACAATAAACTGACCATAATATTCTCTAGCATTTTTGTAGAACATCTAGTGCCGAGAAATTGGACTGCACTGCGCCTGTTTCACAGGCGTAAAAGGGGCTCCTAAGGATCCAAAATGGTAGGCAGCGTGCTCACGCGCAATCTGCACCAGAAGTGCAACGCAAGAACATAGGAATTAGGAGGAGGAGTAAGCCACAGGCCCCCTCAAGCCTGCTTCGCCATTCAATAAGATCACGGCTGATCTTCGACCTCAACTCCACTTTCCCGTCCTATCCCCGTATCCCTCGATTCCCCTAGAGTCCAAATATCTATCGATCTCAGTTTTGAATATACTCAATGATTCAGCATTCACAGCCCTTTGGGGCAGAGAATTCCAAAGATTCACAACTGCGTGAAGAAATTCCTCCTCAACTCAGTCTTAAATGACTGACCCCTTATGCTGAGACTATGACCCCTAGTTCTAGACTCTCCAGCCAGGGGAAACAACCTCTCAGCATCTATCCTGTCAATCCACCTCAGAATCTTATATGGTACAATGAGATCACCTCTCATTCTTCTAAACTCCAGAGAGTATAGGCCCAGTCTATACAGTCTCTCCTCATAGGACAGCCCTCTCATCCCAGGAATCAATCTAGTGAACCTTCATTGCACCGCCTCCAAGGCAAGTATATCCTTCCTTAGATAAGGAGACCAAAACTGTACACAATACTCCAGGTGTGGTCCTACCAAAGCCCTGTACAAGTTTAAAAAAAAATTTGTTTATGGGATGTGGGCGTCACTGGCAAGGCCAGCATTTATTGCCCATCCCCAACTGCCCTTGAGAAGGTGGTGGTGAGCCGCCTTCTTGAACCGCTGCAGTCCGTGTGGTGAAGGTACTCCCACAGTGCGGTTGTTGCAAGACCTCCTTACTCTTGTACTCCAACGCCCTTGTAATAAAGGCTAACATGCCATTTGCCTTCCTAATTGCTTGCTGTACCTACATGCTATATCTCTGCATTTCTTGTACTAAGATACCTAAAGGAGGGAGAGAGAAAACAGGGAACTACAGACCAGTTAGCCTGACATCAGTAGTAGGGAAAATGCTAGAATCTATTATTAAGGACGTGGTAACAGGGCACTCAGAAAATAATAATAGGATTGGGCAGAGTCAACACGGATTTATGAAAGGGAAATCGTGTTTGACATTGAGGTTGTAACTAGCAGAATAGATAAGGGGGAACCAGTGGATGTGTTGTATTTGGATTTTCAGAAGGCATTCGATAAGGTGCCACACAAGAGGTTATTAAACAAAATTAGGGCTCATGGGATTGTGGGTAATATACTAGCCTGGATTGAGGATTGGTTAACGGACAGAAAACAGAGAGTAGGAATAAACAGGTAATTTTCGGGTTGGCAGACTGCAACTAATGGGGTACCGCAAGGATCAATGCTTGGGCCTCAGTTATTCACAATCTACATCAATGATTTGGATGAGGGGACCAAATGCAATATATCCAAAGTTTGCTGATGATACAAAGCTGGGTGGGAATGTAAGTTGTGAGGAGGCTGCAAAGAGGCTTCAAGGGGATATAGACAAGCTAAGTGAGTGGGCAAGAACATGGCAAATGGAATATAATGTGGAGAAATGTGAAGTTATCCACTTTGGTAGGAAAAATAGAAAAGCAGAGTATTTTTTAAATGGTGAGAGATTGGGAAATGTTGGTGTTCAGAGGGACCTGGGTGTCCTTGTACACGAATCACTGAAAGTTAACATGCAGGTACAGCAAGCAATTAGGAAAGCAAATGGCATGTTGGCCTTTATTACAAGAGGATTTGAGTATAAGAGTAAAGACGTCTTACTGCAATTATATAGGGCCCTGGTGAGACCACACCTGGAGTATTGGGTACAGTTTTGGTCTCCTTACCTAAGGAAGGATATAGTTGCCATAGAGGGAGTTCAACGAAGGTTCACCAGACTGATTCCTGGGATGGGGGGATTGTCCTATGAGGACAGATTGTGTAGACTAGGCCTATATTCTCCAGAGTTTAGAAGAATGAGAGGTGATCTCATTAAAACATACAAAATTCTTACAGGGTTTGACAGAGTAGATGCAGGGAGGATGTTTCCCCTGGCTGGGGAGTCTAGAACCAGGGGTCACAGTCTCAGAATAAGGGGTCGGCCAGTTAGGACTGAGGTGAGGAGAAATTCCTTCACTGAGGGTGGTGAATCTTTGGAATTCTCTACCCCAGAGGGCTGTGGAGGCTCAGTCGTTGAGTATATTCAAGACAGAGATCGATAGATTTTTGAATATTAAGGGAATCAAGGGTTATGGAGATAGTGCAGGAAAGTGGAGTTGAGGTCGAAGATCAGCCATGATCTTATTGAATGGCAGAGCAGGCCTCGAGGGGTCAAATGGCCGACTCCTGCTCCTATTTCTTATGTTCTTAAATTTCTCTGAACACCAACATTTAATAGTTTCTCACCATTTAGAAGATATTCTGCTTTCCTACCAAAGTGAATAACCTCAAATTTCCCCACATTCTACTCCATCTGCCACCTTATTGCCCACTCACTTAACCTGTCTGGATCCCTTTGTATCCTCCTCACAGCTTACTTTCCCCCTCCTAACTTTGTATTGTCAGCAAACTTGGATACATTACACTCGGCCCCTTCATCCAAGTCATTAATATTGTAAATAGCTGAGGTCCAAGCACTGATCCTTCCAACGTCTACCGTACTGGCCAAGGCTTCTCCGTAGGTATCCAGGGCACGTGCCTGAATCATGGCGTTAGGCCCTATTGGCATATATAAAGGGCCTAACGCCTGTAACTTGTGAGCAACACCACAGGAGAACCACTAGCAGGACAAAAAAGGGGCATTGCATATACTCCATAAATCTAGACACAAAAGGCATCAAGGGGTATGGGGAGAGAGCAGGAATATGGTATTGAGATAGAGGATCAGCCATGATCCTATTGAATCGTGGAGCAGGCTCGAAGGGCCGACTCCTGCTCCTATTTACTACGTTTACTATGTGTGGGGAAAAAAGAGAGGTATTAGTATATTGTGCACTTAATATCTCTGATGACTACAGAACAGTCATTAGAATGCCAAAATATATGACCAAAACAATAAAGTGAAAATCAAATTAAGCCATGCTAAGCTGCATAGTGCTCTGGTTAGCTCACAGTACTGTGTGCAGTCCTGGTCACAAAGACACAAGGGAGACATTCAATCCCTGGAGGCGAAGAGAAGAGTCATACAATTTCTCTATAGCACCACTGGAAATTAGGCCATCTAGCTGTGCAGGGATATGACTGAGCTGACATCAGAGATATACCAAGTTAGAAAATGTTATAGAAAAGGCAAAACCAGAACATTACTTTCAAATTAAACTATTACAGGAGGACCAGAAGGTAAATGTTCACATTGGCAAAAAGGTAAAAGTAAGCTTTTCTCCACACAAGGCATAACCAGGGAATGGACCAGAGTGCAGAAGTGTGAGCAAAATACAAAGAATCATTTAAGAAACAGCAAGATGCTGTGATGTGTGGACTGTAGTTTTATTTCCTGGATGGACAAACTAAATAGCCTAAGAGTCATAGAGGCACAGAAGGAGGCCATGCGGCCCATCGAGTCCAGGCCAGCTCTCTGTGGAGCAATCCAGTCAGTCCCATTCCCCCGCTCTATCCCCGTAGCCCCTCAAGTGCCTATCCAGTCTCCCCTTGAAAACATCGAGTGTCTCCGCTTCCACCACTTCCGTGGGCAGCAAGTTCCAGGTCCTCACCACTCGCTTCGTAAAAAAAGTTTTTCCTCACATCCCCCCTGCATCTCTTGCCCAAAACCTTAAATCTGTGTTCCCTAGTCCTTGTACCATCAACTAGTGGGAACAGCCTTTCCAAACCCGTCATAATCTTGTACACCTCGATCAAATCACCCCTCAACCTCCTTTGCTCTAATGAAAACAAATCCAGCTTCTCCAACCTGTCCTTGTAGCTAAGATCCCCCATCTCCTCTACACCCTCTCAAGTGCCTTCACATCCTTCCTAAAGTGTGGGGACCAGAACTGGACGCAATACTCCAGTTGTGGTCTAACCAGCGCTTTATAAAGGTTCAGCATAACTTCTCCACTTTTGTACTCAATACTTCTATTTATGAAGCCCAAGATCCCATATGCTTTGCTAACCACTGTCTCAATTATGTCCCACCCCCTTCAGGGACCTATGCACATTAACTCCCAGGTCCCTCTGTCCCTGCGAACTCTTTAAAACTGTGCCATTAAGTGTACATTGCCTCTCCCTGTTCCTTCTGCCAAAATGCATCACCTCACACTTCTCTATTAAATTCCATCTGCCACTTGTCTGTCCATTCTGCTAGCCTTTCTATGTCCTGTTGCAGTCGATTGGCATTATCACTGTTTACCACATCCCTAAGTTTGGTGTCATCAGCAAATTTAGAAATTCTACTCTGTATTCCAATATCCAGGTCATTTATATACATCAAAAAAGCAGTGGCCCCAGCACTGACCCTTGGGGAACACCACCGTCTACCATCTTCCAGTCTGAAAAACAGCCATTTACCACAATTCGCTGTTTTCTGTCCTTAAGCCAATTCCTTATCCAAGCTGCCATTGACCCACCTATTCCATGAGCCTCAAGTTTGTTAATCAGCCTTCTATGTGGTACTTTGTCAAACACCTTCCTAAAATCCATGTAGACAACATCCTACCTAAGCAGCCACTTTAGGCAGGAGAAAATTAGCTAGGTTTCCAATCACCTGGTGGATGGGCATATGGGGAATATTAGGGAAGGCCACAATCAGGCTGCAGATCTCTCAGGAAGTAACTTAATGCTTTGAAAAGACTTGCAATATGCAGCAAAATAAGAGTGCCATAAATGGCTCTGTTCTACTGGACAGCAAACTCCATTGTAGTAAAATACATACAGTACTTTACATGGAAAGGAGTGTTCCTGTGCATGCCAAGACTGTTATTTTCAAATTCATCAAGCTGAGGACATTTATAGCTTGGTATTGACAAACCACACAGTTCTGCAGAAGTTCTACACAATTTCACAAACTTTCATTTTTGTCAATGTTATGCTCACTTAGATGATGTATGTTAGTCCAGTACTAGGAATGAATTGCTTTCCATTTCAGGCATCAGTCATCAATCACTGAGGTCAGGCATAGCAGTTAGCTGCTCTATTCTGCTATAACCTCTTACAAGCATCCACTACTGCCCAGTGTGAGAGTTTCACATTTCCCATACTAGCAGCCAAAAGTCTCTTCAAGGGAGATTGGCAATATACAGGAAACTGTCCGGAATGCTTGAGCCACCGGCAAAAATCAGGAGCCGTTTTGTTAGGTTTTTTTTCTTTTCGTTGCTTTTTTTTCCACCAGTCAGGCTCTGCAAGGTCTCGCTGAAGCTGTTGCTAAGCTACAGAGACGCTTGCAAGGTACAGCCGACTGTTTAGAAGCTGTTGCTAAGCAACAGGGTTTGTTGCCAGATACGGAGATCTCTGTATGCTTCAACATTAGCGCTGGTTTGTCCGGCACTTTTGATGGGACGGCAACAGCTCAGTCCCGTCGGTGCCGGATAGCACAAAGTTTCCTGTAATCCCAATTTAGCAGTTCGGCACATTGGGCCATTTCCCACTTGGAGCTGGATGTAGAATGTCCAGGCACATTTCACATAGGACAATTATAGCTAGCAAATAGAAGAGATTTCCAGCTGGCCTGGACTTGGATCCAAGTTCATAGAATCTTACAGCACAGAAGCAGGCCATTCAGCCAATCATGTCTGGCCAGCTCTTTGAAAGAGCTGTCCAATTCGTCCCACTCCTTGCACCTTCCCCATAGCCCAGCAAATTTTTCCTTTTCAACTATATATCCAATTCCCTTTTGAAAGTTACTATTGTGCCTGCTTCCACCACCCTTTCAGGTAGTGCATTCCAGATCATAACAAATCGCTACATCACTCTGGTTCTTTTGCCAATTATCTTAATTGGTGCCCTCTGGTTACCGACCCATCAATCATCTTTCCCGCAATTCCATGTCCGAATCCCTTCATTCAGGATTCCAGCCCAGCCACAGTGCTGAAACGGCCCTCGTCAAAGTCACAAATGGCATTCTTTGTGACTGTGACAAACTGTCGCTTCCTCATCCTTCTCGACCTATCTGCAGCCTTCAACACAGTGGACCACACCATCCTCCTCCAACGCCTCTCCCACCCAGCTGGACAACGGAGAACTGCCTTAGCTTGGTTCTATTCTTATCTAATCGTAGCCAGACAATCAGCTGCAATGGCTTCTCTTCCCACTTCCGCACTGTTACCTCTGGAGTCCTCCAAGGATCTATTCCTTGGCCCCCTTCTATTTCTCATCTGCATGCTACCCCTTGGCGATCATCCGAATACACATCAGGTTCCACATGTATGCTGACGACACTCAGCTCTACCTCACCACCACCACCTCTTTGGATCCCTCCAGTGTCTATGATTGGTCACACTGCTTGTCAGAGATCCAATATTGGAGGAGCAGAAATTTCCTCCAACCAAGTACAGTATTGGGAAGACTAAAGCCACAATTTTTTGTCCCCGGCACAAACTCCGTTCCCTGACCATCATTTCCATCCCTGGCAATTGCCTTAAGCTGAGCAAGACTGTTCACAACCTTGGTGTTTTGTTTGACATCGAGATGAGTTTCCAAACACATATCCGCACCATCAAGACTGCCTACTTCCACCTCGACTCTGACCCCGCCTCAGCTAATCTGCTACTGAAACCCTCATCCAGGCCTTTGTTACCTCCAGACTTGACTATTCCAATGCTCTCCATCTTCCACCCTACATAAACTTGTGCTCATCCAAAACTCTGCTGCCTGTATCTCAACTCATTCCAAATTTCATTCACCAGCACCCGTGCTTGCGGACCTTCATTGGCTCCCAGTCCGACAACGCCTCAATTTAAAAAACCTCATCCTGGTTTTCAAATCCCTCCATGGCCTCACCCCTCCTGATCTCTGTAGCCTCCTCCAGCCCTACTGGCATATCATTTCTGTTGCTGTATACAAATAAAGTTTCCTACAATGAGGGCGTGAGGAACTCAAGGTAGCAACAGGCTTTTTTTGGTCACCTCACTTTCTCCCATACAGGTGAATCGACACATTATAGTAGCAAATCGCCAAAACCACAGGTTCCCAGAACTACTTTAAAATGCAGCTCAGTACTGTAAATTAAGTATAGAAGGACCTTAAAAGTTATCTTTGTAAAGCTAATACCACAACAAAAATCACCCTTGCAGCAGTCGCACAATCATTTGGGTTTGTAACTCAAAAAATTCTTGATATTTAGTCATCCATCGAATGTTACAATAGGTGAAATTATGAGAACGGATTTGGGTGTAGTAAGCTAGTTCAGCATGTGACAGGGTCACCGGAGACAGAATAGTACATTTCAAATCAGCACTTTGGCTCTTAGGGTCCCTATAGCCAGATTGCAAATGATGGCAATCAGGTTGAGGGGGCAGGGGGATGAATTCATACCCAAACATTACAGCATGGCACTGAAACACAAGACACTGGCATCATGAAAAGATGCCCAAGAAACTTCATCTAGCTTGAAGGCTGTGGATTGTTTTCACCCCGATATAATGTACAACTTGCGCAGATCTGTCAAGTGTTGTTTTAAAATGCAACTCATTTTGATGCTCGCACGCTTAAAAATGTCAATTCCTTGTTTAATAGGGTTTCAGTCTCTCTAACCAACAAACTTCATTTGAAGGAATACTTCCTCAATGTACACAATCCCATTCAAGAGGCACAAGAATGCATTTCAATGCAAGTTACGTTTTGAAAAAAAAAGCCCAAATATTGTTTCAAAACGAATAGGACCTACTCTCCCACCATTCCCCCACCCAACATACAGAAAAGTTGCTTCTTCTTGCTCTCCTTACGACACTGAATCTTGCGGAGGCGTAATGCGATGGGTGCCAACAGCCTTCCAATACCCTGACCAAGTGGCCATTTTTCATGTCTGGACACAGGTGGTTGAGTGTTGGCAGGCTGCTCATACCACAGCCAAGACCAAATCCCTCCTCAACTAATGGCGACACACACGGGCTTTCCTGCGGGGGTGGTTGGACCATAATTAGGAGCCGGAACACTGGCCAATTTCCCCCTCCCGAACCTAATTGTAGCAGGATAATGCCACCCCACCCCAGGACTGAGATCAACACTGAACAGGGACCAAACCTGGGACCTTATGGCCTGTAACAAGCCGTTCCCTTTGCCCTGAGCAGTAACAGGTAATGATGATGAGGGGTCAGGTCACTGCCCTATTCAACAGGCCTGGTGTTAAAGTGGACAACACTGGTGGGTGGGAACTGGTGCTGGGGTCAAGGGATTGGTTGGGGGGGGGGGGGGGGGGGGGATCATGGAATTTGGGGGAATATGACAGGATCCGGGGGGGGGGGGGGAAATGTGACGGGACGGGGGGGGGGGGAATGTGACGGGACGGGGGGGGAATGTGACGGGACGGGGGGGGAATGTGACGGGACGGGGGGGGGAATGTGACGGGACGGGGGGGGGGAATGTGACGGGACGGGGGGGGGGAATGTGACGGGACGGGGGGGGGGAATGTGACGGGACGGGGGGGGGGGAATGTGACGGGACGGGGGGGGAATGTGACGGGACGGGGGGGGAATGTGACGGGACGGGGGGGGAATGTGACGGGACGGGGGGGGAATGTGACGGGACGGGGGGGGAATGTGACGGGACGGGGGGGGAATGTGACGGGACGGGGGGGGGAATGTGACGGGACGGGGGGGGGAATGTGACGGGACGGGGGGGGGAATGTGACGGGACGGGGGGGGGAATGTGACGGGACGGGGGGGGGGAATGTGACGGGACGGGGGGGGAATGTGACGGGACGGGGGGGGAATGTGACGGGACGGGGGGGGAATGTGACGGGACGGGGGGGGAATGTGACGGGACGGGGGGGGAATGTGACGGGACGGGGGGGGAATGTGACGGGACGGGGGGGGAATGTGACGGGACGGGGGGGGGGGGGGGGAATGTGACGGGACGGGGGGGGAATGTGACGGGACGGGGGGAAATGTGACGGGACGGGGGGAAATGTGACGGGACGGGGGGAAATGTGACGGGACGGGGGGGGGAATGTGACGGGACGGGGGGGAATGTGACGGGACGGGGGGGAATGTGACGGGACGGGGGGGAATGTGACGGGACGGGGGGGAATGTGACGGGACGGGGGGGAATGTGACGGGACGGGGGGGAATGTGACGGGACGGGGGGGAATGTGACGGGACGGGGGGGAATGTGACGGGACGGGGGGGAATGTGACGGGACGGGGGGGAATGTGACGGGACGGGGGGGAATGTGACGGGACGGGGGGGAATGTGACGGGACGGGGGGGAATGTGACGGGACGGGGGGGAATGTGACGGGACGGGGGGGAATGTGACGGGACGGGGGGGAATGTGACGGGACGGGGGGGAATGTGACGGGACGGGGGGGAATGTGACGGGACGGGGGGGAATGTGACGGGACGGGGGGGAATGTGACGGGACGGGGGGGAATGTGACGGGACGGGGGGGAATGTGACGGGACGGGGGGGAATGTGACGGGACGGGGGGGAATGTGACGGGACGGGGGGGAATGTGACGGGACGGGGGGGAATGTGACGGGACGGGGGGGAATGTGACGGGACGGGGGGGAATGTGACGGGACGGGGGGGAATGTGACGGGACGGGGGGGAATGTGACGGGACGGGGGGGAATGTGACGGGACGGGGGGGAATGTGACGGGACGGGGGGGAATGTGACGGGACGGGGGGGAATGTGACGGGACGGGGGGGAATGTGACGGGACGGGGGGGAATGTGACGGGACGGGGGGGAATGTGACGGGACGGGGGGGAATGTGACGGGACGGGGGGGAATGTGACGGGACGGGGGGGAATGTGACGGGACGGGGGGGAATGTGACGGGACGGGGGGGAATGTGACGGGACGGGGGGGAATGTGACGGGACGGGGGGGAATGTGACGGGACGGGGGGAATGTGACGGGACGGGGGGAATGTGACGGGACGGGGGGAATGTGACGGGACGGGGGGAATGTGACGGGACGGGGGGAATGTGACGGGACGGGGGGAATGTGACGGGACGGGGGGAATGTGACGGGACGGGGGGAATGTGACGGGACGGGGGGAATGTGACGGGACGGGGGGAATGTGACGGGACGGGGGGGGGGGAATATGACGGGACGGGGGGGGGGGAATATGACGGGACGGGACGGGGGGAATGTGACGGGACGGGGGGAATGTGACGGGACGGGGGGAATATGACGGGACGGGGGGAATATGACGGGACGGGGGGGGGGAATATGACGGGACGGGGGGGGGGAATATGACGGGACGGGGGGGGGAATATGACGGGACGGGGGGGGGAATATGACGGGACGGGGGGGGGAATATGACGGGACGGGGGGGGGAATATGACGGGACGGGGGGGGGAATATGACGGGACGGGGGGGGGAATATGACGGGACGGGGGGGGGAATATGACGGGACGGGGGGGGGGAATATGACGGGACGGGGGGGGGGAATATGACGGGACGGGGGGGGGAATATGACGGGACGGGGGGGGGGGGAATATGACGGGACGGGGGGGGGGGGGAATATGACGGGACGGGGGGGGGGGGGGAATATGACGGGACTGGGGGGGGGGGGTGGAATATGACGGGACGGGGGGGGTGGAATATGACGGGACGGGACGGGACGGGGTGGAATATGACGGGACGGGGTGGAATATGACGGGACGGGGGGGGGGGTGGAATATGACGGGACGGGAGGGGGGGGTGGAATATGACGGGACGGGGGGGGGGGGTGGAATATGACGGGGGGGGGGGGGGTGGTGGAATATGACGGGACGGGGGGGGTGGGTGGAATATGACGGGACCGGGGGAAGGAATATGACGGGACCGGGGGGGGGGGAAGGAATATGACGGGATTGAGCCGGTCTCCCGCTCACCTGCCGATGTCTCCCCATCCCCGGGTTCTGCAGGAGATCCAGCCCTGCCTGTGGTGCCGGACTGCTGCCGCCGCTTCTCCTCCTGCTGGCCGCCGCCGCCACTTTTCTTCTCATAACGGAACTGGTGGAGGTTGAAGGAACTCATCGGGCCGGGGGATTGGAACGCGGCGCCGTTAGGACGGTTAGGAGCGGCACAAACGGCTGGAGCGAGCGGGCGCCGGGTCTCTGAGAGAGTCCGCGGGCACCGAGGGTGTGTGTGAGAGAAAGGCCGCGGATACCGAGCGGGCACCGGGTGTATGTGAGAGAGAGTCCGTGGGCACCGGGTGTGAGAGTCCGCGGATACCGAGCGAGCACCGGGTGTATGTGAGAGAGAGAGAGAGAGAGAGAGAGAGAGAGAGAGGCCGCGGATACCGAGGTAACCAAATAAATTATACACAAACCCCCCCTTTCCCGGTTTTATCGCAGAGGCCTAGGCCTCAGGCCGCTCGGTACATGGAGTGAGGAGGGGGCGGGGGGTAAATTCACAGACGGACAGATTTTTCCCGCGAAGCGTGGCTGTCCACGAAGACGCCCGCAACGCGCGCTGTGATTTGGGGAGCCGGCGAAGGGCCGCCGGCCAATCCACGGGCCGGATGGATGTGAGTGAGGATTAGTGTGGAGGGGGCGGGTCCCAGGCTCCGCGTGACGTCAGCGGGTCACCGGCTTCCCCCAACTGAGAGTGAGCGTTGCCAGGGGAGGTGAGTCAAAGGGAGCTTCACCCCTCCCCCCACTCCCACCACAGCTCAGCCTCGCATCAGGATGGCACTGCTCTGCTGGCACAGGGATAGTGGGTGCAAGAGGGTTGGGCTGGGGAAGGGTGGCATAGAAATCCCAATTAGCATTTGGCTCAAAATTTTCAAATCAGTAATTGAACCAATTGCACTCTATGGCAGTGAGGTCTGGGGACCACTAACACAACAAGATTTTGCAAAATGGGACAAACACCCAATTGAGATCCTACATGCGGAATTCTGTAAAAGTATCCTCCGGACTCAAAGGAAAACAGTAAACAACGCATGCAGGGCGGAACTAGGCCAATACCCATTAATAATCACTATCCAAAAAAGAGCCACCAAATTTTGGAATCACCTACAAATGAGCAACCCCCAATGCTATCACTACGACGCCCTGAAATGCCAAGAGCTGACCATAAAGAAGAATACCCTCAGTCAACTAGTCCTGGGACTCAATAAAGTAACTAATAACAATACTAACAATAACCAGTCCCAGGACAGTGACAGGGTAACACAAAGAATTCGACCCAACACAATCGTCGCTAAGCAAAAGGAAAAATATCTGTCATATTGGGCAGAAACAACAAAAACCCAAAGCAAACTCAATTGCTACTTGGCTCTAAACAGACAATACAACATAGCTGATTACCTGACCATGGTAAAGGATAACAAACTGAGAAGAACCTTGACAAGGTACAGACTTAGCGAACATAGCCTAGCGATCGAAAAAGGCAGACACAGGCAGACCAGGCTGCCAAGAGAAGACAGGATATGCTCTCACTGCAGTCAGGGAGTAGTTGAGACAGAGATGCACTTCCTCACAGCCTGTGGAAAATATCAGGGCATCAGAGAGAATTTCTACCAAAAATTCTCACAAATATGCCCTGAATTCAGGAATCTGACTGACAACCAAAAACTCCCATTCCTACTGGGGGAGGAGAGAAGCTGTGTAACACTGGCGGCACACTATGTTACAGCTTGCCATGAACAGAGGGACAACCAGTAAACTAAGACAAGAGTATATATAAACAAGGCGAATGTATATTTATAAACTCAGGGATATACCTGTTTATACACTGTATGAATGGAACCGCGTTTATGTGTTCAACCATAAATGTATTTTGATGCTTTGGCAACATAAGATGTACCTTATCATGCCAATAAAGCGATTTGTATTGTATTGTATTGTATTGGAATAGGGAGGGCTGGGGTAGGGTGGAATAGGGAGGGTTGGGGAAGGGTGGAATAGGGAGGGTTGGGGAAGGGTGGAATAGGGAGGGTTGGGGAAGGGTGGAATAGGGAGGGTTGGGGAAGGGTGGAATAGGGAGGGTTGGGGAAGGGTGGAATAGGGAGGGCTGGGGTAGGGTGGAATAGGGAGGGCTGGGGTAGGGTGGAATAGGGAGGGCTGGGGTAGGGTGGAATAGGGAGGGCTGGGGTAGGGTGGAATAGGGAGGGTTGGGGTAGGGTGGAAAGGGAGGGTTGGGGAAGGGTGGAATAGGGAGGGCTGGGGTAGGGTGGAATAGGGAGGGTTGGGGAAGGGTGGAATAGGGAGGGTTGGGGAAGGGTGGAATAGGGAGGGCTGGGGTAGGGTGGAATAGGGAGGGCTGGGGTAGGGTGGAATAGGGAGGGTTGGGGTAGGGTGGAATAGGGAGGGTTGGGTTAGGGTGGAATAGGGAGGGCTGGGGTAGGGTGGAATAGGGAGGGTTCGGGTAGGGTGGCATAGGGAGTGTTTGGGAAAGGTGGCATAGGGAGGGTTGGGTGAGGAAGAGTGAAACGGAGGATTGGGGAAGGGTGGAATAGGGAGGGTTGGGGTAGGGTGGAATAGGGAGGGCTGGGGTAGGGTGGAATAGGGAGGGTTCGGGTAGGGTGGCATAGGGAGTGTTTGGGAAAGGTGGCATAGGGAGGGTTGGGTGAGGAAGAGTGAAACGGAGGATTGGGGAAGGGTGGAATAGGGAGGGTTGGGGTAGGGTGGAATAGGGAGGGCTGGGGTAGGGTGGAATAGGGAGGGCTGGGGTAGGGTGGAATAGGGAGGGTTCGGGTAGGGTGGCATAGGGAGTGTTTGGGAAAGGTGGCATAGGGAGGGTTGGGTGAGGAAGAGTGAAACGGAGGGTTGGGGAAGGGTGGAATAGGGAAGGGTGGAATAGGGAGGGTTGCGTTGGGGAAGGGTGGTACAGGCAGGGTTAGGAAAGGTGGATTGGAAGAGTTGTGGGGGAAAGGGTGGCATAGGGTTGGTTAAAGCTTCCAACTCACCCACACTTCTGATCTATTGCCCTACATAGCATTTCAAGGATGGGTAAAGTGAGAGGATGGTATAGCACAGAGAGCGGATTGTATGGCACAGAGCGAGGTAGAGGTTCCAACACCATTTCTGAATGATTGCTCTCATAGTATCAAACGCCACCTTCATTTTTAATATGAATACATATTTATTTAATTGCTTGGTATAGATTCTATCAACGAAAACTAACTTGGATGCTTGCGATAGTCTTCAGTTCTTTATTCTAAGTAAGTCTTGGAATACAAATCATCGGCGTCTCATGAGTCACATGCACAAGTTCACCCCTCCCTTCAGTGCTGATGCCCCCAGTTACCTGATTAGGTATGCAACTGATTGTGTTACAATGGAGTGAGTGAGAAAGCTTAGGTACCATTTAGGTACCATGCACCACTGTGACTTTCCTTCAGGTGACAAGAAGTGGAGCTGTAACCATATTGTGATTGAAGTGGTCACAGGGATACATCATCCTGTGACTGGAAGAGACAGTGTTGCAAGAAAATTCTTCACTACATGTTCATCATGGGATATATTGTATCTGTTATAAAATGATGCATGCTAAATTTTCAAGCACTCCCCAGGTTATGATCTGAAATTGTTGAACTCAACGTTCCGGACTCAACATCGAGTTTAACAATTTCAGATCATAAACACTGCTCCCATTTTTTTGGATGCCAGCAACATTCCCGCTAAGGTGCGCAGCTGCGCAGCGGTCTGGAGGTCCCGCGCAGGCCGCTCACCGGCTTTTCAATAGGAGAAACCATGCATGCACGGAATTTTGAATTGGCCGCGCAGCCAATTAAAGGGACCGCTCACCAAAAAAAATTAGGGGGAACATTGGATGACAGGTGCTGGTAATGGATCTTTTATTATTCGTTCCTGGGCTTGGGAGGAGCTGCTGAAGAATCTTTGACGAATTGCTGCAGTGCATTTTGTAGATGGTGCACACAGCAGCCACGGTGCACACAGCAGCCATGGTGTGCCGGTGGTAGAGGGAGTGAATGTTTAAGGTGGTGGATGGGGTGCCAATCGAGCAGGCTGCTTTGTCCTGGATGGTGCTGAGCTTCTTGAGTGTTGTTGGAGCTGCACTCATCTGCTGTTGCCATTTACATCTCTAGAACATAAGAACATAAGAAATAGGAGCAGGAGTAGGCCAATCGGCCCCTCGAGCCTGCTCCGCCATTCAATAAGATCATGGCTGATCTGATCCTAACCGCCAATCTACTATCACAGAACCATCTCCTGAATCTAACAGAATTAGACACACGAAATAGGAGCAGGATCAGGCTACACGGCCCCTGGGCCCGCTCCGCTACCCACAGGGCCATGACCGATCCGAACCTAGACTCATGTCCAAATTCCTGCCCGCTCCCCATAACCCTTTATTCCCTTTACTTCTAGGAAACTGTCTATTTCTGTTTTAAATTTATGTAATGATGTAGCTTCTACAGCTTTTTGGGGCAGCATATTCCATGGACCTACCACCCTCTGAGTGAAGTAGTTCCTCCTCATCTCAGTTTTGAAAGAGCAGCCCCTTATTCTAAGACTATGCCCCCTAGTTCTAGTTTCACCCATCATCGGGAACATCCTCCCCGCATCCACCCGATCCAACCCCTTCACAATCTTATATGTTTCAATAAGATCGCCTCTCATTCTTCTGAACTCCAATGAGTAGAGTCCCAATCTACTCAACCTCTCCTCATATGTCCATCCCCTCATCCCTGGGATTAACCGAGTGAACCTTCTTTGTACTGACTCGAGAGCAAGTATGTCTTTTCTTAAGTATGGACACCAAAACTGTATGCAGTATTCCAGGTGCGGTCTCAGCAATACCTTGTACAACTGAAGCAATACCTCCCTATTTTTATATTCTATCCCCCTAGCAATGAAAGCCAACATTCCATTGGCCTTCTTAATCACTTGCTGCACCTGCATACTAACCTTTTGAGTTTCGTGCACCAGGACCCCCAGATCCCTTTGTACTTCAGTACTTTCCAGTTTCTTGCCATTAAGATAATAACTTGCTCTACGATTTTTCCTGCCAAAGTGCATAACCTCACACTTTCCAGTATTGTATTCCATCTGCCAAATCTCTGCCCACTTACTTAGCCTGTCTATGTCCCATTGCAGGTTTTTTATGTCCTCCTCACTCACTACTTTCCCTCCCATCTTAGTATCATCTGCAAACTTTGATATGTTACACTCGGTCCCCTCCTCCAAATCGTTAATATAGATTGTAAAGAGTTGGGGACCCAGCACTGACCCCTGTGGAACACCACTAGTTACTGATTGCCAGTCCGAGAATGAACCATTTATCCCAACTCTCTGCCTTCTGTTAGATAGCCAATCCTCTATCCATGCCAGAATATTACCCCCAATCCCATGATTTTTTATCTTAAGCAATAATCTTTTGTGTGGCACCTTGTCAAATGCCTTTTGGAAGTCTAAATACACTACGTCCACTGGTTCCCCTTTATCCACCCTATATGTTACTTCCTCAAAGAACTCCAGCAAATTTGTCAAACATGACTTCCCCTTCATAAAACCATGCTGACTTTGTCCTATTAAATTATGATTATCCAAATGTCCTGTTACTGTCTCCTTAATAATGGATTCCAATATTTTACCTACCACAGATGTTAGGCTAACTGGTCTATAGTTTCCAGCCTTCTGCCTACTGCCCTTTTTAAATAAGGGCGTTACATTAGCAGTTTTCCAGTCTGCCGGGTCCTTTGCTGAGTCCAGGGAGTTTTGGAAAATTATTACCAATGCATCCAGAATCCCTACCGTCACTTCCCTCAAGACCCTAGGATGTAAGCCATCAGGTCCAGGTGATTTATCCGCCTTGAGTCCCATTATTTTACCGAGTACCACTTCCTTAGTGATTGTGATCGTGTTTAGCTCCTCCTCCCCTATAGCCCCCTGTTTGTCCAGTGTTGGGATATTCTTACTGTCTTCTACTGTAAAGACTGATACAAAATATTCATTCAGTGTTTTTGCCATCTCCATATTTCCCACCCTTAATTTCCCGGTCTCATCCTCTAAGGGACCAACATTTACTTTAGCCACCCTTTTTCTTTTTATATAACTATAAAAACTCTTACTATCTGTTTTTATATTTTTTGCTCATTTACTTTCATAATCTATCTTCCCTTTCTTAATCAATCTTTTTGTTATTTTTTGCTGTCTTTTAAAGTTTTCCCAATCCTCTATCCTCCCACTAGATTTGGCTACCTTATATGCCCTTGTTTTAGTCGAATACTATCCTTAATTTCTTTACTTAGCCACGGATGGCTGTCTTTTCTTTTACACCCTTTTCTTCTCAGTGGAATATATATTTTTTGGAAGTTGTAAAATAACTCCTTAAATGATCATATATCGTCTTACCCTTTAATTTATTTTCCCAATCCACTCTACTCAATTCCGCTCTCATACCGTCATAGTCTCCTTTATTCAAGCTTAGCACACTTGTTTGAGATCCAACCTTCTCACCCTCTAATTGAATATGGAATTCAACCATGTTATGGTCACTCATTCCAAGGGGATCCTTTACTAGGACATTTTTAATTAATCCTGTCTCGTTACACAGGACCAGATCTAAGGTTGCTTGCTCCCTGGTCGGTTCAGTTACATACTGCTCAAGAAACCCATCCCTAATACACTCAATGAACTCATCCTCAAGGCAGCCCTGCCCAATTTGATTTGTCCAATTAATATGATAGTTAAAATCCCCCATAATTATAGATGCTCCCTTATTACAAGCCTCAACTATTTCCTGATTGATACTCCGTCCAACAGAGTTGCAACTGTTTGGAGGCCTATAGACTACGCCCACTAGTGTTTTTTTCCCCTTATTATTCCTTACCTCCATCCAAACTGTTTCATTATCCTGATCTTTTGACCCAATATCATTTCTCTGTATTACAGTGATTCCTTCCTTTATTAACATAGCCACTCCACCTCCACTTCCTTCCTGCCTGTCCTTCCTGATCGTTAAATAACCTGGTACGTTTGATTCCCAGGCATTGTCACCCTGCAGCCATGTTTCTGTAATGGCCACAAGATCATACCCATATGTAGTTATTTGTGCCATTAACTCGTCTATTTTGTTACGAATGCTACGTGCATTCAGATAGAGAACTTTCAAATATGTTTTGTGACACTTAGTTCCTGCTTTTGCCCTTTTTATTACTTTACCTTTTACTCCATACCTTCTGCCCCTTCCTGACACGCTCTGGTTTTTAATTTCCCCACTGCTACCTAAGTCTATGACCTTCTCTGTTGTCATTTTTATTATTTGCTCTCTAGGAACCTCCCCCCCACTAGTTAGTTTAAAGCCCTCTCTACAGCCCTAGTTATATGATCCGCCAGGACTCTAGTCCCAGCACTGGCCAAGTGAAGCCTGTCCCAACGGAACAGCTCCCTCCTGCCCCAGTACTGGTGCCAGTGTTCCAGGAAGCAAAACCCATTTCTCCCACACCAGTCTTTGAGCCACGCATTTAACTCTCTAATTTTATTTGTCCTAGCCAAATTCGCTCGTGGCTCAGGTAATAATCCAGAGATTATTACCCTTGAGGTTCTGTTTTTTAATTGGACCCCTAGCTGCTCATACTCCTTTAACAGAACTGGCTTCCTAGTCCTATCTACGTCGTTTGTACCAACATGGACCACGACAACTGGATCCACCCCCTCCCACTGCAAGTTTCTTTCCAGCCCAGAGGAGATGTCCTTAACCCTGGCACCGGGTAGGCAACACAGCCTTCGGGACTCTCGCTCTCGGCTGCAGAGAACTCTATCTATCCCCCTAATAATACTATCCCCTACCACTACAACATTTCTATTTACTCCCCCCTCTTGAATGGCCCCCCGTTCCACGGTGCGGTGGCCAGGTTGCTCATCCTCCCTGCAGTCCCTGCTCCTGTCCCCACAGGGAGTAAGAACCTCGAACCTGTTGATCAAGAGCAAGGGCTGCGGCTCCTCCAGCTCTACCTCCTGGATCCCCGTACCTGCCTCACTCGTAGTCACACTGTCCTGTCCCTGACCATGGGCTACATCTGAATTACTTAACTTCATAGGTGTGACCACCTCCTGATACACAGAGTCCAGGTACTTCTCCCCCTCCCTGATGTGTCGCAGTGTCTGAAGCTCAGACTCCAGCTCATCAACACGGAGCTGGAGTTCCTGTAGCAGCAGACACTTGTCACAGACATAATCACTGTGAGCCTCAATGGGGTTCACCGGCTCCCACATCTCGCAACAGTAACACATCACCTGCTCCATTCTATGTAATTAATTAAATTTTTTATTGTTAGTTATGGACACCCTCTGCCCGAATTTAGATGCTAGTATCCCCTTTAATTAATTGGATTTAAATTAAATCAATCCCTCTAGTTACACCAGTTAAATGGTTTGCCAACAGTCACTCTGCACCAGAAAGGCCTTGGTACACCACAGCAACCTTAAAAACTATAAACCACAGACTTAAAGTTTTAAAACGCGAGAAATACTCCAACCAATCACCTACCTGTTTTGTGGTGACGTCACACCTTGAATACTTTTTACCTCTCTCCTTGCCTGAGATTGGAGATTGGTACGCCTACCTGAGCCTCTGGGGCCTCTTGTAGTCGCTCTGCCGCGCTGCTCCACCTCCACCCGCTGCCGATGCCGCACTGAGGCCTACCTGAGCCTCTGAGGCCTCTTGTAGTCGCGCTGCTCCACCTCCACCCGCTGCCGATGCCGCACTATTCCTACACTGTAATAAAAAGAGAAAATGCTGGAAACACTCAGCCGGTCAGGCAGCATTTGTGGAGAGAGAAACCGAGTTAATGCTTCAGGTTGATGACCCTTCGTCAGAACTGGAAAACTATCTTTTGTTTCTTGTTCCCTTACCACCATCTACAAGATACACTGCAGCAACTCGCCAAGGATTCTTCAGCAGCACCTCCCAAACCCGCGACCTCTGCCACCTGGAAGGACAAGGGCAGCAGGCTTACCACCACCTCCAAGTTCCCCTCCAAGTTACACACCATCCTGACTTGGAAATATATCGGCCGTTCCTTCATCGTCACTGGGTCAAAATCCTGGGAACTCCCTCCCTAACGGCACTGTGGGAGCACCTTCACCACACGGACTGCAGCGGTTCAAGAAGGCGGCTCACCACCACCTTCTCAAGGGCAATTAGGAATGGCCAGTATATGCAGGGCCTTGCCAGCGACGCCCACATCCCAGGAAGGAATTTAAAAAAAACTCTTTTGCCTTGCACCATCATCCCTTTTGTCATTTAATCTCTCCTGCCTTCCACCCTATCACAGACCTTCCCTTTTGTTCTTTCCTCCCCTCCCCCCTTTCCCTGCCTCTGGACTTGCTTAAAAACTGTTACATCTCGAACTTTTTCCAGTGCCAGCATTTTCTCTTTTTAGGCCATAAATATAAGATAGTCACTAATAAATCCAATAGGGAATTTAGGAGAAACCTCTTTACCCAGAGAGTGGAGAGAATGTGAAACTCGCTGCCATAAGGAGCAGTTGAGGCAAATATCATCGATGAATTTCAGGAGTAGTTGGATAATCAAATGAAGGTGTATAGAAGATTATGCTGACCGAGTTAGACGAAGAGGGGTGGGAGGAGGCTCATGGAGCATGGAGCAATTGGGCTGAATGGCCTGTTTCTGTGCTGTACAGTCTATGTAATTACATACACATTTGTTGTTTTCTATTCCAGCGTTTATTGCCCAACAATTATCTGCATAAAATCCATTTGCTCGTCCTTAGCTCACTTGCTTAATTGGTTCAGGAAGTTTTGCATTCTGATTATCGCCCATATTCTTGTAACCTGGCCAGACAGCTTGGTATCATATTTTGTATTATACAAGACGTGCTGTCCTCCTAGTTGTTTATCAATTGTGTGAAGAGTGGTGAATCCAAAGCAGTGGCGTAGGATCATAGAAACTTACAGCACAGCAGGTCAGCGAGCACAGGGGTGATGGGTGAACAGGACTCGGTGCGGTCTGCCCAGTAATTCCGGTCCCAACGCGCGAGTACGGACGGGGTACTTGCGTGGGCCCATTGGAAGTGCCGGATTTCAGCATGCACAGCGCATGCGTGGGAAACCGGCATTTCCTCCAAGGGGTTCAGAGGTCCAACGCGTGCGCGCAGGACTCTGCGCGCACGCGTTGAACTTCCTTCTTTTTGACAGGTTTGCCCGTGTGTAAGGGCCTCAACTTTTTAGAAATGTAAAAAGGAGACGTAAGGACTTGATTCTTTAAGGTAAGTGGTCTATTATTTAAAATTATAACATTTTTTCCACAGCTTTATTGTTTTTAAGGACTTTACAGTAAGGTAAGTGTATTTTTAGACCCGATTTCTTAAAAAATTATTTTTTTCAAAAATTTGATTAATTGTTTAAAATAGTTTTTTAAAGTTATTTATAGTTCATTTAATTAGTGGGATGTTTTTTAAAATTTTATTTAAAGTTTAAGTAGTGTTTTGGGCGCCCGTAGTTTTCATGAGTTTGACAGTTCTTACTATCAAACTCATGAATGAAGTTTCCCCTCCCCTGATTGGCTGCACAGTGCTCACCTGATCCCAGCCGGCACATCGAACTAACTACGCCGCTGGATCAGGCAAGCACAGCGCGCCGACAGCTGAACCGGGCCAGTGACAGGAATTCCAAGCAGGCCCAGGCTTCAGCTGTTGGCGCGCCGGGTAAGTGCACATCGGGGGCTTGCACGCGTGGCAAGCACCCGATCCTAATTTCTGGGCCATTAAAGTTGAAGGGAACTGAGAAACTACTATAGACTGCATTTTTGAATAAGAGAACTACATTATCTATAACGATTAAGCTAGTTTATTAAACAACCACATGGGAACTGATTTAGACCTTGTATAGCAGCATACAGTAACTTAATTGACTATGTTTAATAGCATACAGTAACAAATTAAGAAGGTTAAAGCATTTACAACATACTATACCCTGTATTTATAATGTTACAATGGGCAACAATTAAGTCAAAAAAGTCCATTATCATTGCTTGCCTATAACAGCCATTTTTTCTTGTTCCGTGTCACTTTTTTGTGTTTTTACGGTAGATATTTTTACAGGTTCACCTTCACTAGTCATTTCTGTAAGTGAACCTTATGTCCTCTATGATCTGGAGCTCACCTTTTCAGGCCAATACAGTACCTAGTAAAGTGGTAATGAGATCCTAACAGTAAACCGTTACCCTGTATACCAGCTACTGGAACACACCATGATTCTCCACTGTATAATTCTCCTGTCTTTGAAAGTGACCTGGATAAGCACTCTTACCAAATTGAGATGCAGGATTCAGAACAACAAATAGATTTATTTACATAAGATAGCTGAATGAACAGTAAAAAGTATAACAGTGAAATATATATTTCTGTACACAAATACCAAACATAATGAAGGCACCATTCACTTTCCCTCTAAACATAGACTTTAAGCAGTCGTCTTACTATAAACTGAGTCCAGCCTACCTCCCTGGTTAGGCCCAGCATTAATTTAAAAATGCACAGCTTTGCAGCTACAACATTTACGCACTGACTATCCCTGGCTGTTAGCTGGCTCCCAATATAATTCTGTAATATGAGAACTCTGACCTTGAGCTGTCAATCAACAAGTACTCCTTGCAATCAATGACTCTGTTCACTCCTCAAAGGTCTCAGAATGAACTGTCAATCAAGACCACTACATCAGGCTGGGGCCTATCCTTTGATCTGTGCCCAGATGGCATGGATGACCTCCGCAGTCATCCTGACACAAAGGCAGTAGATAGCTGTGTGCCTTTCATAAATACATTAGATGAAACAGCCATTCATCAATATTGAATGTAGGAAATCTTTGACAATGGCAAAGATGTTTGCGATTGCAAATAATGGCTCACTGGAATTAACACTTCAGATAACCATTGTCTGAGCCATGAACAACTTGCACCTTGTAGAAAACCTTGCAGCAAAACTGTTTGTCTTCAAGATTGCTCCTCCTGTCCCCACTAGGGGAAACCTTGGGCCTCCCCTTGCCTCAGCTTTTCCTCCCTTCGGTGATCACAGACTTGCCAACCCTCCGCCTCACTCCCCAAATCCTTATTTACCTTCGCTGACCGTTTCCATGGCTCTCTTGACAGCGGCCCGTCCCCTCCCACACAAATTTTGACCCTCCCGCCGGCTTTGCCGTCATTCCCACCGGCTTTGTGGGGGACTACCTGTCGGGCATGCAAATGAGGCCTGGGAGCTAACATCTCCTGGACCTCACGCTCTGGGGGGGGGCCCGAATGGTTCTCCGTCCACTTCGGCCTCTGCAGCCCTGATTCCCGCCCGAGTTAAAAGTCGGGAGTGTGCAGGGCTTAATGACCTGATAAGATGGCTTCTTTTGGCCTCAGAAATAGATGCCTCAGGGTAACCTTATAAATAAGGAACTTTAATGGGATAGAATTACATAGAATTTACAACACAGAAACAGGCCATTCAGCCCAACTGGTCTGTGCCGGTGTTTATGCTCCACGCGAGCCTCCTCTCACTCTACTTTACCTCACCCTATCAACATAATCCTTCTATTCCTTTCTCCCTCATGTATTTATCTTCCCCCCCTTTAAATGCCTCTACGCTATTCACCTCAACTACTCCTTGTGGTAGCGAACTCCACATTCTCACCGCTGTCTGGGTAAAGAAGTTTCTCCTGAATTCTTTATTGGATTCATTAGTGACTATCTTATATTTATGACCCCTAGTTTTGGACTCCCTCACATAGAGAAAGCAAACCTACAACAATACGTTCAATTGCTTCAAAGTGACATAAAAATGCTGATTTTCGGAAGTCAATAGATCTACAAAATCATGTCAATTAATTTTTGAAGTTGAAGCATGCTTCCTGAGTTATAAGTAGAATGTCATTCTAAATAGGTGATATTAATATATCCATTTTTAAGACTAACAATAACCCACTCGTGACTTTGTCATTCCTGAGTTATCAGGTCATGCTCACTTGTAGATTCGGTGGCCCATCAACAGATGACAACAGAGACAACTGTAAGAAGGAGAGATGTTTTGAAAGTATAAGGCTAGCAATGATGTTTGCTTTATGTGTGGATTGCACAAGTACGGGACCAAAGTCTAAATCCAGATCTACAATACCTCTTGACTTTCCCCAGATTGCTGAAGGCTTCAATGCAAAGCTTTCGAAGGGCTTTATTTTTTGCTACTTGTTTTTTGAACAGTTTCAAGCGCTAGGGTCACAATGCAAGGCCCAGAGTGCGGACAGGGTGTGGTAACTATGGCTACCCCTCGATCATTCAGTTTCCCTCAGCTGAAGAAATGAGTGGCAGTGACATTTAATTTAAGCTCAAGTTTCCCAGGTTTCTTCTTCTTGCCATTCCTGCTGGGTCAGACTGCTGGTGTCTCCGGTTTAAATATTCAGGGTCTACAGGGGAGCACTTTTTGTGTGGATGTGAGTGTTTGTGTGCAGAGCGAATGTCATGATAATGTACAGCCAGTGCAAAACAATAAAGTGGGGACTGGGGGTGGGGGCGGATTGAGCAGGAAAGGGCCTCAGAATTATTGTCAGTTCCACACGATTTATCACAGTGCCAGCCTATATCTTGTTAGAAAGCCTAAAAGTAATAAGGTGATCAGTTGAAATAATCTGACAGAAAAGTAAGACACGGCTTCCTTAAAGTTCTTTCTTTCCACCCGTAGTTCTAGGAACAATTGTTCCTGCACAGTTGAAAGACTAAGAGCAATATCAATTCTGAAAGAAGGGTTAGACTGTTCCACTGCTAACCTATGCAGTGAACATGGAGTACGAGTGCAAGTTTTGTGCTGTGATTGTGCCTGCTTATTACATTGTCGAACGTACAATGATTTCTTTCAGTGATAAGCACAGCCTTGTCAACATTCTCATCCCTTAGTAGAAGAAATCTCTTGGTATTAAAAGAGAAATAAACTCTTGTCAGAAGTCTAACAAATGATAAATACTTACCCCTAGATCAGTGTCACACAGTTAGTTTATTACCACATTTTTTCCATGACTACATTTTCGGTTGTCTCCCTTCTCACCATTTCACCAGACCAATAGCAAAAGCCAAGGCCATTCTTTTGAAGCAAGTCCACTCCTTAACGTAGATATCGACGTGACTGGTCTGTTTTCCTTTTCCGTTTTCCTCTTCACTGACCATTAGCCAAACACCAGGAAATCGGAGACTGAACATAAGGAGCCTCTGACTGGATTAAAGCTCTTGACACTAAAGCTGAGCAGTGCTCCAAGGGCTCTCCTTGTAATAACGTCAATCTCCTGCATCTGCTCCACTGTTTGCTGGAAGGAACTGTGAGCACGAACATAATAAAGTAGTGGGGCCGTCCAGCGTTATCCACCACTCAAATTCACCTATGTGGTCAGCCAATGTGACCATCTGCAGAGAGTTAACCAGTTAAAAGCTGGCAGCAGCTTTGCAGTCTGACTTTCTCTTGTTTGCTCAGATGGTAATCGAGTCCTGGTATCAAAAGAACTCCGTCCATACTTTTCTGCTTGTATTCAAAACAAAGTTTATACAAACATGATCCAACAACACCTAGTGGGCAGCTAGAATGGCAACTGCAACCTCAGCTTCTGAAAATGGGGCCAGGGAGCAAGTATTGTCCAGTTACTTCAGGTAGTAATATCGGGGCAATTACCTCCTGCTAATACCCGGCGTTCACTAGTAAAAGCTATTGTGAAGTCATATCACAGCAGCCAAACCCGCACTGTTTAGGACCTCACCATTTTAGTCCCAGCTGAGTGATCAGTGCACACTGCTTGTTTAATGCATCATTGTTTTCCCCATTGATTGGTAATGTGATGATGGGGAGAGGCGAAGCATGGTGGCCTATTTGTGTGCCTGTTGTTTCTGGAATGTTGTGGGTATATGGGTGTCGACAGCTATTCTCTGGCAGTGTGAATGTGATTACACGGGGGTGAATTTCCTCAGAGTTCAGAATCATAGAATCATACAGCACAGAAGGAGGCCATTCGGCCCATCTTGCCCGTTCCGGTTCACAGAATCACAGAAATCACAGAAACCCCACAGTGCAAATAGAGGCCATTTCGGCCCATCGAGCCTGCACCGACACATATCCCACCCGATCCCCGTAACCCCACGTATTTAATCCCCCTAACACTAAGGGTCAATTTATCATAGCCAGTCAACCTAACCCGCACATCTTTGGACTGTGGGAGGAAACCGGAGCACCCGGAGGAAACCCACGCAAACACGGGGAGAATGTGCAAACTCCACACAGACAGTCACCGGTTCTTTGAAAGAGCTCTCCAATTAGTCCCACTTCCCTTATTTTTCCCCATAGCCCTGTAAATTTTTCCACTTCAAGTATTTAACCAATTTCCTTTTGAAAGTTACTATTGTATCTGCTTCCACCACCCTTTCAGGCAATGTATTCCAGATCACAACAACTCGCTGGGTTTCCTCCTCATCGCCCCTCTGGTTCTTTTGCCAACTACCTTAAATTTGTGTCCTCTAGTTACCAACCCTCTTGCCAGTGAAAACAATTTCTCCCCATGTACTCTTATCAAACCCCCTCAATTTTGAACACCTCTATCAAATCTCCTCTTAATCTTATATAATAGCAAAATACTGCGGATGCTGGAAATCTGAAATAACAACAGAAAATGCTGGAAATACTCAGCAGGCCAGGCAGCATCTGTGGAGAGAGAAACAGAGTTAACGTTTCAGGTCTGGGACCCTTCATCAGAACTGGAAAAAGCTGGAGATGTAACAGATATTAAGCAGATGCAGAGACGGGGGGGGGTTAGGAGGGGAGGAAGGAATAGAAAGAACATCCTGTACTTTTGTAAGAGGCGGGAAAGATAAAATGTTGCAAATGGGAATGGCAAAAATCATACTGCATGAAAAATGGGGGCAGGGATAATTATCTGAAATTGTTGAACTCAATGTTGAGTCCGGCAGGCTGCAAAGTGCCCAATCGAAAGATGAGGCGCTGTTCCTCGAGCTTACGCTGAGCTTCATTGGAACAATGCAATAGCCCGAGGACAGAGAGATCAGAGTGGGAGTGGAGCGGAGAATTAAAGTGACAGGCGACCGGAAGCTCGGGGTCACCCGTACGGACTGAACGGAGGTGTTCCGCAAAGTGGTCGCCCAATCTGCGTTTGGTCTCCCCAATGTAGAGGAGACCACATCGTGAGCAGCAAATACAGTATACTAGATTGCAAGAAGTACAAGTAAATGTGGTGCCCAGAATTGGACACAATACTCCAGCTGGGGTCTAACCAGTGATTTATAAAAGTTTAGCATAACCTCTGTGCTTTTGTACTCTACACCTCTATTTATAAAACCAAGGATCCCGGATGCTTTTTCAACAGCCTTATCAACTTGTCCTTCCACCTTCTAAGATTTGTGTATGTAAATCTCCAGGTCTCTGTTCCTGTACCCTCTTTAAAATTGTACCATTTAGTTTATACTGCCTCTCCTTATACTTCCGACCAAAATGCATCACTTCTCCAACTTCAGCAGAAGGTGAGTTGAGACCCCGTTTAAGGATACAAACGAGTTTTCCAATGAAGTTCTGGGGGTGGAGTGGGAGAACCTCCAAGGAAATTCACCCCTTAAGTATCTAACGTTCCTGGTGTGGCAGGACGGGAAAGATAGAGGCAAGGCCAGGGAGAGCCAGATATCTGGCTTTGGTTTTTTATGGCTGGAATGTTATACTGTGGAAATGCTTCTCCAGTTATCAACGGTTAAGGGTGAAGGGTTAAGGCGCTGCTTGAAGCCGTAGCACCTCATGATTGCTACTGTTACATTGGGTGTATCAGTCACTATGTTTTTTGAACTGTTAGGATGTCTAAATGCAGACGAGAACATGTTTGATTTGTGCCAATTAGTGGATTTCCAGGACCGCACCGGACTTTAATATATCGAATATTGAAGTGTTTCTTGGAAATGTCAGGAAAAGTATTACAGTTGTAGTGAAATCCTTTTTCAAAATGATGGCACAGGCTGGATAATTCATAGATGTACTCCATTGGTGCTTGGACAAAGAAGTTGACATGAGGGAAATTCTGATTTGGTTTAAACTCCGTTATTTTTTTAAAGTGGGCTGTTGTCATGTTGATTATTGCCAATTAAATAAGTCTACAATTGTCCTTAAACTGGTGGACTAAAGAGCTTTATACTGGACTATTTTCATGGAGATGACAACAGAAGAAAGATTTTCAACTGAAGTTACTCCAGTTTTCACCACCCATTTTCTGACCTGTGTCAGCCGTAACATTGTCACTCTCGCTGGACACAGGAAGTATATGCCCTAAATATAAGTATGCCTCCGCAAGATCCTGCAAATTCATTGGCAGGATAGGCGCACCAACGTCAGTGTTTTCACTCAGGCCAATATCCCCAGCATCGAAGCTTTGACCACGCTCGATCAGCTCCGATGGACCAGTCACATCGTTCGCATGCCCGATACGAGACTCCCAAAACAAGCGCTCTACTCGGAGCTCCGGCACGGCAAGGGAGCCCCAGGTGAGCAGAGGAAACGCTTCAAGGACACCCTCAAAGCCTCCTTGAAAAAGTACAACATCCCCACTGACACCTGGGAATCCCTGGCCCAAGACCGCACAAAGTGGAGAAGAAGCATCCGAGAAGGCGCCGAACACCTCGAGTCTCTTCGCCGGGAGCAAGCGGAAGCCAAGCGCAAGGAGCGCACGTCAACCCAAGCACCCCACCCACCCGCCCCCTTCAACCACCATCTGCCCCACCTGTGACAGAGACTGTAGGTCCCTCATTGGACTCATCAGTCACCTGAGAACTCATTTTTAATGTGGAAGCAAGTCATCCTCGGTTCCGAGGGACTGCCTAAGAAGAAGATGCCCTAAAAGAAGTGGATGTAACCACAAAGGGCAGTAAAGAAGGAGTGATGCCCTGCATCACATTTTCTGTCATTACTGCCATGGCAACGCTGACCGTCAGGACCGCCTGCATAGAACAGGCTCTCTGTGTTGCTAGGGCCAGCAAAGGCCTACTCCTCATACTGGCACTTTGCACCAGATCTGTCAGAGGCCAGTAACGTTTCCCTGGCCTGGAGGCAGATGATCCCTTTTAAGCTGTTGCAGATGCCAGAGTCTTGCAGTAGCAGGGATTTTCTATCGTTTCCCCCCACCCCCACTCCCCCGCGCACTCTGGTAGGATCCCTGGCACAGATGGAAGCCCTGTTAGAGCCCACCAAAGAAATATAAATTAGGCCGAATCTGGAAAATGTGCAGAGATTAGCCGCGCATCTGTTGAATGGAAGGAGGTCCCACCCTGCCACACTTACGGAAGTGTAGCTGCCACATAGAGCTGTCTAGGCCCATACAGTCAAATTACTAGAACTACTTTTATTTGCAGAATCATTAGAAGAGAACATTTAGCACTGACCAAAAGTCATTCCTTCTCTGGCAATATATATATGCTATATAATTCCAGTGTGTGCACATTAATTAAAGTGAGAAGACGAGTATTCATTTAGCAATACTAACATGTGCACCATGCCACCAAGCCAAATTGGTTTTAAGCACAATACCACTACAGATTACACTTGCAGTGATGTGAATATCAAAGAAACATTTCAATCTAAAATAAAGCATTAACAAAGTTAATCATAATCAACTTTATTGTCATTGTTAGTGCACAAGTGCAGTACAACGAAATGTAGGCTTGCGGCTCCCGAGAGTGTACATTTAGATTAGTTAAGCATGTTAGACAACATATGCAGCACAGTGGCATAGCGGTTAGCACTGTTGCCTCACAGCGCCAGGGACCCGGGTTCAAATCCGGCCTCGGGTGACTGTCTGTGTGGAGTTTGCACATTCTCCCCGTGTTTGCGTGGGTTTCCTCCGGGTGCTCCGGTTTCCTCCCACAGTCCAAAGATGTGCGGGTTAGGTTGATTGGCTATGATAAATTGACCTAGTGTTAGGGGGATTAAATACGTGGGGTTACGGGGATAGGGTGGGATATGTGTTGATGTAGAGGTTACGGGGATCGGGCGGGATATGTGTCGGTGCAGGCTCGATGGGCCGAAATGGCCTCTATCTGCACTGTGGGGTTTCTGTGATTCTGTGATTGTGATATGCACTTCTAGAAAGAAAGATTTCTATAGCACCTTTCACAGCCTCAGAGAGCTTTACAGCCAATGAAGTACTTTTTGAAGCGTAGTCACTGTTGTAGTGTAGGAAACGTGGCACCCAATTTGTACACAGCAAGCTCCCACAAACAGTAATGTGATAATGATCAGATAATCTGTTTTAATGATGTTGGTTGAGGGATAAATATTGGCCAGGACACCGGGGAGAACTTTGCTGCTCTTTGAAATAGAGCCATGGGATCTTTTACATCCACCTGAGAGGGCAGACGGGACCTTGGTTTAACGTCTCATCCGAAAGATGCCACCTCCAACTCCTGAGTATTGCACTGGAGTGTCAGCCTAGATCTTTGTGCTGCAGTCTCTGGAGTGGGATGTGAACTCACAACCTTCTGACCCAGAGGCAAGGGTGCTACCACTAAGCCACAGCAGACACCTGGTTAGTTTAAAGGATATGTGGAAAAATAACAAATACAGAGAAGTTTGGCTTAGTAGTGTGGGCACATAAACAAGAACAAAACAGTGGACACGAGATATTTCCAATGCATTGACCTAGATGTTGACATGTTAAATCTGAACATGGTTTATGTAACCTGCATTCCGTTTGAGATATATGCTCAGCCGTTTATTTATACGCAAGCCAAAATAAAACAGTTCTGAGATTCAAGGTACTTCTGTTTCGGGGAAATAGTTGGTTTCAGAATTTTAATTTTTAAAAGGGAGAGATGTGTGAGACTGGACACTGCAGAAAGTGCCAGTTAGAAACTATTGCTTCGCAATGACATTGGACAACTACTGCGTACAAACACACAATGGTAGATCTTAAAAAACACTGCCAAAACAAATTCCTACTTTTAAAATTATTGTATTTATTTATTACACTGACATTTAAACATTATTTTTAAAGTGATTAATTACGTGGTAGTGCTTCATAACACTTCTGACTGCAATGACAAAAATAAATAAGGAAGAAATGTTTCCTGACTTGCTTCCATAGTACCACTGTGGCCTCCTTGATGAACAAGCAGCTTCGGAGCTTTATTGTAAGCGACAGCAGAGGACTGTGCTACCTGATTTCTGTCTGCACAAGACACAGATGAATGGTCGCTTACAGTGCATAGGTCACATGTGAGGAGTCCAAGGTCACATGCTTTACATGCAACCTGATGTGTCTGTCACCCTGCAGCAGAGCTGTCCTGTGGTAACATGGCGGCATGACGAGCTGATCACTAAGGCACCAGGTCTGGCATTTAAACTTGCTGCATCGACTCCCACAGTGTCAAATTATCAGTAAATTATTGTAAGGAGTGTAACAACAGCAACAGACTGCCACGACCATAGAGTCTTTTCCAAATGGACCCATGGGTGGCGCCATATTAAATCTTGTGCTGCAATCCAGCTGAGCTGAGTGGGATTCCTCCAGTACTTTACAACAGCAGGAGCTTAATTGGGCAGCAAAGAATTTACATAGAAAATACATTAGCCGCACACTGCTTTCTTGGACCAGGCTCTGCCAAAGGTGACAAATGTGAAGAGTTTCTTGGGCAAATGCAGTTCACAGCGCTGGCTAAATTGAAAAAAAATTAATGAAGATGTCGCCAACTAAAGTTATCGCGTAGACGTTTTGCTAATGGGAACTTGAGTGCTGCCAAGGGGTAAGGATAAAACGGTAGGAATTAAAATGCCATTGCAGGTTCTCGTGAATGCGTGGAGCAAACACGCAGCAATAAGTTGAATTTGGCAGAAATTTATAGAGAATTAAAGGCGGGCGGCGATGCTATACCGGGCCGCTAACTATGGAGGGATTCTGATCACGTCTAAAGCCACAAAGACCTTCAGAATTATGTCCTAATTTTATTCATTGGTCTAACCCACTCACTGCCACCCCCCCTCCACCACCCCACCCGAAGAGAAATACAGATACTCTGCAAACTGTTTATAGTTTGTGTCCGTGTAACCTGACAAATAATTTTGTAATAAAATAATCTAGATAAATACCATACAATATTAGTGCACTCAAACGGTAATCAGAGCTGATACTATTGGAAGGGCTTTGACATGAAAGGTTAAGCTTCTGAGCCGTATGATACGATAATCCTGCCTATACACTCATGGGGTACATTTTGTGAGACTGAAGTCACGGTGCGAAATTACACTCAATGGGAGTGTGAATCAGCCATGGAAGTCAGTTTGCCCCATTTATGGGGTTCCTGATTTTCCAGTCATTAATCATTAATAATTGGCGCTTCACAAATGTTACCCCACCTCGTATTTATTCTCATCTTTCGTTGTGCTTTCATATTTATGGTCGATGCTTTCTGAAGTTCAAGTTCTTTTTCTCCCCCACATCAGCATTCAATTTTTTTTATTTGATGGCATAACTTCATCTTATGAACTCTCACATATCGCTGTTCGTACAGACGCATTCTGCTTCATCATCACTTTGTTTTCACTCCAGTCTTACAAACCTTAGAGCTCCCTCCAAGTGTTGAAATAAATGATTCCCCCACGGACTTGGTGCAGTGTTAGGCATCGACCATTCATGGTCATTCTAATCTAAGACAGGTAATGGGCTAACATTTTCCCCTGTAAAAAGTAGTGGTAAAGGCCCTACATGTAAAGAGTTTAGGTAGGCCCAATCTATTTTCTAGTGGGTACGGTCCCACAGCATAAAACTGTCCGAATTTGACACCAGTTTGGCAATTTCACTCAAAGTCCATGGGATGACTGTGAGAATGGTAAGATGTCAGGCTGGTGCTACAGGGCATAGCTGTTCTGAGGTTGGAACTGAGACTTATTATTGGGCTAAAGTAGAAAGAAAGAAAGTCTTGCATTTATCTAGCGCCTTTCACGACCACCGGACGTCACAAAGCGCTTTACAGCCAACAAAGTACTTTTGAAGTGTAGTCACTGTTGTAATGTGGAAAAGAGCTTTACTCAGCATCTAACCTGACCTGAGTGTGCTTGGTGCTGACACTGGGTGACTGGGAAGGAAAGCGTTCCATTCCCCAGTGCTTACACCTCTCGTGCTTCTGTTTGAATGTTCCCTTAAGGAAAAATACATGAGCAGGAAAACTCTACTTACTTTTCATTATGGTACAAGGGCATGGGATCAAATGCATTTTGCTATAAAGTACTTTTTTGGGCACAGTTCTTGTCCCCCCACCCCCCCAATCCTCAATTTGCTTTGACTTATTTAACTTAGTACAACCATTGTGAAGAAAGTGAAGTTGATGGGGTGATTAGCCAGAATCTTTTACTTATTTTTTAACTGTTGCAGACATTTAAAATGACCATAGTCCTTCTTGTTTGCATGATTCAATACCACGGTTACTTTTCCATAATGGGGTAGGAATGGCATCCATTTTTTTTAATCTATCACGAGAAGATACCAGCACCATGATGAAATGGAGTATGGTTATGTAAAGTGGTCAGGAAACATTGAAATGCCTCATTCATTAATATTTTTGGGGTCATGCAATATGCTACTTTTATTTGCTGAATTAGAATAAGCGCTTTGATTCTCGTATTACAGAGATACATTAAATGTAAATAGAATTCAGCCTCATATTGCTACTGTCACGCTACAAAGCCTGCAGATTCCTCCCTTCACTTCTGTTGTACTAATGTCGCCGTCTTTGCGTTGATACAAAGTGCGACTTGTAACAGGCAATCATATGGTTGGCGTCCATGCTAGGATCTTCGGTGTTTTCATTCCTTTGCCAGCATCAACGCTCCAGTGTTCACCTTGCTGATTCACTTCCATTATCAGCCTATCAATATACACTGACAGATCAACAGTAACGTCATGCAGTGGTGCCATATTGTGCAGGATGTGATGGGCAACAACATGTTTGGAGATCTCCCTTCCCTCCACGACATTGAAATATTAGTTTCTCTTAATATCTGTGGTATTTGACCCATCGGCCTAGAAATTCACTATGGCCCCGCCAGCTGGCTAACGGCCAAAAGTTAGCGCTGGGCGCGGAGCCATGTGCGACCGTCCGATATTCACTTTTTGCGCCCCAAGTCGGAACCGGCCGCTATTCCAGGGTGTGCCCGCCCCTGCTTGGGGCGCTGAAACTGAATTTCAGTGCTCTAAGTGCCGCTGTGCCACCCGATGCGGTGCGGCAGGCTGCGGTGCGGCAGGCTGCGGTACTGCAGGCCTCCTCCTTCTCTTAAGGTGGAGGTGCCTGCAACGGGGAGATCGCCGCTGGATTGTGCCGGCAAATGAGCCCGGCACCACGGAGAAGTGCCGGGCTCACGGAAAGCAGCCGGCAATGCCGCGGGGGGGGGGGGGGTGGTGGAGGAGGCCGGGGAAGGAGGTGCGGGCAGGTGGCCACCGAAAAAGCGGCCGGCCGCACCTCCACCTTCATGCACCCCACTAAGGCTGCAGTAAGGCCCTGGTCTCCGGATGTTAGTAGCGGCCGCCACGGAGGAGGCGGCGGCAGCTGAATATGGGCGTCGGGGCGGAAACGGGGCACTGCGCACACCGATGACGTCATCGGTGCCGGCGCAGCGCTACCAGCTACCGCCGCCATTACCGCTGAGCTCAATATCAGCGCAACCTCCTATACTGGCGCAGAAACCCTCTTTAGGCGGTAACTGGGCGCAAAGCTTGCAGCGCCTTACTGAATTTCTAGGCCATTATACCTTAATTGGCTGCGGAGTTCTGGCACTATAGTATTGAGACATGACAGAAAGGAAGAAAGTAAGAAAAAAAGAGAGAGAGAGATAGATAGATGGATAGATTGATTTGCATTTATATAGCTCCTTGAATAGGCCAATGAAGTACTGTTCTTTAACGTTTTGACATATGTAAATGCTGCAGCCAATTTACACACAGCAAGGTCTCACAAACAGCAATAAGATAAATCACAAGATAATCTGTTTTGGTGATGTTAGTTGAAGATAAATGTTGACCAGGAGACCAGAACTCCCCATCTCCTCTTTGAATAGTGCCATGGGATCTTTTAAGGCCACCTGAGGGGGCAGACGAGACCTCGGTTTAACATCTCTTCCGAAAGGTGGCACCTCCGACAGCGCAGCACTCCCTCAGTACTGCACTGAAGAGCCAGTGTCAAACACAGACAAAGACATTATTATCTTAATTAGCTGCTGTCCGGTAGTTATTTGTCATTCTATAAACCTCCTGCACAGATCCGATTCACCAAGGATACATGACTGTTGCCAGGGAGATTGCCACACAAGGTCACAATGATATTTTTGGTATCTCAAACTGCGTGCAGATTCATAAAATGAAAGTTGCTCCATTATAGTAGTTATACAGATGGACACATGGATTGCAGCCCATGGAAGCCAAGGTTGGGAGGGGGGATTTGCACTGCCAGCAGGTTTCTGGCTGGAAACCAACTGGTTTCAGTTGGTTTCCTGACTACCCGCGGCAATTTTAACTGCTGGGCCTCATCAAGCTGCTGCCGGTTCACTTCCTGCCTGGAATGGGCGGGAAGCAGCTGCCAACCCCTGGAAAATCAATCGACCCTTGGCCGCCCGCTCGCCAGCATTCGGGAAAGTTTAATGCTTTGATACCCAGACTCAGTTCACCATAAGGAGCACATTAAATGATGGTGCACAGTATGATGCACTTTGGTGTAGAACTAGGCCTACTTTTAGCCCAGCTAAGATGGTGCCAATCAGCAACGGATATCAGTCACCAATTTATGGCTGGTTTAAATATATAGGGGGAAAAATTCAGTTGTTTGCGCCTCCTGTTAGCGCCTTAAGAGGGCGCTATTGGGGCGCAAAGCAACTAGCGCCCGGGCGCGGCGATGTTTGCGCCGCTCGCGAAATTAACTAGACATTTTGCGGCGGCGCTAAACACTACCGCCACGATCTCCTGCGCCGGCAGTTTGTGACGTCAGTCGAGTGCGCAACGCCCCGTTAGCGCCCCGGACCGGATATTGAGTGGCGCCCCCTGCCTTACCGCCTGCCGCTAGCAACGACAGGTTGAGGGGAGCGTTTTGCTGTCAGAAAGGGTCTGGGGGAGCGCTATTTAAAGGCGACCGCTTCCTGCCTTTTTTTGTCGGTGACATTTTTGCACCACGCATTCTGAGAGAGAGAGAGAGAGACTTCTGGAGAGATTCAACGCTGTGCGAAGGAGTTTTGTGTACTGAGCAGCACTTTGCAGGTTTATTTTGATTTGCCCTTCCTTGCTTCACCAGCGCTCTGAGGTAGCGCCTCGCTCCTCGGCCTTTAGCGCCTTAAGACAGGTGTGAAGCGCCTGATTTAGCGCTCCAATCACCTCCAGGGGCGATAAAAGCCAAGTTTGCTGTCAGAGGCGATAATTAGCACCAGGCGCTAAACTTTGCGCACAGCCGATAATGGCGTCCCAAACGGGGCGATACTGAATTTTCCCCCCATATAATCCCAGCCCATCTTGTTCAAGCCTATGTTTGTATTAATGATTATAAATACAACACATGTACCACCTGCATTTGCTTTATTTCAGGATTATTAGAAAAAGAACTGAACATTACCATTAATACTCTGCCCCTCCCCACCCCACAACCAAAAAGGTTCTGTCCAATTTAAAAGAGACAAAATTGCATCGCAGTGCCAAATTTCCCCAGGTGATTATTTTATTTATTGGCACAGAAAATATGCTCAGAAGTGTGATCGTTATGTAAGGCGGCTGCAGTTTGCTCCACAAATTGTCATAAAGTAAATGAGAAAAGATGCTGCAAGCTACTTGCATGATATTAAAAGTCTGAAACTAGAAGTTTTCACAAGGCATATTCCACTTGTAACTGGGCGATTTGCAACAAGAATGAAAACTCGGGGTGCGAGATAAAATGGAGTTAAATATTTATGTTCAGTTTGGGTGGTAAATGTATAGAAGTTTATGCTATAATAAAATATATTATGGATTTATGCTACAAATAAGTCATGTTGCATAATTAAAAGTTCATAGTTACAACAGGTTACTATCATCAGAAACACATCATCAGTGAGAATGGAGATTAAAAACCTCTACCTTACCCACAGTGCAAATTAAAAAGTGCAAAGAGCATCTTAAAACTACGCAGAGCAGCTCGAATGTTGTTATTGTCTCTAAGTTAGAATTTCTTTTTTTGCTCTACAATTTGCATAGGTTGGTGGTTGGCTTATTTGGAGACGGGAGTCTTTGAATCTTTTTTTCCCCCCCCTTGTTTCCTTCAGACTCGGATGTCACTGGGGAAGGATAGCTTGGAGGCACCTCGAAGCTTCTCACAGCTGGTGGTCACAGACCTGGACTAATTCAGGGCAGCGCTGTTTAATTAAACCGCAGCCCAGTTGTTTCCCTGGTAAAATGAGTGTGGGAAGGGAATGTGTGTCAAAAGAGACATGCTCCTCGCTGTGTGCGCTTATTGTCATACCAGGCCTAATATATTGTGGGAATTCCCAGAGCTCAAATGATAACAGTATTAAAAATGCCACATAAAAGAGGCACACCACAGCACAGGTTACTGTAGCTCTGAATTGCATTAGTCTGTCCCATTTATTTTATTATAGCTGTATTCAATGTGCCATAAGTGCATTAAACTCTTTTCATTCTGCCGTGGAGCGTTTATTGTTTACCTCAAATTAAGTGTCTTGCTATTTTTTGTTTTTTGTTTTGGACTCTTAAGTTTGGACTTGCACCTAAAACGAAAATAGAATTATTGGGCAAAGAACATAAAGTACAGTTGACAGTTTTTGTTCCAAAGGAACTAAAAGATCTTATGAAAGCTGACAGCCTAGGTGGCGAATTTCTCAGCAGCCGCAATCGCTTCTGTTCCATTTACTTGAAAATTCAGTTTGACTTGGCCGCACTCTAAATAAGTTAATTAAAGCTGAAAAATGTCCAAAATGTCCCCGGTTTTGAAAAGTGCAGAGCCGCTTTTGCAATGTACTTAATATGGATTATACCACATCAGGAATTGTTCATTACTTATCAGAGGAACGCTCTCCAATACTCAGCTTGGCAGGATGACAGCAAAGATTACAGTACTGTTCTGTCAGAAAACAAGAACTGATTGTCAGTGAAGAAATTGTTCAGAGTATCAATCTGCGCATCAGCCCTCCACACACTTTTGATAATGGTTGTGTAGAATGTTTCTGGCTAACAGGACTGAATGTATTGAATAATGTTTTAGTTACTTAGTAATAGTTTTGAAATAGTATTAATGGCTAAGTACAGACACTGTGAATTTTGTATATTCCCATTTTTGGTTAGCAATCGGTTCAGAATGACTGTATCACTGACCAGTGCAAACAACCTCTCGCTATTTACCTTAACACAATCCTTCATAATCCCAAAAACCTCAAGCCACCCTTAATCTTCTGAGTTCAAGTCTCTCTTTATATAACTATATAATAATCTATCAGCCAGGTAACATCCTAATAAATCCGCGCTGCATCTTTCCACGGCTTTTATATTCTCCCTATATTGGGTTCCCATAACAGCACACTGAATTCTAACTGTAGCTTAACTGAGGTCTTGTATAAGTTCAACATTACCTCTTTGCTTTTGTATTCTGTGCCTCTAAATACAAAACCAAGGATTCCATCGCCTCTTTTTTTAACCCTCACTACTTTCATTGCCACCTTTAATGTGTACCAAGATCCCTCGGCTCTTCTATTCCATTCAAAATCTTACCATTTAAAGTATATTTTCTTTCTCTGTTCCAAAATGTACGACTTCACATTCTTCTACAGTGAACATCTGCCACCTATCTGTCCATCTTGCTAGAGTCTGTATGTCCTCCTGCAGTCTTGCTCAGTTCTTGCCACAATATGTCATCCCCGCCCCGTCCAATCTGGTGTCATTGGCAAGTTTTGATATTATTCACTCAATTCCAAAGTCTCGATCAGTTATATGTACTTATATAGTAAATAAAAGCGGACAAACAGAGACTGCTGTGGAACACTACTCATGCCCACTAGGAACAGATGTAAGAAGTCACACAACACCAGGTTATAGTCCAACAGTTTATTTGAAATCACAAGCTTTCTGAGCGCTGCTCCTTCGTCAGGTGAAGTGGAGAGATGCATAAAGACACAGTTTATATAGTCAGAGAATAATGCCAGATAATTACAGGTATTGAGACTGCTCAAACCATTATACCTGGCAGAGAAAGGACACTTTTATCCCATCACTCTGCACTGGACTCAAACTCAAACCTGAAAGGAAAGTGTGCTAATCCACTGCAACACTCAATTCCTATGAAGAATGCTACTTCATGATCTTAAACAGGTAGCAAAGTATACTCTGTTATGACTTGGGCTTCTTCCTTACACTTTTGTCTGGCGTTTACAACTAGACAGTGGTTTCCATAAATAGACTGAATCTCCTATGAACGGAAACTTGTGTTCATATGGGGTTAGTGTTTAACAGTTAACCTTTAATCAAGGTATATTGCTCATTGGAGAATTACCCACCGTGTACTGCAGCTCTTTTCGAAAAGCAGAGTTTTGAGCCTTTAATGGAATCTGTAATGGCTCAGTGGTTTGTGTAGTTTAATATGCGAGTAAATACAGTGTATGAGTAATTTGAGACATGACATGTAGTGAGTGCATCTTACTTAGGGGAAACAGGCAGCGATGGAACCTATGGTTCCCAAAGCTCTCCACCACTGGGGTTTTCCTCACCTCATGTCTGGGTGTGTTGTAAACTGTTCGATAGAGGTTGATTGCTGTGATAAGTCAACAACTCCATTATCGTTGTATCGTGTGATGACCAGGATGGTAGATGGCCTGTGGTCTTCTTTCATCTAAGTATGCTTATTTATCCATAACTGTTATGTCTGTGTGTTGTCATAGTCATAGAGTCATAGAGTTTTACAGCACAGAAAGAGGCCCTTCGGCCCATCGTGTCTGCGCCGCCCATCCATTCCTGTCCAGTCTAATCCCATTTTCCAGCATTTGGTCCATAGCCTTGTATGCAATGGCATTTCAAGTGCTCATCCAAATGCTTCTTGAATGTTGTGAGGGTTCCTGCCTCTACCACCCTTTCAGGCAGTGAGTTCCAGATTCCAACCACCCTCTGGGTGAAAAAGTTCCTCCTCAAATCCCCTCTAAATCTCCTGCCACTTTTCCGCCCATCTGACCAACCCATCTATATCGTCCTGTAGCCTGAGGCTTTCCTCCTCGCAATTTACCACCCCACCAATTTTCGTGTCATCTGCGAACTTACTGGTCATACCTTTTACATTCTCATCCAAATCATTTATGTAGATCACAAACAACAAGGGACCCAGCACCGATCCCTGAGGTACCCCACTGGACACAGTCACAAAAGCATCCTTCGATCATCACCCTCTGCCTCCTGCCACTCAGCCAGTTTAGGATCCAACGCGCCAAGGCACCCTGGATCCCATGGGCTCTTACCTTCTTGACCAGTCTCCTATGCGGGACTTTGTCAAAAGCTTTACTGAAGTCCATGTAAACCACATCCACAGCATTTCCCTCATCCACCCCCCTAGTCATCCCCTCAAAAAATTCAATCAGATTTGTCAGACATGATTTACCCTTGACAAAGCCATGCTGACTATCCCCGATTAATCCTTGCCTCTCCAAGTGGAGACTAATTTTGTCCCTCAGAATTTTTTCCAATAATTTCCCTACCACAGATGTTAGGCTCACTGGCCTGTAATTCCCTGGTTTATCCCTGCTACCCTTCTTGTATAATGGTACTACATTAGCTGTTCTCCAGTCCTCTGGTACATCCCCTGTGGCCAGAGAGGTTCTGAAAATTTGTGTCAGAGCCCCTGCAATCTCCTCCTTTGCCTCCCACAGCAGCCTGGGATATATCTCGTCCGGGCCTGGGGATTTATCCACTTTTTGGCCTGCTAAAACCGCGAGCACCTCCTCCCTCTCGATGCTAATATGTTCAAGTATGTCACAGTCCCCTTGCCCGATTTCTATGTCTGCATCGTCTCTCTCCATAGTGAACACAGATGCAAAAAATTCATTTAAAACCCCGCCTACATCATCTGGCTCTACACACAGATTGCCACTTTGGTCCCTAATGGGCCCTACCCTTTCCCTGGTTATCCTCTTGCCCTTAATATACTTATAAAACATCTTAGGATTTTCCTTTATTTTGCTTGCCAGTGTTATTTCATGGCCCCTCCTCGCCCTCCTAATTTCTTTTTTAAGTATGCCCCTGCACTTTTTATACTCCTCTAGGGCTTCTTCCGTCTTTAGTCTTTTGTAACTGCCAAAAGCCCCCCTTTTATTTCTAATGCATTTTTGTATATCCCTTGTCATCCAAGGTTCCCTTTGCTTGTTGGTCCCACCCTTGACCTTTACAGGAACATGTTGGCGTTGTACTCTCTCTATTTCCCTTCTGAAAGTCTCCCACTGTCTTGATGTGGATTTTCCTATAAGTAGCTGCTCCCAGTCCACTTTGGCCAGATCCTGCCTTATCATATTAAAATCGGCCTTCCCCCAATTTAGAACCCTTATTTCCGGGCCGTCTTTGTCTTTTTCCATGACCACCTTAAATCTCACCGAATTATGGTCACTGTCGCCAAAATGCTCTCCTACTGACACTTCCACCACTTGCCCGGCTACATTCCCCAGAATTAGGTCCAGTATCGCCCCCTCTCTTGTAGGACTTTCTACATGTTGGCTCAAAAAGCTCTCCTGGATGCACTTTAAGAATTCTGCACCCTCTAAACCTTTCACACTCTGACTATCCCAATTAATATTGGGGAAGTTGAAATCCTCCACTATTATTACCCTATTATTTTCGCACTTTTCTGAGATTTGCCTACATATCTGTTCCTCTATCTCCCCCTGACTGTTTGGGGGCCTATAGTACACTCCCAGCAAAGTGCTTGCCCCCTTTTTGTTTTTAAGTTCTACCCATATGGCCTCATTAGAGGAACCCGCTAATATATCATCCCTCCTTACAGCAGTAATTGACTCCTTAATTAATATTGCAACACCCCCTCCCCTTTTACACCCCCCTCTGTCTCGCCTGAAGATTCTATACCCCGGAATATTGAGCTGCCAGTCCTGACCCTCCCTCAACCATGTCTCCGTGATAGCAACAATATCGTACTCCCATGTGTTCAACAACAACTTCAGTTCATCCACCTTATTTGCAAGACTCCTTGCATTAAAATAAATGCCTTCCAGCCCTGCCATATTCCCTTTTGCCTTCGCATATTTGCTCTGCCTTGTTTTTTTCTCTGTATTTGGCTGTAGATCACCCCCTGCTATAGCTCCACTCTGTACCCCATCCCCCTGCCAAGTTAGTTTAAACCCCCCCCAGCAGTGCTAGCAAACCTCCCCGCAAGGATATTGGTTCCCCTCTGGTTCAGGTGTAAACCGTCCGACTTGTACAAGTCCCACCTTTCCCAGAAGCAGACCCAGTGATCCAGGAAACTAAAGCCCTCCCCCCTGCACCATCCCTTTAGCCACGCATTCATCTGTTCTATCTTCCCATTCCTATACTCACTAGCACGTGGCACCGGGAGTAATCCAGAGATTACAACCTTTGAGGTCCTGCTCTTTAATCCTTCACCTAGCTCCCTAAATTCTTGCTGCAGGACCTCATCCCTCTTTTTACCTATGTCGTTGGTACCAATGTGGACCACGACCTCTGGCTGTTCACCCTCCCCCTCCAGAATGCCCTGCAGCCGCTCAGTGATATCCTTGACCCTGGCACCAGGGAGGCAACAAACCATCCTGGATTCACGTCTATGGCCACAGAAACGCCTATCTGTTCCCCTTACTATAGAATCCCCTACCACTATTGCTCTCCCACTCTTTTCCCCCCTTCCTGGGCAGCAGGAGCACCCCCAGTGCCAGGAAGTTGGCTGCTGCTGCCTTCCCCTGGTGAGTCATCCCCCTCAACAGTATCCAAAGCGGCATACCTGTTTGAGAGGGGAATGGTCACAGGGGTCTCCTGCACTACCTGCCTGCTTCTATTGCTCCTCCTGGTGGTCACCCATTTCCTATCTTCCTGTGCAGCCCTTCCCTGTGGTGTGACCAACTCACTAAACGTGTTATTCACGAACCTCTCAGCATCGTGAATGCTCAACAACCCATCCACCCGCAGCTCCAGCGCCTCAATGCGGTTTGCTAGTAGCTGCAGATGGATGCAGATGGATATTGAGAATTAATACACAGACCACAAGAGTAAAAATTAACAGGTCTTTACTAGTCGAAGGTCAGGGCGGAACTGCCCAATAAATCATTACACAGCACTTATATACTGGTGTGGTCACCACCGGTATTACCGTATACAGCAGCCAAGATAAAGTAGTGCAACCCCTAAAATAGTTCTCTTAAAGGTGGAACGGTTACATACACTACAATCCTCCCTTTTTAGCTTAACAGTATATGTTTCCCATTAAACATAACATCATAACATATATACACAACTTCATGTAAAAACAGTTCACAGATTCAGTCTCTGCGGTGGCGCCTCCTGCGCTCCCTGACTCGGTCCGGATAACGCCTCGGTGGTGTAGTAGTTTTCGATGGTGTAGTAGGTTCTTGTTGCTGGGGTGACTCATCTAATAGTCCTTCACTGGACTTAACAGCTTGAACTTTCGTAACTTCAGAACCAGCATTGCTGACTTCTAAAGGCTCGAGTACCTTGGGAAGTTTTTCTACTTCCAGACTGATTTGGCTCAGTTCGGAGGGACCACGTGCGTGACCTGGTAGGGGTGATAATGGTTCAGATGAGTCATCATCTTCTGCTTCTTCTCTATTGTCTTCTATTTCCTCCATGCCCAGCTGGACGTTAGCCAGCTTTTGTTCCAAATCCAGACATCTCTCCTGAAGAGACTTCCTCATGTGTTCAGCTTCATCCAGCTTTTTCTGGGCTTCCTGCAAGTCTTTTACTAATGACATCATTTGTGATTTCAATACTTCAACTTCATTCGGAGATTGATGGTTTGGACTATTCAATCCCTCTACTGGAGCAGCTGTTTCAATAACTTTTGAGAGCTCCGAACCCCTATCCTTTGAAGATTGAAGCTCGTGTTCAAGTTTTTCCAATTTTAGAGTCTTGTCCCTCAGCATATGAAGGAGTTGGCTGACCGTTAACTCTTCTGACATCAGACGTTTCCCAGTATCGCCGTCATGTGTTTTTGACGTATAGGCTGCAGGGCTGTTTGTAACCTTGCACTGGGGCTCCTTTGTTGCTTTTAATTCGCCATCATCCGCAGCCTCCACCATTCGAATTTCAACAAATGAATCGTCCGGTGATGCTGCACCCAACTTCAGTAGGAGCTCAGAATTCATGGCAACCAAATCAGCCTTTTCTGCCTGCAACCTGCTAACAAGCGCCTTCAGTTGCTGAACATCTTGCTCCACCAGATTAGAGCACGCACCTTCAGAAACCGAATCAGCTTTGATTCGTTTGGCCTCCTCGCGCAGACGGTTTGTGTGTTCCTGCTCCATTTTCTCCATCAGCTGCTTCTGCTGTCTTCCCAGATTCTCCAACTCTGTGTCAAAGAACTTTTTCTTTTCATTCATCTCTTGCTCAAAACGGCGAATCATTTGTTCTACTTGCTGTTGTAGTTTGAAATGGAGTTGAGTCCGAGCCCGGTGTTCCTCAGAAATGTGCATGTCTGTAGACTGTACAGACTCAGAATTCTCTGTCAAACTATGTTGTTGTTCAGTGGGATTCTGTTCTGATACTTTGTTCTCTTCTGAAGCATTTATGCACTCCTTCGTTTTTCCATCATTAGTCTGCAAATCCATTTTAGACTTGTCTTTTGCACATGGGCTGGTCTTACCATCATCAGTTCCAGAGTCTGAGCTGATTGTCTTCACCGAGTTCTCACTCTCTGCTTTGTCACTGTCACTGCTGCATATGCCCTCATCCAATATTCTGGACAATCGTGCAGGTTTGACAACTTTTCTTTTTCCGGAATCTACCATCATTGCTTTTAGGGAGTGCCAGTCCATATTTATTTTCCTGATCCACTCCCGTCCCAGAAGTGGTGGACCTCCCTCAGGTAGCACATATAAGTCCATTCCTTGGTGTTCTTTGCCATTGTGTCTCACCTTGACTTTTATCTTTCCGATGGGGTATACTCTTTGCCCCGTGTATGTCTTCAAGACAATCTCGGTATCTCTCAAGGGTATATGTGAGAATAGCCGCTTGTAGTCCCTTCGGTTTATGACTGTTAGGGCTGATCCTGTGTCCAATTCCATTTTCACTTGGACTCCGGCTATCTTGAGCGTGACCCAGATAGTTTGTAGGTCAGCTTCCTTACTCACATTGTGAATTCTCAGACTACCCAGTTCCTGGTTGTTGGAGTCTGAATCCGAATTCTGTTCATCCGAACTCTTCTCAGCCACCTTATGTACCTTTCTGCACTTTTTCTGCGGTGACTTTTTGTTGCTGGTCTTCTTTCCTGACTGGCATACTTTAGCTATGTGACCAAGCTTGCCACATTTTCTACATTCCTGTTTTTTAAACCAGCATTGGTTCTGGTCGTGTGTCGTCTTACCACAACGATAACATTTCGTTGTACCCAAAGCCATTTGATCTATGCTGAGTACTGCTGCCTTCAGCTGCATTTCTGCAGTGCCTCTCGCTGCGGCTTCGTGCGATGCTGCAATAGTGACAGCCTTATCAAGTGTAAGATCATTCTCTTCAAGTAGCCGCTTTTGTGTTCCTTCTTTCGACAATCCGCACACGAATTTGTCTCTCAGTGCCTCTGTCAGACTTTCCCCAAACTGACAGTACTTCGCTAGCTTACGCAGTTCAATTAAGTACTCTGCGTTGCTTTCCTCTTTCAGTTGCGTTCTCACATAAAATTTAAATCGTTCCGCTAACATCAGCAGTGTGGGGTTCAAATGATCCTTCAGGACAGCAACAATATTAGCGAAAGTCTGATCCGTCGGTTTAGCTGGTGATAGAAGATGCTTCAATAGCCCGTATGTCTTTGCACCCATTGAGTTTAGTAAGGTTAGTGCTTTATCTTCATTTGATATTTTATTTGCCTTACAATATATCTCTATGCGTTCTACATACGTGGCCCAATCTTCAACATCGGGATCGAAATCGTTGATGTTATCATGCTTAGGCATCCTCGCAATCTTCTTGAGAAAACACAAAGAAATTTTTCTTTAACTTTTTTTTTTTACATGGCGGTTTCCCGCGCTTGTCTTCTTCCCCGCCTCCGAAAATGGCGGTTTCCCGCGCTTGTCTTCTTCCCCGCCTCCGAAAATGGCGGCTTCCCGCGTTTGCCTTTCTCCCCCGCGGGCTGTCTCTTGTCACTCCCGCTTGCTCGGTCTCGGTCTCCCTCGCTCGGTCTCCCTCGCTCGGTCTCGTTCTCCCTCGCTCGCTCGGTCTCCCTCGCTCGCACGGTCTCCCTCGCTCGCTCGGTCTCGTTCTCCCTCGCTCGCTCGGTCTCCCTCGCTCGGTCTCGGTCTCCCTCGCTCGGTCTCCCTCGCTCACTCGGTCTCTTCTCTCTCTCGCTTGCTCGGTCTTGCTCGCTCGCTCGGGCTCTGTCTCTCCCGCTCGCTCGGGCTCTGTCTCTCCCGCTGGCTGTAACGGCGATTGCCGTATTGCTACGTTCGCCCTCCCCAGCAGTTTTCAATCGTGGCTCCCAGCCCCTCTTGCAGTCCGGTCCTTCCCCCCCGGCTGCGGCTGAGTTCTCCGCGGTTTTTTTTTAAAAATTTATTTTTTTATTTTCTCCCGCGCAAGCGGTTCTCGAATCGTGCCTCCCAGCCCCTCTTGCAGTCCGGTCCTTTCCCCCCTGGCTGCGGCTGAGTTCTCCGCGGTTTTATTTTTGTACTTTTTCCCGCCTTACGCTGACCCGGTCGCTGCGCCTCGTGGCCTTGGTAGCTGCCCGGCCTTTTTTTTTTTTTACCGGTCGCGGTCGAGCTTGCTCTCGACGCTGTTGCGTCTCCCAGCCTGCTTGCAGCCCGGTCTCTCACACCGGCTGCGTTTGCATTCGCTGCGGTCTCTCACACCGGCTGCGTTTGCATTCACCGCGGCTTCCGTGCCTTACGCTGCCCCAGTCTCAGCGCCTCTGGCCCCGACTTCTGTCCGGCTCTTTTCCCCGGCCGTGGTCGAATTCTCCGCCCTTATATCCTCCGTTTTTCCCTCCCCTACTTCACAGTCAACGTGGCCGACTCGTTGTTCGTCGTTGATCGGCTTACCCACCACCGTGATAGAAGGGATGATCCTGCCTGTTGCTGATGGAAGGCTTCGTGTTAGAATTCTTCCGTTGCTCTGCAGACTCGAGTCTTTTCTCAGCAGAATGATGAGGGCGGATGCCTCTTCTCGACGTCCGTCAAACTGCCTTGGATAGTCTCTGCCGCAGGGTAAGATCGTACTCGTCGCCACTGTTATGTCTGTGTGTTGTATTGAGAATTAATACACAGACCACAAGAGTAAAAATTAACAGGTCTTTACTAGTCGAAGGTCAGGGCGGAACTGCCCAATAAATCATTACACAGCACTTATATACTGGTGTGGTCACCACCGGTATTACAGTATACAGCAGCCAAGATAAAGTAGTGCAACCCCTAAAATAGTTCTCTTAAAGGTGGAACGTTTCCTTACACTACAATAACTCTCATCACAGAAACCACACAGTGCAGATAGAGGCCATTTCGGCCCATCGAGCCTGCACCGACACATATCCCACCCGATCCCTGTAACCCCTACATACCCCACCCTATCCCCGTAACCCCACGTATTTAATCCCCCTAACACTAAGGGTCAATTTTATCATAGCCAATCAACCTAACCCGCACATCTTTGGACTGTGGGAGGAAACCGGAGCACCCGGAGAAAACCCACGCAAACACAGGGAGAATGTGCAAACTCCACACAGACAGTCACCCGAGGCCGGATTCGAACCCGGGTCCCTGGCGCTGGGAGACAACAGTGCTAACCACTATGCCACCGTGCTCTCTTCGCAGAGGTCTCACTCACTCTGTAACCAAAATGGAACAGCATTACTTACTCTTCTTCTTCTTAGGCAGTCCCTTGGAACCGAGGATGATTTGCTTCCACATTAAAAATGAGTTCTCAGGTGACTGATGAGTCCAATGCGGGACCTACAGTCTCTGTCACAGGTGGGGCAGATGGTGGTTGAAGGGGCGGGTGGGTGGCGCGCTTGGGTTGATGTGCGCTCCTTGCTGCTGCTATAGAGGGTGTGGGGTTCAAACTCCAATGTGGCTGGCCTCAACTCACTTGGAGATCAGTTACAGTCAACAGTGAGGCCAGGATTCCGAGAAGTTGACAGATTCCCACTGCTCTGTTCTCAGACAGGGCAGCGGACATGGTGAGGAGATGCCCATGTTGTTGTTGTCAATAAGCAGTAGCAAAGATGCAGTTTTACCATCCACCTATAGCGGGAAAATCGTGCTAACACCAACACCACTGTAAGTGGTGGGGTCTGTATCAGCAAACTGTTTCTTATATAAAAGATATTGGCCCAGCAATTCGGGTCTCCACGGGTGAGTACGCACGGGGTACTCACCCGTAGGCCCAGTGGAAGTGCCGGTTTCCTGCATGCACTGCGCATGCGTGGGAAACTGGCACTTCCGTTCCTCTGAACGAAGAGGTTCAGAGGTCGAACGCGTGCGTGGGAGAGGCTGCGCGTGCGCATCGAACTTTGTTTTTTTTTACAGGTTTTCCTGGGAGGGTAAGTGTAGAATTTAGAAATGTAAAAAGCAGGCGTAAGGCCTGCTTTTTACAAGGTAAGTGGTGAATTAATTAAAATTAAAACATTTTTTCCACAGGTTTATTATTTTTAAATACTTTAAAGCAGGTACGTTTATTTTTAGCCCCGTTAGAAAATAAAATTATTTTTTTCAAAAATTTAAATTATTGTTTAAAATAGTTATTTCATGTAATTTATAGTTTATTTTAAAAATGTGATGTTTTAAAAAAAAATTATTTGAAGATTTAGTGCTATTTTGGGGCCGTAGTATTTATAAGTCTTGACAGCACTTCCTGTCAGACTTATGAATGAAGCATTCCCTGCTCCGATTGGCTCCCCATGGTCCACGTGATCCCAGGGGACGCATCGAACTAACTGCGCCCCTGGGATACGCAAGCACTGCGCGCCGGCAGCTGGACCAGGCCCCGGATCGGAATCCCACGGGGGCCCAGAGCTCAACGGCCGGTGCACAAGGTAAGTGCAGATCGGGGGCTTGCACCCGCGGGGAGCCCCCGACCCGAATTTCTGGGCCATTTAATGATGGACCGTGGCCAGAGCCTACAACTGTACTGTGACAGTTGAATGGGAAGAGTTGACATAGCAACTTACAAGGGTAAATGTTGACACAAAAGCTTGACTACAAATTGTGGTAACAGGGAATGCACACCCTGCACAAAATTTTTAAGAATATATAGATGCAAACCGATATTTTATATTTTAAATTTACTATTTAAAAGTGTTGCTCCAGTCATGTACTTTTTATTTGAAATGCCTGCCCATAGGTACTTACATCACCAGATCTGCAGACAGAGGAGCACCTACCTCACACTTTGGCAGAAGATTAACGCAAGCAGAGGCTGCTGTTCCAAAAAGGAAGCAGGCACAGGACACCGCTAACATTTTCTCCTTTTGTACATTTAATACACCCCAAAGGCACAACCTGCCAAGAAATGGAGCAATAAACTTCTATGTTTTATCCAAAAAGTACCTGTAGCTTCCTATGGTTTATATGCCATTAGTGTAAGGATGTGTTTTTCCATTAATTGCGCAACATTTCTTACATTTATACTTAACAAATAAACAGCATAAAGCTGCGTGGGTCAGGACAGATTAAAACATGGCAGAAGCTAAGCAAGTCAACATTTATTGCTGACTGTCAGTTGTGGCATGGTGGGTAGCACTCTCGCCTCTAAGTTGTGGGTTCAAATCCCACTCCAGAGACTTGAGCACAACAGTCTAGGCTGACATTCCAGTGCAGTGCTGAGGGAGTGCCGCACTGTCAGAGGTGCAGTGTTTTGGATGAGACGTTAAACCGAGGCCCCGTCTGCTCTCTCAGGTGGATGTAAAAGATCCCGTGGCACTATTTCGAAGAAGACCAGGGTGTCTCGGTCAATATTCATCCCGCAGTCAACATCACTGAAACAGATTATCTGGTCATTATCACATTGCTGTTTGTGGGAGCTTGCTGTGCGCAAATTGGCTGCCGCGTTTCCTACATTACAACAGTGACTACACTTCAAAAAATAATTACTTGATTGGCTGTAAAGCACTTTGGGACGTCCTGAGGCCCTGAAAAGCACTGTAGAAATGCAAGTTCTTTCTTTTTTTATGTTTCTCTCCTATGCAAATGCAGGGAACTGGATCAGGGGAGGGAGCACAGTGCCTGAACTGACTGTGGGAGTGATCTATTCCTGGGGAGGCTGGCTTCTTTGGCAAATTATTGCACTGTGGTCACTGACACCTGAGACGCAGGCTGCTTGAACCTTCACCTATCCAGTTAACTCTTTATTTGTAGGTGATCCTTCTCACCTAAAGCTGCGACATCTCTTCAGTTTCTGGACAATATGTGCATGGTATATTTACTGCTGTTGCTCGCCTTTTGTAATAACCAACACAATGACACAAATCTCCTTTAAATGTGTTATGTGCATGAAGATGATTTTCCCTCCAAAAAAAGTAAAAGGTTAATTTGAATCTCACTCACCGGGTGGAAAACCATCTCGGCATCCTCCTGAGGGCCTCACCATCACAGAAGCCAGTCTTCGGCCAATTCAATTCACTCCACGTGATATCAAGAAACGGCTGAGCGCACTGGATACAGCAAAGGCTATGGGCCCCGACAACATCCTGGCTATCGTGCTGAAGATTTGTGCTCCAGAACTAGTAGCCTGTAGCCAAGCTGTTCCAGTACAGCTACAACACTGGCATCTAACCGACAATTTGGAAAACTGGCCAGGTATGTCCTGTCCACAAAAAGCAGGACAAATCCAATTCCGCCAATTACTGCCCCATCAGTTTACTCTCAATTATCAGCTAAGTGATGGACGGTGTCGCCGACAGTGCTGTCAAGCAACACTTACTCACCAATTACCTGCTCACCGACGCTCAGTTTGGGTTCCGCCAGGACCACTCGGCTCCAGACCTCATCCCAGCCTTTCTCCAAACATGGACAAAAAAGTTGAATTCCAGAGGCGAGGGGAGAGTGACTGCCCTTGACATCAAGGCAGCATTTGACTGAGTGTGGCATCAAGGAGCCTTAGTAAAATTGAAGTCAATGGGAATCGGGGAAAACGCTCCACTGGCTGGAGTCATACCGAGCACAAAGGAAGATGGTTGTGGTTGTTGGAGGTCAATCATCTCAGCCTCAGGACATCGCTGCAGGAGTTCCTCAGGGTAGTGTCCTAGGCCCAACTATCTTCAGCTGCTTCATCAATGACCTTCCCTCCATCATAAGGTCAGAAATGGGGATGTTCGCTGATGACTGCACAGTGTTCAGCGCCATTCGCACTCCTCAGATAATGAAGCAGTCCATGCCCGCATGCAACAAGAACTGGATGACATTCAGGCTTGAGCTGATAAGTGGCAAGTAACATTAGTGCCACACAAGTGCCAGGCAATGACTTTCTCCAACAAGAGAGGGTCTAACCACCGCCCCTTGACATTCAACGGCATTACCATTGCCGAATTCCCCACCATCAACATCCTGGGGGAGGGTCACCATTGACCAGAAACCACATAAATACTGTGGCAACAAGAGCAGGTCAGAGGCTGGGTATTCTGTGGCGAGTGTCTCACCTCCTGACTCCCCAAAGCCTTTCTACCAACTACAAGGCACAAGTCAGGAGTGTGATGGAATACTCTCCACTTGCCTGGATGAGTGCAGCTCCAACAACACTCAAGAAGCTCGACACCATCCAGGATAAAGCAGCCCGCTTGATCAGCACCCCATCCACCACCTTAAACATTCACTCCCTCCACCACTGGCGTACCGTGGCTGCAGTGTGTACCATCTACAAGATGCACTGCAGCAACTCGCCAAGGCTACTTCGACAGCACCTCCCAAACCTGCAACCTCTATCACCTAGAAGGACAAGGGCATGGCGTTTGGGAACACCACCACCTCCAAGTTCCCCTCCAAGTCACACACCATCCTGACTTGGAAATATATCGGCCGTTCCTTCATCGTCGCTGTGTCAAAATCCTGGAACTCCCTCCCTAACAGCACTGTGGGAGCACCTTCACCACATGGACTGCAGCAGTTCAAGAAGGTGGCTCACCACCACCTTCTCAAGGGCAATTAGGGATGGGCAATAAATGCTGGCCTTGCCAGCGACGCCCACATCCCAGGAACAAGCAAAATAAAATTGGGTGCAATGCCGGTTTTAACACCCCACCTGAGTACTCTCCAGTGGTTTCAACGGGGTGTAAAATCAAGCAGGGGGTGTATAAGCAGCGCTGCGCCCGATCCCAGCAGTTTCCCGATGGATGGGCTTGGTTACAATGGCCCCCTTTAAGACCAATGCAGTGGCCCTTTAATTCATCAACTTTCAAAAGTTATTTTTGTGTTGCAACGAGGCGTCTGCTTTTGCCCTTTCTGCTCATTCTCCTGGGAGTCTTCAAACGGCATTTCAATCTGCTCATCTCTTCACTTTGCCTTGTAATGCCATGTGAATGATTCGTTCAGCATTCTTTACTGCGACTGGTTGTGAAGCAGCAGCAAATTCATTCAATAAAGGTGACTGTGCACCAATTCCATGTGTTTGGAAGCTATTTTCGATTGGTTGATCCAACGCATTCATTTTTTTTTACAAATATTGGACTTACAAGAAAGCACAATTTTTTCACAATGCAAAGTAATTATATTAAAAACTGCTGACGTATGAAATTATGATATTGGTTATGGTTAATTCTGTTTAGCAATAAGCAGCTTTGCGGTTAAATAAACATCACATAAGGCAAAATGATTCTACTTTACAAAACCAAAAATGAAAATCCTTCAGTTATTGAGGAAGCTATATTAACTTAGAACTATGGGGGGGAATTTTCTGTGACCGGTGGCGGGTCGGTGGGAAAAACATTTTTTGACAGCAGGTCGGGACCCCGCTGTCAACCTGCCTTTCCCAAATGTTGGGTCTGTCAGCATTGAGCAGTCCCGACATGCAGCGGCAGGGGAGGCAATTCAGGTCATTATGACCTTGTTAACAGAGGAGTACCAACTATTTTGCACTCTCCTTCAGAGTTTACCAGGTCGCCCACAGGGTCCACATTGCTCAGGGATCATGTCTGTTCAGCTGGGCTGGAGTTGAATGGACATGGAATCATCTCGTTACTTGACAGCTGGAAATGTGCTATAAAAGCTCCCATCTCACAGCTGTTCACTTTCCAAGCTCAGAAGCTGTTGCTTACTGCATTTGGATGACAGAGTGAGCTTTATGCAGGTTGCAAGTGTTTGTAGCAAAGTCTCTATCCAGTGTCACTTCATTGGAACAACCTCTCTCACCATTGACAGATTGCTTCTGTCATCTCAAGTTCACCTGCCATCTATTACATCAGAATGGGTACGGTTTATACTCTCTCACCTTGGTCCTCAGAATATGACCACGATCAGCTGCAACACCAGTAGAACCAGGCACACCAGCAGCACCAACAAGAAAGCCAACCTTCCCCTCAACCATCTGATGCTGTGCAGGGCTGGACAGCACCGGAGGCGATACCCTAACATAGGGTATATAGGCAGAGGATGAGCTTCCTCAACATGACTGAACACCAGTGTCAAAGGAGGCTCACGCCAGGTTGTCGCAAACATTTGCAGATTGCTAGAGCAAAACCTGCAGCCCAGAGGAACGGGTGGACACCCCTTACCAGTAGCTGTCAAAGTCACCCTTGCCCTCAACTTCTTCATCTCAGGCTCCTTCCAGGGATCTGCAGCAGACATTTGCGGCATCTCGCAGTTGGCCGCCCACAGATGCATTACACAGGTCACCGATGCCCTCTTTGACAAGTCCGCCAATTATATCAACTTTTCCACTGATGAAGCCAGTGTTACTGAGCGAGTGCTCAGCTTTGCCGCTCTGGATGGCTTCCCACGGGTGCAAGGCGTCATCAACTGCACACAAGTGGCCATCAGGGCACCCCATCATCACCCAGGAGTCTTTGTCAACTGCAATGGCTTCCACTCCCTCAATGTGCAGCTCGTCTGCAACCATAGGAAGATCATCATGCATGTGTGCGCCAAGTTCCCTGGCAGCCGCCATGACTCTTTTGCCCTGCGCCAGTCCACTGTCCCTCAGCTCTTTGTACCTCCAAACAGACTTACCGGCTGGCTGCTTGGAGACCAGGGCTATCCACTGAAGACGCGGCTCATGACACCTTTGAGGAGGCCAAGAAAAGAGGCTGAGGAACATTATAATCAAAGCCACATCTCCACCAGAAGTGTCATAGAGCAGACAATAGGGTTGCTCAAAAAGCACTTCAGATGCCTGGAGAGATCTGGAGGAGCCCTTCAGTATGCACCAGCCAGGGTCTCCAGAATCATCGTCGTTTCGCTGCACGCTGCACAACATAGCGCAGCAGCGAGGATTAGAGCTGCATGAGGAACAAGGCGCAGAGCGCACAGCCTCTTCGAAGGAGGAAGAGCAGCATGAGGTGGAAAACGAGGATGAGGAAGATCTGGAGGAGCCGGCAGTCCAGATTCCCCCAGTATGTGACCACATTGCTGCCCACGAGGCCAGGGATGGCCTCGTCATGGCCAGATTTACTTAACTTTACGTAGCACAGCCATGTGGCTTGCACAAGCGTAGCCAGGTTGGCATCACGCCACAGCAACACCATAAAGCATTCCTACAATGCCCAAGCCATTCCTTTCATACTCATGACCATTGCGGGGGGGTGGGGGTGGGGGACGTTATGTCTCACCATTCACTGCAACTCACTGAGCCACTTCCAAAGGTGCACACAAACCTGTCCAAGAATGCAAAATGTTGAAAATAAAGATTTCAATGTTTGACACCACATTAACAGAAATTTTACATGAACATTGCATAAAACACCAAAGTGTCTACCCTTGTGTGTTGTTAGTTGGTATGATTGCATTAGGATGAGGGTGAGTGTGAGGGGTGCCTAGTGAGATGGGGAAGTGATAATGTAGATAGAGAGGGATGGGTGGAGGTGCAAGGTAAGTTGATGTGAGTAAGGATGTGCAAGAGTAAGGTAGGGAAGGCAGAGTGATGGGGATGTGATGAGTGGCATAGCAGGGTGAGGTTGAGTGTGGCTTTGCAGTAACGTTTCATGATCTACTGAGATCATTTGAAAGGCTTGCGTCACTGCAGCCTGGTCCTCCTGACAACATCCCTGCCTGTGCAATGTGCAACCAGGCTGCGTTGGTCTCCTGGGGTGGTCTCTTCCACCCATTGGAACAGAAGAGAACCTCCCTGCGTGCTCAGACTTCTTCCATAAGCATATGGAGGGAGTCATGGGAGAGCCTGGGTGCAGCTGTGCACCTCTGTGCAGTGCTTGTCAGTGTTTGCAGCACCTCAATGCTGTAGAACACTGACAGCACAAATGTCAAAGTAAATTTGCGCACGGTCCCTTTAAGGAAACCGGCTGATGACGCACCATCAAATGACATCATCAGACCCGCTTCCTTCAATTGGCCGGGAAACGCGCTGGGCGGGCTTAACAAGCCCAATCAGGGGAAGATCATTCTACACATTGGGCTGAAGCCAGCAGCGAGGCTGGGACCCGCCACCGACATCGCCCGCCACAGACCCGCCAAGGTCGGTAAAATCCAGCGCATGGTCTTTCAGATGAGACGTTAAACTGAGGCCCTGTCTGCTCTCCCAGGTGGATGTAAACGATCTCAAAGCACTATTTCAAAGAAGAGCAGGGGAGTTCTCCCCGGTGTCCTGGCCAATATTTATCCCTCAATCAACATCACTAAAAAATGCAGATTATCTGGTCATTATCACATTGCTGTTTGTGCAAATTGGCTGTCGCGTTTCTTACATTATAACGGTGACTACACTTCAAACATGCTTCACTGGCTGTAAAGCGCTTTGGGACCTCTTGTGTATGTTAAAAGTGCTGTATAAATGCAAGTCTTTCTTTTTTTACATCATTTTTAGTGATGTTATAAAAGAGAAAAAGGAACACATTTTAAAAAGACCACGAAATAAATTCAGCATGGATAGGGTTAAAGTTACTTTAAGGGTTTTTAAAGAAATGTTTTTTTCCAATATACTTACTGAGGTTGAGCAAAAGAATACCTTCAGATCTTTGTTGCATTATTCTTATCTTTCAAATCACTTTTCATGAACAAGATGTTATTTTCAACTTGGCAAAAAAATACTTCCTTTGTTAAGAAACATAAGACACTCATAAATGAATGTGTGTAAACTCCATGTAATATTAAAAGGTTTGCTTATTACATCTGTTTACAACTTCGAAAATATCACGGGCTTTCCACTTATACCACGAAATTGCTGCATTTGAAAATCCAATAAGTGCAGGACTGTCTATATTTCTTGCTTTCTCCACTTTGTATATCTTTGCGCTTTGTTTATTGAATTGTGTAGGTTATCAGCTTCTCTGTAAATCCCCCAATGGAACGTTTAAAGGCTGCCACGGAGAACTTCACCCTGGCGGTCTGTCAGGGGATTGCTGGTCGACATTGATTATGTAAAATGGGCCAGGGTTTGGACACTTTTCAGGTTCACAGATGTCGTGTTAGATCAATTTGCCGTACTTTCCTCGCTGATGGGTTTGTTGAAGCCTCGGAGAAGTATGTCAGTGTGTTAGCAAGCTATCCCCTCTCTTTCTGGGATTTTTAAAAAGATAACTAATGCTACAGCACAAATGCTTTAAGAAAACATCGAAGTCATTTAAATAGCCTGTATTCAAGAACCCGATTGGCTACATCGCTTTTTCAAACAGATATCAAAACATGTCTGTGAATCCTAGAGGATTATTTATTATGAATTAAAAGATCTTACAAGGCAATTTGAAAATCTACGAAGGAAGATTCATTTATAAGAATCGATTTCTATTCAATGCAGTATCTGACAAGGTTTTTCAATAGGGAACCACGGTTTAATACATGGTAAATATCTAACCCAGTCGTTCTCTGTCTGAGAACATGTCTACAGTGTCTCTGCCCATTCAGACGCTGTTGGTTCTTCCCGACTGCAGAGTCAAAAGCATCCCAAATGTCAATGGATTCCTCCGGGCTCCCCCGCTGCCAGGGCTGGTATGGTCCTTGTCTGCACTGAAGCAGCCCTGCCAGGGGGTGGTGACAGCTCTCAGATGCAAACAGGAAAATAAAGAGGTACATGACAGGGGCTGCTGTCTGACATGGACCTCAGCAGCATGGGACAGGTTGGGGGAGTGCACTCTGCACAGCAGGGGACTGGGAGAGTCGCCATTTATTCTGGTTGTCAGACAGACAGTCTTCGACTAACAGACAGGTAAAGACAGACAAAAAAATCTGCATTTTGTTAGGAAATGCACATACATATTGGAAAAGCGAAATACAAAGTGCTTTGTCTGACAAAGGGAGGGTTCCTGTTATAAAGACTATAGAGAACTGACAGCCACTTTTTTTCCTGCCCACCAGACATATTCAGACTTTTCAGGGTGACAAAATACATTCTTCATACCTCTCGTTCAAAAACTTTTTGTAGATAAAAATCACATAAGATGTGTTAGGATATTTAGATCAGTCAATTTGCCCGTGATCCCTAAATAAACAGCTAACTGAGAAGTTTTGCATGATTCAGATATTGGTTGCATAATAAAATATAATATTCTTTATAACAAAATCTAATAGCAATGCGGAGGTTCTGAATATTTTAGCATCCAACAGTGTGCTACATTTTATCGAGGCTGAACGAATAATTGTCCTTTTTCATTAACTCTATACAGCGATTATTCTTTTGGTAAGTATTCTGGTTTATTAATTACTTTTTTTACACTCGAGATCTGGCTGTAATGATTGAAATGAAAATGATGATTGTTAAGAGCTGTTTAGAGAAGTTTTGCAATGCAGATGATCCCATACAGTGCGAGCTGCAACCTTTCGTCTTTACAGAAAAGTTGAGAAGTTCATACTAAATAGAAATGTGTAATGTTCCAATACATTCAGGGTTCAGTATTCAAACATACATTAATGTTTGTGACCCTGACTTTTAATAAGAAACCGGGCAGGATAGGATTTTAGTTTTAAGTTGTAGCTGTCTTCAACTTTATTTTTTTAACATAGATTTTAAACACAGTACAGAATAAACATGATTTTCTTTTTAGAAAGGTTCAACAGGGTACTGAATTTGGATGATCAGCCATGATCTCATTGAATGGTGGAGCAGGCTCGAGGGGCCGAATGGCCTACTCCTGCTCCTATCTTCTATGTTTCTATGTTTCTAGATCAACCATTGCTGGTTTCTGGTTTTGTACAATTGTCATGTTTTGGGATTTATGACCTAGGAGGAATTTTTGGGCCTAGGAGGAATTTTGGTTAATTTTGTTGAGATGTTTTAAGTTTATAAATCACTGGTTAGACCTCAACTAGAATATTGTGTCCAATTCTGGGCACCACACTCCAGAAAGAATGTCAAGGCCTTGGAGAGAGCACAGAGGAGATTTACCAGAATAGTAACAGGGATGAGGGAATTCAGTTATGTGGAGAGACTAGAGAAGCTGGGATTGTTCTCCTTAAGCACACTCCACTCCCTTGCCCTCGACCTTCTTCCTTGCACGCCCTGGCATTTCATCTTGCCACTTGGCTGAGGCGGGTGTCCAAAGTGGAGGGCTCTCTATGTGGGAGTCCCCCCCCCACCGTTCCATTGGGGATCTGGCATGGAGGGTGTTGTATGGAGCAGTCATGTGCAGTAGGGTTTTAGGCAGATTCACGGACTCCCAGGCTTCCTGGAACTTCTGCGGCCTGGAGGAGTCTGTATTTCATGTCTACATGGAGTGTGAGAGGTTGCAGTCCCTCTTCCACTAATTCAAAGGGGCTGCTCCTCAACTTCTGGCTGCACTTTAGTCCCACGCTCCTGATCTTTGGCCACCCGGTGCAGAGGGAGCGGGCAGGTAAGAGGACCTCCTAGAGGGTCTGCCCTTGGGCCTGGCCTAGGTGGCCATTAACAGGTCCAGACAGAGCACAGTCGAAGGGGTCGTTCGACCTGACTGCCTGCCTCTTCTCCACGGTTCTTGTCCGTGCCCAGGTGTCCCTGGAGAAGGAGCACACTGCGCCCGCCGGTATGCTTGTGACCTTCCACAATCAGTGGGCACTGGAGGGACTGGAGTGCATTGTGCATGACGTGCCTCAATAACTCCAAGACTCGAAGTTAGCAGAATAAAACAAAGGCTTTTATTAGCAAAGAAAAGATGCTGGTGGCTGCACCTAGCTTCACCTGGCGTGCTGCTGTTCTACTGCAGGACAAGCCTGGACTTGTCTTAAGTAGGGCCAGGTATGGGCGGAGCCGACACACAAAGGGGGCGGTGCCCTATACACAATACAAGGTACAAACACCGGAGCAGGCAATACAATATATACAGTTAACTACAGAGTCTGATGAATGACATATTTCATCACAGTGCACACTGCAAATAATATTATGATTTAATTTGATACGCTTCCTTTGTTTTTATTTATCATTTGGATTTTATTGTTTGTGCTCCTTTAAATAAGAGGCACTTTTGTTAATTTGATTTTTGATTGCTCATCCAAATCAATCAATCAGAAGAGGAGGACTCCCTTCTTCTGTTTAGTGTTGACTAGTTTCAGAGAATTGCTCATCAGAAAAGCATATTTGGCCCGCTAACCTCGGAACTGAGAATGACTTGCTTCCACATTAAAAATGAGCTCGCAAGTGGCTGATGAGTCCAATGCGGGACCTACAGTCTCTGTCACAGGTGGGGCAGACGGTGGTTGAAGGGGCGGGTGGGTGGGGTGCTTGGGTTGATGTGCGGTCCTTGCGCTGCTTGCGCTTGGCTTCTGCTTGCTCTATTCTAACTATAGTTAGGCTTGCAATCGGCTTTCATCCAATGTGGATAGGCTGGCAGTGAAGCAAGACCCAAGCTTTAAACTGAGAGTGGCTGTGCCTATGTGCTGCTGGGGGTTTTCTTCATGTGGGTAAATCCATTGTGGTTCCTTCAGCCTTAGTCGGCTGTTTGAATGCTTTTGCCCCAGAAACAGTGCTTGTCCCCTTGAAAACCATTGCTTCAATTCAGGTGTTAAAAGGCAGAAAGGCAATCCAGGACAGTGAGAGGGAGAAATAGCACAGTGTGCGACAATGCCCTTTTAAACAATCCAGACAGGCGCCCTGTTGCTTCTCAGGGAAGGAACTTGTTGCTAGAGAACCTTTTTGGGGGTGGGGGGGGGGGGGGGGTGGGGGGTGGGATCAGAGATCACACAAGAGAACTCCCGACTTTACCCACATCACTTCTGGCTTTGGATGGCTAAACATGACGGTGCATAAATCTCCAAGCTAAGAGGCTAATGTGGTGCATTTTCAATTGTCTGGAATGCTTCCCTGCATTGCCCGGCAAAATACAGTTAGTATCTATGCCTTTGCCACGGACTCCTCCGCACTACCCCTTCTGTGTTAGGAGTGAATGAAAGAAAGAGGGATATGGGGGAGGTGAAGGGAAAAGGAAGGACAGTCAGCTTTCAAGTTTACAGAGCAAATAGAATACTGTACTGTGAAAAGTGCCCTAGTCCTTTATAATTCTCAGTTTCAATTTCAAGGTTAGAAAGTTATAGTAAAATATGTTTTTTAGTATAATATCACTGAGGCAATTAAAAATAAACGTTGATTCCTCGATGGTAATCTCGGTAAACTGTGAAACAGCTTAATTACAAAGGAAAACTGACGAACATAGGAACAAGGGTCGGCCATTCAGCCCCTTGAGCCTGTTGGTGATGCGGGTGGAAAACGTTAACAGGACATGCAGACATGTAAAAAAAAAAATTAATATATGATGTAAGAAATTAGAGCAATTTTGGAAGTCACAATCAGGTTACAAGATCAGCTCAGATGCAGAACAACCTTCAGCCTATTAGAGATATTTCTGCCAGAATATCAACCTTGTTTAATGTGGGAATTTTTTTTTGGAATTTGTTGTTCTATGCTGTGTTGCGGTTTCCCTGCTGGTAAACGAAGGCTGACAGAAATGGAGATGAACTAACTATTCCTCTGGTGCTTTTGTTTATACACGCATCCTTGCAGGCTTTTATGGTAGGTTGGGAACTCCGAGCAATTTGGTGGGATAATCACAAGGGGGTGTTAAAGGTGTTTGGGAACTGGCTGGCTGCAGGCAGGCAGAGAAATAGCTAGCAGCTGATGAGTGGCTATCTCTTAAAGTCACTGAACAGCAATGGAAAAGCAGAAATTCAGGCACAACTGGATGGAAAAGGAGGAAGGTAAAGTGGTTCCAAAAATCCACAGCCCTCCGGATGTACTCCCGCCATAACTTTGATGGAGAGTCACTGGAAAGGCCAGACTTTGGGCTGAGACTCTTGGGTATCCAGGTCCCGACCTTGTTCAAGAGTTACCACTCGGCTTTGTAAGAACTTCTGTTTACCCTTAAAGCCAGCGGTGTTATATAGAGGGGACAGGGCCAAGCCAAGGGCAGAGATTCCAAATGTTGGAGTTCCCACTTCCCCGGTCCCCGTCAGTTGACAAAGACAGGCGAGACCACGCATACCAGGCCATTGAACATAAGAATATAAGAAATAGGAGCAGGAGTAGGCCAATCGGCCCCTCGAGCCTGCTCCACCATTCAATAAGATCATGGCTGATCTGATCCTAACCTCAAATCTAGTATCACTGTACATCCCTCCCGAACCCATGTGATCTCCCGGGAGAGGTGAAAAACCAGATAAAAAACCCAATGGCCAATTTGGAAGAAAAAAAAATCTGGGAAATTCCTCTCCGACCCATCTAGGCGATCGAAACTCGTCCAGGAGATCACTCTGTCCCTATATTTTCTACAGTACTTACCTTCTGTAAAAGGTGATCTCCACCCCAGCCAGGAACAGGAATAGAACCATCTCCTGAAATCTAACACATAATTAGAACACAAGAAGTAGGAGCAGCACCAGGCTACACAGCCCCTGGGCCCGCTCCGTTACCCACAGGGCCATGACCGTTCCGAACATAGACTCATGTCCAATTTCCTGCCCGCTCCCCGTAACCCCTAATTCCCTTTACTTCTAAGAAACTGTCTATTTCTGTTTTAAATTTATTTAATGATGTAGCTTCCACAGCTTTCTGGGTCAGCAAATTCCACAGACCTACTACCCTCTGAGTGAAGAAATTTCTCATCTCAGTTTTGAAAGAGCAGCCCCTTATTCTAAGATTATGCCCCCTAGTTCTAGTTTCACCCATCCTCACCACATCCACCCGATCAAGCCCCTTCACAACCTTATATGTTTCAATAAGATCGCCTCTCATTCTTCTGAACTCCAATGAGTAGAGTCCCAATCTACTCAACCTCTCCTCATATGTCCACCCCCTCATCCCTGGGATTAACCGAGTGAACCTTCTTTGTACTGACTCGAGAGCAAGTATGTCTTTTCTTAAGTCTGGACACCAAAATTGTATGCAGTATTCCAGGTGTGGTCTCACCAATACCTTGTACAACTGCAACAATACCTCCCTGTTTTTATATTCTATCCCCCTAGCAATAAAAGCCAACATTCCATTGGCCTTCTTGATCACTTGCTGCACCTGCATACTAACTTTTTGAGTTTCGTGCACCAGGACCCCCAGATCCCTTTGTACTACAGTACTTTCCAGTTTCTTGCCATTAAGATAATAACTTGCTCTATGATTTTTCCTGCCAAAGTGCATAACTTCACACTTTCCAGTATTGTATTCCATCTGCCAAATCTCTGCCCACTTACTCAGCCTGTCTATGTCCCTTTGCAGGTTTTTTTATGTCCTCCTCACTCACTACTTTCCTTCCATCTTTGTATCATCTGCAAACTTTGATATGTTACACTCGGTGCCCTCCTCCAAATCATTAATATAGATTGTAAAGTGTTGGGGACCCAGCACTGACCCCTGCGGAACACCACTAGTTACTGATTGCCAGTCTGAGAACGAACCATTTATCCCAACTCTCTGCTTTCTGTTAGATAGCCAATCCTCCACCCATGCCAGAATATTACCCCCAATCCCATGATTTTTATCTTGAGCAATAATCTTTTGTGTGGCACCTTGTCAAATGCCTTTTGGAAGTCTAAATACACTACGTCCACTGGTTCCCCTTTATCCACCCTGTATGTTACTTCCTCAAAGAACTCAAGCAAATTTGTTAAACATGACTTCCCCTTCATAAAACCATGCTGACTTTGTCCTATTAAATTATGTTTATCCAAATGTTCTGTTACTGTCTCCTTAATAATGGACTCTAAAATTTTACCAACCACAGATGTTAGGCTAACAGGTCTATAGTTTCCAGCCTTCTGCCTACTACCCTTTTTAAATAAGGGTGTTACATTAGCAGTTTTCCAATCTGCTGGGACCTTTGCTGAGTCCAGGAAGTTTTGGAAAATGATTACCAATGCATCCACAATCCCTACCGTCACTTCCCTCAAGACCCTAGGATGTAAGCCATCAGGTCCAGGGGATTTATCCGTCTTGAGTCCCATTATTTTACCAAGTACCACTTCCTTAGTGATTTTAATCGTATTTAGCTCCTCCCCCCCAGAGCCCCCTGCTTGTCCAGTGTTGGGATATTCTTAGTGTCCTCTACCGTAAAGACTGATACAAAATAATTGTTCAGCGTTTTTACCATCTCCATGTTTCCCACCATTAATTTCCCGGTCTCATCCTCTAAGGGACCAACATTTACTTTAGCCACCCTTTTTCTTTTTATATAACTGTAGAAACTTTTGCTATCTGTTTTTATATTTTTTGCTAATTTACTTTCATAATCTAGCTTCCCTTTCTTAATCAATCTTTTAGTTATTTTTTGCTGTCTTTTAAAGACTTCCCAATCTTCTATCCTCCCACTAGATTTGGCTACCTTATATGCCCTTGTTTTTAGTCGGATACTATCCTTAATTACTTTACTTAGCCACGGATGGCCAACTTGAGTTCCAGGCCGAATCACGGCCTGGACCCCTTTTAAACTCTACCTCCACCCCTTGTCCCCCTTACAAAGAGGGCTGCAGATGCAGCTTAGGGATATTTCAGATGCTGGGGAGTGGACAGACTGACACTCCCCACGCCCCCCCCATCCCCAGCGGGCCACTCTTTGGCTGGACCTTCTGGCATCTCCAGATTCCCTAGATGTGGCCTGAGTGGCATGCATGTCCGCCATTGCCATGCAACAAAGCAGGGCACCTTCATCTGACCCCGGGCACTTGGGCAGGGTCAGCTGCGGAGATCCTGAGTGGGAGCAGCTCAACGGTTACCCCTGAGACCCAGCAGATCTACGTGGCCGGTATCGTTAACTGATGGGAATCATAGTCGCTTTGGAAACTCCGGTTCCAGCTAGTCCGAAGGGTTAGAATTGCAGCAAGTCAGCAGATTTTAAAGGCTAACGGAACAGTCATGTACTTGAACTACTATCTGAACATTTAAGTTATTTTGGTGGAATAAGATCCAAATCAGCCATCAAGGATAAGAACATAAGAATTAGGAGCAGGAGTCGGCCATACGGCCCCTCGAGCCTGCTCTGCCATTCAATAAGATCATGGCTGATCATTGACCCCAATTTCACTTTCCCGCCCAATCCCTTGATTCCATTAGTGTCCAAAAATCTATCGATCTCAGCCTTGAATATACTCAACGATTCAGCATCCACAGCCCTTTGGGGTGGAGAATTCCAAAGATTCACAACCCTCTGAGTGAAGAAATTCCTCCTCATCTTAGTCTTAAATGGTCGACCCCTTATCCTGAGACTGTGACCCCTGGTTCTAGACTCTCCAGCCAGGGGAAACAACCTGTCAATCCCCCTCAGAATCTTCTGTGTTTCAATGAGATCACCTCTCATTCGTCTAAACTCCAGAGGGTACAGGCCCAATCTACTCAATCTCTCCTCATAGGACAGCCCTCTCATCCCAGGAGCCAATCTAGTTTCTTCACTCAATCACAACGTTAGTTAATGGCCCAGAAATTCGGGTCTCCACGGGTGAGTACGCGCTGGGTACTCACGCGTGGGCCCGATGGAAGTGCCGGTTTCCTGCATGCACTGCGCATGCGCGGGAAACTGGCACTTCCACTCCTCTGAAAGCAGGGGTTCAGAGGTCGAATGCGTGCGCAGGGGAGTGTGCGCGTGCGCTTTGAACTTATGTTTTTTTTACAGGTTTCTCCGGGAGGGTAAGTCTTTAGAATTTAGAAATGTAAAAAGCAGGCGGAAGGCCTGCTTTTTACAAGGTAAGTGGTCAATTAATTAAAATTAAAACATTTTTTCCACAGGTTTATTATTTTTAAATACTTTAAAGCAAGGTAAGTTTATTTTTAGCCCCGTTAGAATATAAAATTATTTTTTTCAAAAATTTAAATTATTGTTTAAAATAGTTATTTCATGTAATTTATAGTTTATTTAAAAAGTGTGATTTAAAAAAAAAATTATTTGAAGGTTTACTGCTATTTTGGGGCCGTAGTATTTATAAGTCTTGACAGGTCTTCCTGTCAATACTTATGAATGGAGCATTCCCTGCTCCGATTGGCTGCCCATGGCCCACGTGATCCCAGGGGATGCATCGAACGAACTGCACCCCTGGGATACGCAAGCACTGCGCGCCAGCAGCTGGGCCAGGCCCCGGATCAGAATTGCACGGGGGCCCACAGCTCAACTGCCGGCGCGCAAGGTAAGTGCAGATCGGGGGCTTGCACCCGCGGGAAGCCCCCGACCCGAATTTCTGGGCCAATCTTTTTTTTTGCTGAACTTTCATTTGCAACATTCGGAATTTGCACTAAGTTAATATTCTATTTTGCAAAATTTGAATGGTGAATAATAAAAATGTCACAATTAAATGAACAAAGGGCTATTTATTTAAAAAAGTAATTATTTTCTGCCACTAGTTTAATTTACCCTCCCCGCCCCGTCTTCTTGGACCATCTAACATTCCCAGGAGGATAGGCTGCTTACAAGCCTGCTTTGCTTTTGATCTGAACCACGGGAGTTAGTCAAGAATGTCAGGGGTGACTCGTCCCTCCCTTCTGCTTGCTGTATCACCAACCTTATCAACTGGTACTGGAACTTATCCCTCAGAGCACCTTGGGTATGAACCCATGTCCTGCCTTCCTGTCGTACGGCTTATTCGTGTCTGTTTTACGTGTGACGTACATTCTTTTACTTGCAAAAAACTCTTAATAGACTGAGAAAATTGCGGACGTCTTTTGTGTTTACTGTTAATGCCATAATTGCCGCATTAGCTGCTAAAGGGGTTAACTAGAGGCCTCAGAGTATCTCTTAAGCTTTGACACTTCCTTACTGCCCTTTTTGTGCAATAATTCTCAAGAAGCTGATCAAATAGAGAAGAGCAATTATTTGTCTAAATCAATGAATTAAAAACTCTGCGCACAGCACCCGTATGCATTACAGCTGAGGAGCCAGAATTACACTCTGTCTGAGCCCCATCGGAGTTCAAGCACTAACAGAGGACACTGATGCTAAACCTGAAACTAGAGCCTGAAGTAGGCTGCTCTTCTCTTGTTGTCCCTTCTCTTGTCAAACCGCAGGGTCACACATTGTGCTTTCCGTGGGTCATGCGGGTCCTGTCACAAAGCTGCCTCTGTCTACCTACTGTACTTGAGACTTGTACTAGGCAGTAGAGCGTAAACGCTGAAGAGAAGTAACCAACCAAAAGGCTTTTAGTCACAATGCCTGCTGCTATCGGGGCAAGACAATCCAGGGGATCTCGTGGTGGTGTATATTTTCCATCATATGCATGAAAGAAGCTCTAATGGGCCTTGTTAGTCTCTTAACTAGCTTTTAGTGGCCTCTGAAATGGCTCATTATCAGTTCTATCTGTGTTTCCAAGATGTCTACCAGAATGTCATGGAACTCCGGCAATAGTTCTGTTTTTATTCTCCCAATCGGCTTGGAACTGATAAGGTAATTAGCTGGGAAACTAGAGAGGAAAACCATTGGCTTGCCCCAGAATTACCATAATGTTACAAAGATAAACTCCCTAATGTTCGGCTTGTGAGCTCAGACACCTGAACATCTTTAGTTTTGCTGCAATTCAACTGAACCTGGGCAGAAACTCATCCCTCTCAAACCCCAATAAATGACAAATTCGAGAAAAATTCCGACCATGTCTTCAGATCAAGTACCAATAGTGCAGTATTTTCATGTTGGATCTTTTTTAATCATCAAGACACTCCTTATTTATCAGCGTTGTGTTCACTGTATTTCTAATTATATTGTTTCACCAATTGAAAAGTGTCAGCTGTGGCTCAGTGGGTAGCACGCTCGCCTCGGAGTCAGAAGGTCCCACTCCAGAGACTTGAGCACAAAAATCCAGGCTGACACTCCGGTGCAGTACTGAGGGAGCGCTGCACTGTCGGAGGTGCCGTCTTTTGATGAGACGTTAAACCGTGGATGTGCTCTCTCAGGTGGACATAAAAGATCCCATGGCATAATTCGAAGAGCAGGGGAGTTATCCCCGGCGTCCTGGCCAATATTTATCCCTCAATCAACATCACTAAAACAGATTGGCCCAGAAATTCGGGTCCCTACGGGTAAGTACGCGCTGGGTACTCACGCTTAGGCCCAACGAAAGTGCCGGTTTCATGCATGCACTGCGCACGTGCGGGAAACCGGAACTTCCGTTCCCTTAAAGGAAAGGTTTCACAGGTCGAACGCGTGCGCCGGAGAGGTAGCGCGTATGCCTGGAACTTACGTTTTTTTTGCAGGTTTCTCTGGGAGGGTAAGTCTCCAGCAGTTACACTTTTAAAAAGCAGTCACAAGGCCTGCTTTTAACAAGGTAAGTGGTGAATTAAGTAAAATTAAAACATTTTTTCCACAGGTTTATTATTTTTAAATACTTTAAAGAAAGGTAAGTTTATTTTTAGCCCCGTTAGAAACTGTAATTCATTTTTTCAAAAATTTAAATTATTGTTTAAAATAGTTATTTTATGTAATTTATAATTATTTTAAAAATGTGATTTAAAAAAAAATTATTTTAAGTTTTAGTTATATTTTGGGGCTTATAGTATTTATAGTTTTGACAGCTCTTCCTGTCAAATTTATGAATGGGCATTCCCTGCTACCATTGGCTCTCCATGGCCCACGTGATCCCAGGGGACGCATCGAACTAACTGCGGCCCTGGGATACGCAAGCACTGCACGCCGGCAGTTGGAGGAGGCCCAGAATCCCACACAGGCCCACAGCACAACGGCCGGCGCACCAGGTCAGTGCAGGTCGGAGGCTTGTACCCGCGGGAAGCCTCCGACCCGAATTTCTGGGCCATAATCTGGTTATTATCACATTGCTGTTTGTGGGAGCTTGCTGAGCGCTAATTGGCTGCCGCGTTTCCTACATTACAACAGTGACTACACTTCAAAAGTACTTCATTGGCTGTAAAGCACTTTGGGACGTCCTGAGGTTGTGAAAGGTGCTATAGAAATACAAGTCTTTTTTTATTCTCTGCAAAGGTGCATCTCACTACAGAAGTCATAGCATTGACCAGTGGGATATGGACAAAGGACTGTGAAAGTAATTAAATACAATAGAAACCCTTACTCCCAGTTTTCACCTCAACAGAATGAACTAGCAAACTCAGTAGGCAGCACTCTCAGCTCTGAGTCACAAGGTATATGTTTGAGCCCTATGACAGGATTTAAGCACGCAATCTAGGCTGACACTCCCAAAAATCGAGCCCCTTTCACGACCTCCAGACGACCCAGAGCAGTTTACGGTCAATTAATTACTTTTGAAATGTAGTCACTGTTATAATGTAGGAAATGCGGAAGCCAATTTGCACACAGCAAGATCCCTCAAACAGCAATGTGATAATGGCCAGATTTTAGTGATGTTGGTTGAGGGATAAATATTGGCCAGGACACAAGGGACCAAGAGTGGTGGGGGAAGAGAAATAAGTAAAGATCAAAAGTTCACATGTTGACTACTTTCAGTATTACTACTACATGAATAACGTCAGAAGATTGAGAGGGGACCTCATAGAAGTGTATAAAATTCTGACAGGTCTAGACAGACTGGATGCAGAAGGAATGTTTCCCTTGGCGGGTGAGAACAGAACTAGAGGACATAATTTAAGGATAAGGGCTAAACCATTTAGGACAGAGATGAGGGGGAATTTCTTCACTCAGAGAGTGGTGAACCTGTGGAACTCATTGCCACAGAGGGCAGTGTACGCCAGCTCATTAAATATATTTAAGAGGGAATTAGATATATTTCTACGGGCAAAAGGGGTTAAGGGTTACGGAGAGAAGGCGGGGACGGGATACTGAATTAAAGGATCAGCCATGATCTCATCGAATGGCGGAGCAGGCACGAAGGGCCGAATGGCCTACTCCTGCTCCTATCTTCTATGTATCTATGTATATCCTAACATGTTAAAAACAGTCACTAAGCTCAAGAGCGATGATTTTACCACAAATGCTTTATCATAGCATAGAATTGGCCCAATAAACTTCATCTAACTTGCGGGTCAAAAGTTCTATTCAGATGTGACTGTTTAAAGAAATGTCTGCTCAAAACAACACCAAATTAATAATGGCCTGGAAGTTGCGGTCAGCAGTGAAGTGAAGGTGTTCGCCGCAGGCCCCGACATACACTTCACACAAGGATCTCGCGATCCCTGTGTCGAGAACTTCGGGTTTTCCGACCTTCAATTCAATTCAACGGAAGTTAATGGGGATTCCCTTGTGCGAGCTGCTGTGATGTCAACAGGCTGTCTAAGCAGCCAATCAAAAGGCAGAATGCTCACAGACAGTGATCAAGGAAGTGAGTAAGCCCTTAAAATAATAACTCTTAAAAAATGTTAGAGAGAGCAAAACAAAGATTGAGGCTCTCACGGGGAAAAGGCAAACATGAAATAAAGTTGGACAAACTTTCTTTTGAAACGTTTCTTAAAAATGTTTATTTTTTGTTAAAATGGACAAATTTCACACTGCACAAAATTTTAATTAATTTTCTAGGCCCGTAACATTTGTTTAGCAGTAATAATGCTGTTAAAACCCCAGTTACACCGCATCAACAACAACAACAACAACTTGTATTGATATAACGCCTTTAACGTAGTAAAACGCCCCAAGGTGCTGCACAGGAGTATTTTAAGACAAAAAATTTGACACCAATCCACATAAGGATAAATTAGGGCAGGTGACCAAAAGCTTGGTCAAAGAGGTAGGTTTTAAGGAGCGTCTTAAAGGAGGAAAGAGAGGTAGCGAGGTGGGCAGGTTTAGGCAGGGAATTCCAGAGCTTGGGACCTAGGCAACAGAAGGCACGGCCACCAATGGTGGAGCGATTATAATCAGGATTGCTCAAGAGGGCAGAATTAGAGGAGTGCAGATATCTCGGGGGGTTGTGGGGCTGAAGGAGATTACAGAGATAGGGAGGGGCGAGGCCATAGAGGGATTTGAAAACAAGGATGAGAATTTTGAAATCGACGCGCTGTTTAACTGGGAGCCAATGTAGGTCAGTGAGCACAGGGGTGATGGGTGAACTGGACTTGGTGTGAGTTAGGACACGGGCAGCCGAGTTTTGGATGAGCTCAAGTTTACGTCGGGTGGAATGTGGGAGGCCAGCCAGGAGTGCATTGGAATAGTCAAGTCTGGAGGTAACAAAGGCATGGATGAGGGTTTCAGCAGCAGATGAGCTGAGGTAAGGGCAGAGACGGGTGATGTTACGGAGGGGGAAGTAGGCGGTCTTTGTTATGCTGCGGATATGTGGTCGGAAGCTCATTTCAGGGTCAAATATGACACCAATGTTGTGAACAGTGTGGTTCATCCTCAGACAGATGAATCCCTTTGGGTCTAACTTTTAGTGGGGAATTTAACAGCGTAATTACAGCGGAAGAGCTGAAGTTTTCGTCAGTTTACCTGATTTGGGTGATTACACTGATTGCCGGCTCTGTGAGGTGGGGGGGGGGGGAGGAGGGGGTGCATGGTGAGCACAGTGCAGCCTGTTTTGGAGCTGTTAATGACAGACCGCAAGTTCAGGAGTTCCGCATGGGCCTGCACATTCGCCCTCATTCCAACCGCAAATTCTGGGCCAATAAGTCACTTACTTACAACTTCAAGAAGATAAGAAAAAGCTCCTTTGAAAACTAAAAAATAGTCATGCAGCATAATAGCATTGTATTTCAGAGCTGTCGGATGTACTCAGCATAAAGCATTCATAAACAACTTAGCATGTGATCTTGTAGTAATTGACTAGTGGGGGCTGCGTATTACTTCATTGATTTGTCAGGTCTGTTCTGACATTAATTACATAATTATTGGTGCAGAGTTACAATTTCAGCATGTATTAGAATGGCAACAAACGATTTGTGTTGGGGAGATATCTGAACTCACATTAGTTGATATTACATACCCACTGACAAAATAGGTTTCCATGGGATTTGATGACATGAGGTTTGAAATACTCGACAATACAACCTTGTTAATATTTATGGAGCTTTGGCATATATTGAGGGCAGCAAACAGTGGAGGCAGGTAATATGGGAAAATCCAATGGAGGATTAGATAAGTCTTTGAAGGAGTGGGCCTTTTTTTAATTCATTATGGGATGTGGGCGTCACTGGCAAGACCAGCATTTATTGCCCATGCCTAACTGTCTTTGAGAAGATGGTGGTGAACTTCTTGAACCGCTGCAGTCCGTATGGTGAATGTACTCCCACAGTGCTGTTGGGGAGGGAGTTCTAGGATTTCGACTCAACGATGATGAAAGAAATGTACATTGAGGGGTATTAGTTTTTGGGAGTAGCCTGTTGGATGTCAGAATGCTTTGAGATGCTGCACTCTCTTGTGTACCTATACTATTTAGCAGAGCAAAGTGTGGCTTTGTATTAATCATGGGGAAGAGAATCATCTTAAAACATTGGCACTCCACTGTGGAGGAATAGGCGGTTGATATTCTTTTTGCTAGAGACTAGAAGGAATCTGGGTTTGGTTGTTTTCACTACATATTGAACAGCCATATTGTCAAACATGCAGTATCCATTTTACAAGGCCAATATGCCAAGAATAAAATGATGGTGGTCTAGATATGTAAAATGACCGCTTGGTTGACATGCCTAAGTACTGCATTTTCCAAAGAAGGCAGTGCCAGTACATTGTAGTGGATCTGCCAACCTCTAAGAAAGTGGTATATGTTATCTTGCTGGCACCAACATATGGGGGGAAAATTCAGTTGTTTGCACCTCCTGCTAGCGCCTTAAGAGGGCGCCAATTGGGATGCAAAGCAACTAGATATTTTGCGGCGGCGCTAAACACTGCCGCCACGATCTCCTGCGCCGGCAGATCGTGACGTCAGTCGAGTGCGCAACGCCCTGTTAGCGCCCCGGACCGGATATTGAGTGGTGCCCCCTGCCTTACCGCCTGCCGCTAGCAATGACAGGTTGAGGGGAGCATTTTGCAGCCAGGAAGGGACTAGGGGAGCGCTATTTAAAGGCGACCGCTTCCTGCCTTTTTTTGTCGGTGACATTTTTGCACCACGCATTCTGAGAGAGAGAGAGACTTCTGGAGAGATTCAATGCTGTGTGAAGGAGTTTTGGGTACTGAGCAGCACTTTGCAGGTTTATTTTGATTTGCCCTTCCTTGCTTCGCCAGCGCTCTGAGGTAGCGCCTCGCTCCTCGGCGTTTGCACCTTAAGACAAGTGTGAAGCGCCTGATTTAGCGCTCCAATCACCTCCAGGGGCGATAAAAGCCAAGTTTGCTGTCGGAGGCAATAATTAGCGCCAGGTGCTAAACTTTGCGCACGGCCGATAACGGCGCCCCAAACGGGACGATACTGAATTTTTCCCCCATGTTTTTTATACTGTATTTACATCTGTAAAGGTTGCCCTTGCCTGGTGATCGGAAGCTCAGAATGTGGCAATTATAGGTCTCAAGGGGGATATCAGTGGTCATGTCTTGTTGGACTTGTTAGTAATACTGTTATTTAATCTTAAATTCAGGATTGAACTGAGCCAAAATTCAAACATTTGATAGTTTAGTTTGGATTTGGCTCAATTTTTATTTTCTAATTCCTGGTAAAACATTACACATGTTTGGAGAGTTACATACGCTCTTGTGTTACCAGAATTCATTTGACTGTAAATGCATGGGACTCGCATGTAGACCTGAAATAAAAACTGTACAGGATGCCAGTGATTGATTAGCTGGTGACGGTTCCTGTTATATTTGGTGACAGACTTGTATATTTACCAGTTTCCATAGACACAGCATTAGATTATCTTGAAATAACTGATATCCATAAAGAAGATAACAAACTAGAAGATTAGAAAAGCATAAATTGGTACCTCCTTTATATAAATAATATCAGGAAGGAAAAAAAACAAAATTGCAAAAGCAGGTGAACGTGTAAATATAATAGGAGGGCTGGTGGCTTTCCACTCTGCTCAATGTATGAACCCATTTATTGTCAAATTGAAATGGAGTACTAGACACAGTCGAAAACAAAAGTAGTTTAGAGACACAGCGAGGAGGTTATCAATCAGTTATGCAACTTTTTCCCTGCCTACACAATTAAGCAAAACAGTTCGAATTAAATGTCCACTAGGTCACAGGAGCTACACAAGAACCCAGGATTGTAGTCACTCTTAGCCAAAGTCCACAGAGCACAGGAAACTGGAGCAGAGAAACCAAGGTCCATTTCTAGCTCCACTACAAAAGTTAGGAGAAGAGAAAGACCAGTTCTAGAGTCAGAAGTCAAGCGAGACCTACTTATTGGGAGGCATGGTTACCAACTATCCATATTTGGAGCTCATATCAGCTTTTCCGGCCCCCATTTGTACTGTTCACGTGGGGACCGCGAATACAGCTGATTGCTGAAGTTTCCCCAAAATGCTCTGTGACCAATGCATTATGGAGCAACTTCAACAACCTGTTAGAGTCATGCCCCACCCCACCCACACAAACAGGGAATGGTTGTGAACCATGCATCTACTAGTTTGACAATGGTTGAGATTGCTTCTACTTAACTGGGTGAGGAATGTGCAGTTTCCCCCTCATGAATCCTGCAGTCACCTTGTCCTAACGCACCTAAATCTGGCAGTCACCCAAGAAATGTCAGAACCCTAAAATTATCCATTTTGTTCCCCTTCTGAATTCCCCAAATGTATAAGCTAGTTAACCTACAGACTGCTGCTTAGCCATCTCTCAACACACAAATGGCTGACCACAGTAGGAATGGTAACTTCCCTTACTGTTCATTGTTCAATGAAGGTGTTGCTTGCTGTTGGACCGTGAGATCTTAGAAAGAAAGACTTGCATTTATGGCTTTCATGTCTTCAGGGCATCCCAAAGCGCTTTATAGCCAATGAAGTACTTTTGTAGTGTAGTCACTGTTGTAATGTAGGAAATATTGCAGCCAATTTGCACACAGCAAGCTCCCGCAAACAGCAATGTGATAATGACCAGATAATCTGTTTTAGTGATGTTGATTGAGGGATAAATATTAGCCCCAGGACACCAGGGAGAACTCCACTGCTCTTCTTCGAAATAGTGCCATGGGACCTTTTATGTCCACCTGAGAGAGCAGACAGGGCCTCAATTTAACGTCTCATTGGAAAGACGGCACTGCTGACAATGCAGCACTCCACTGGAGTGTCAGTCTAGATTTTTATGCCCAAGTCTCCAGAGTGGGACTTGAAGCACAACCTGCTGATTCAGAGGTGAGGGTGCTACCCACTGAGCCATGGCTGACCATTGGGACGTCCTGAGGTCGTGAAAGGCGCTATATAAATGCAAGTTTTTCTTTTTTTCAAAGGAAGCTTTGGGATATTTCTAGAAGGAGGACACAAATAACCTCCCAGAGATGTCGGGGAACATAGGGTCTGATGAAAGGGAGGAACTGAAAGAAATCAGCATTTGTAAGGAAATAGTGTTAGGGAAATTGATGGGATTGAAGGCCAATAAATCCCCAGGGCCTGATAATCTACATCCTAGGGTACTTAAGGAAGTGGCCCTAGAAATAGTAGATGCATTGCTGATCATCTTCCAACATTCGATGGAATCTGGAACAGTACCCATGGATTGGAGGGTAGCTAATGTTACCACACTATTCAAAAAAGGTGGTAGAGAGAATTATAGACCGGTAAGCCTGACATCGGTAGTGGGGAAAATGCTAGAATCTATTATAAAAGATGTAATAGCAGAGCACTTGATAAGCAGTGACAGGATCGGACAAAGTCAACATGGATTTACAAAAGGTAAATCGTGCTTGACTAATCTACTGGAATTTTTTGAGGATGTAACTAGTAAAATAGATAAGGGAGAACCAGTGGATGTGGTGTATTTGGACTTTCAGAAGGCTTTCGATAAGGTCCCGCATAAGAGATTAGCATGTAAAGTTAAGGCACATGGGATTGGGGGCAAAGTATTGACTTGGATAGAGAACTGGTTGGCAGACAGAAAGCAAAGAGTTGGAATAAATGGGTCTTTTTCCGAATGGCAGGCAGTGACTAATGGGGTACCGCAGGGATCGGTCCTTGGATCCCAGCTATTCATAATATATATTAATGATCTAGACAAGAGAACTAGATGTAATATCTCCAAATTTGCAGATGACACAAAGCTGGGTGGGCGTGTGTGCTGTGAGGAGGATGCCGAGAAACTACAGGATGATTTGGACAGGTTGGGTGATTGGGCAGAAGCATGGCAGATGCAATATCACGTGGATAAATGTGAGGTTATCCACTTTGGTGGCAAAAACAGGAAGGCAGATTATTATCTGAATGGCAATAGATTGGGAGAAGGGGAATTGCAACGAGACCTGGGTGTCCTTGTGCACCCGTCGCTGAAGGTAAGCATGCAGGTGCAGCAGGCGGTTAAGAAGGCAAATGGAATGTTGGCCTTCGTAGCGAGAGGGTTTGAGTACAGGAACAAGGATGTCTTGCTGCAGTTGTACAGGGCCTTGGTGAGACCACATCTTGAGTATTGTGTGCAATTTTGGTTGCCTTATCTGAGGAAGGATGTTCTTGCCATGGAAGGAGTTCAGCGAAGATTCACCTGGCTGATACCTGGGATGGCAGGAATGGCGTATGAGGAGAGATTGGGATGACTGGGCTTGTACTCACTGGAGTTTAGAAGAATGAGAGGGGATCTCATTGAAACTTATAAAATTCTGACAGGACTGGACAGACTAGATGCAGGAAGGATGTTCCCAATGGTCGGGGAGTCCAGAACTAGGGGTCACAGTCTAAGGATAAGGGGTAGGCCATTTAGGACAGAAATTAGGAGGAATTTCTTCACCCAGAGAGTGGCGAACCTGTGGAATTCTCTACCACAGAAGGCAGTAGAGGCCAATACATTAAATAATATTCAAGAAGGAGTTGGATATATTTCTTAGGGCTAAAGGGATCAAGGGGTATGGGGAGAAAGCAGGGACCGGGTACTGAATTTGGATGATCAGCCATGATCGCATTAAATGGCGGAGCAGGCTCGAGGGGCCGAATGGCCTACTCCTGCTCCTATCTTCTATGTTTCTATGTTTCTATGTAAGCTTCCCTGACAGCTATCTTAAGCCATCTTCTATTTGTGACTGTACAGTTGAAACCATTAGTGACTTAATTTGCGTGCAGCTATGAATAATCCTTTGGGCATATCTTTCTTTTTGCCTGCTATCAAGGAAAAGTAAGAAGCTGTTTGGAAGAGACATGCCAGGCAGGTGTGTTTGCACCTTAGACACGCCATTTGACCATGAGTTCATACTGCTGCTTGTTTGAACAAGGCCAGGCTCCTTTATCTGGAGGCACCTGCCTGTGCAGACAAAGATCCCTGTGTGGCGGAGCCACTAAGGGACTCCGATCAATTGTATATAATTCCCTTTAATAATATGTTAGCTACAGCCTGAGTCTGTATCTTTGTTTTCACTGTTTACATGTACAGAGCGCGATCACTTTAATAGCGCGGATAAACACGATGACATCACGCCGTTCATCACGTGATCCCCCACCGGTGGGAAGAACGTGATGACGTGATGACATCAGCCACGGGGCCATCCAAGCAGTCCTCGTGGAGCCTCCGAACTGACTAGACCTATATTCGATGTTCTCCTGTAGTTATCCGTTAAACTCTGTTAGTTTTCATTAAACCTCGTTTAATTGAGCGCCTGAGTGGACCTCAGTCTTTTGGATAGGAACTAGACATTCCTACACCTGAAGGCTATCAAAACAGAGTTGCAGCTGAACCTAGAAATTAGCACAGGGATGGCTGTGGCTGTAGCTATGAAGGTTTTTGGCAGCAAAATCTCAGTGCACCATTGCACCAAGTAGGCCAGCAATGCGTTGTCAGCCATGGCTCACTGGGTAGCACTTTTGCCTCTGTGTCAGAAGGTCGTGGGTTCAAGTCCCACTCCAGAGACTTGAGCATAAAAATCTAGGCTGACACTCCAATGCAGTACTGAGGGAGTGCTGCACTGTTGGATGAGACGTTAAACTGAGGCCCTTTCTGCTCTCTCAGTTGGACGTAAAAGATCCCATGGCACTATTTCGAAGAAGAACAGGGGGAGTTCTCCCTGGTGTCCTGGGGCCAATATTTATCCCTCAATCAAAATCACTAGAAAACAGATTATCTGGTCATTATCACATTGCTGTTTGTGGGAGCTTGCTGTGCGCAAATTGGCTGCTGCGTTTCCTACATTACAACAGTAGCTACACTTCAACAAGGTACGTCATTGACTGCAAAGTGCTTTGGGACATCCGGTGGTCATGAAAGGTGCTACATAAATGGAGTTTTTTTTTTATTGGTGGCCAACTAATGGAAAACAGCCAGCACCAAGAACAAGCTCTCCACCCCCACTGTGTGTCAGGACTCCCACAAGAGCAGAGCATCATTAACTGCACTCATGTGGTCACACATTCCTCAACCTTCATTGAAGCTTCATTCATTAATAGAAAGGGACACAGACTATGAATGTGTAGGGAGTCTGAGACCACAGTAACAGAATCAGGCAAAGCAGTGCTCTTTACCCTGGCCACTCTCATGATTCCATCCTCCTGCGGTAGCTAATGCCGCTAATGTTATTTGAAGGACAAAGAAGACTTCCGGAATGGCTGTTGGGTGATCAGTGCATCTGCAGCTCTTGATACTGCTATGTCACCGATGGACAAAACCTGAGGAAAGGTACGATGTGGTCTACTCGCCTAGCAGCATCATAGTGGAACACCTCTTCAGGATCCTCAAATAGCGATTTTGTTGTTCTGACAGATCAGGGGGGTTTGCTACACTATATCTCAGCCAAAGCCTCCAAAACCATTGTGCCTCCTGTGTCCTAATCGACTTCGCCGTGTAATAAGGGCCTAAATGTGGGACAATCGGGAGAAGAAAGGCAGAAGAAGAAGAAGAAGAAGATGAGGTTGATTCGGAGACAGAGTAATTGGCTGCCCAATGAACTGTTGGGTCTGCCTAGGTCAGCGGACACAATCTAATTGACCAAACCTTTAACTAAGTGTCTTACAAACACCAATGCATGACAGTAAACCCCATACGTGCCCAAACCCCTTTGTGGAAGAAGCTTCTACTCCACTGGGCCCGGTTGTACATAAATACATATGAATGCTGCGTCATTTCTCCCCAGCAACCTGAATCTGCCTCATTCCAGAGGTCATACAAAAAAAAAACAGAACTAAAGGCTGACTCCAGCTAAACTCGCTTCATAGCTGCCTGTTGACCCTGGTGGCCACTTCCTTCCAGGTACGTTGTGCTGCTGCCCCCTAGGGAGGGTCCCCTGTAGTACCATAAAGGACAACCCTCCTCATGCACTCACCAACCAAACAGGCGTTGGATGCTGCGCCATGCTATCACTTGCTCACCAACCCCATTTCCTGCCTCCATATTCGTTTTGCCAGACACTTTGTTTCCTCAACCAGCCTTGAGACAGTCAAATTCCCACGTGCCGCTATCTACCTTTAAGTGGAATGATTTAGCTGTTAATAAATATCATATGTCATGTGTCAGCCATAGTTCAGTGGGTAGCACTCTCACCTCTGAGTCAGAAGGTTGTGGGTTCAAGCCCCACTCCAGAGACTTGAGCAGAAAATCCAGGCTGACACTCCAGTGCAGTACTGAGGGAGTGCTGCACTGTTGCAGGTGCCGTCTTTTGGATGAGATGTTAAACCGAGGCCCCTTTTGCCCTTTCGGTTGGGCGTAAAAGATCTCATGGCAACATTTAGAAGAAAAGAAGGGGAGTTCTCCCGGTGTCCTGGCCTATATTTATCCCGCAGCCAACACCACCAAAACAGATTATCTGGCCATTATCTCATTGCTGTTTGTGGGATCTTGCTGTGCGCAAATTTGCTGCCACATTTCCCACATTACAAGAGTGAATGCACTCTGCTGCAAAGCGCTTTGCGATGTCCTGAGGGTGTGAATGCTATATAAATGCAAGTCTTTCTTTATAAGACATATATACAAAAGAAAATCAGAAAACAAAGTCAAAAATGATTGAAGGACAATCTATTAAATAATACAATCTTGGGTTCAGAAGATAATAAAATGTCATCTGAAGTTACTGACCAGGTTAATACCTTGAGACCCCTTCTCTGGTCTATTATTCCCTATTGCAGCCAATTTGCGCACAATTAACTACATAAGCTATTCCGTTAAGGCATTATGAACAAAATGTCTTTTGAATCAACACATCAGCTATGAGGCTGCTAGAAAAGGAACAGTTTGGAGAAAACTGAACACCGCTTTGGTTGGGTCAATTTGGCATAGACTCCTCCTGCCACTCCCTGGTGCTACAGGTAATATCAGGGGAGGACACAACAAAAGGAGAATCTCGAATAGATGGTCGCTGAAAGGCTGGTTTCAAATGAACTGTCTGTGAAGGAAACAAAACCCAAAACCCAGCATATTTCAGTGTTTCCAGGAGGAAATGTTGGCACAGTTTTGAAGTCTGGCTAAGCACTGGACAGGAGTGTATCCCACTGCACAGATTCTAGCTTACATATGTTATGTTGTAAGTGGGAGACAATCCTAAGTAAGCTAATGCCAAACAACCTTAGTCCTTGACAGGCCAGATGGTAAATGTATATTGTCGATAGACTATTTCCCGGTGTTAGGAATAAGACTCCTTAACAGTGGCTAAAATTAGTGCAGGAAGAACTGATGGCCCTATTATTAATATACTGGTGAGTGGCTGGTCCATTATTCGGCTATTGGTACTAAATTTGGCTGACCCCTAGCGTTTTGGGATGGTGTTTGATATAGCAGAATAGTTGGCTTTAAAGGAGATTTTTTTTTAACCTAAAAGCTGTAGCGTGAGATTTTCTTTCTGGGAAACATAGGAATATAGGTACAGAGGTAGGCCAATGAATCGCTCGAGCCTGTTCCATCATTCAATCAGGACATGGCTGATCTGTACCTCCAAGTCCATGTCCCTCGATACCGTTACCGAGTAAAAATCTATCGGTCTCAGTCTTGCAAATTTCAATTGACGCCAGCATCCACAGCCTTTCATCTCACCTCCAACAAAATACACACAGACACTCACGCACATACAAAGCAATGTATAAATAGGTAGAAAGAAAGAACTTGCATTTATATAGTGTCTTTCACATCCTCAGGACATTCCAAAGCACCTCTCAGCTAATGAATTACTTTGAAGTGTAGACACTGTTCTGTGGTTAAGCATGGAAGTCAACCTGCCTGCAGCCAGCAGTGGGATAAATGACCGGCTAATCTGCAAATGTGGACTCATAGGCTTAGAGCTCAATATTAGGAGTAACATGAAGACTATTTCATTTCAAGACAGTAAAATTGTAAATAGAAAGATAGGGTTTGATGAAGAGGGGTGGGAGGAGGCTCGTGTGGAACACCAACACCAGCATGGACCAGTTGGGCCGAATGGCCTGTTTCTGTGCTGTACATTCCATGTAAGAGAAGGATCAATGCATTAAAAAAATATATGACAAAATAAATGAAAACAAATAGTGAAGGGGTGTAAGGGAGATGAGCAGCGAGCTTTGGAAACGCTAGAATATCTTCACTTGAAAGCCTTCTAATGGAACTTTCATAATTTAATGAAAATAATCTGGGTTTGTTGTAGCAGAGGCTTCATTTGAGATTTTGAGACAGGCCCTGTGTGCGGACGGATAAAACAAACCGTACTGTCTTTCAACTCTTTTATTCACTTATCAGGTACACAGTTAATGTGAAATGTACTCTATCTGCCTCGGTCTGTATACATGATAGTACAGGATACTTAGATACAACCTTAACAATGAAGGTCTGACATTTAAGTAATTCAGCCGCGACTCAGTCGTAGTGTTTTTTTTTAACTTTGCTGCTGGGTCAAATGCAAAGCAACTACATTGTGAGTTGCACCTTATCTTGCCTGCCTGCAGCCTTGAAGGGTTTGTGGCTGGATGTGTCAGGTATCACCCAGGGACTTGGGCAGGAGGCTTTTGCAGTTAACCCAATACGATGACCTGAGCAGCGCCGGCTTTGATTTAAAGGGAGTTTCGTTAACCACTGGATCTGCCTGTTCCATTAAATGGAATCAAATTCTCTTCAAATGTGGGCTTACAATAATTCCTGTTTTTCTTTATAATGGCGTTGGCTTTACTGTGTTACACCTTGCTGCCTTGAGAGCATACAGCCATGCCAATAACAAACAAAAGACAGGTTTCCCATTCGCCTTTTAAAATTTAAAGCACGTCCTTACCATTTTTTTCCTTCTCCCCGCCCCCCCTCTGCTGATATCCTCGCGATATGGCATTTTTGCACTGACTGATTTCATTGTACCTCACGGAAAACCTTCCCTTCGGAGGCAAATATGCCTCTCAGATCACTGAACTGCCTTTCCACAATATGCTGTGTGCTGCAATTAGAGCCAATCGACTCCTTTGACCTTTTCACCATAACTATTACGGGGCGAAGCTTAGGAGTCCCATAACAACAAGGGTGGGCACTTGCCAACCACAATCCACAGAATGCTGTCAAAACAAAGACCTGGTCACTCTTATGTGTCTATCACTCATTAGCATAACAAAAATGCAGCCGTTACTGAGCAGGGTTTACCGTAGGATCACATGTTAATGGAAAAGAAAAAGAAAGACTTGCATTTATATCGCGCCTTTCATGTCCACCAGACGTCCCAAAGCGCTTTACAGCCAATGAAGTACTTTTTGAAGCATAGTCACTGTTGTAATGTAGGAAATGCGACAGCCAATTTGCCCACAGCAAGCTCACACAAACCGCAATGTGATAATGACCAGATAATTTTTTTTTAGCGATGTTGGTTGAGGGGGGGGGTGGGCGGTAAATATTGGCCAAGACACCGGGGATAACCCTCCTTCACTTCTTTGAAATAGTGCCATGGGATCTTTTACAGCCCACCCGAGAGAGCAGACGGAGCCTCGGTTTAACGTCTCATCTGAAAGATGGCACCTCCGACAGTGCAGCACTCCCTCAGCACTGCACTGGAGCGTCAGCCTAGATTTTTGTGCTCAAGTCTCTGGAGTGGGACTTGAACCCACAACATGAGTGCAATGATTGCTGTGAGGAGCGTGGCTGTTCCAATGCCATTGCTACATTTCATCTGCTGTGTTCCACTATCATCATAGAACCCAATCTTGCACATTCTCCCCGTGTTTGCGTGGGTTTTCTCCGGGTGCTCCGGTTTCCTCCCACAGTCCAAAGATGTGCGGGTTAGGTTGATTGGCTATGATAAATTGACCCTTAGTGTTAGGGGGATTAAATACGTGGGGTTACAGGGATAGGGTGGGATATGTGTTGGTGTAGGGGTTACGGGGATTGGGTGGGATATGTGTCGGTGCAGGCTCGATGGGCCGAAATGGCCTCTATCTGCACTGTGGGGTTTCTGTGATTTCTGTGATTTCTGTGACAATGGCCAGGATGTACTTGGGGCAAACCGTTCCTCAAACTGAACTGAAAGAAATAATGAGCAGGTAAGAATTTGTGATGTTTGTTTGAAGCAATTCCTTCAGGCTTGCTAAATCTCACTCCTGGCCAATATAAAGTAAGCATTTACAAGCTGTTAAGCTACAAGCTGCTTGGCTTGTACACATTCACAGGAACACTATCTGCACTGACCAGGCAAAATGAATCTCCCTCTATGCTTCAGAGCAGTGACATTCTTGGCATGGCCTGGCTGCCATTTGCTACTTGGCTCCCTTTTGCCCTCAGCAGACTCTCTGCTTCAGTTGATTCTCGGTCTTTATTCACAGCTTGCAAGCTGTGCGGTGTCAAACAATTGCGGGATTCACGACTGTTCTCTCTCCTTTTCTTGCTCTGCAGCAAAAGAGGCCGATTAAAATCGAATCATTTGCTGGAATGATGGTTTCTACAATTTCCACCACCCCGCCCCCCTTCCCCCCGCCCCAACTCTCTTCCTTTGGGGAAGCATCTTGGCAACTGGCCATTAAATTCAGGAGCTTGCCGTGTGCGGAATTGCTGGCATGGACCTGCATCCCAACTCTTTGTGGTACAGTGTGTCCCAACAGTCCTGAGAGTGGCCCTTGAGCAAGATATCGGTTGGGATTTTGACTCTGGAAAGAAAGTTAGTGAGTAATATCGACTTCAGCTATTCAACTTGTTACAAACTAATGTGGAGAAGAAAGGAATCATTCTTTTTTTTACCCTTTTAGTTGTGTATTTGCCTCCATACCAAATAATATATATTTTTAAAAGGGGTTAATATTCTTCCCCACCTTGTTTCAGTAGAATGAAAATCGGACGGTTGCTATAACGACCGGGTGATCTGCTCTGACAGATTACCACCCAGGCGTTGAAGATTAAAATTTACCCCATATTCTAATGGAGGATCTAGAACCAGGGGTCACAGTCTCGGGATAAGGGGTCAGCCATTTAGGACTGAGATAAGGAGACATTTCTTCACTCAGAGGGCGGTGAATCTTTGGAATTCTCTACCCCAGAGGGCTGTGGAGGCTCAGTCATTGAGTACATTCAAGACTGAGACCAATAGATTTTTGGACACTAGGGGACTGAAGAGATATGGGGATCGGGCGGGAAAGTTTATTTTATTAAAGGAATGTGGGCGTCGCTGGCAAGGCCAGCATTTATTGCCCATCCCTAATTGCCCTTGAGAAGGTGGTGGTGAGCCGCCTTCTTGAACCACTGCAGTCCGTGTGGTGAAGGTACCCCCACAGTGCTGTTAGGGAGGGAGTTCCAAGATATTTTTTTCCCAGCGATGAAGAAACAGTGATATATTTCCAAGTCAGGATGGTGTGTGACTTGGGGGGGGGGGGTAACTTGCAGGTGCTGGTGTTCCCATGCACCTGATGCCCTTGTCCTTTTAGCTGGTAGAGGTCATGGGTTTGGGAGGTGCTGCCAAAGAAGCCTTGGTGAGTTGCTGTTGTGGAGTTGATGTAGAAGTTCAGCTATGATATTACTGAATGGCGGAACTGGCTCGAGGGGCTGTATGGCCGACTCCCGCCTCCTATTTCTCATGTTCTTACGTTATTCAGAGATGCTTACTGCTAATTACAGTCTATTTTCTCACAACTGCCTCCCCCCCCCCCCAATGGGATAATGTAAAACAGTTTGGCTAAAGCCTTATAACGGAGCCCCAAAATGAGAGTAGGTGCCTCCAAAATTGCAGGACACTAGACCCAGGCTTTGTGCCCCTCCCATTGATTTCTCGGTGGATCTGGGGTGGGCAGACACACTTGCCCACTATTTTCCGTGGGCTGGTTCCATTAGGGGAAAGTGGGCTTGCTCATATGTGGATGAGCATATGGTAAAGAGATGCCATGTTTCCTACCACTCGCACCCTTGGAACTGAGCACAGGGGTTGTCCTATTAGGCTCCAGCGTTCAGTATCTGGTGGTCGGCGGAGGGGGTTCCAGGGCAAAAGCTGATGCGAGTTCCCGCCGATTGCGTTCATTCGGGGGGCGTTCTTCACATTGCGGCAAATTCTCAGGCGCACAGGCACCCGTGGTCACATGAATCCAGCTAGTCTTCTTTGAAGCTCATACAAGTGACTTTCTCCTATCTTCACTGTATCATGTCTGCTTTGGGGAGATTCGAACCATTTCCTCAGTTTAAAAAAAGGTCTCTTTTACATTAAGGCTGCAGTGTTACATTAAACTTGTTCCCACTTTATTAAATACATTTACGGTAAATTAGTAACAATGTCTTTGAAGCAGCCTCTAGGTCTCCCTCAGGGAACTACCAGAGACTTAATGGAATTGTGTTGATTTAAGGGCTGTATATAATAAATTCATACACTCTCTACGCGTAGTGCACTTTTTTCTAACACGCTGTTATTGCACAATATTGAGTTTGAAAAGTAAGTCCAAATCTTTAGTGATGTGATTGAGCTGTCCACAAACTAATATTGTGCATTGATTCTTTGATATCACACCGTTCTACCGTCAGAATATAGTGCAATTTCCTTTTTATTATGTTTTTGTTTGTATCTTTGCTGCAGAATTGAATAGAGCGCAGTTTTATCCTGAGTCTCAGAGGACTATCATTCCGAATGTTGACTTGTATTAGCCTGTTGGGACTTCACTGAATACGTTTCAGTTGAAACCTGTATTATTCCAGCTCACAAGCTGAGGGCACAGATACAATTTTTAAAGGTAATTTACTTAGGATGGCGGCTGAGAATTCAAAGTAGTCTTTACCCCTTTGACCTCACTATTCTTGATCTGTGAAAAGCGTTGAGACAACTTACATGAATGCGCTGTTAGCCAGCTTGCTGTTGAATTATATCTTAACTAAAAACATCAAAATATAACTGTAAACGGTATTGATAAGCATTGGTGCACATACACGATTAGGACAAGCACTTTTGAGATATAGAAAGAAAGAAGAAAGAAGTTGTATTTATATAGCGCCTTTCACAACCTCGGAACGTCCCAAAGCACTTTAGAGCCAAAGATGTACCTTTGAAGTGTAATCAAATTCAATATTGTCACTGTTGTAATGTAGGAAAAGCAGCAGCCAATTTACACACAGCAAGGTCCCACAAACAGCAATGTGATAATGACCAGATAATCTGTTTTAGTGATTTTGATTGAGGGATAAATATTGGCCCCAGGGCACTGGGGAGAACTCCTACACTCTTCATTGAAATAGTGCCACGGGATTTTTTATGTCCACCTGAGAGAGGAGACAGGTCCTCGGCTTAACGTCTCATCCGTATTATTATTATATAAATATGTCACATTGACCCTGTTTGTGTTTTCAATACTTGCATATCAGTTGGATGTCATATGATTTTAATAATTTCTTTTATATATCAGCTGCATTTACTGATGTGTTGGCAAAGGTTGGTTTTATCACTAATTCTGAAAAATACTTGCTAACCAGCATTTAGGTATTAATGACTAAAGAACTGTCGCCTGTGCCTTCATGATGCTGAAGAAGTGAGAGTTTATTGTTTAATTTTCTGATCGAATTCATTAATTGCTTTTCTGATCACTATGGCAGTGAGCACTAGGTATTGAACTGCATTGCTGCACAATCAGCAGAGATTTACCTAGACTTCACGTACATGGCCTAAAGTCAGAATAAGTTAGAAATATTGCAACGTTCAGATTTATTGATAAATTTCAGAATTTGTTGCTAAATCTTGGTTGAGAATTCCTTTTCACACTAAATATTAGCTCATATGCAAATGCTAAAAGTTAAGGGCCAAGAAATCAGTCTCGGGCGGTGGCACAAAGTGGCCGGTATCGGTTCGGCCGCCCGTTATACGCAGTGCCTGATATTTAATTCTATTGACCGCAATGGAACTGAATATAATGGCCGGCCGATCCGATACCACCGCCCGAGACAGATTTCAAGGCCAAAAAGTCTTGATATGATCAGTCTAGTCAAAACGCAATTGAAGTTATGAATATACGATTATTTTGCTGAGTTACTTAGCATGGTCACATTATTCCAATAGAAATTATGACAAGCCCTGTGATGTAAGAAAACTACTAAGCATTTGGTTTGAGTATAAAACAAGGCTTTAATCAACTGTTTCACAACCATGAGTTTCTAGTTACATCACTAGTTCCTAGTTACAGAAACATCCTGAGCAAGCTGGGCCCATGCCCGAGTATTTATACTTTCCTTGGACGGCGCCACCAGCTGGCCGCCCAGTGTTATCTCATGAGTCATTTCTACATGAATGGTAAAATTCATGACACCCTGCATATGAGGATGTAGTTTAGGGTGTGTGTGTGTGTGGGCGATACCAGTTTAGTCCACCTTCGAGGCAGTTGATTCTTATTTCCTGATTTAACTATTTAATAGAAGGATAAAAAGATTACATAAATAAAGGTGTAATGGTTTCATTACTTGTGTACTAGTAAGTAAGTATGTAGCATCAATGACAGCGTGGTGCTGTTATCTGTTTCTGGTATTTCACTGTGAGCTTAAGTACTGTACAGGACTGTATTGCAGCTATACTGCTTTAAGCTCTTGAGGATGAAGCAATAATGCTATGTTTAACAGTGTTAATTAAGTTACGATTATTGATCCGTATATCTATTTCTCACTCTGCTTTCTGACACTCGTTGATACAGAATTGCGGAAAATCAATTTTGCAGATCGCACATGAAAAGCGACATATTTAGAACACTGAAAATTATACTGAAACTGGGATGATTGGAATGTAAAAGTACATTCAGATTTTGCCTCTGACCTGTGAAAATAACAGGTTGGATCTCATTCTAACAACCAAATAAATATCTGGCATCCTGCTCAGTAGAAAACAACTATTTCTTCTTGTGCTGAAATCTTGGTTTAGAGTTTGAAGTAGAGAAAGTTACAGCTAACAGAAAATTACTGACCTCTTCAGTGAAATATTTCACTATTCTTTCATCCTGTACAAGTGAATAGACTAGAATTTAGGTAAGAAAGACTTGCATTTATATAGCATCTTTCATGACCACCAGACGTCCCAAAGCGCTTTACAGCCAATGAAGTACTTTTTGAAGTGTAGTCACTGTTGTAATGTAGGAAACACGGCAACCGATTTGTGCACAGCAAGCTCCCACAAACAGCAATGTAATTGACGTGAATCTTGTCATTCATGTGGAAATGACTTATGAAATAATACTGGGCGGCCTTCGGGTGGCGCTGTCCAGGGAGAGTATAAATACTCGGGCATGGGCCCAGCTTGCTCAGGACATTCTTTTACAGGAACTAGTGAAGGACACAACTAGATCTCCATGTTGTAAAACAGTTGATTAAAGCCTTGTTTAATACTCAGACCAAGTGCCTAGTAGTTTTCTTACATCAGTAATAATGACCAGATAATCTGTTTTAGTGATAAATATTGTCCAGGACACCGGGGATAACTCCCCCCTTGCTCTTCTTCAAACAACACCATGGGACCTTTTACATCCACCTGAGAGAGCAGACGGGGCCTCAGTTAAACGTTTCATCCGAAAGGCGGCTCCTCCAACAAGGCAGCACTCCCTCAACATTGCATTGGAGTGTCAGCCTAGATTTTTGGGCTCAAGTCTCTGGCGTGGGGCTTGAACCTACAAACTTTCTGATGCAGAGTGCGAGGGTGCTACCCACTGAGCCACGGCTGATGCAATAAGTAATGAAAGTAGGAAGTAACATAACGGGGAAAAATAGTCATAAGTTTAAATGTAACTATTTGTGACACCGTTATACTGTTAATTTTTTTTAAAGTCCCAAATGGTCTTATTGATGGTGCCATTTGGTTTAAAATGTTTTTTTTTGGAGACTCTTTAAATCCATTAGTGAAAAATTAACAGCCAGCTTTCATTTTCCAATTGGTGTTAACCACTGCCTGTAATGGCTGCTCTCCATTAGAAACAATGAAGGGAAGGGATGTCTGAGAAAGGACTATTTCCTGTTTTCCAACCCAAATTCTTGTTTTGAACACTGACTCTACTAAGGCTAATTTTAAGTTGGCCTTAATAGTCACAAGGCACCATCAAAGTCCTCTCACACAATCAGATCCCATTCAAACCTCACGTGAAACAGAAATTGTACGTGGGGGCGTAATGCACATTTGTGCGGCAAGGTCATCAGGTCATAGCGGAGAACATAGCTAGCATGAAAGACAAAAATTTGCATTTATATAGCGCCTTCATGTAGAAAAATTTCCCAAGCAACTTCACGAGGCATAATCAGACAAATATGGGCCTAGAGCCATAGAAGGAGATAATAAAAGGGTTGACCAACAAAAGCTTGGTCAAATAAATGGGTTTTAAGGAGGTTCTATAAAGAGAAGGAGGTGGGGTGGTGGCAGGATTTAAGGAGAGAATTCCAGAGCATCAAGGCAGCATTTGACCGAGTGTGGCATCAAGGAGCCCTAGTAAAACGGAAGTCAATGGGAATCGGGAGAAAACTCTCCACTGGCTGGAGTCATACCTAGCACAAAGGAAGATGGTTGTCGTTGTTGGAGGTCAATCATCACAGCCCCAGGACATCACTGCAGGAGTTCCTCAGGGCAGTGTCCTAGGTCCAACCATCTTCAGCTGCTTCATCAATGACCTTCCCTCCATAATAAGGTCAAAAGTGGGGAGTTGGGTTTTTCCAGCATTTTCTGCTGTTATTTCGGATTTCCAGCAACCGCAGTATTTTGCTATCGTCAGAAGTGGGGATGCTCGCTGATGACTGCACAGTGTTCAGTTCCATTCGCAACTCCCCAGATAATGAAGCAGTCCATGCCCGCATGTAACAAGACCTGGATGACGTTCAGGCTTGGGCTGATAAGTGGCAGGTAACATTCGCGCCACACAAGTGCCAGGCAATGACCATCTCCAACAAGAGAAAGTCTAACCACCACCCCTTGACATTCAACGGCATTACCATCACCGAATCCTCCACCATCAACATCCTAGGGGCCAGAAACTTAACTGGACCAGCCACATAAATACTGCGGCAACAAGAGCAGGTCAGAGGCTAGGTATTCTGCGGTGAGTGTCTCATATCCTGACTTCCCAAAGCCTTTCCGCCATCTACAAGGCACGAGTAAGGAGTGTGATGGAATACTCGCCACTTGCCTGGATGAGTGCAGCTCCAACAACACTGAAGAAGCTCGACACCATCCAGGACAAAGCAGCCCGCTTAACTGGCACCCCATCCACCACCTTAAACATTCACTCCCTCCACCACCAGCATACCGTGGCTGTAGTGTGTACCATCTACAAGATGCACTGCAGCAACTCGCCAAGGCTTCTTCGGCAGCACCTCCCACACCCGTGACCTCTACCACCTAGAAGGTTAAGGGCAGCAGGCGCATGGGAACACCACCACCTCCAAGTTCCCCTCCAAGTCACACACTATCCTGACTTAGAAGTATATCGACTTTTCCTTCATAGTCGCTGGGTCAAAATCCTGGCACTCCCTCCCTAACAGCGCTGTGGGAGTACCTTCACCACACAGACTGCAGCAGTTCAAGAAGGCGGCTCCCCTCCACCTTCTCAAGGGCAATCAGGGATAGGCAATAAATCCTGGCCTTGCCAGCGGTGCCCACATCCCATAAACAAATTAAAAAAAAAGTTTTGGTCTCCTTATTTAAGGAGGGATATACTTGCATTGGAGGCAGTTCAGAGAAGGTTCACGGGGTTAATTCCTGAGATGAAAGGGTTGTCTTATGAGGAAAGGTTGAGCAGGTTGGGCCTATACTCATTGGAGTTTAGAAGAATTAGAGGTGATCTTATTGAAACATATAAGATTCTGAGGGAGCTCGACAGAGTAGATGCTGAGAGGATGTTTCCCCTCATGGGGGAATCTAGAACCAGGGGGCATAGTTTCAGAATAAGGGGTCGCCTATTTAAGACGGAGATGAGGAGGAATTTCTTCTCTCAGAGGGTTGTGAATCTTTGGAATTCTCTACCCCAGAGAGCTGTGGAAGCTGAGACATTGAATATATTCAAGGCGGAGACAGACAGATTTTTGAACGATAAGGGAGTCGAGGGTTATGGGGAACAGGCAGAAAAGTGGAGTTGAGCCCAAGATCAGATCAGCCATGATCTTATTGAATGGCGGCACAAGCTCGAGGGGCCGAATGACCTACTCCTGCTCCTAGTTCTTATGTTCTTAAGAATAACAAGTTGGGCGAGATAGAAGAGGGTCCTTGGAACTGTACCCAAGCTTTAGTCATCGCCTTCAGGAGAGGAATAAAAGCTAATCTGACAACAACAACTTATATTTATAAAACGCCTTTAACGTAGTGAAACATACTGAAGGCGCTTCACAGGAGCGCTTTCAAACAAAATTTGACACCGAGCCACATAGGGAGAAATTAGGGCAGGTGACCAAAAGCTTGGTCAAAGAGGTAGGTTTTAAGGAGCGTCTTAAAGGAGGAGAGAGAAGTAGCGAGGCGGAGAGGTTTAGGGAGGGAATTCCAGAGCTTACGGCCCAGGCAGCTGAAGGCGCGGCCGCCAATGGTGAAGTGATTGAAATCATGGATGCTCAAGAGGGCAGAATTAGAGGAGCGCAGATATCTCGGGGAGTTGTGGTATATAGAGATAGGGAGGGGCGAGGCCAAAGAGGGATTTGAAAACAAGGATGAGAATTTTAAAATTAAGACTAGGGCAAATAAATTTATGCATTGGGCAGCCTTAGCTATCTAACCAATAATCTTCCTGTCAGGAGGAAGAGCCTGACATGCTGCTTATTTTAAAACTGTTAGGCAAAGGTATTAAGGGTTACAGAATCAAGGTGGGTAGATGGAGTTAAATTACAGATCAGCCAAGATCTAATTGAATGCAGAACAGGCTCGAGGCGCTGAATGGCCTCCTCCTGTTCCCACGTTCCTAGTCCGCGTATGCTTTATTTTCATTAATAAAAGAATCTGAGAAAAAGACTCACTCTTGTGTCTTCTCTCTTGTTCCTTAAACTAGAAACATTAGGATACTCTTGACAATTAGGTTGTAATGCATCAGTAAATTCACCCTCTTGTGGCTGTGGATTAAACAGTGTGGAAAACTTTGCACTAAACTCAGCCTTTGTTCGGTGGGAGATCGGGAAAACTCCCACGAGTCCCCGTCTCAAATTGAAATTGTTCAACACCAGAGCGTTGATGTGAATTCAAAGCCATTGTTTCCAGGACAGGATAGTTAGTGACACTTTCTTTTACTAGGGCTCCCTCTGATTCTTAGCAGACTTACGCTGCAGTCTCACACAGACGGACCAGCTCCTTTCTAGCGACTGCACCTTGACATCAGGTAGGCCATAGTCTCTTTAACAGCGCTGGATCCTTGTACTGAAAGTGGCATCTTTGTGAGGTGCAATACAAAGGGCAGAGGCAGAAACCTATTGGTCACAGCGGATAATGTGGTGACAAAGTAGAGCAATTCATCTGCCACTCTTGTGTCAGTAGTAAGTAGCTTTCAGTAGCAGTTCAATGTGAACACGATAATGACCCCACTTGAGGGACAGCGTGCGTGCATTTTTGCCAGTGCCCCTCAATAATACTGATAACAAATACTTAGCAAATGCAGAAATACAAAGGGGGTTTGAATGGCTCATTTAAGCATGGGAAGCCTTTAACTGAATTTGACTGGTTAAGAATCTAACTATCATGCGTTGGCTTTAACGCCCTTGAGTGTCGTGTGTTTTCTTGTTTTGGAATCAAAGAAAAGGAAATTTTGGGATTTCTACAGCGCCTTTCACGGCCTCAGGACATTCCAAAGCACTTTACAGCCAATGAAGTACTTTTGAAGTGTAGTCACTGTTGTAATGTAGGAAACGTGGCAGCCAATTTGTGCACAGCAAGCTCCCACAAACAGGAATGTGATAATGAGCAGATAATCTGTTTTAGTGATGTTGGTTGAGGGAAAAATATTGACTAGGACACCGGGGAGAACTCCCCTACACTTCTTCAAAATTGTGCCATGGGATTTTTACATCCACCTGAGAGAGCAGACAGGGCCTCGGTTTAACGTCTCATCCGAAAGACAACATCTCCAATAGTGCAGTGCTGAACTGGAGTAGCAACCTAGATTTTTGTGCTCAAGTCTCTGGAGTGGGACTATGAACCCACAACCTTCTGACTCAGAGGCGAGAGTGCTGCCCACTGAGCCACGGCTGACAAGAATCTAAAGCAAAGTTAGCAGATCAGTTTGATATCATCGTTATTCATTACTGATACAGGATTCTGCGTGTGTTCTGGTGAGGCCATCGCCAGACAACATCGTACAAGGCCAGATTTTTTTTTTCTCCCCTCCTTTTCCCTCCTGAAGATGCTGACCCTTGACAGTTCTGCCCTCTGGTAATTCTTCCATTTGGCCATTATTCCTATTTGAGCCCTAAGGGTGAGTCCCAGCAGGCAACCATGGGGAGAGAGGCATCACACGTGACCGCGATCCCGACCTCGCCCCATGCCCACACAGGCATACCTTCCAGTGGGGGGGTCAGTGGGAAAGTGATCGGCATCGGGAATCCTAGGCAAGCTTCCCTTCCCTACCGTAGCATTGCTGAGGCCAACAGGAGAATCCATCGATGTGAAGTTGGCCATTGGCAGAGAATGCAAAAACAGCCAGGATGGCATCGGTCACCTGCTTTACGCTCCGCCCCATATTCAGTTCCATAGACTTCAATCCAACTGAATATCGGGCGTGTCGTATAATGGGTGGCAAATGCGATTCCGCCTGCTTTGCGTTCCCGCCCATGGCCAATTTCAACCCCCATAATATAGAGATCAGCGAACTCATTTTAAAAAATTCATCACAAGATGTGGGCGTCACTGGCAAAGCCAACATTTATTGCCCATCCCTAGTTGCCCTTGAGAAGGTGGTGGTGAGCCACCTTCTTGAACCGCTGCAGACGGGTGAAGGCCTTATTATCATTTCTTGTAGCAGTTTGGTACAACTGAGTGACTTGCTAGGCCATTTCAGAGGGCAGTTAAGAGTCAACCACATTGCTGTGGGACTGGAGTCACATATAGGCCAGACCGGGTAAGGGCATTAGTGAACCAGATGGGTTTTTACGACAATCCGGTAGTTTCATGTCTCCAGATTTCTAGTCCAGTAACACAACCGCTAATGCTACCGTACCCCTGTTACAGGTTACAAAATTAAAATACCAGCTATTCAATGCATGGCTTAAAGATGTCTCAGGACATTAGTGAACCAGATGGGTTTTTATGACAATTTGGTAGTTTCATGGTCACCATTACTGATATTAGCTTTTTTGCCATATTTATTTAGCTGAATTTAAATTCCCCAATTGTCTGTGGCAGGATTTGAACTCATATTTCTGGATCATTAAGTCCAGGCCTACTGGATTACTAGTCCAGTAACATAACCACTATGCTACCGTACCCCTGTTACAGGTTACAAAATAAAAATACCAAAATAAAAATTCAATGCACTGCTTAGAGTTTAAAGATGTATCGGGGCTCATTGAATGAAATTTGATTCCTCGGGGGTGCATTTGATGATAGTGTAAAATGGGTGACAATGAGTCGGCTGCCCGCTTTAAACCTCTCCCAATTTTTGAAGTCAGTGGAAATAAAAATCAGGAGAGATTTGGGCTGCCGATTCGCTGTCAGCCGTTTTACACGATCGTAAAGTCAAAATTACTTCCCCCCCCAGTCTGTACTAAGCTATTTGAACTCAGCTGGGATATCAGTGGGGCCCTACAATTGATCACAGTGCCCCTGGTGTGGAGGAGAAAGTTATGGCTAGAGTTCCCGCTCCTGACTGTTTTAATTTTTTTGGCAGTGTTCAAGGTTCTCTGGTCTAGAAATTAGGTTTGCCTCCGCCAGGGCTTTTGCGCCCGAAATTTTGCGCCCGCGATAATTGCCGCTGCGCCCGCCAAAAATTCAGCTGCCCCGCGCCCAGACGGCAGCGGGCGCTAATGGAGGGTTTCAGCGCCTCGCTATGGGTGCTGAATGCAGGTTTGCGGCGCTAATCCCCCGCTGCGGCACCCGATGCGGTGCGGCAGGCTGGGGTACTGCAGGCCTCCTCCTTCTGTTAAGGAGGAGCTGCCTGCAGCCGACCGCTGACCGGTCGATTCGCCCGACAAATGAGCCCGGCACCTCGGAGAAGTGCCGGGCTCGCGGGCCACACACATCAGTGCCGCGGGGGGGTGGTGGAGGAGTCCGGGGAGGGAGGTGCGGGCAGGCGGCCGCCGGGAAAGCGGCCGGCCGCTACTCCACCTTAATGCGCCGGCGCTACGTGCTGCAACATCCCGTTGAACAATCGTTGGTTGCGGCTGCCACAGGCGAGGCGGCCGCAACTGAATTTGGGCGTCCGGCCGCGTTACCACGGCAACCGGGACGCTGCGCACACCGATGACGTCATCGGTGCCGGCGCAGCGCTACCGGCTAACGCCGATGGTAGGACCCAACGCAATTTCGATCGCGGCTATAATTCCGGCGCAAGGCCCTCTAACGCCTCTAATTGGGCGCTAACCCCACCGAATTTCTAGGCCTCTAAGTTTAAGATTGTTTATGCCTATCAGTCAGTCACTCAGTTGCAGCTGTCAGTACAAGTAGTTCAAAATAAGAGGGAATGTTCCTGTCCAAAAACTTCACGCATATCAGAATGGACAGAAATTAAACAAAATATCCCACTCTGCATGCGCTATAAGTGAGAACTAAACCACATCCAATATGAAAATTGACATGAATATGTTAATTTTGGTCAATTTGCAAATCGGCCAAATTTTGACCAGCATGGACACTTTTGGGTTCATGTTGTCCTATCCATGTGAAATATAACAGTGCGCCTGTAAACAGGAACGAAAGTTCCCTGTCTCTGGACATGCCATCATGGAGTATATCTGCCATTAATCTCCCACCACTGTGGTGGATGATACGTTGTGAGTGATAGTGAAGTGAGCACACCCTTAGTTGGTTCCTTGGTTGTGAGGAGATATTCAATTCCTTATATAAAATGAAAACAGAAAATGCTCAGCAGGTCAGGCAGCATCTGTGGAGAGAGAAACAGAGTTAACGTTTCAGGTTGATGACCTTTTGTCAGAACAATTCCTTATGGTTTGGAATCTGAGCGCCAGTCCCCTATCAGTGGGTATGGGTAAATTTTCACTTATGGCAGAACGCAGCAGTAATCCCTTACAGTCCAGTGGTGACTGGGTGTTGGCACTCTTTGGCGCACTGGTAGAAGTGTCTGTATTCCTTGTCGCCTTTGATGGAGCATGTGTCGCTGGCAATACTGGCAGACTGCAGTTGAATTTTCAGCAGAGACGTAAATATTTGTCCACATTTCTCTGTGGTACAGCGAGAGGGAGAAGGTGTTTGCTGCCCATGGCGGTGTAAGGAAATTTGTGCATTGGCTTGGTTGAGGTCTGATTTTTGACTCTGTAACTATTCAGATCTTCAAAGGTGAAGTCACATTGTGAATGAAGCTGATTCCTCATTTCTGATACAAGCACACCCCAACCGCATTCTAATAACTTGGCCAAAGTTTCGACTCCTTCAGATTTATCTGTACCAGCTAATTTTTGGAAGGACGGAATTCAAACTCATCCCCAGGAGATATGTTGCTTCAGTTTGTGTTAAGGGGAAACGGCACTCCATTTAAAACTGACAGACTATACTAACACAGCCCTCTGCCAGGTAACCTGAACCACATGTTGCTGTGTCACGAGGAGCAACAGTCCAGTTCTGCCTACTCTGCCTCCAGGGAAAGTCTGACTCAATGATATCATGTTTCCAAGGGGAGAAAAGGTCCCCATGTTATTCAATTTACTCCCTTTCAAAACACTGTCCAATGATTTGTTAATATTGTGCTCCCTTGTACGCTAGTCCATGTGTCCTGACTGGAGTCACACTTAGGAGGAAGGTGTCAATAATAGCAGGAAGACGACAAAATGCCACACACATATTCCTCCATACAGCACAATATCTGGAAGAGGCCAGTGTTTCTGTGTAAACTCCTGATTTCCTTATCAATTTTAAACAGGGTAGGGTTCCCCTTATGATAAATAGAATTCTTGTTTCTTTGTCATACATGGGTGTTCTGGACTAGGGAATTAAGCAAAACTAATATGGGGCTGTCTCTGTGAAGGCAGCAGAGCAGCTATAACTACAACTTGCATTTATATAGCGCCTTTAATGTAGTAAAAATTCCCAAGCGCGTCATCAAACTAAATCTGACCCCGAGCTACCCAAGGAGATATTATAACAGGTGGCCAAAACCTTGGTTAAAGAGGTAGGTTTTAAGGAGCGTCTTAAAGAAGGAGAGTGAGGTAGAGAGAGAGAGAGAGAAGGATATAGTAGAGTTGTGTCCCATTTCCCAGCAATGATATCCATAGAAGTTACAACACTGAAACAGGCCAGTCGACCCAAACGGCCTGTGTTGGCGTTTACCCTCCACGCGAGCAATGCACCTTTAATGTAGAAAGAACATCCCAAGACACTTCACGGAGGCACGAGGAGAACAAATGCACGCTGAGCCAAAGAATGAGAAATTAGGAGAAGTGACCAAAAACTAGTCTGAGAGGTGGGTTGTAAGGAGGGTCTGGAGAGGCCGAGGGGTTTAGGGAGGGAATTGCAGAGCTTAGGGCCTACGTGGCCGAAGGCACTGTCGCCAACGATGGGGCAAACGAGGGCAGGGAATGCACAACAGATGGGAATCAGAGAAATGGTGAGTTTGGAAGACTAGAGGAGGAGAAAGATAGGGAAGGGTGATGCCATGGAGTGATTTAAATACAAGGATAAGAATTTTAAACCTCAAGGAAGGGGGATGATGGGCAGGCAGGACTCGGGCGTGATACCACCCTGAACACAAACATTCACCAGCAATATATATATTTTTATAAATGTAATTTAAATGGGGATGGCAGGAATGACGTATGAGGAGAGATTGGGTCGATTGGGCTTATACTCGCTGGAGTTTAGAAGAATGAGAGGGGATCTCATTGAAACTTATAAAATTCTAACAGGACTGGACAGACTAGATGCAGGAAGGATGTTCCTGATGGTCGGGGAGTCCAGAACCAGGGGTCGCAGTCTAAGGATAAGGGGTAAGCCATTTAGGACAGAGATGAGGAGGAATTTCTTCACCCAGAGAGTGGTGAACCTGTGGAATTCTCTACCGCAGAAGGCAGTTGAGGCCAACTTATTAAATATATTCAAGAAGGAGTTGGATATATTTCTTAAGGCTAAAGGGATCAAGGGATATGGGGAGAAAGCAGGGACAGGGTACTGAATTTGGATGATCAGCCATGATCGCATTGAATGGCGGAGCAGGCTCGAGGGGCTGAATGGCCTACTCCTGCTCCTATCTTCTATGTTTCTATGCTTCATCCCTAATTGCTCTCGAGACGATGGTGTTTTAAGAATTTACATACGCAACCCAATTTTGAGAAGCCACTGTGCCTTTTCGGAATGTACATCAATACATTGGGTTGCAAGCATGACTATATATGCTGTGTATTTAAGGTTGTTTGATCTTGGGCCCTAGGGTTTAGGGAATGAGGAATTTTGCGTACATTAACCAGTGGTCTATTGGTTGGAAGGCATGTAGTCTTCATGAAAACATGTTTGGCAGACCTTCTTTAATTTGTTTATACATTACGCAATAACCAAAATCATGTCAAAACACAATCATTTAAATCATGTCAGGACACACCATAGCATCAATGGTATGAGATGTGTGGTTATGAAACTAATACTTCTTCAAACATGCTCTCCAAATGTTTGATTTGCATTTATACAGCACCTTTCATGACCTCAATGTCCCAAAGTGCTTTACTTTTGAAGTGTAGTCACTATTATAATGTGAGAAACACGGCAGCCAATTTATGCACAGCAAGCTCCCACAAACAACAATGAGGTAATGACCAGATAATCTGTTTTAGTGATGCCTATTGAGGGGTAAATGTTGGCCCAGGACACCAGGGAGAACACCCCTGCTCTTCTTCAAAATAGTGCCAAAATAGTTACATCTACCTGAGAGGGCAGATGGGGCCTCAGTTTAACCTCCCATCCGAAAGATGGCACCTCTGACTGTGTAGCACTCCCTCAGTACTGCACTGGAGTATCAGCTTGGACTTTGCGCTCGAGTCCCTGGAGTGAGACTTAAACCCACTACCTTTTGACTCATAGGCAAGGGTGCTACCCCTTGAGCTACAGCTGAGGCCAGTACCCCTTTTTAAAAATACAAGCAACAGAATTGCTGTTATTTTAATCTCATAGGTCCTGCAATTGCGACTATGAAAGCTAAACGTTTGCGAACGTACGAAAAAGACGGACAGGAATAGACCAGCTGGTCCATCGAGTTTGTCCCATTCAGTCACGTTGCAACTAGGCAACGGGTCCCTCAATGTTCTCCACCCACCAGCAGCCATGTGACCTCCAAGGAGAGGTGAAAAAACATTAAAAGAAAACCTAGGCCAATTCAGGGAGCAAAGAAATCTGAGAAATTCCTCTCCGACTCCCGAAGGCGATCAAAAATGAGTTCCAAGTGATAACAGTGACCACGAGGTACATTTCTCTAACCACCTAGAAGGACAAGGGCAGCAGGCGCATGGGAACACCACCAACTCCCAGTTCCCCTCCAAGTTACACACCATCCTGACTTAGAAGTATATCGGCCGACCCTTCATCGTCGCTGGGTCAAAATCCTGGAACTCCCTCCCTAACAGCACTGTGGGAGTACCTTCACCACACGGACTGCAGCGGTTCAAGAAGGCGGCTCACCACCACCTTCTCGAGGGCAATTAGGAATGGGCAATAAATGCTGGCCTTGCCAGCGACGCCCACATCCCATGAATGAATAAATAAAAAAGGTCCCACCTACTTTTCGCACGCACCATATCAGCCTCCTCTAGGAACGCGTACAGTTCTCGTTTCGAACATTTGCAGTGAATCTTCACCCACTGCCTGACCCAGCAACTTATTTCAAAGGTCAATGACCCTTTGGGATAGGAAAAACCTCCTGACATCTAACCTCGACATATGCTTGCGTGACTAGTGTGCATGTCCCCTCCTCTGTCTGAAATGTCTCTCCTTATTTCAGCAGATGTAAGAAGTCACACAACACCAGGTTATAGTCCAACAGCTTTATTTGAAATCACAAGCTTTAGGAGCGCTGCTCCTTCGTCAGGTGAAGTGGTCGAAGGAGCAGCGCTCCGAAAGCTTGTCATTTCAAATAAAGCTGTTGGACTATAACCTGGTGTTGTGTGACTTCTTACATTTGTCCACCCCAGTCCAACTCCGGCATCTCCACACCATGGCTATTTCAGCAGAGGCGTTTGTTTACCTGTTTAAAATGAATGGGTTAACAATACCTTCATTCAAAAAGCAGAGGGAAGAATTTCAGACACATGCTCTAAGTAGTTGCGCACAATTTCAGTGGCGTGGGTTTTTAAGGTGCTTTTATGAAATGATGATAGCAGGTGGCAGCTGAAATCAGGGTGGGCTCTGGAATTAGATTGTTTTGCTTTGTGGATGGTTCAGGTCTGAATAGTTTTCGGAATCCCCCCCCGTAAACACGAGTAATTGGGATCTTTGTACCCTGGCTATGCTGTCACTCACCCGCTGTCCATCAGGAGAATTGCCCAGGAAAGATCGATTGATAAAGGTGGCTTGTAACAACTCTGCTGATGGCCGCTTACAACTGCCCTGTGCCCTTTACCTTTGAGACGCAAGCTCACTGGAAATGTCAATACGCTTTTTAAAAAAAAAATGTGTTCAAGGAAGAAAGAAAGAAAACACAAGAGGAACAAAAGGGTGGAAGATGCCCAATTGCTCTACTGGGAATTTTACACGTCGAGTTAAGATCACCTGACGCGTTTGTTTTAAATTCTAACCTCCCTTTTAAATCTGGTCTGATCGCACCGTCCTGGTTGGTGGTTTTTTTTTGCCCGCTATTTCATCTGGGTGGTTCTGATGGGTCAGAACAGAAGTAACTATCTGTGTAAAACTATCTGCTACATTAACCTTAGCAAGGACTCCCTGCTTTGCTGTAATCTTTGAGCAAGGGCCCAAGGGAGGCTGAAGTTTAGATAGGCCTATTCTCTGGCAGAACTTTGATTCTCTATTAAGTTCCTTATAATGAAGAGAGCTTCTCCATCTCACGTTCATCAGTAGACTCTAGGCGGAACAATACGAGAGCCAGCTCAGATAGAAAGCTCATTGTTCAACGGTCCTTTTTTGTTAAGTAGAACAAGCAACAAAAAAAAAAATCTCAAAGTCCAAATCGAGTTGCTGGGGTTTTAGACGATTCTTTCCACTTTTAAAACACTACTTAAAAAGATATTATTTACAACTCCATAAAGCGCACGCTAACCAAGATTTAATCAACTGAATTTAAATGACCAAGTTTCTGTTCACAGCTCACGTCTCAGCCACTTTGCAGAGTATTTTGTGGGTTTTGTTGATGCCACGAATTCACTTGGGAGCCGGCTTATTGGTGTCGGGAATGTTTATTACACAAGGAATGGATTCATTTGTTCACCTTATGCTAGCTACGGAACAGCCCCTCGCTAGTTTAAAATCTGATGCTTATGTAATGCAGGGAATATTACAGCGATTCAGGAGGACCATTCTCTGCTAATGAGAGACAGTCAAATCCAGCGTTATAGTTGACTCCACTGAAGTGAATGCCTGTAAAATTAATATATGTACTAAGTGAAAAGAAATCGAAGATTCCAACCTGTTTCAGTCTGCCTGTTGAATTCATTCCTGTTAACCGAATAATGTTAGTTTTTTATTCTTGGTAAGTGCTTACCTATTCCCCTGACTGCACATTGTATTGGCTGGACACTGCAGATAGTACAGAAAGTCACCTTCTCGAAGTGCTGCGTGATTTATCTCTGCATTGAAAAAAAAATTGTGAGGCGAGCCTGCAATCCCAGAGCACTGTTATGTGTCTGTACACAGATCTCACATGAGATTTGGGATATAGCTGTATGGGCTTGAAATAGTAAAAGGCACTTCCCCCCCCCGCCCCCCCCCAACCCGGCACGGATAGTGGCCAATGTAGTAATAGGCCCTGGAATTCCCGCTGTAACTCTGGCAGGAGACCGGCAGGACATTAGGTGGACACGGATGGAAATGGCCATTTATGTGGTTCTTGTGGGGGTTCTACTGGTCTCCTGCTGACGATATTGGCAGGAGATCAGGAGAATCCTCGTGGAATATCCAGGCCATAATAATAAATATATATAAATACACATCCAACCGTACATATATCAGACAAACACACACATACACATTCATTATTTACATATAATTATGCATGCATCCATATAGAAGATAGGAGCAGGAGTAGGCCATTCGGCCCCTCGAGCCTGCTCCGCCATTTAATGAGATCATGGCTGATCATCCAAATTCAGTACCCTGTCCCTGCTTTCTCCCCATATCCCTTGATCCCTTTAGCCTTAAGAAATATATCTAACTCCTTCTTGAATATATTTAATGAATTGGCCTCAACTGCCTTGTGTGGTAGAGAATTCCACAGGTTCACCACTCTCTGGGTGAAGAAATTCCTCCTCATCTCTGTCCTAAATGGGTTACCCCTTATCCTTAGACTGTGACCCCTGGTTCTGGACTCCCCCGCCATCGGGAACATCCTTCCTGCATCTAGTCTGTCTAGTCCTGTTAGAATTTTATAAGTTTCAATGAGATCCCCTCTCATTCTTCTAAACTCCAGCGAATATAAGCCTAATCGACCCAATCTCTCCTCATACATCATTCCTGCCATCCCAGGTATCAGTCTGGTGAATCTTCGCTGCACTCCCTCCATGGCAAGAACATCCTTCCTCAAATAAGTCATATATATATCACATATACATACACACATATAAACATGTATATTACACATATATCCATATCAATGTTCCCTCTAATTTTTTTTTGGGTGGGCGGCTCCTTTAACGGGCTGAGTGTCCCATTCAAATTTCCATGCATGCGCAGTTTTTTCCATTTAAAAGCCGGTGATCCGGCTGCGCGGGACCTCCAGAGCGCTGCGCGGCCGGACAGCCTAACGTGAACATTGAACCATGTATATAATCACCGACACGTGCACACAGACACACTATACACATATATATCTATATACACATATACAGCCATACAAATACATATGTATTAACACACACACACACGTTTGTATTAAATTGTGGTACTTGAGGCTGTGATGGACCCATGATCTGTGTTTAGGTCAGTCACTTTTGAACTATGAGTGGCAGCATCCATGCTTGTAACAATGAAAACTCTTTCATTCTAAAACCACACAAGTGTTGTAGAAATAATATGCCACCAGTACAGCTCTCACAGCATTGCTCGCAGGGAGCCCAGGCCTCGACGTGCAGATTTTAATATTTATCATCATTCTGCTGTAGACTAAGCATGGGCACGGTTCACTCATTGCTGTAAAATAGCGAATTGACCGAAACTAATATCACATAGATAGAAAGTACAATGTGGAAACAGGCTGTTCAGCTTAACCAGTCTGTGTCTGTGTCAATCCTCCACACAAGCAGTAGTCCTAGGCTCATGTGTCTGCCTTTTTTCCTTTCCACAAACCACCCATCTAACCTATTCTTAACTGTTGGCGCGGTCTGTGCTTCAATCACTGACTCCAGTAGTGCATTTTATGCCTCACAACCCTCTGTGTAAAAAGGTTTCTCCTGCTCACTGTCCTAAATCTCTTACATTTAATCTTGTGCCTGCATCCCCTCCCTCTAGACCCCTCAATCACTGGAAATTTACTTCAGTGGAAAAGAAAATCGGGCGGGGTGGGTGTAAAACGGGCTGCCGATTCGCTACCGCCCAAATTTAATCACCCCCCCTGTGTGTTTCGATCTACTCTGTCCCATCCCTTCATGGTTTTAAACACCTTTATCAAATCACCCAGTAGTCTCCTCTGTTCAAGAGAAAGCGCCACTACTGGTGGAATGCTGTCATTACAGTTGAAGATGACACTATTGCGCCCAAAGCAGAAACTCTACCCCTTGGTATTGACTCCAGCTAATATCCATATCAGGCGAAAGCTGCTTATTTTTTATTGCAGCTATAGAATGTATCAGAACATTGTAGAATTTATTTTGAAAGTATTGTAGATTGTAACAACTTTTTTGGTAACATTAAAAAGAATGTAGGTAGTTTTGAGTTACGCGCAGTGTGAGTGCGATGTAAAATGTGACTGTGCGAGGTGCAGATGTGACTATCAGAAAGAGTTACTAGAAGCTTTGGATTTAATTAGTATGGTCCTCAATTGTAATATAATATTGATATATTCTTAAACTTTGAGACTGGTTCAATTGCTCCTTTAAGGACCTCCTGAATGACAGTGCTACAATATATAAGAACATAGGAACAGGCCATTCAGCCCCTCGAGCCTGTTCCACCATTCAATGAGATCATGGCTGATCTGTGACCTAACTCCATATACCCGCCTTTGCCCCATATCCCTTAATACCTTTGGTTAACAAAAATCTATCAATCTCAGATTTAAAATTAACAATTGATCTAGCGTCAATTGCCATTTGTGGAAGAGAGCTCCAAACTTCTACCACCCTTTGTGTGTAGAAGTGTTTCCTAATTTCACTCCTGAAAGGTCTGGCTCTAATTTTTTTAGTTACCTTTACCTTTATTGTTTAGCTTAGGGTTTTGTTTAAAATTAAAGATTATCATTTTATTTTTGAAAGAGCCAAGATTATAATCTTTTATAAGCTTTTAATATCTCATAATAGTCAGAGAGAGAGAGAGAGAGAGAGAGAGCGAGCAGAGAAAGAGAGAGGAAAGTGAGGGAAATTAAAAAAATCAACTCAATTGCAGTAACTTTCCCAGAATTCTGTCTTGGACATTGGCAACCAAACTCTGTCAGGGCAACCACTCCAAATAAAAGTTCCCTCCCATTTTACGTCTTCAAAGTCCATCACCAGTGCAGGAAGAGGAAGAGAAAATCCATTTCCTCCTCAGAGGCATTAGTGCTCAGAATAATAGGGGAGATGAGGAGAAATTATTTTACTCAGCGAGATGTTGTGATCTGGAATGCACTGCCTGAAAGGGCGGTGGAAGCAGATTCAATAGAAACTTTCAAAAGGTAACTGGATAAATACTTGAAAAGGGAAAATTTTCAGGACTATGGGGAAAGAGTGGAGGAGTGGGTCTAATACGACTACTACTTTCGTAGGACGGGAAAAGCTTATAATGGGATGTCTAGTTTGGCTATCCATTCAATGGCCTCCAGAGATGCCGAGTGGAGAAAACAGATCTTAGTGAGTGGGTCTAATTGGATAGCTCTTTCAAAGAACAGGCACCATGGGCGGAATGGTCTCCTTATTTGCTGTAGGATTCTAATGAATAGGCCTCAAGTAATGGTTACAAAATTCCTGCTATTTAATGTTTTTTTTGAGAAAGCATTAAATGGATTTGAATGCTTTTGAACATTATCATTCTGGAGATGTATCCTTGTACAAACAAAATCATCTAGCCTTTGGACATAAACAGGGCAGTGCATCCCTCGTCCTTTGTGCGGTAGAGGCCATCACGTATGATACCAACCTTTCTAACAAAGTCGGCAGCCCGTTTAACATCTCTCCCGAGTTCTATGTCTATTGAAGTCAGTGGCAATAAATATTGGGAGAGGTATAAAACAGGCTGCCCACTCGCTATCGCCCATTTTACAAGACCTACCCTAGTGAATCTGTAAAGCAAATGCCCAGAATACAGTCTGGAGGAGAGGATTTCAACCAGTATCCAGCATTACCTGCTGTTCTTGCATCAAAACGTGTAACAGTTGAGCTCCTTTCTGCAACCGATAGCTTGGAACCAGAGCAGCCACTCCAAAGATTCAAAAGGATGATTAATCTTATCGTATCAACTGAGATCTTGAGTGACATTAACTCATATTCCATTCCTGTCACAGCCTATTGACATGATCCCCTAATATTCACAAATCACACAGTATTTATTCCAATGGCAAAGATGCAATCTCCTAGCTTGCAAAAATAGAAGGCTTGAAGGAAGATTGATGAGAAGCAACAGAGCAGGAAGAGCAGCAAGAGCCTGAACTGATGATCACCCTTGAGTACTGGTGCTCAGATTATCATCTGGAGCATTAGCTGTGAAACATCTTGGCAAGAGGAAAAGGATGGGCCTTGTACTAATCTGAAATCTCCAACATCTAGGGAAGAGGATCGGACTTATACCAACTTGGACTGTCCAAGATCAGTTGACATTTTAAAATGCAACAAACTTATAGTCATGCTTAAGGTAGAATTTTTTGATAGGGCACAGTTTGGGTGGAAATGGTGCAATGTAGAAGATCTCTCTAATTTTTCTCACTTGACTGTCCCGGCCTAAAACTTGCTCTGAGGGTAAAAATTACCCTCCAAGTATCGTCCTCATTTTCAGATCCCCACATGATCTTGCCCTGCCGTACGTCCCAGAGCAGCTTTACATTTCTCTGACCCGAATTACTGCTTGTCCCCTGCCACTCTGCTCTGCCATTGGAGCCTGATCCTGGAACCATTATCTGGAACCACTTTGTACTGCTACCCGTCTTCCTGCCTTCAAAAGCCTCCTAAAAACGTGACACTTCTCTTTGGTCTCCGCCCAACACGCCAAACTTTATTTCCTGGTCGGCATCCACCTCTTCTCCTTGTAAAGTTCTCCAAGAAGCTGCTGTTACTAAATACTTTTGTTTTAAAATATAAACTTTTTATAATTATTTGATTTTTAAGAAATTGAAACACACATTGATGCCTGACATGAATCAGTCATTCATGAAAGAAAGACTTATGAAATAATACTGAGCGGCCTGCGGGTGGCACTGTCCAGGGAGAGTATAAATACTCGGGCACGGGTCCAGCTTGCGCAGGACATTCTTAACAGGAACTAGTGAAGGACACAACTAGACCTCCATGTTGTAAAACAGTTGATTAAAGCTTTGTTTAACGCTTAGACCAAGTGCCTAGTAGTTTTCTTACATCAATGCCTCTAAAAATTGAGTCAGCACCCCACGTCAGTTGTCCTAAATCCAGTCTGCTACTTGAAGTTGAGCAAATGTGATGCCTTAACTCCTGTATTTAATGATTAAAATAGTGTCATTTTGTCAACTTTATCTTAAGTGGGCTGACATTAGTAACAGTTATACCCTGTCTGCGCCTGTTATTTGATCACAGATTGGGCATAATGGACCATGAAATTTGGTGGAAATCCATTTCACGCCATGCTAGATCTTGCGGTTAGGTCTACGGAGGGTGGTAGATGTTCAGGTCTGAAGCAACCGCAAGTTTCATTTACGTCCCTGGCTGAAGGGAGTGCTGGACAGCAAATCCAAAGCATGTCCAAGAAACATTGCGTTCAGCGGTAGGAGATGTAATGATCAGTACCATGTCATTCTAGAATGGTACACTAGGTGGAGCTGTATGTTTAGTAAGGGGCTACCCACAAGGCAGCAGTCAAGATGGATGCCTGTACACTAGTCCACATGGCTGAATAAATGACTAGCTCAAGCTAGCTGTTCATAATGAAAACGTCTATTTATTTATGAACATAACATGGTACCAGGATTGGTAATATCTGCTGACTATTGTGAAATGCGACATGGAAAATTTGAAGCCACCAGAGGGTTTGAAACTCACGGGGAATGTCGACTGCAATTGGTGGACTTTCAAACAACAATTCGAACTCTACATTGCAGCCATCGGGTTCGGTACGATGCCAGACGCAAGGAAGATAGCGTTGCTGCTCATGGTTGCAGGCCCGCTGGCGATAGAGGTATTTAATATGTCTGTATTTGATCAAGAGGAGGACAGAGAAAAAATGCACGATGTGCTAAAGAAGTTTGATACACATTGTTCTCCCAAAAAGACCGAGACCTATGAGAGGTATGTGTTCCGTTCACGGACACAGCAGCAAAATGAGACTTTTGATAGCTTTGTGACCGATCTGAAACTGAAAGCACAGACATGTAATTTCTCTGAACTGAAATCATCCATGATTCGTGACCAGATTGTGTTTGGTATTCATGATAAAAAAGTCAGGGAACGTTTGTTGAGAGAAACCAAACTAACATTGGAGGATGCTGTGAAAATATGCCATGCCAGTGAGCTAGCTCAGAAGCACGCGAAGACTTTCAGTGAAATTAATAATAATGCGACTGTAATGAGTGACTGTGCTGCTGTCGGTGCTGTGTTCTGCAAGGGGAAGAAACATGGGCAGAACAGAAATGCAAAGCAATCGGAGGATGGAATTTTTAATTGTAAACGCTGTGGTTACTGTGGTGTATGTGCCTTTAAGAGCAATTGTGGTGTATGTGCCTTTAAGAGCCCCAGGTGTGCGTAATGCCGGTAATTGCCACTTGGGCTATATAAGCCTGTGTATTGTGTATATCCTTTAGAACCCCCCCAGACTTGCTTAGTAAATACCTATGAACCAACTCCTGTCTTCAGTGTCTTTATCTACACACGGATACTACAGTGGCGACGAAGTGGAAACGGACTTACCTGCAATTCGGCAGCACCTCAAGGACATCGATTCCTCCAGCGTCCAGAAGACTCAAGGAAGTAATAGAAACTGTGGTTTCACCAGCTGGCCAAGCTGGTGGCAGGTACTGCGCTAATCCTTCCTGGGCTCTACAGCTGAGACAGGCAGCGAAATCAGAGGCAAGCAATAACAGACTGGGAGGGTGCACTCGGGAGACAGCCGGCGCGGCAAGCAGGTCAGCGTTTAGACCTCCGTCGGGAACGAGTCTCCAACAGTGGGTAAACGGAAACCACAGTAAAACAACGTTGTTATCGATAGCAGCGGCGGGAAAGCACGGGAAGCGCCATATCGTTGCTACAGAGAGAAAAAAAAAAGCGCGGGAAGCGCCATATCTTTTTTGAAATGCCGAAGTCTGGCAATATGGATGCTTTTGATAACGAAACAGAGCCTAACTTTGGCAATATTGATGTTTTTGATAACAAGATAGAGGATTGGACCACATATGTAGAAAGTGTGGAGGTGTTTTGCACCGCAAATGGAATAGAAGATGAAAAAAAAGCTTCAGTGCTTCTGGATCTAATGGGCGCAGAAACATACAAGCTGTTACGCAACTTAATCACTCCAGCCGAACCGATGGACAAGAATTTTGAGGAGATTGTTGATACCCTACACTGCCAATTCGAGGCAGGACTGGCAGATTCTCTGCAAGACAAATTCATCTGCGATCCCCTAAGTGTAGAAACACAAAAAAAGGTATCTTCTGGAAAAGATTTAACACTGGACAAGGCTTTCAGTGCAATAGGAGCGGCAAAGATACAGCAAAGGCCACAGGACTTCGGCACCCATGAAATGACACAGGGTTTCGAGAGATGTTATCGCTGCGGCAGATCCAACCATGACCAGAGGGATTGCTGGTTCAAAGAAAAAGCATGCAGGCGATGCGTAAAGATGGGACACATTCCACGTGTATGCCGATCTGAAAATAAAAGATCCACTAACGGGAAAAGAATCAATAAGGAAAAGCACAGAAAGGTACAAATGATGACGGACAGTAGCTCCAAAGACCAGGAGAGCATTAGCGACTCCGGGAACAAGAGGCTAAGCTCTCTCAAATTACATAATGTAATCGCCAATGAAGATTACCAGACCATTTGGGTTACCCTCATAATAGCAGGGTCCCCGGCTAAAATGGAGCTAGATACAGGATCAGCTCTAACCGTAATAAATCGACGAGATTACGAGAGGCTATTTTCGCATATACCTCTAAAAGACACATCCATTATCTTAAAAACATATACGGGGCAGAAAGTATACACCAAAGGAAAAATAAAGGTGCCTGTGGTATACAACGGCAAAGAAATACAAAAGTTGTATTTATACATTCTACAAGATGGTGGTCCACCGTTGTTGGGACGTGAATGGATAAGGAAGATATGTTTAGACTGGCACTCCATTCAGGCACTGACGGTGACCAATAAGGAAAAAAACAATGATGACATCATACCTGAATGATTAAAAGACATCTTGGCCAACGCCAAAGAAGTGTTTCAAGAGAAACTAGGAACCTTGAAAGGCATCACCGCCTCAATAAAAGTGGATGATACAGCAATTCCCAAATTTTTTAAGGCAAGACCGGTGCCATACGCAATACGTCCGGCAGTCGAGGCAGAGCTGGAGAATTTGGAAAAGTCAGGCGTATTATCCAAAATAGATTGGAGCGAATGGGCAACACCCATCGTTCCAGTCATGAAAAAAGCATTGAAAAATAACTCTGAGGAACAGAGAAAAATTTGCATCTGTGGGGACTTTAAGGTGACTGTAAACCCGGTCCTTCACACGGTACAGTATCCTCTTCCGAGGATAGAAGATATTTTCGCCTCACTATCCGGAGGGAAACGTTTCACAAAAATTGACTTGGCACAGGCATATCTACAGATGGAGGTTGAGGAGACCTCTAAAAAGTATCTCACAATAAACACACACAAAGGCCTGTACCAGTACAATCGACTGGTTTTTGGAGTAGCATCAGCTCCAGCTATCTGGCAAAGAGCTATGGAGCAAGTCCTGCAAGGGATTCCGGGGACTCAATGCTACCTAGACGACATCCTTATAACAGGAAAAAATGACGAGCACCTTGCCAATTTGGAGCAGGTGCTCACTAGGCTGAAAGAACGGGGCCTACGAGCAAATCGCCCCAAGTGCGAATTTTTCCAAAATTAGATATCATATTGTGGCCACATAATTAATAAGGAAGGGTTGCATAAGTCACCTGAGAAAATTGAAGCAGTTATAAAAGCCCCAGCACCTGAAAATGTTTCACAATTAAGGTCATTCCTGGGATTAATAAATTACTATCATAAATTTTTACCGAACTTATCAACTATTCTACACCCTCTTAATGATCTTCTACAGACAGGAGTGATTTGGAAATGGAACGAAGACTGTAAACGTGCCTTCCATAAATGTAAAGACTTAATCACATCCGAGAAAGTTTTGGCTCATTACAACCCATCACTACCAATCAGACTGGCGTGCGATGCATCCCCTTACGGCATAGGAGCGGTGTTGTCCCATAGATTCCCTGATGGCTCGGAATGGCCGATAGCTTTTGCGTCACGCTCATTGAACTCAGCTGAGTGTAACTATGCCCAGATAGACAGGGAAGCACTCGGCCTGGTATGGGGAGTGAAGAAATTCAACCATTACCTACACGGACAAAAATTTACCTTGCTGACTGACCATCAACCCCTCATCTCCATATTCAACCCTAAAAAAGGTGTCCCCATTATGACGACACAAAGACTACAGAGGTGGTCCCTTTTTCTAGGGGCACACCAATACAACATTGAATACAAAGGGTCAAAACAGCATGGGAATGCTGACGGTTTATCGCGCCTACCGTTGCCAACGATAGAAGAGGCACCTACAGTAGACCCAGTAGAGATATTCCACTCTACTATAGTGGAATGTCTACCGGTGACAAATTCTGCCATTGAAAGAGAGACAAGAAATGACCCTACTCTCTCACGGGTCTATGATTTAACAGTGAAGGGATGGCCAGCACACGGCGAGCCACTGTTGCCAGCATTCTCGCAAAGAAGAGAACAGCTGCCAGTGTGCCGAGGAACCTTGATGTGTGGATCCAGAGTGGTGATTCCACCCAAACTCCAGGATAAAGTGCTAAAGGAGCTTCACGAGGGGCATCTGGGTGGAGTGAAAATGGAGAACCTAGCTAGGGCGTTTGTATGGTGGCCAGGTATCGATGGAGACATCGAAGACATGACCAAGAGCTGCCTAGGATGCCAGAAGGTCCAAAATGCTCCGCCACAGGCCCCTCTACATCCATGGGAGTGGCCCTCATCTCCCTGGCAAAGGGTGCACATCGGCTTTGCTGGTCCATTTATGGACTCAATGTTCCTAATCGCAGTTGATGCACACTCCAAGTGGCCGGAGGTAATAAAGATGTCCTCCACCACCACGGAAAAAACCATCACAGTATTAAGGACCATATTTGCCAGGAATGGGCTGCCGGAACAGATATGTTCTGATAATGGACCGCAATTTGTGTCCGAAGAATTCAGAAAGTTCTTAAAGAACAATGGGGTAAAGCACTACACGTCCGCCCCATACCATCCCGCCACCAATGGATTGGCTGAAAGGTTTGTCCAGACCTTCAAGAAGGCCATAAAGGCCATGAGTAATGAAGACATAAAACTTCAGCACAAGGTGGATAACTTCTTATTTGCATATAGGAATGCAACACATATGGTTACTAATCAAACTCCCGCCATGATGTTCTACAATAGAAACCTAAGATGCCGGCTGGATTTGGTCAAGCCCAACATCCGAAGGGACGTGGAGAACCGGCAGTTTCAGGGCATGAATGAAAGGCCAACTAGGACCTTCCAGATAGGCCAACCGGTTTTGGCCCGGGACTACCATACCGAGAAATGGCAGCCTGGAACTATCTGCACATGACTAGGACCACTGATGTATACCGTGGACATCGGAGAAAGCATAATAAGACGCCATGCTGACCAAATCATCAAGTCATCCGAAAAGGGACAACCTACACCACCACTCTATACATCTAACGATGAAGTAGAGATACCCATATCTACCTCCGATCCGGTGATACTGCAACCCGATGAACCCGACACTGGCTTTCAAGCCGAATCAGCCTTGTCAGAAGAACCTACTACACCACCAGAAACTACTACACCCCCGAGGCGTTATCCGGACCGAGTCAGGAAGCCTCCTGAGAGACTAACTTATAATTAATTAATACAGCAATGTATATTATTTTGCATATAACATGTAATTAATAATTACTTAAAATATGATGTACTAGTTAGCTAGAAGGGGAGCAATTGTGGTTTATGTGCCTTTAAGAGCCCCAGGTGTGCGTAATGCCGGTAATTGCCACTTGGGCTATATAAGCCTGTGTATTGTGTATATTCTTTAGAACCCCCCCCAGACTTGCTTAGTAAATACCTATGAACCAACTCCTGTCTTTATCTACACGGACACTACAGTTACCAGCACCAGTCAAGACAATGCCCTGCATTTGGGAAAATGTGCACAAAATGTAATCACAGAATCACAGAAACCCCACAGTGCAGATAGAGGCCATTTCGGCCCATCGAGCCTGCACCGACACATATCCCACCCGATCCCCGTAACCCCTTCACCAACACATATCCCACCCTATCCCCACGTATTTAATCCCCCTAACACTAAGGGTCAATTTATCATAGCCAATCAACCTAACCCGCACATCTTTGTAATGGAAAGAATCACTTTGCCAAACAATGCTTTTCAAAAGTAAAAACAAAGAAAGGGCAACAAGTCAATGTGATTGAGGACACTGATTTAAGTGAGACATTTTTTGTAGGAATGGTGTCATGTGACAATATCAAAAAGGATACAGAAAATGTGCAGCCCTCAGGAATGGACAATGCTGAATATAAAGTTAATGCAGTAAAAGAGGACAAATGGATGATGCCACTGCAGGTAAATGGAGCATTAGTTACATTGAAACTAGACACTGGGGCAAAAGCAAACTTAATCAGTATGAGTGACATTAAAAATATGAAAGAAAAGCCCAAAATACAGAAAAAGTCAGTACTACTGAAGAACTATAATGGACAGAAAATAGATAGCTTAGGTGTATGCAGACTTAAAGTGACAGTCAAAGACAAAGTACATCATCTCATGTTTTCTGTTGTGGCTGAAGGACTTGATTCACTACTAGGTGACAAAGCTTGTGAGGACTTAGAACTGGTCAAGAGAGTCTACCGTATAAACTGTGCCGTAAGCAGACCAGATGACTCGGTGGATTCTGTAGTGAGTAATTTCCAGGATGTGTTCAAAGGATTTGGAGTTCTACCATTCACTTACAAGATCCAGCTAAAGGAGGATGCTCAGCCAGTGGTACATGCTCCACGGAGAGTTCCAGCACCCCTGCGTGACCGGCTCAAGAAAGAACTGGACAGAATGACCACACTAGGAGTCATCAGGAAAGTCGAAGAGCCAACAGACTGGGTTAACTCCATGGTATGTGTAAAGAAAAAGAACAATGATCTAAGAGTATGCATGGATCCAAAGGACTTAAATGCAAACATAAAACGTGAACACTACCAGATTCCCAAGCGAGAAGAAATCACCAGTGAAATGTCAGGTGCCAGATACTTCACAAAGCTCGATGCCTCACAAGGATTTTGGCAACTAAAACTGGATGACGAGAGCACCAAATACTGTACCTTCAACACACCATTTGGCAGGTATTGTTTCCTCAGAATGCCTTTCGGGATAATATCTGCATCTGAAATCTTTCATAGAGCGATGGAACACATAATTGAAGGTCTGGAAGGAGTTTGGGTCTATGTTGATGACATCATCATCTGGGGCTCCACACTGAAAGAACACAATGAGAGACTGACTAAAGTGCTACAGGGCATACGCCGGAATGGACTGAAGCTCAACAAAGCCAAGTGTCAGTTTGGCATCCAGGAAGTCACTTTCCTAGGAGATAATCTATCTGGTAAAGGAATAGAGCCAGATATGGAAAAAGTAAACGCCATACTCAAAATGCCCCGACCCACTGACAAAAAAGGAGTGCTACGCATCATGGGGATGATAAACTTCATTGGAAAGTTCATTCCTAACTTGTCAGCCAAGACAGCCTGTCTGCGAGACCTGCTACATAAAACAAATGAGTTTGCATGGACAGAAAGACATGAACAAGAGTGGATGAACCTCAAAACAGTGCTGACAACCACACCTGTACTCACCTTCTTTGACCCAACAAAGAGAATCAAAGTGTCAACGGATGCATCAAAAGATGGCCTAGGCGCGGTCTTGCTACAAGCAGAGGGTGAAGATTGAAGTCTGTTGCCTATGCCTCCAGGTCTATGACTGATTCTGAGTGTCGATACGCCCAGATTGAAAAGGAATGTCTAGGCTTGGTAGTTGGACTAGAAAAGCTCCATGGCTACATATATGGACTTCCCACCTTCACAGTTGAGGCAGACCACTGCCCACGGTCGCCATCATAAAAAAAAATCTGAATGAGATGTCTCCAAGGATTCAATGACTCATGATGAAGCTGCAAAGATATGACTTTGAACTGATCTACACACCAGGCAAATACATAGTGTTAGCAGATGCACTATCCCGAGCACCCACAATGAGTCATGTGAGCTCTACTGAGGAAGACGTGGATGTTCATGTGAGTATGGTCACTGCTGCGCTGCCCGTGTCAGACACAAAATCAAAGCAAATAGCAGAAGAAACAGTAAAAGATACAGTGTTACAAACAGTAATAGAGAACATTTATCATGGTTGGCCAAAAGGTTCCTGTCCAAAGTACTTTCACATCAGGTCAGAGTTAAGTGTCGCAAGTGGACTATTACTAAAACAGAACAGAATAGTCATTCCACAGGCTCTACATCAAGACATGCTCAAAAGGATTCATGAGGGACACCTCGGAATTGAAAAATGCAAAAGGAGAGCAAGAGACACTGTTCATTGGCCTGGCATAAATAAGGACATTGAGAACATGATAGGCGTATGTGAGACATGTCAGAAACACCAAAACAAACAAGCAAAGGAACCAATGATAGTAGCTGACTTACCAACAGCACCATGGCAAAAGGTTGGTATGGACCTTTTTCATTTGAATGGTAAAGACTATCTAATAGTGATTGACTACTATTCTAACTATCCTGAGATGGTGCTGCTCTCAAGCACATCAGCAAGCAGTGTCATAATGCATGTTAAATCCATCTTCGCCAGACATGGAATTCCCAGGATTGCCGTTAGCGACAATGGTCCGTGCTTCAACTGTAAGGAGTGGCAACAGTTTGCAGCACATTATGACTTTCAACACATCACATCCAGCCCTCTGTATGCTCAGTCGAATGGTAAGGCAGAGAAAGGTGTTCAAGTTCTCAAACAGCTACTGAAGAAAGCAACAGAAAGCAAGTCTGATCCTTATCTCGCCCTGCTGAGCTACCAAGCCTCCTCTTTAGACTTTGGTTCTTCACCTGCTGAACTCCTAATGGGTTGCAAGTTGCGCACCACGCTACCCTGCTGTGCAAAAGAAAAGCAGAGTAAGGAACTGAGCCAGAGACTTCAACTGTTAAAGTTGAAACAGAAATCACACTATGACAAGTCATCCAAAACTCTGAAACCATTGACAAGGGATAATGTTGTCAGGATTGAGGATCCAGATGCATGGAACAGGAAAGCTACAGTTCTTGAGGAAGTAGGACCAAGGTCATACACTGTTAGAACTGAGGAAGGACAGATTCTCAGGAGGAACCGCCGTTCCCTCCTAAAAACACAAGAAACTATCCAAGAGCAAATCGATGACAATGCCGCAACTGAATCTTGTCACTCACCACCAGAACAATCTAACACAAACACACATATAGGCTCTCATGAAAACACATCAGACTTACCTGTGCACCAGAACAATCTAACACAAACACACATACAGGCTCTCATGAAAACACATCAGACTTACCTGTGCTGAGAAGATCCACACGTGAAGTAAAAAAGCCTGATAGACTTAATCTTTGAGTAAAAGAAAACTATAATAAAAGAATGAAAAGCTTAGAGTTCATAAAGTAAAGCTTTGAAAATGTGTTGACTGTTGTGAAGATGTTTATGTCGTTATGATTGATTGATATTGATTTTGTTTAACCTCTAAGGAAGGGGGATGTAATGATCAGTAACATGTCATTCTAGAATGGTACACTAGGTGGAGCTGTATGTTTAGTAAGGGGCTACCCACAAGGCAGCAGTCAAGATGAATGCCTGTATACTAGTCCACATGGCTGAATAAATGACTAGCTCAAGCTAGCTGTTCATAATGAAAACGTCTATTTATTTATGAACATAACAGGAGAGACAGATCTTCAGGTGGGGGGACATTTGAAGGGCCCTGAATTTAATAGGTAAGTGTTTTAGGGCAATTTTGGGGCTTGTTTTCCCTGCTAGCACCTAGGCTTTCATGAGCTTTTCTTTTGCCACTTTTATTTAATTATTAATTGCATTTTGCAGCAATAGTGTATTTAGAAATTAATGAAGCTATGTCCCCCCAAGAAAGTTTTCAGTTTTGAAACTTTATTTTATGAATTTTCCAGAATTGTTTAACCTACTGTATTCCTGTTTTTGAGGCCATAAAATAAGTTCTCCTGAAAAGGTAATTTTAAATATGAAAATTAAAATAATTGTACGGACTTCAAAAAGTCAAAATAAACAGCAACGCCACCATCTGTTAAAATAATAGATAAAGGGATGTCAAACAGAGACATTAAGGGGGAAAAATTGCGTTGCTTTGCGCCTCCCGTTAGCGCCCCCCAGGGGTCGCTAACGGGGCGCAAAGCCCCTAGTACTCGGGCGTGGCGCCGCTAACACCTCCCGCGAAATTCAGCGGGAGGTTAGTGGCGGCAGTAGCCAGTAGCGCCCCGATGGCGTCATCGCCGTGTGCAGCACCCCGCTTGCGCCCCAGCTGCAAACTTCCCTTGCGCCCCCCAGACCTATCACCGGACAATATGTCCGACTGGTTCAGGGGGCGTTTTGGCAGCAGCGGCGGCGCAAATTAAAGGGCAGGTGCCGGGCGGCCATTTTTCTTTTGGTCGACTGCCAGCACCTGCTCCTTCTTACCTCTGTATGCGGGGTGCCGGCCACGACCGCTCAGCCCGGCACTCCTGTTGATCGGGCGAGGAGGCCTGCAATGACATGCCGCCGCGCGTGGCGCTGTTGCACGTTGTGCCGTGAAATTCACTGGTAGTGCCCCAAGAAGGAGGTGGAGTGCTTCCAGTAGCACCCCGCCTCCTGCTTGGGGCGCTACTGCTGAATTTACGGCGCAGGGGTGCTAACTTTTTCGGGGTGCTAAAAGTAGCACCCTGGCGATGTTAGTGCCCTAAAAGGGGCACCACCGAATTTTTGCCCCCAAGTGTTTTTGTGCTATTATTACCAACAGTAATCTGTACTCTTTATTGCTCTATTGAATCTATCATAAAGGTGTAGTTCCCTCTACTAGAAATAAAATATGACATTGTCATGCCTCAGGATTTTTTAACCATTTTCCACAGAGAGAATCTAGATATGAGATATTTTAAGATGTGCTTGCTCTAAAAGGACTAGTTTCTCAGGACAGCTCCAGTTGGCATGTGGATCAAAAGTCAGATGGAAGTTGGTTAATATGCTAAATGGACATTGGCTTTCCCAGAGACTAAACAACAGGTAATTTCTTAACCTCTCACCCATTGTGTTGAAAAGCCCTTTGATCTCTGACAGTCAGTGAATGGGGGTGAAGAAGAGGGACACAAAGAGGTTTTTGAATGAGCAAACCTAGTCAGTTGTTGCTAAGGGAAATTCTGTGAGGGCCTTTGCTGAAGTGAATAGGTGGAGGATAGTTTAAAAACCTCTTATTCAAATTAGGCAAAATGACCCGCTGAAGTGGGGCAATGTAGCATCTTCATTATTTTCATACTATTACACCAAGATAAGTTGTATCGATTAAACTAATTCATAACTACAACTCTGTGTATTCACCTCACTGTGGAATAAAGTAGCTTTACAAATTGAACCAAACTTCACCTCACCAGTGTTAACTCAGTGTGACGTTGGAGAGATTGAAGAAGCATAGAGATAGGAACAGGAGTAGGCCATTCGGCCCTTCGAGCCTGCTCCGCCATTCAATGAGATCATGGCTGATCTTCGTCTGAGATCATAGCTGATCTTACCAGTTCAGTACCCCGTCCCCGCCTTTTCTCCGTAACCCTTAATCCCCTTAGCCTTCAGAAATATATCCAATTCTCTCTTGAAAATATTTATTGAATTAGCCTTCACAGCCCTCTGTGGCAGGGAATTCCACAGGCTCACCACTCTTTGAGTGAAGAAATTCTTCCTCATCTCTGTTTTAAATGATTTGCCCGCTATTTTTAGACTGTGGCCCCTGGTTCTGTGCTCCCCGGCCATTGGAAACATTCTCTCTGAATTCAGCCTGTCCAGGCCTGCCATAATTTTATATGTTTCGATGAGATCCCCTCTCAATCTTCTAAACTCCAGTGAGTACAAGCCCAAACTATTTAATCTCTCTTCGTAGGTCATTCCCGCCATTCCAGGTATCAGCCTGGTGAATCGCCGTTGCACTCTTTCCATGGCAAGAACATCCTTCCGCAGATGGGGCGACCAAAACTGTACACAATACTCCAGATGCGGTCTCACCAGCACCTTGTACAGCTGTAGTAAGGTATCCCTATTCCTATACTCGAACCCCCTTGATATGAAGGCCAACATACCATTTGCCTTCTTAATCGCCTGTTGCACCTGCATGCTCTCCTTCAGTGACTGGTGCACAAGAACACCCAGGTCCCTCTGCACTTCCCCATCTCCCAATCTATTGCCATTTAGATAATAATCTACCCTCCTGTTTTTACCCCCAAAGTGGATAACCTCGCATTTATCCACATTATAGTGCATCTGCCACGTATCCGCCCATTCCCCCAACCTGTCCAAATCGCACTGTAGCCTCCTGACATCCTCATCAGAGCCCACCCCTCCTCCTAGTTTAGTGTCGTCAGCGAATTTGGAAATATTGCATCCAATTCCCTGATCCAGATCATTTATATATATTGTGAACAGCTGGGGTCCCAGGACAGATCCTTGCGGCACCCCGCTGGTCACTGCCTGCCACTCCGAAAATGAGCCGTTTATTCCAACTCTCTGTTTTCTATCCGCCAGCCAGTTCTCTATCCACGTTAATACTTTGCCCCCAATCCCATGAGCCTTAATTTTGCATGATAATCTTTTGTGTGGAACCTTATCGAAGGCTTTCTGGAAGTCAAGGTACACCACATCCACTGGCTCTCCCCCATCTATTTTACCAGTTACTTCCTCAAAAAATTCCAGCAGATTAGTCAAACACGATTTACCCTTTGTAAATCCATGTTGACTCTGTCCGATCCTTTCCCCATTTGTCAAGTGCTCCGCTATTTTATCCTTAATAATGGACTCTAGCATTTTGCCCACAACCGATGTAAGGCTTACTGGTCTATAATTCCCTGCTTTCTCTCTACCCCCCTTTTTAAATATTGGGGTAACATTAGCTACCCTCCAATCCACGGGTACTGTTCCCGAGTCAATGGAGTTCCGGAAGATGATCCTTAGAGCATCTGCTATCTCCAGGGCCACCTCCTTAAGTACCCTAGGATGTAGTTTATCAGGCCCCGGGGATTTGTCGGCCTTCAGTCCCCTCAACTTACCCAACACCATATCCCTAGAGATAATAATTTCTGTCAGCTCCTCCCTCTCATTAGTCCCTATGTTTGCCGATATTCCTGGGAGGTTATTTGTGTCCTCCTTTGTGAATACAGAACCAAAGTATGAGTTTAATTGGTCTGCCATTTCCTTATTCTCCATTATATATTCTCCCGAATCGGACTGCAAGGGACCGACTTGGGATTTTACCAGTCTTTTCCTCCTGATATACCGATAAAAGCTTTTGCAGTCTGTCTTTATGTTTGCTGCAAGTTTACTTTCGTATTCTATTTTCCCCTTCCTGATTAATCCCTTTGTCCTCTTTTGCTGTATCCTGTACTGCCCCCAATCTTCCGGTCTGGTGCTTTTTTTTGCCAGTTGATATGCCCTTTTTTTGGATTTTATGCTGTCCCTAATTTCCCTCATTATCCACGGTTGAGTCACCTTTTTAGGTTTATTTTTATGCCAAACCGGTATAAACATGTTCTGGAATTCTTCCATTCTATCTTTGAATGCTTGCCATTGTCTATCCACTGTCAATCCCCCCAGAAACACCACCCAATCAATCTTACCCAATTCCCGTCTCATACCCTCGTAATTCCCTTTATTTAAGTTCTGGACCTTAGTCTCTGATTCAATTTCCTCACTCTCCATCTCGACTGAGAGCTCGATCATATTATGATCGCTCTGACCCAAGGGGCCTCGTACAAGAAGATTGCTGATAAGTCCCTTCTCATTGCACAATACCCAGTCTAAAATGGCCTGATCTCGAGTCGGCTCCTCGACATATTGGTCCAGATAACCGTCCCGAAAACATTCCAGGAATTCCTCCTCCTCAGAATTTTTACTAATTTGGGTAGTCCAATCAATATGTAAATTAAAGTCACCCATGATGACAGCTGTGCTCTTATCGCACGCTTCTCTAATTTCCCTTTTTATGCCTTCCCTCACCTCCATATTACTATTTGGAGGCCTATATATCACACCCACTAACGTTTTCCTCCCCTTGCTATTTCTCATTTCTACCCATACAGATTCCGTTTCATCCGAGTTAATATCCTTCCTTTCCATTGCATTAATCCCCTCCTTTACCAGCAATGCTACCCCACCTCCCCTACCTTTTTGCCGATCCTTCCTAAATATTGTATATCCCTGGATGTTAAGTTCCCAGCCTTGCCCACCCTGCAGCCACGTTTCTGTAATCCCAATCAAATCATACTTGTTTACCTCTATTTCCACAACTAATTCATCCACCTTGTTCCTAATGCTTCTAGCATTAAGATACAAAGCCTTCAGGCTTGCTTTTTTCACACTCTCATTATGAATTAGTTTGGCCCTTTGTGTTTCTCTCCTTTGCTTATTGCTTCTCACCTTTCTACCATCTATTTCTGACTTCATATGACTTCCCTCTTTTCCACTACCTAGGTTCCCATCCCCCTGCCAAATTAGTTTAAATCCTCCCGAACCGCCCTAGAAAATATTACCCCGAGGACATCGGCTCCCTCACAGTTCAGGTGTAGACCGTCCCCTTGGTACAGGTCACTCCTCCCCAAGAACTGGTTCCAATGCCTCAAGAATTTAAATCCCTCTCCCTTGCACCACTGCTCAAGCCACGTATTTAGCTTATCTATCTTACTCTCTCTAAACTTATTAGCTCGTGGCACTGGTAGCAATCCAGAGATTACTACCTTTGAGGTCCTACTTTTCAATTTAGCTCCTAACTCCCTAAATTCAGCTTGTAGGACCTCCTCCCTCTTTTTACCTACATCGTTGGTACCTACATGTACCACGACAACTGGCTGATCCCCCTCCCCCTTCAGAATGCTCTGCACCCGCTCCGAGACATCCTTGACCCTTGCACCAGGGAGGCAACATACCATCTTGGAGTCTCGGTCTCGGCCACAGAAACTCCTATCTATCCCCCTTACAATTGAATCCCCTATCACTATAGCCCTATCCCTCTTTTTCCCGCCCTTCTGTGCAGCAGAGCCAGTCATGGTGCCCTGAACCTGGCTGCTGGTGCCTTCCCCTGATAAGTCATCTCCCCCAACAGTACCCAAAACGGTAAACCTGTTTTGGAGGGAGATGACCGCAGGTGACTCCTGCACTACCTTCCTGCCTTTACCCTGCCTTTTGGTCACCCATTTACTGTCTGAGCTAGCCTTTACCTGCGGTGTGACCAACTCACTGAATGTGCTATCCACAACATCCACAGCATCGCGTATGCTCCAGAGTGAGTCCATTCGCAGCTCCAGCGCCGCCATGCGGACCGCTAGGAGCTGCAGCTGGACACACTTCCTGCACACATAGTTGTCAGGGACAGTGTCCCTGATTTCCCACATGGCACAGGAGGAGCATGACACGGGTCCGAGCTGCCCTTCCATGACTTAACCCTTACAATACCCTTTTATTTACTACGATTTAGCTTAATTATTGAATTCTACTTAGAATAAGTTTGCGAAAGTACTCACCAACCAGTCACCTACCTGTTTTCTGGTGTTGTATTTTCACTGCCGCCTCCTGTCCTGGAACCTTTTCCACCTAGGTTAGGCTCCTGAAATAAAATAAATTGAACCTACCTTTTCAACTTCCCCTAACCCCTAAAAGGTTAGAGGAGGTGGAAGGGTGGGAGACACTACACTGTAGTGTTTCGGGTTTAGCAACAGCTCCACCTATATAAGAGTTACTGGCCTCCTGCTCTCCCGACTGCACCAGCTGTGAAAGAAAAAGCCCGCGAAAGGTGAGCTTTTAAACTCACCAGTTACTGGCCTCCTGCTCTCCCGACTGCCCCAGCTGTGAAAGAAAAAGCCCCCGAAAGGTGAGCTTTTAAACTCACCAGTTACTGGCCTCCTGCTCTCCCGACTGCCCCAGCTGTGAAAGAAAAAGCCCGCGAAAGGTGAGCTTTTAAACTCACCAGTTACTGGCCTCCTGCTCTCCCGACTGCCCCAGCTGTGAAAGAAAAAGCCCGCGAAAGGTGAGCTTTTAAACTCACCAGTTACTGGCCTCCTGCTCTCCCGACTGCCCCAGCTGTGAAAGAAAAAGCCCCCGAAAGGTGAGCTTTTAAACTCACCAGTTACTGGCCTCCTGCTCTCCCGACTGCCCCAGCTGTGAAAGAAAAAGCCCGCGAAAGGTGAGCTTTTAAACTCACCAGTTACTGGCCTCCTGCTCTCCCGACTGCCCCAGCTGTGAAAGAAAAAGCCCGCGAAAGGTGAGCTTTTAAACTCACCAGTTACTGGCCTCCTGCTCTCCCGACTGCCCCAGCTGTGAAAGAAAAAGCCCCCGAAAGGTGAGCTTTTAAACTCACCAGTTACTGGCCTCCTGCTCTCCCGACTGCCCCAGCTGTGAAAGAAAAAGCCCGCGAAAGGTGAGCTTTTAAACTCACCAGTTACTGGCCTCCTGCTCTCCCGACTGCCCCAGCTGTGAAAGAAAAAGCCCGCAAAAGGTGAGCTTTTAAACTCACCAGTTACTGGCCTCCTGCTCTCCCGACTGCCCCAGCTGTGAAAGAAAAAGCCCCCGAAAGGTGAGCTTTTAAACTCACCAGTTACTGGCCTCCTGCTCTCCCGACTGCCCCAGCTGTGAAAGAAAAAGCCCGCGAAAGGTGAGCTTTTAAACTCACCAGTTACTGGCCTCCTGCTCTCCCGACTGCCCCAGCTGTGAATGAAAAAGCCCGCGAAAGGTGAGCTTTTAAACTCACCAGTTACTGGCCTCCTGCTCTCCCGACTGCCCCAGCTGTGAAAGAAAAAGCCCGCGAAAGGTGAGCTTTTAAACTCACCAGTTACTGGCCTCCTGCTCTCCCGACTGCCCCAGCCGAAAGGTGAGCTTTTAAACTCACCAGTTACTGGCCTCCTGCTCTCCCGACTGCCCCAGTCTGTGTGAATGATCTGAATATCCAGTCCAATCCATAGCAGGGTTGTGGGGTGGTTCAATTGTTGCACCCCTGGGTCCAGCTATCAGACAGGTAGATATAGTATAAGTTAACTCCCATAAAAATAAGATGTTCAGACTACTTACAGGAGTAACTGGTGCCACTTAACCCAAGACAGTATGTACGGCAGGCCTGAATTTGCAACTGTAATAATTAAAAAGAGTAAAGCGTTCTAAAATGTGTCTTCCAGAAACAGGCATGGCAAGTTGAATCTTGTGCTCGCAGATGCACCTGACTGATTGCCTCCAGTCTGGAGATGACAATCTGTTATACTCTTATTGATTATTAATGCAATTCCTCATATTTCCCTGTGGATGTTGATTGCTATGATATGTGTGGCATGGGTTCTTTCTCCAGTTACTCCACAGTAACAAAGGGACCTCCCCATGTGTGCGCAAACACACTAAAAACAGCTAAGTTACATAAGGTAACCAGGCACTTCGACTCACATACAAACAAGCCGGCAATCTGCGTCACACATCTTGTTTCATTCACTCTCAGGGTGTGAGTGTCTCTGACCAGGCTGCCAATTATTGCCCATCCCTTGTTGCCCATAACTAAGGGCAGTTAAGAGGCAACCACGTTGGTGTGGGACTGCAGTTACATATAGACCACACCGGGTAAGGACGGCGGGTTTCCTTCCCTAAAGGACACTAGCAAACCAGTTGGGTTTTTATAACATTCTGATAGCTTCATTGCAGAATTGACTGCTATTTGCATTTGTATTTTTGGATGGAATTTGCATAAGTTCATAACCGTTTATAACTGGTTAGGTTCTGAAGATGAAAATTGGCCTCAAGGAGTTGAGAAAATGCAAACTACTTTGCTTTGGTATTGGTGAATTCTGTTGGAGGTGCTGTTGGAAGTAGCCTTAAATAGTTACCCCAGTAGATTTGTTAAAACATCAAGTAAATCCAAACACCATATCGCTTCTGTGAAAATATATTTCAAAGCATTAGTGAAGTGTGATGAAATCGGTTGATGTGTTAGCAAATATCTTCCTCTTTGCACCGCAACAGTGGCCCTCGTCTACTCTGCTGCAGAATGCCGCTCCGCCTCCTGGTCCTGCAGCCATCACACAAAGATCGTGGACATGCAGCTAAATGCCGCCATGAGGACGGTGCCAGGGACGCTCAAGTCCACTCCAACTGAGTGGCTCCCGGTGCTGTCCCACATTACCCCGCCTGTCACTCGCCGCGACGCCAATGTGCTCCGTGAGATGGAAAAAAATCATGAGCAACTTCGACCTTCCCATTCACCAAGACTTGGAAAAACCCACCACGAAAGCGCTTAAAATCACTCCGGCCATTCTGGAAAACAGCAGCCAATATTCATGCAGCTGGTATCGACCCGCTATCCAGATGGACGGAATCGTGGGACGCACGCAACATAAGGAACCAGCACCTCATCACTGACCCAACAGCAGAGGCCCCTGGCTCCGACCTCCCTCGCAGACAGTGGACGGCGTCCACCCAATCCGCACAGGGCGTGGACGGTGCGGCCATCTGCTCCACAAGTGGAAGATGAGGGACGACCCGAAGTGCGACTGTGGCCATGAGTCCCAGACCATGGAACACATCACATCAACCTGCCCACTGAGCTCTGTTGCGGGAGGCACCTCATTTCTCCACTCGGCATCTCAGGAGGCCGTCGAATGGACAGCCAAACGAGACATCCCATGATAAGCTTTTCCCCGTCATACGAAACAACAACAATCTGCCTCTTCTCTCTGGCTGACTTGATTAGTGTTTCACGGCCTACTTCTGATGGGGGGAATTATCAATATATCAGTATCATATAAAAAAGATGAATTACGCAGAATGTTACTACATAACGAAAAACTGACAAGCCTAAATCATAAATAATAGGACTACAGCTGTTTCTGGTATTTACTTTATAGAGTTCTTCAGCTTCGCACTGGCCAAGTGAATGTGAGCAAGCTTTGTTGCTTTTCAAAATTTGGACATGACTTCTGTGAGTGGATGCTATTTCTTTCTCAGTTTTTATGACTCATTATTATAAAATTATCAGTCTGGAAAAATGAATAGATTTTTCAAAGCCTTTTTTGCCAAAAAAAAAGGTTGTTGTCTCAAATACTGATCATGTTTCTGAGAAATGACTGCATGTAGCAGATCAAGTCAGATAAGGTTACAGCGTTCTGTTTTATCCTTTAGAATTATTAGAACTTTAGGCCGTGATGAAAAGGACACCACCTACTAATAGCGCATGTTCCTATGGTAACGAGGTTATGTAAAAAAAAGAAGATAGCACATGACTGCCCCTTCCCTTTTTACCCATCACTAAGCATTAAGGAGAAACATGAATTCCCAGTGGAGGACAGTAAACTCAACGCAAAGTACACTGTAACACTTGTTGACAGCGATGGCTTTGCAAAACAAAAAGTAGAAACAAATACACCAAAGCCCCATAGTGTGTCACTGAAATAACACAAAGTACTGCAATAATCTTCTCCCAAATAAAGGAGAATGTATTTCCATTTAGTTGGTGGGTGAACAGTCATAGACTTGTGCCTTCTTGCTTAACCTTTCTTACGGGACGTTTTAATAGCCTGGTTTGACAACTATTTCAAATGAAAGGTTTACAATGCTTTATTATCTATTTTCTTTTCAAGGCACCTACTTGAATAAAACTCTGCCCTCCCTTCATTTGCTTTCCTATTTTTAGATACAAAGATATTTTACTGCAAATATACCATCTGGCAAATGCATTAAAAGGAGTTTTATTCTTCCCTCGGATAGATTTTGTAACATGTATTGGCATTTTGCTCACTCAAATATTATTTGTTCTTCCGTTGAACAAACAGCATCAGTTCATACCTTTTAGTGTATTAAAGTCCTTCAACAATCTATAATATATTAAAAAAGGTTCCATCCGCAAAACGCCTGCCAACTTTCTTCAATATAATTCCACTGGTAGGAGGGTGTAATTAAAGTGTGATAAACTTTCATGGGCATAGAAATTTGTAGTGGGCATGTAGAAAAATAAGGACAGAACGCTTGGCTTTCGAATGGGGACTGAATGGCATCTGGTTCAACAATCCCCTACCGTCTAAGCCCTCTTCACTGGAAGATGCATGCAGTGACATGGGAGATTGACTATTAATTTTTTTTTTAAGTTGAAGAACTGGAAAAGGTTAGAGATGTCATTTAATCGCTCCTACCTTCCACGCTATCACAGACCTTCCCTTTTGTTCTTCCCAGATTACAACAGTGACTACACTTGAAAAAGTACTTCATTGGCTGTAAAGCGCTTTGGGATGTCCGGTGGTCGTGAAAGGCGCTATAGAAATGCGAGTCTTTATTTCCTCCCCACCACCCCCCCCAACCCCACACCCGACCCTTGTTTCTCTACCTCTGCACTTGCTTAAAAACTGTTCCATCTCTAACCATTTCCAGTTCTGACGAAGGGTCATCGACCTGAAACGTTAATTCTGTTTCTCGCTCCACAGATGCTGCCCGACCTGCTGAGTATTTCCAGCATTTTCTCTTTTTATTACAGCTGAGCACATTTTTTGGTTATTTAAGTGACATTCTTTGCTATTTAACCTGGGGTGAATTATGAGGTGTTTATAAGTAAATCACCCTTTGGCAGCTATTTAAACTAACAGGTCTTTTTGGTGACTATAGTAAGCCTTCCATCCCACCTCTTTGACCACCTCTTTGACCAAGCTTTTAGTCACTCCATCTAATATCTCCTTCTTTGGCTCGCTGTTGATTGTTGTCTGATTACGCTTCTGTAAAGTGCCATGGGACTACTTTTTTAACGTTAAAGGTGCTATATAAATGCAGGTTGTTATTGTCATTTGATAACCTACCATGTTCTAAATTTCCTACAATTAATCTCCTATCTATGGTCCCTCATTCATGACCTCCTCAACTACTTGAAACAGTCTGTTTCTATCTACCCTGTACCATCATTTTATGGTTTTAAACAGTTCTCTCATATCACTCTGTAATCTGCATTGTTCTAATGAAAAAAGACCCAATTTTTCAAGTCTCTCTACGTATTTGTATTTCCTCACACCACGAACAACAACAACTTGTATTTATATAGTGCCTTTAACATAGTAAAGCGTCCCAAGGCACTTCACAGGGGTATTATATTATAAAACAAAAAATTTGACACCGAGCCACATAAGGTGACCAAAAGCCTGGTCAAAGAGGTAGGTTTTAAGGAGCGTCTTAGAGGAAAGAGAGGTAGCGAGGCGGAGAGGTTTAGGGAGGGAATTCCAGAACTTTGGGCCTAGGCAACAGAAGGCACGGCCACCAATGGTTGAGCGATTATAATCAGGGATGCTCAAGAGGGCAGAATTAGAGCAGCGCAGGTATCTTGGGGTGGCGGGGGTGGGTGGGGCTTTGGGGGGGTGGTGGGGGGGATGCGGGGGGGGCGGCGCTGTGGGGCGGTGGGGCTGAAAAGATTACAGAGATAGGGAGGGACGAGGCTACGGAGGGATTTGAAAACAAGGCTGAGAATTTTGAAATCGAGGCATTGCTGAACCGGGAACCAATGTAGGTCAGCGAGCACAGGGGTGATGGGTGAACAGGTCTTGGTGCGAGTTAGGTCACGGGCAGCCGAGTTTTGGAGCACCTCAAGTGTATGTGTTGGATGACACCAGGCACCATCTTCTCGATATCTTTTCTGTAGTGTGAAGCCCAATGACCCATCGATAGATTTTGCAAAGGCTCAAAGGGGTTGAGAGCTAAGACGAAGACAAGCAGCAATGAAGGGATAGGAAAGCCAAGTTGCAGGCATGAATCTGCAGGCAAATGGCGGAGCATCCTAGCACACACGCTCAATGGCTGCTGAGTTGGAGGTGGTGCTGCATGAGGTGGTTGTAGGGAAGGTGGCCATATTTGCCACTTTACAGTACTGTCTCCATAGGTCAGCGTGGCAGCATCTCTCCATCCCTTGCACCATTCTGGAGAGCTGAGGGAAGGAGGTTGAACTAAAGGATGGGGCTGAAGATTGGGGTCTTCAGTTGGCCTGCTATCCTCGGTTCCCTAGGACAGTGTAGCTGAAGATCGTTATTCCCATTCAGTCACAGTCCCTGTTGCTACCAATTCAGACACTCTTTCAATCCTAGTTTTCGGATCTTTTAGAAACTGCTGGCTGGGCTCAAACAGAGTTCATTCATGCTGAAGGGTGTGATTGGTTCACACGTGCTCCAATGTCACATAAGGTTATCCTGAATTGGGCTCGACTACCCTCAATTATGGTTCAATGTACAGAATTCAGTCAACTGTGTATTGCATTTTCTTGACTAATAACATAACATAAATTAGTGACTTCACATTTGAGTGGGGATTTTCAAATGCCACCCGGCCATTAGTGTTGGGAAACAGGGAGACTGGCAGTTGAAAATTATAAAAAAAGAATTCCCATATATAAAGGCAAGTCTTGTTTTTCTTTTTCAAGTCTTTTTATGTGTGTATCTATGGATGTATACATGTAACTCGCATGTTTTTAATCAATTCTCTCGTCATTCATAAGTACAAATCCCTTGTCATAGTTCAGAAGTGAAATGGAATCTTGCATTCCTATGACTTGTAAACTGCCTGTAAGTTGTGGCCCCGTGCTACGGGTCAGATGTTTATCTCAGTGACATGACATAGCATTAAAGGCAGCAATGAACCTGGATACTCGGGGTAAGTGAGCCAACACTGGTTGGATATTCAGTTAGGACTGAATGCCAGAAGCCCTTTGAGTTAGCAGCTGACAACAGCTAGAACTGATTAACTTCCTATTCTCAGTTAGAAAGTGGAATGTTTGCTCAGCTGCTGGTTCATAGATAATATAAATAAGTAAATAACAGTAAAGTATGCTACATTTTCAGAAGAACTTTAAACTCACGAGGCTAAGCTGAATAAACCTTGGTCTGGCTCCAACTCTGTCAAGGCATCCAAATTCAGATCAACAGGCCTGGATTTTTATTCATCAATATATACGATATATGGCGGTTGTTACTACAAAACTATCTGTAAGAAGACAATACAAGCTCTGCCAGTGGCTCAGTGATAACGGCCCGGAATTTGCGGTTGTTAATAACAGCGCACGAACAGCCGTTATTACCCCTTTGAAAACTGACCGTAACTTCAGGATGTAGCGCCTGCGCATCCTAACGTGGAAATCCTGAAGTTGCGATCAGTCATTCACTGCTCCGACACTGGCTGCGCTGTGGCCTCTCCCTGTCCTCGCCCAAAGCTGGCAATCAGGGAAATCAGTGAAACTAATGAAAACTTGGGCTTTTCCGCAGTAATATCGCTGCTAAATACCCCATTAAAAGTTAGACCCTTGTTGGATTAGGTGTAACTGGGGTTTTAACAGCGTGTTGACTGCTAAGCAAACGTTATGGCCCCGAAAAACTAATTTTAATTTTGTGGTGTCTCAAATTTCTCTGTAATTCTGAAAATTACAATTTTTAAGAAACTTAAAAAAAATTATATTTTTTAAAAGTTTGTTCATCTTTATTTCAGGTTTAACTTTTCCCCATGTGAGAGCCCCAATCTTTGTTTTGCTCTCTATAACATTTTTAAAAAGTCAGAATATAAGGAACTTCTTCACTTCCTGGTTCCCGGTCTGTGAGAATTCTGCATTGTGATTGGCTGCTTAGACAGCTTGTTGGCGTCACAGCAGCTCGTGCTAGGGATTCCCCATTAACTCACACTGATCGCAACTGAACGTCCCATGAAGGCGGGCGGGAATCGGGCGGGAGGGAATCGAGCGGGTGGGAAGGAATCGGGTGGGTGGGGGCTGGGGGTGTGTGGCGGAGGCACAATGTCGGGCGGCTGTTGTCTCAGGTAAGTCACGGGGAGTGGGGTTCATGATGGCCTTGCAAGTGGGAGGCGGCCTGTGCAGGGAGACCTAAACTTCCCTTGTGGGGCCGAGAGGGGCACATCTGCTCCTCCTGGCCAAATAAGGAATGTCAATAAGGCTCTTCTTGTCACTAGGTTGACCTGGCAAGAAAGCCACAGCCAATTCCCCCACTCAGGCCCATGGTTAATAGCAGTCAGGCCCTGATAAAATCACCGGATACTGATTTGCATATTTAAAGAAGGACCCCACTGGTTTCCGCTGGGCAGGCAGGGTTAAAATCGCCCCAGCTACATGTTCTCAGCAGTATCTCAGAATCTACATCGGCATTCATTTCTTTACTTACCTTGGCCAGCTTAGAACATAAGAACATAAGAAATAGGAGCAGGAGTAGGCCAATCGGCCCCTCAAGCCTGCTCCACCATTCAATAAGATCATGGCTGATCTGATCCTAGCCTCAAATCTTCTATCACTCTCCATCCCACCCGAACCCATGTGATCTCCCAGGAGAGGTGAAAAACCAGATAAAAAACCCAATGGCCAATTTGGGAGAAAAAATCTGGGAAATTCCTCTCCGACCCATCTAGGCGATCGAAACTCTTCCAGGAGATCACTCTGTCCCTATATTTTCTACAGTACTTACCTTCTGTAAAGGCGATCTCCACCCCAGCCAGGAACAGGAATAAAACCATCTCCTGAAATCTAACACAGAATTAGAACACAAGAAGTAGGAACAGAACCAGGCTACACGGCCCCTGGGCCCGCTCCACTACCCACAGGGCCATGACCATTCTGAACCTAGACTCATGTCCAATTTCCTGCCCGCTCCCTGTAACCCTTAATTCCCTTTACTTCTAGGAAACTATCTATTTCTGTTTTAAATTTATTTAATGATGTAGCTTCCACAGCTTTCTGGGGCAGCAAATTCCACAAACCTACCACCCTCTGAGTGAAGAAGTTTCTCCTCATCTCAGTTTTGAAAGAGCAGCCCCTTATTTTAAGATTATGCCCCCTAGTTCTAGTTTCACCCATCATTGGGAACATCCTCACCGCATCCACCCGATCCAGCCCCTTCACAATCTTATATGTTTCAATAAGATCGCCTCTCATTCTTCTGAACTCCAATGAGTATTGTCCCAATCTACTCAACCTCTCCTCATATGACCACCCCCTCATTCCTGGGATTAACCGAGTGAACCTTCTTTGTACTGACTCGAGAGCAAGTATGTCTTTTCTTAAGTATGGACACCAAAACTGTATGCAGTATTCCAGGTGCGGTCTCACCAATACCTTGTATAACTGCAGCAATACCTCCCTGCTTTTATATTCTATCCCCCTAGCAATAAAAGCCAACATTCCATTGGCCTTCTTGATCACTTGCTGCACCTGCATACTAACTTTTTGAGTTTCGTGCACCAGAACCCCCAGATCCCTTTGTACTACAATACTTTCCAGTTTCTTGCCATTAAGATAATAACTTGCTCTATGATTTTTCCTGCCAAAGTGCATAACCTCACACTTTCCAGTATTGTATTCCATCTGCCAAATCTCTGCCCACTTACTTAGCCTGTCTATGTCACTTTGCAGGTTTTTTATGTCCTCCTCACTCACTACTTTCCCTCCCATCTTTGTATCATCTGCAAACTTTGATATGTTACACTCGGTCCCCTCCTCCAAATCGTTAATAAAGATTATAAAGAGTTGGGGACCCAGCACTGACCCCTGCGGAACACCACTAGTTACTGATTGCCAGTCTGAGAATGAACCATTTATCCCAACTCTCTGCTTTCTGTTAGAGAGCCAATTCTCCACCCACGCCAGAATATTACCCCCAATCCCGTGATTTTTTATCTTGAGCAATAATCTTTTGTGTGGCACCTTGTCAAATGCCTTTTGGAAGTCTAAATACACTACGTCCACTGGTTCTCCTTTATCCACCCTGTATGTTACTTCCTCAAAGAACTCAAGCAAATTTGTCAAACATGACTTCCCCTTCATGAAACCATGCTGAGTTTGTCCTATTAAATTATGTTTATCCAAATGCCCCGTTACTGTCTCCTTAATAATGGACTCTAACATTTTACCAACCACAGATGTTAGGCTAACAGGTCTATAGTTTCCAGCCTTCTGCCTACTACCCTTTTTAAATAAGGGTGTTACATTAGCAGTTTTCCAATCTGCCGGGACCTTTGCTGAGTCCAGGGAGTTTTGGAAAATTATTACCAATGCATCCACAATCCCTACCGCCACTTCCCTCAAGACCCTAGGATGTAAGCCATCAGGTCCAGGGGATTTATCCGGCTTAAGTCCCATTATTTTACCAAGTACCATTTCCTTAGTGATTTTAATCGTATTTAGCTCCTCTCCCCCTAGAGCCCCCTGTTTGTCCAGTGTTGCTTGGTGAGTAAAGAACGAGAGAAGTTGCATTTATATAGCGCCTTTCACCACCCTAGGACGTCCTAAAGCACTTCATGGCCAATGAAGTACTTTTGAAATGTAGTCACTGTGGTAAAGTAGGAAACGCAACAGCCAATTTGCACACAGCAAGCTCCCACTAACAGTGATGTGTTTTATTCATTTATTTCGCCTAAGCAGACTCGGCGGCTAATTCGAGCCATTTTACAGCATTGTCACCACCAGCATGCAAATCGGGTAGGTCACCAGAAAGTTTAATTAGTGGACACGGTTCACCGACGTGGGGACATGGTTTTTATTTGTCCACAAGGATGTTTGTCGTCGTTACAAAGGCACCATACCTGAAGACTGGAGCCGCACTGTCCCTGTCCCATTCAATATTCGTTGAGAAGTGCCCAATTACGACGTGGCCAGTTGACTCCTGGTTGAGGGCCTGTAGGGTTGGTGATTTACAGGAGCATCTGCTGTCCACTCTTTACACTAGTAAGTCGATGAGGAACATAAGAACATAAGAACATAAGAAATAGGAGCAGGAGTAGGCCAATCGGCCCCTCGAGCCTGCTCCGCCATTCAATAAGATCATGGCTGATCTGATCCTAACCGCCAATCCATTATCACAGAACCATCTCCTGAATCTAACAGAATTAGACACACAAAATAGGAGCAGGATCAGGCTAAACGGCCCTTGGGCCCACTCCGCTACCCACAGGGCCATGACCGATCCGAACCTAGACTCATGTCCAAATTCCTGCCCACTCCCCGTAACCCTTAATTCCCTTTACTTCTAGGAAACTGTCTATTTCTGTTTTAAATTTATGTAATGATGTAGCTTCTACAGCTTTTTGGGGCAGCATATTCCATGGACCTACCACCCTCTGAGTGAAGTAGTTCCTCCTCATCTCAGTTTTGAAAGAGCAGCCCCTTATTCTAAGACTATGCCCCCTAGTTCTAGTTTCACCCATCATCGGGAACATCCTCCCTGCATCCACCCGATCCAACCCCTTCACAATGTTATATGTTTCAATAAGATCGCCTCTCATTCTTCTGAACTCCAATGAGTAGAGTCCCAATCTACTCAACCTCTCCTCATATGTCCATCCCCTCATCCCCGGGATTAACCGAGTGAACCTTCTTTGTACTGACTCGAGAGCAAGTATGTCCTTTCTTAAGTATGGACACCAAAACTGTACGCAGTATTCCAGGTGCGGTCTCACCAATACCTTGTATAACTGAAGCAATACCTCCCTATTTTTATATTCTATCCCCCTAGCAATGAAAGCCAACATTCCATTGGCCTTCTTAATCACTTGCTGCACCTGCATACTAACCTTTTGAGTTTCGTGCACCAGGACCCCCAGATCCCTTTGTACTTCAGTACTTTCCAGTTTCTTGCCATTAAGATAATAACTTGCTCTACGATTTTTCCTGCCAAAGTGCATAACCTCACACTTTCCAGTATTGTATTCCAGCTGCCAAATCTCTGCCCACTTACTTAGCCTGTCTATGTCCCCTTGCAGGTTTTTTATGTCCTCCTCACTCACTACTTTCCCTCCCATCTTAGTATCATCTGCAAACTTTGATATGTTACACTCGGTCCCCTCCTCCAAATCGTTAATATAGATTGTAAAGAGTTGGGGACCCAGCACTGACCCCTGCAGAACACCACTAGTTACTGATTGCCAGTCTGAGAATAAACCATTTATCCCAAATCTCTGCCTTCTGTTAGATAGCCAATCCTCTGTCCATGCCAGAATATTACCCCCAATTCCGTGATTTTTTATCTTAATCAATAATCTTTTGTGTGGCACCTTGTCAAATGCCTTTTGGAAGTCTAAATACACTACGTCCACTGGTTCCCCTTTATCCACCCTATATGTTACTTCATCAAAGAACTCAAGCAAATTTGTCAAACATGACTTCCCCTTCATAAAACCATGCTGACTTTGTCCTATTAAATTATGATTATCCAAATGTCCTGTTACTGTCTCCTTAATAATGGACTCCAAAATTTTACCTACCACAGATGTTAGGCTAACCGGTCTATAGTTTCCAGCCTTCTGTCTACTGCCCTTTTTAAATAAGGGTGTTACATTAGCAGCTTTCCAGTCTGCCGGGACCATTGCCGAGTCCAGGGAGTTTTGGAAAATTATTACCAATGCATCCACAATCCCTACTGTCACTTCCCTCAAGACCCTAGGATGTAAGCCATCAGGTCCAGGTGATTTATCCGCCTTGAGTCCCATTATTTTACCGAGTACCACTTCCTTAGTGATTTTGATCGTGTTTAGCTCCTCCCCTCCTTTAGCCCCCTGTTTGTCCAGTGTTGGGATATTCTTAGTGTCTTCTACTGTAAAGACTGATATAAAATATTCATTCAGTGTTTTTGCCATCTCCATATTTCCCACCATTAATTTCCCGGCCTCATCCTCTAAGGGACCAACATTTACTTTAGCCACCCTTTTTCTTTTTATATAACTATAAAAACTCTTACTATCTGTTTTTATATTTTTTGCTAATTTACTTTCATAATCTATCTTCCCTTTCTTAATCAATCTTTTTGTTATTTTTTGCTGTCTTTTAAAGTTTTCCCAATCCTCTATCCTCCCACTAGATTTGGCTACCTTATATGCCCTGTTTTTAGTCGAATACTATCCTTAATTTCTTTACTTAGCCATGGATGGCTGTGTTTTCTTTTACACCCTTTTCTTCTCAGTGGAATATATATTTTTTGGAAGTTGTAAAATAACTCCTTAAGTGTACACCACTGATCATGTATCGTCTTACCCTTTAATCTATTTTCTCAATCCACTCTACTCAATTCTGTTCTCATACCTTCATAGTCTCCTTTATTCAAGCTTAGCACGCTTGTTTGAGATCCAACCTTCTCACCCTTCTTGAGCAAAAGTCAAAGGAATCAGGGAAGGTCGATCATATTGAGTGTTTCGAAGAGAGCCGCACTGTTGGTGGATAGAATGGATCAGAATGAATTGGCAATATGATTTTGTCACAAAGTTTATTCTCAATTTTGCTACTACATTTGATGCGGTTGCGGTGAGGTAAAAGACCAGATCAATTTTTTCCCCAGTAATGTTGGTTGAGGGATGGCTAGGACACTAGAGCAGCAGAAAGAGCAACACCAACTGGGGGCCTGCAATGACTTATAGGCCAAGGTGTCAACCATGGCTCTGAGTCAGAAGGTATTGGGTTAAAGCCACATTCCAGAGACATGAACACACGTCAGTGCTGTACTGAGGGAGTGCGGCACTGTTGTTGTCATCTTTCAGGTGAGATGTTAAAAACAGGCCCTGTCTGCTCTCTCAGGTGGATGTAAAAGATCCCATGGTACCATTCCAAGAAGATCAGGGGAATTCTCTCAGTTCCTGGCCAACGTTTATCTCTCAAACATCACTAAAACAGATTATCTGGTTATTTATCTCATTACTGTCTGTGGGATCTTGCTTTATGGAAGTTGGCTGCTGTGTTTCCCTCCATTATAACAGTGACTACACTTCAGAAGTACATCATTGGCTGTAAAGTGCTTTAGGCTGTCTTGAGGTTGTGTAAGGCGCTATAGAAATGCAAGTTCTTTCTTTAAACAGAGGAAGTACAACAGGAAAAGGATGGCTCTCGCGTTGAGCTTTGGTGAGTCCTGCAGCTTCATCCTGATCCACTTCCTCTATGTCTGAGGCTCCAAGATGCCAAGTAGGGACAGTTCAAATTGACTCACGGGTCTACAATTAAAGGGCAAAGTTTGCAGCAGTTCTGGTGGACATGCTCTGAAATTATAGCTGGAGTTCCCCGGGACAGCTGAGGAACTTTGGCCCTGTGATTTTTAAAACATGATAGATACATTTGTCTCTGTCAAATATACTTCTAGCTCACCTTCTCCACTTGGTGGCAATAACTGGTAGTAATGTCTGTAAGTAGGATCCAATATTTAAGGAACAGGATACTGGAAAAATAACTCCGTTTCACTTTTCAAATACTAGCAACATTACTATTGACAGTAATACGAACAACTTTAAATCAAGTGGCATATAAGTCACCCTAATACGTGGGGCTGCCCCAATAGTCCTTGCAACTCAATGGTCTGATGCTTCAGAACATTTCTAACAGGGTATGTTGCGCACGTGGTTGACTAGAGATGGACATGTTTGTCCACAAGTTGGCCATATTCAACCAGTTGATCCATCTGATTTGGCTATGTATATACATCACGGCCAAAATGCTGTTCTGGTAGGTAAAGACACTCAGTCTTACACCGTTAGCCTCCTCCAACCCTAAAGTATCCCTCAGTTATTTTGCGCCAGTCACTTCTTTAAATATTATTTAGATGGTCACTGTAATAAGATATTTGATATTCCTGTGTTTAAATCAGCTCACGCACCATAACATCAGTTGTTTCTGAAGGATAGTTTAGAAGGATATGTGGATAGGGTGAGATGAAGTGGTGTGGGAGGAGGCTGGTGTGGAGCATAAACACCGGCAGAGACCAGTTGGGCCGAATGGCCTCTTTCTGCGCTGTACATGCTATGTAATTCTATATCTCTGTAAGTTATGATAGGGTAGACGTAGAGAAGATGTTTCCACTTGTGAGGGAATCCAAAACTAGGGGCCATAAATATAAGACAGTCACTAATAAATCCAATAGGGAATTCAGGAGAAACTTCTTTACCCAGAGAGTGGTGAGAATGTGGAACTCGCTACCACAGGGAGTAGTTGAGGCAAATAGCATAGATCCATTTAAGGGGAAACTAGATAAGCACCTGAGGGAGAAAGGAATAGACAGTTATGCTGATGGGGTTAGATGAAGAGGGGTGGGAGGAGGCTGGTGTGGAGAATAAACACCGGCACGGACCAGTTGGGCCGAATGGCCTGTTTCTGTGCTGTAAATTCTGTGTAATTCTATGAACTGATCAGATGAAAAGGATACTGAAATCTTATATCCCTTACTGGCTTCGGGGATTTAGAGAAGTTTTTATTGCTACTGTAGATTGGTTGCTGAGAACATTTGTATCATACTTTAGTTTTGCAGCGGGCTTTCTTCCGTCGAGTGAACTTTCTTAAATTGTTCGGCTGTGTGCTTCGTTCCCCTGTCCCTGCATTTTCAGTTATCCTCCCTCAGTTTGTTTCCCTGCAGTGTCACGCATCACTTTTACAGTGTTAACCGTGGCTCGGTGGGCAGCACCCTCGCCCCTGAGTCAGAAGGTCATGGGTTCAAGTCCCACTCCAGAGATTTGAGCACAAAATCTAGGCTGACACTCCAGCACCGTGCTGAGGGAGTGCTGCACTGTCGGAGTTGCCGTCTTTTGGATGAGACGCTAAACCGTCTGCTCTCTCAGGTGGATGAATAAGATCCCGTGACACTATTTCAAAGAAGAGCAGAGGAGTTCTCCCCGGTGTCCTGGCCAATACTTATCCCTCAGTCAACATCACAAAAACAGATTATTGGGTCATTATCACATTGCTGTTTGTGGGAGCTTGATGTGTGCAAATTGGCTGCCGCGTTTCCCACATTACAACAGTGACTGACGAAGGGTCATCTGTTAAGTCTGTGTGTTATAATGAGAATTATTACACAGACCACAAGAGTAAATTTTAACAGGTCTTTACTAGTCGAAGGTCAGGGCGGAACTGCCCAATAAATCATTACACAGCACTTATATACCGGTGTGGTCACCACCGGTATTACAGTATACAGCAGCCAAGATAAGTAGTGCAACTCTTAAAATAGTTCTCTTAAAGGTGGAACGGTTACATACACCACAATCCTCCCTTTTTAGCTTAACAGTATATATTCCCCATTAACATAACATAATAACATATATACACAACTGCATGTAAAAACAGTTCACAGATTCAGTCTCTCTGGAGGCTTCCTGACTCGGTCCGGATAATGCCTCGGTGGTGTAGTAGTTTTCGGTGGTGTAGTAGGTTCTTTTGGCAAGGTCGATTCGGCTTGAATGCCAGTGTCGGGTTCATCTGATTCCAGTATCACCGGATCGGAGGTAGATACTATGGGTATCTCTGCTTCATCATTAGGCGTATAGAGTTGTGGAGTAGGTTGTCCCTTTTTGGATGACTCTATGATCTGGTCAACATGGCGCCTTATTATGCTTTCACCAATGTCCACGGTATACATCAGCGGTCCTAGTCGTGTGCAAATAGTTCCAGGCTGCCATTTCTCGGTACGGTAGTCCCGGGCCAAAACTTGTTGACCTATCTGGAAGGTTCTAGTTGGCCTTTCATTCATGCCTTGAAATTGCCAGTTCTCTACGTCCCTTCTGATGTTTGGCTTGATCAAATCCAGCCGGCATCTTAGCCTTCTATTGAAAAACATCATGGCGGGAGTTTGGTTTGTAACCACATGTGTTGCATTTCTGTACGCCAACAAGAAGTTATCTACCTTATGTTGTAGATTTATGTCTTCATTACCCATGGCCTTTATGGCCTTCTTGAAGGTCTGGACAAACCTTTCAGCTAATCCATTGGTGGCGGGATGGTATGGGGCGGACGTGTAGTGCTTAACCCCATTGTTTTTTAAGAACTTCCTGAATTCTTCGGACACAAATTGCGGTCCATTATCAGAACAGATCTGTTCCAGCAGCCCATTCCTGGCAAATATGGTCCTTAATACTGTGATGGTTTTTTCCGTGGTGGTGGAGGACATCTTTATTACCTCCGGCCACTTGGAGTGTGCATCCACCGCGATTAAGAACATTGAGTCCATAAATGGACCAGCAAAGTCGATATGTACCCTTTGCCATGGAGATGAGGGCCACTCCCATGGATGTAGAGGGGCTTGTGGTGGGGCGTTTTGGACCTTCTGACATCCTAGACAGCTCTTGGTCATTTCCTCGATGTCTCCATCGATACCTGGCCACCACACAAACGCTCTGGCTAAGTTCTTCATTTTCACTCCACCCAGATGCCCCTCGTGAAGCTCCTTTAGCACTTTATGCTGGAGTTTGGGTGGAATCACCACTCTGGATCCACACATCAAAGTTCCTCCGCACACTGACAGCTGTTCTCTTCTTTGCGAGAATGCTGGCAACAGTGGTTCGCCATGTGCTGGCCATCCCTTCACCGTTAAATCGTAGACTCGTGAGAGAGTCGGGTCATTTCTCGTTTCCTTTTCGATGGTAGAATTTGTTACTGGTAGACATTCCACTATGGTTGAGTGGAACATCTCCACTGGGTCCACTGTAGGCGCCTCTTCTACCGTTGGCAACGGTAGGCGCGATAAACCGTCAGCATTCCCATGCTGTTTTGATCCTTTGTATTCTATGTCATATTGGTGTGCCCCTAGGAAAAGGGACCACCTCTGTAGACTTTGCGCTGTCATGATGGAAACGCCCTTTTTAGCGTTGAATATGGATACCAACGGCTGGTGGTCTGTCAGCAGTGTAAACTTCTTGCCCAGCAGGTAATGATTAAACTTTTTTACTCCCCACACAAGGCTGAGAGCCTCCCTATCTATCTGAGCATAGTTGCGCTCAGCGGAGGTCAATGATCTGGATGCAAATGCGACTGGCCTTTCCGAGCCATTTGGCAACTTATGTGAGAGTACTGCTCCAATACCATAAGGAGAAGCATCACAAGCTAAACGAATAGGTAGCGTTGGGTTGAAGTGAGCCAACACTTCCTCTGAGGTGATCAATGCCTTGCTTTTGCGAAAGGCCTTCTTACAGTCCTCGCTCCACTTCCATGGTACTTCTTTCTGCAAAAGAGCATTCAGCGGGTGCAGCACCATGGATAGATTTGGCAGAAACTTATGGTAATAGTTAATCAACCCTAGGAACGACCTCAACTGGGATACATTTTCCGGAGCGGGAGCCTTCACAACAGCTTCGATCTTGTCAGGTGACTTGTGCAGCCCCTCCTGGTCAATGACATGACCACAGTACGAGATCCGTTTCTGAAAGAACTCACATTTCTGGCGATTAACTCGAAGGCCATATTCCTTCAACCTGGTGAGCACCAGTTTCAAATTTGCAAGGTGTTCCTCATCGTCATCTCCTGTAATCAGGATATCGTCCAAGTAACATTGAGTGCTTGGAATTCCCTGTAATACCTGCTCCATGGCCCTCTGCCAAATTGCTGGAGCCGAAGCCACTCCAAAAACCAGTCTATTATATCGATACAAGCCTCTGTGCGTGTTGATTGTGAGATACTGGCGCGACTCTTCCTCAACTTCCATCTGTAAGTACGCTTGCGCCAGGTCTATCTTGGTGAAGTGTTTCCCGCCAGACAATGAAGCAAAGATATCCTCAATCCGCGGAAGCGGATATTGCACCGTGTGAAGCACCGGATTAACTGTGATCTTGAAGTCTCCACAGATGCGGACCTTCCCCGGTTCCCCTGGCTTGTTACTCGATGAACGCTTCATGACGGGAACAATGGGCGTGGCCCACTCACTCCAGTCCACCTTAGATAGTACTCCTGAACGTTCAAGCCCTTCCAGCTCAGCTTCCACAGCAGGTCGTATCGCATAAGGTACCGGTCTGGCTTTGAAAAATTTTGGGTTTGCATGTTCTGCAATCTTGATTTTTGCCTTAATTCCTCTCAGTGTTCCCAGTCCCTGTTGGAACACCTCTTTAGCCTCATCCAATATTCTGGACAATCGTTCAGGTTTGACATCTTTTTTTCCGGAATCTACCGTTATTGCTTTTAGGGAGTGCCAGTCCATATTTATTTTCCTGATCCACTCCCGTCCCAGAAGTGGTGGACCTCCCTCAGGTAGTACATATAAGTCCATTCCTTGGTGTTCTTTGCCCTTGTGTATCACCTTGGCTTTTATCTTTCCGATGGGGTATACTTTTTGCCCCGTGTATGTCTGCAATACTATCTCCGTATCCCGTAGGGGAATATGTGTGAATAACCTTTTGTAATCTTGCTTATTCATGACCGTCAATGCCGATCCAGTGTCCAATTCCATCTTCACTTGGACTCCTGCTATCTGCAGTGTGACCCAGATAGTTTGTCGGTCAGCTTCCTTACTCACATTGTGAATTCTCAGACTACCCAGTTCCTTGCTGTTGGAGTCTGAATCCGAATTCTGTTCATCCGAACTCTTCTCAGCCACCTTATGTACCTTTCTGCACTTTTCCTGCGGTGACTTTTTGTTGCTGGTCTTCTTTCCTGACCGGCATACTTTAGCTATGTGACCAAGCTTGCCACATTTTCTACATTCCGGGTTTTTAAACCAGCGTTGGTTCTGATCGTGTGTTGTCTTTCCACAATGATAACATTTCGTTGTACCCAAAGCCATTTGATCTACGCTGAGTACCGCTGCCTTCAGCTGCATTTCCGCAGTGCCTCTCGCTGCGGCTTCGTGCGATGCTGCAATAGTGACAGCCTTATCAAGTGTAAGATCATTCTCTTCAAGCAGCCGCTTTTGTGTTCCTTCTTTCGACAATCCACACACGAATTTGTCTCTCAGTGCCTCTGTCAGGCTTTCCCCAAACTGACAGTATTTCGCTAGCTTACGCAGTTCAATTAAATACTCCGCGTTACTTTCCTCTTTCAGTTGCGTTCTCGCATAAAATTTAAATCGTTCCGCTAACATCAGCGGTGTGGGGTTCAAATGATTCTTCAGGACAGCAACAATATTAGCGAAAGTCTGATCCGCCGGTTTAGCTGGTGATAGAAGATGCTTCAATAGCCCGTATGTCTTCGCACCCATTGAGTTTAGTAAGGTTAGTGCTTTATCTTCATTTGATATTTTATTTGCCTTACAATATATCTCTATGCGTTCTACATACGTGGCCCAATCTTCAACATCGGGATCGAAATCGTTGATGTTACCACGCTTAGGCATCCTCGCAATCTTCTTGAGAAACAAAAAGAAATTTTTCTTTAACTTTTTTTTTCAAAATGGCGGTTTCCCGCGCTTGTCTTCTTCCCCGCCTACGAAAATGGCGGCTTCCCGCGTTTGCCTTTCTCCCCCGCTGGCTGTAATGGCGATTGCCGTATTGCTGCGTTCGCCCTCCCCAGCGGTTTTCAAATCGTGCCTCCCAGCCCCTCCTGCAGTCCGGTCCTTTCCCCCGGCTGCGGCTGAGTTCTCCGCGTTTTTTTAAATTTTCTCCGCGCCTTACGCTGTCCCGGTCGCTGCGCCTCGCGGCCTCGGTAGCTGCCCGGCCTTTCTCACCGGTCGCGGTCGAGCTCTCTCTCGATGCTGTTGCGTCTCCCAGCCCGCTTGCAGCCCGGTCTTTTACACCGGCTGCGTTTGTCGTGGTCGAGCTCTCTCTCGACACTGTTGCGTCTCCCAGCCCGCTTGCAGCCCGGTCTTTTACACCAGCTGCGTTTGCATTCACCGCGGCTCCCGTGCCTTACGCTGCCCCAGTCTCAGCGCCTCTGGCCCCGACTTCTGTCCGGCTCTTTTCCCCGGCCGTGGTCGAGTTCTCCGCCCTTATATCCTCCGTTTTTCCCTCCCCCACTTCACAGCCAACGTGGCCGACTTGCTGCTCGTCGCTGATCGGCTTACCCACCACCGTGATAGAAGGGATGATCACTGCCTGTTGCTGATGGAAGGCTTCATGTCAGAATTCTTCCTTTGCTCTGCAGACCCGAGTCTTTTCTCAGCAGAATGATGAGGGCGGATGCCTCCTCTCGACGCCCGTTAAACTGCCTTGGATGTATCTCTGCCGCAGGGTAAGATCGTACTCGTCGCCACTGTTAAGTCTGTGTGTTATAATGAGAATTATTACACAGACCACAAGAGTAAATTTTAACAGGTCTTTACTAGTTGAAGGTCAGGGCGGAACTGCCCAATAAATCATTACACAGCACTTATATACCGGTGTGGTCACCACCGGTATTACAGTATACAGCAGCCAAGATAAGTAGTGCAACTCTTAAAATAGTTCTCTTAAAGGTGGAACGGTTACATACACCACATCATCGACCTGATACGTTAACTCTGTTTCTCTCTCCACAGATGCTGCCCGACCTGCAGAGTGTTTCCAGCATTTTCTGTTTTTATTTCAGATTTCCAGCATCCGCAGTATTTTGCTTTTGTATTAGTGACTGTACTTCATTGGGGTGTCCGGTGGTCGTGAAAGGTGCTATATAAATGCAAGTCTTTCTTTCTTTTCTTTCTATTTTTGGAAGGTCCACATTTAGGGAAGCCATATGTTGGGTGGTGCCAGCATTGCTATACCTGCGCGCTGTAGCACCAGGTTGCTCTGTGACTGATGTGAACCTTAATATCAATGTGGGCCAGTAGGGGAAAACCTGAGTTAGCTTGCCTCAGCCACGACCAAGCTTTGCCTTTTCAAACTCAAAAGTGGTCTTTTAAAATAAATGTCAGTTATGTGGAGAGACTGGAGAAACTGGGGTTCTTCTCCTTAGAGCAGAGAAGGTTGAGAGGAGATTTGATAGAGGAGTTCAAAATCATGCATGGTTTTGTTAGAATAAATAAGGAGAAACTGTTTCCAGTGGCAGAAGGGTCGGTACTCGGAGGGCACAGATTTAAAGTGATTGGCAAAAGATCCAGAGGCGACATGAGGAAACATTTTTTTACGCAGCGAGTTGTGATCTGGAATGCGCTGCCTGAAAGGGCGGTGGAAGCAGATTCAATAGTAACTTTCAAAAGAGAATTGGATAAATACTTGAAGGGTAAACATTTACAGGGCTGTGGGGAAAGAGCAGTGGGAGTGGGATTAATTGGAGAGCTCCACCAAAGAGGCACAGGCACGATGGGCCGAATGGCCTCCTTCTGTGCTGTATCATTCTATGATTCTATGACTTTAAATATTATTTGCAAGTCTATTAAAGCTTTTTCAATTATTTTGAAAGACTGTGGCACTGCCATTAATCCTGCAAAGATGAAAATGGAAAACAACATGGGCAAGCGGGAGGCTGTGTGGTCTTTTTATATGGCCTAGTTGTTCTGAGAGACATGATAAGATGCAATACAAACAGAGGTTCTTTCTATAGTAGTAATTGCTGTCGGTGTCTGTTACACCTGTCCTGGGAGGCTAAATAATCCTTAAATGTTACAGTATAAATCCTGGGTCAATCCTGGTAGAAACTTGTGCGTGGGCTGTACTGCATTAACCACAAATATAGGGTGGAATTACTTTTTCACGATGCCTAGAGGCATTGACGGTTGTGGGCCGTGGGAATGAGCTGAGAAGACAATATTAATGGAAGCAGTTAGTTTTGGGGTTCTGTAGTGTATGTAGGTTGGACGCCTTGAAGCACTGTGTATTATTCATGACGCGCATGTTAGCATTAGTGCTATTGATCATAATATTGTATTTTAGATGACAGGAAAGGGAATAAGAAGCCTTTAAAATTCTGGTCAGACAGTTGGAACGGCATCAAATACAGCGGCAAAACATAATTTCCTTCTTTTTATTTCCCTCCACGCTACGTAAAAGTTTAAACCATCCTGGAGCCACTCATTCATGTCGACGTATAGGTTTACCACAGTGGAAAGATGGGACTCACCAGACAAATGTCATGTCAAAAGTACACCCATCCTACTAAAACATAACCTTTTCTTTGCAGTTTTTCCCAGCCCTAGGTGCAGCTTCTGATCCTGAAATCATGGTCCTTATCTTTGTTGAAATGAATGGGGTCAGGCATGTCGCTCTAATTGGGGAGGGGGGGTGTAGTGAATAAACTGAAAGCGATATGCTTGTCTGTTTGAACCAAGTGAACTGCCTCCTCCACCCACTAGTTATCTGAGAGACACCGTCCCAGGGGAAGAGCAGGGAAAGGGACGTTCAAAGGACTTCAAGGAAACAAAGCCCAAATACTGTACCTGACTCAAAAGCTCGTGCTTAGATCTGAAACCATATCTGTACAGAGCCAGTACTGTGTGGGATAAACTAATAGAATCACAACAAGCCGACACTGTCCCTGCACATTGCAAAATTCTATCTATAAGCGGAGAGCGGTCTGGTGATCTACATATGACAAGACCGCCTTAGTGTTCTGAATGTGTTATTATAGAAGATATTTTTCACTAGTTTATCAATAAAAAAGATAGAATTCAAAAGAACAGAGGGATTAATAAGGGCACAAACCTAGTTGAGGTGTGTGAGTGGGTGGGTGGGTGTGGAGGGAAGTAGTTACTTGGCAAGAACTGTCAACTTTCTTTGTACACCGTGCAACCCAATGTGCATTCAAAGCCCTGCTCCTTGTGAAATATTATACACGGCTAAAAATAGTGTATTTTCGACTGAAGAATCTGGCTGTGCGAGGCGTTGTCATGGAGCTCAGAAAAAGCACACTCAAATCCTGCATCTTTCAAAGAAATTTTTTTTATCGCCTGTTAGGAGCAGGAAAAGATTTGAGTGCAATCTCAGGTAGTTCAAAGCACAATTACTGTATAACCAAACGGCAATTTTTCTCAATTCCCAAATGAAACCTTCGACTTCGCCCACTGGGGGGAGAAAAAGAAACTAAGGACTCAGCATTTCTAATCACAGAAGATACAGTAACGTCAATACACGCAAACAGAATTACAATTAATAATATTACCCGCCATTTTATAATCTCTGCTACAAAGCATTCTTAATGCAGGTCTTCTGCAGCATTGTTCATGGTGCCCAGAATTGGACATAATTGCTCCAGCTGAAGCCTAACCAGTGATTTATAAAGGTTTACCATAAATTTCTTGCTTTTGTACTTTTATGCCTCTATTTATAAAGCCATGTTTTTTTTTAACGGCATTATCAACTTGTCCTGCTACCTCCAAAGATGTGTGTACGTGATCCCCCAAGTCTCTCTGTTCCTGCATCCCCTTTAAAATAGCACCATTTACCTTACATTGCCTCTCCTCATTCTTCCTACCAGAATATATCACTTCACACTTCTCTGCATTAATTTTTATCTGTCATGTGTCTGCCCGTTTCCACCAGTGTGTCTATGTCCTCTTGAAGTCTGCTACTATCCTCCTTGCTGTTTACTATATTTCCCAGTTTTGTGTCATCTGCAAACTATGAAATTATGCTCTGTATACCCCAGTCCAGGTCATCGATACATATCAAAAAGAGCAGAGGCCCTAATATCAAGCCCTGGGGGACACCACTGTACACTTCCCTCCAGCCTGATAAACAACCATTCGCCACTGCTCTCTGCTTTCGGTGTCTTAGCCAATTTCGTATCCACACTGCCACTTTAATCCCACGGGCTTCGATTTTGTTAACAAGTCTGTTAAGGACAAGGGCAGTAGACGCATGGGAACACCACCACCTCCAAGTTCCCCTCCAAGTCACGCACCATCCTGACTTAGAAGTATATCGGCCGATCCTTCATCGTCGCTGGGTCAAAATCCTGGAACTCCCTCCCTAACAGCACTGTGGGAGTACCTTCACCACACGGACTGCAGCGGTTCAAGAAGGTGGCTCACCACCACCTTCTCAAGGGCAATTAGGGATGGGCAATAAATGCTGGCCTTGCCAGCGATGCCCACATCCCATAAAACGAATTTTTTAAAAAGTGACACATGCTTGAAAGAGTTAAAGGGGGACATCACTTTTTGAGCAACAGAGAGTGCAAGATGCCTGAGGGAGCAGCAATCCAGGGGATAGGGGAAGGCAGTCAGCAGCAGAAAGTGCTCCTAGATTCTTTGGTGCATTGGTGGAGGTGCTTGATGAATTCAGAGCAAGAAGGAAGCAACTATTAGGCACTGAGGGCAGGAAGCCCCATGAGGGTGGTTTAAGCTGTATGGAAGAAGGTAGCAGAAGTTGTCAGTGCTTTCTCCATCAATGACCTCTTAGATATAGCCAAGGTAAGTCTAAACAGTCTTGGCAATTCACATCTTGCACCACCGATAGAGAGTTTATGCATCTCCTTATCTCTCATACTCTTTGTCAGCTCCTGGGTGTCAGGGAAACTCACTTTTGCAAAGGGCAACCTCTGTAAACACTCAAGCAACCATCTGAACTCACAGCCACTCTGCCAGCTCAAATAGACTGCCACAAGGTCTTCTGCTGGACCTCAAGAGCACTTCAATTAAGGGGACAATATGCCTGCCCCTCTTGTCATCATGGGATGCATGCACTCGGGTCTGCATTCCCGTCGCATCTACAAAGGAAAACGTAACATGCCACCACTGTGCTGGAGGGCACCAGCAGACACATTCCTGTCGTAATGCTCTCTATCGATGTTCCTCTACAGTACTTTTGTTTCTGTGCTGTTGTTTTTTTTACAGGACTTTCATTTATTTGCATACGTTGAGATCTCTGACATTGATTTATTTATCTTTCTTTAAATATCTTCAAGAAGTTTTGCTTATTGAGGCGATTAACATCATTGCTAAAGAACAGCTGGACTCTTTGGCCTAGAAATTCAATTGCAGCTGGGGGCACTGGACGTCAATGCTACTCATGAATCTAGGCTGACACTTCAGTGCAGTGCTGAGGGAGCGCTTCACTGTTGGAGGTGCCGTCTTTTGGATGAGACGTTAAACTGAGGCACCAACAGCCCTGTCAGGTGGATGTAAAAATCCCACGGCACTATTTTGAAGAAGAGCAGGGGAGTTATCTTCCTGGTGTCCTGGCCAATATTTATCCCTCAACCAACATCACTAAAAAGCAGATTATTTGGTAATTATCACATTGCTGTCTATGGGAGCTTGCTGTGTGCAAATTGGTTGCATGGAAATTGGATTTATTAGTGACTATCTTATATTTATGGCCTCTAGTTTTGGAGTCCCTCACAAGTGGAAACATCTTCACTATGTCTACCCTATCAAACCCCTTCATAATTTAAAAAACCTCTATCAGGTCACCCCTCAGCCTTCTCTTTTCTAGAGAAAAGAGCCCCAGTTTGTTCAGTCCTTCCTGATAGTTATAACCGCTCAGTTCTGGTATCATTCTTGTAAATCTGTTTTGCATCTTCTCCAGTGCCTCCATATCCTTTTTGTAATATGGAGACCAGAACTCTACATAGAAGTGTGGTCTAACCAAGGATCTATAAAAGTTTAGCATAACTTCCCTGCTTTTCTCATCTACATGCTGCCCCTTGGTGACATCATCCGAAAACACAGCGTCAGTTTCCACATGTACGCTGACGGCACCCAGCTCTACCTCACTACCTCTCCTTCTCTCAACCCCTCCACAGTTTTTAAATTGTCAGACTGTTTGTCCGACATCCAGTTCTGGATGAGCAGAAATTTTCTCCAATTAAATATTGGGAAGACCGAAGCCATTGTTTTTGGTCCCCGCCACGAACTCTGTTCCCTAGCCACTGACTCCATCCCTTTCCTTAACATCTGTCTGAGGCTGAACCACACTGTTCGCAACCTTAGTGTCATATTTGACCCTGAAATGAGCTTCCGACCACATATCCAAGGCATAACTAAGACCGCCTATTTCCACCTCCGTAACATCGCCTCAGCTCATCCATTGCTGAAACCCTCATCCATGCCTTTGTTACCTCTAGACTTGACTATTCCAACGCACTCCTGGCTGGCCTCCCACATTCTACCCTACGTAAACTTGAGGTCATCCAAAATTCTGCTGCCCATGTTCTAATTCACACCAAGTCCCGTTCACCCATCACCCCTATGCTCGTTGACTTACATTGGCTCCCGGTTAAGGAATGCCTCGATTTCAAAATTCTCATCCTTGTTGTCAAATCCCTCCATGGCATCGCCTCTCCCTATCTCTGTAATCTCCTTCAGCCCCACAATCCCTCCACCCCCCCCACCCCCCCGAGATATCTGCGTTCCTCTAATTCTGCCCTCTTGTGCATCCCTGATTATAATCGCTCAACCATTGGTGGCCGTGCCTTCTGTTGCTTTGGCCCTAAGCTCTGGAATTCCCTGCCTAAACCTCTCCGCCTCGCTACTTCTCTTTCCTCCTTTAAGACGCTCCTTAAAACCTACCTCTTTGACCAAGCTTTTGGTCATCTGTTCTAATTTCTCCTTATGTGGCTCGGTGTCAAATTTTTTTGTCTTATAATGCTCCCGTGAAGCGCCTTGGGATGTTTTACTACATTAAAGGTGCTATATAAATACAAGTTGTTGTTGTTTTCAATTATATTCCTCTAGAAATTAACCCCAGTGCTTTGTTTGCATTTTTTCTGGCCTTGTTAACTTGCGTTGCTGCTTTTAATGATTTGTGAATGTATACCCCTAGATTCCTTTGATCTTCTACTCCATTTAGACTCTGATTTTTGAAAGAGTATACGGCCTCCTTATTCCTACTTGAAATGAGGCTGTGGGCTCAAACTGATCATGAGTCACACAAAATGATGCTTAATTAGCAATCTCAACCAAACAGGCCATAAGGAATGCTATTTTGAGCAATTCAAGTGCTATTCGGAAGATGTCATTGGAGTAGAATAGAGGTATCCTTGTTATGCATCTGGCCTGTACTATATCTGAGCTGAGAGACTTTAATATTGACACTGGCTACTTCCCCTGCACTGGCATGCAATGTTCACCGTAATTATTTTTTGGGTGCGCGGCCCCTTTAAGGGGCTGCGCAGTCCATTCACAATTTCGCACACTCGCAAAATTTAACGTGGGAAAAGCCAGCAGAGAGCCGTGCGGCCGTGCAGCTCAGAGGGAACGTTGCTGACAACTTGTATTTATACGGCACCTTTAATGTAGTAAAACAGCCCAAGGTGCTTCACAGGAACGATTATCAAACAAAATGTGACTCTGAGCCACGTAAAGGAGATACTAGGACAGGTGGCCAAAAGCTTGGCCAGAGAGGTAGGTTTTAAGGAGCGTCTTAAAGGGGGAGAGAGAGGTAGTGAGGCGGAGAGGTTTAGGGAGGGAATTCCAGCGCTTAGGGCCCAGGCAACTGAAGGCACGGCCGCCAATGGTGGGGGGCGATGAAAATCGGGGATGCGCAAGAAGCCAGAATTGGAGGAGCGCAGAGATCTCGGATGGGGTGGTAGGGCTAGAGAGCAGAGACAGTCACCAAAAACACAAAACAACGGTAAAGGTAGTTCTCCACAGTTTCCTTTCTTCTTTAAGTAAAAATGCTGTAAAATTGACAAAAAGGTTACTAATACTGGTGTTTATAAATACTCACAGGTGGGAGGCTGTCTCACCTTGCAATGCTGTGTGGAGTGTCATAATACATGAGAGGGAGGTCGTATTGCATTGGATCCCCTTCACAGCAGAAGAGCCAGCATTATGGTCTCGTGTGAGACAGATTACAGGGCGGCTCCAATGTTTTTATTTCGCTCTCTGGTTGCCACCTACAAAGTACCCACCTGAATCCAAAAAGATCGCCGCTCTATCTCCAGGGTGTGTCAGTGCTGCAGCAAATGGATGTAAATCAGACGTAAAAACAGAAAGCACTGCATTTTGCACAGCAGGGCAGTCAGCATCTGAAAGAAATAGATTAAATATTCCTTTGTCAGCTCAGTATATGTAAAGTAAAAGACTAATTTCCTGTGACAGGAAAATTTAAATGTTTGCGTAAACTGCACATCTTTCAAAATGAAGGAAATCAAGTCTGCATTCTAGCCTTCAAATACATTAACGTGTTAAATTAATATTTTTATTAGTCCCAGTCTGGCCCCTTGTCCTAAATGTTATCACATTCGGATTCAGTAGAGTCCCAGTTGGGGTTGTGGAGGGCAACAGTCATTTTTTTTCATTTTCACGTTTCTTAATTGCCACATTTTAGCTGCCACATGGAATCGAGGGCGGAGGTTTCCGACAGAGAACGCCGCTCTCCAAGAGGATCCTGCAGCCACCTGCCCTTTGTTGGCAAGCTTGGCGCTACAGCTGCCAGCTGCAGAAGTGGCATCGGAAGGCAGTATGTGCAAGACTTCCAGCGCTGGGACACACGTTGGCATCTTGTGGTGCTGAGGAGGCACACACATCAAAGGGGCTCGCGTCAGGAGCTTTAGCAAAGTGCTGGCGAGGGTCCAAGAGGGAGGCTTGCTGGAAAGAGAAGAGACAATCAGAGTCCCAGAATATCTGAAAGAGGAGGAAGAGCAGAGAGGAAGAGAGAGAGAGAGAGAGAGAAATAGAGAGAAAGAAAGAGGAAGGAAGGAAGGAAGGACAGAAGTAACTACAGCTCAAATAAGCAACGTTAGCCCATAGCTAAAAGAGTTGTCCAGCTTAAGAAAAACAGACACATGCGAGTGATCTTTAAACAAAGAATTTAAACAGGGAGATGGAGAAGTGGAACTGGTACAATTGAAAGCACAATGTGTTAAAGACAACCCTGCTGATTGACTCAGAAGAATCACACAGCAAAGTTAGGGGGAAAAAAGCAATTTGTTTCAGACTGAACAGCATAGTTAAGGAAAAGTATCAGAAAGAAGGAGAAATGAACACAGGAGAATTATACAGGGCACATCCAGCCAACACAGGGTCATAAGAACATAAGAACATAAGAAATAGGAGCAGGAGTAGGCCAATCGGCCCCTCGAGCCTGCTCCGCCATTCAATAAGATCATGGCTGATCTGATCCTAACCGCCAATCCATGATCACAGAACCATCTCCTGAATCTAACAGAATTAGACACACGAAATAGGAGCAGGATCAGGCTACACGGCCCCTGGGCCCGCTCCGCTACCCACAGGGCCATGACCGATCCGAACCTGGACTCATGTCCAAATTCCTGCCCGCTCCCCGTAACCCTTAATTCCCTTTACTTCTAGGAAACTGTCTATTTCTGTTTTAAATTTATGTAATGATGTAGCTTCTATAGCTTTTTGGGGCAGCATATTCCATGGACCTACCACCCTCTGAGTGAAGTAGTTCCTCCTCATCTCAGTTATGAAAGAGCAGCCCCTTATTCTAAGACTATGCCCCCTAGTTCTAGTTTCACCCATCATCGGGAACATCTTCCCCGCATCCACCCGATCCAACCCCTTCACAATCTTATATGTTTCAATAAGATCACCTCTCATTCTTCTGAACTCCAATGAGTAGAGTCCCAATCTACTCAACCTCTCCTCATATGTCCATCCCCTCATCCCCAGGATTAACCGAGTGAACCTTCTTTGTACTGACTCGAGAGCAAGTATGTCCTTTCTTAAGTATGGACACCAAAACTGTACGCAGTATTCCAGGTGCGGTCTCACCAATACCTTGTACAACTGAAGCAATACCTCCCTATTTTTATATTCTATCCCCCTAGCAATGAAAGCCAACATTCCATTGGTCTTCTTAATCACTTGCTGCACCTGCATACTAACCTTTTGAGTTTCGTGCACCAGGACCCCTAGATCCCTTTGTACTTCAGTACTTTCCAGTTTCTTGCCATTAAGATAATAACTTGCGCTATGATTTTTCCTGCCAAAGTGCATAACCTCACACTTTCCAGTATTGTATTCCATCTGCCAAATCTCTGCCCACTTAGCCTGTCGATGTCCCCTTGCAGGTTTTTTATGTCCTCCTCACTCACTACTTTCCCTCCCATCTTAGTATCATCTGCAAACTTTGATATGTTACACTCGGTCCCCTCCTCCAAATCGTTAATATAGATTGTAAAGAGTTGGGGACCCAGCACTGACCCCTGCGGAACACCACTAGTTACTGATTGCCAGTCCGAGAATGAACCATTTATCCCAACTCTCTGCCTTCTGTTAGATAGCCAATCCTCTGTCCATGCCAGAATATTACCCCCAATCCCGTGATTTTTTATCTTAAGCAATAATCTTTTGTGTGGCACCTTGTCAAATGCCTTTTGGAAGTCTAAATACACTACGTCCACTGGTTCCCCTTTATCCGCCCTATACGTTACTTCCTCAAAGAACTCCAGCAAATTTGTCAAACATGACTTCCCCTTCATAAAACCATGCTGACTTTGTCCTATTAAATTATGATTATCCAAATGTCCTGTTACTGTCTCCTTAATAATGGACTCCAAAATTTTACCTACCACAGATGTTAGGCTAACCGGTCTATAGTTTCCAGCCTTCTGTCTACTGCCCTTTTTAAATAAGGGTGTTACATTAGCAGTTTTCCAGTCTGCCGGGACCATTGCCGAGTCCAGGGAGTTTTGGAAAATTATTACCAATGCATCCACAATCCCTACCGCCACTTCCCTCAAGACCCTAGGATGTAAGCCATCAGGTCCAGGTGATTTATCCGCCTTGAGTCCCATTATTTTACCGAGTACCACTTCCTTAGTGATTTTGATAGCGTTTAGCTCCTCCCCCCCTTTAGCCCCCTGTTTGTCCTGTGAATGTGAAGGGAGAAAAACTATTACAATGGCTGAAGCTCAGCAAAAACTACTGGGCATTTGGTTGTTTTTTTTAATGATTCACATGCATGGTATTACAACAACAACAGCAACAATTTGCATTTATATAGCGGCTTTAACATAGTAAAGCGTCCCAAGGCGCTTCACAGGAGAATTATCAAACAAAATGTGACATGGAGCCACATAAAGGAGATAAAGCTTGGTCAAAGAGGTTGGTTTTAAGGAGTGTCTTAAAGGAGGAGAGAGAGGTAGAGGGGGGGGCGAGGATTAGGGAGGGAATTCCCGAGCTTGGGACCCAGGCAGCTGAAGGCACGGCCACCAATGTTGGAGCGATGAAAATCGGGGATGCTCAAGAGGCTAGAATTGGAGGAGCGCAGAGGTCTCGGAGGGTTGTAGGGCTGGAGGAGGTTACAGAGATAGGGAGGGGCGAGGCCACGGAGGGATTTGAAAACAAGGATGAGCATTCCATGCACTGACACATAGAATTTCTGCTTAAATATATTAGTTTTCTTTCCAAGACCAGCTAATGATGAGGGTATTTAGTTACCCTCCTGCAGCAACATAAAGACACAACAATGGATCGGGAATCAGCGAGAGTGAATTTCAACACATGTACAATAAATAAAACTACTGGCAGAATGAAGGATGCTCCTGAATAATAAAGAAAGGTTGCAGGTTTCAGGCCTTTGATCTAGAAGTTTTGCTGTGCCCCACTCATTTCCAGGCGGATCTGAATAGGATGCTTTCCTTTTCACTAATGATTCGACCTTTCAATTTACGTACAGTAGTCATTAAATCAGGGTTGAGGAACAGCAATACTGTATGATTTAGTAAACGTTTTGCTGTGACACAATCTGCGATAAACTTTCAAAAGGACAAGTTTCTCTTTACAGAACCAGGAACCAATGCTTGAAACATCTTGTTCTATTGTTACAATGTGAATGGAACAGTTACTCAAGACGCCTTCTGTAAGTTCCAGCATTTACTGTGTATAACAGTAATGAAACTTTACACAAAAGGCCATCATAACTTAAGTGGCTCAAGCACTGATATTTGTCTCTGAAATGTGCTTGATCTTTGAAGATTTCAAAAACTTAATACCTGCTACTATAGAAATACACACAATAAAACAGCTCTTCTAACAGGCTGTCTCAGTATATGTAGGCAAATTCCCTTTTGTTCAATGTGCAGAAACCTGCAAGAAATGGCTTCAATGTGCCATTTGTTGAAAGTTGTAGGGCATGAAGTTTAATAGAATGTAACAATTAAATGCGCATCAATGATGTTTGGCGTCACTGTGCGTTGCAACGGCAGTTTTCTGCGTTGTGTCATGGAGGGAGGCGGGCTCTTCGCGCCTTCATTCCGCCGAGTGCCTGATCTCGGCTGTGCTACTGTGATGCAGAGCTGAGGAAGATAAGTGACTTGCTTTCACCTGGGCACTTTTTGGTCAACCTTCGACAGGCAGGCACAAAATACATTGATGGTGGCCTGAGAGCGGGCTGCCCTCTCACTCACGGCTACTGCCTGGCCTGGGAGTGCTAGTAAAGGGAGAAGACTTGAAGGAGAGAATGGGTTAGAGGGAGAGCAATATATTCTTGGACAATGGGGAAGTGTGATATATTGGTCCCTCACTACTGGAGAATGGGGTTGCAAAAGTCACCGCATGTCCAGTTACTGATAAAGTCACTAATAAAGGAAGACTTGCATTTCTATAGCGCCTTTCACAACCTCAGGATGTCCCAAAGTGCTTTACAGTCATTGAAGTACTTTTGAAGTGTTGTCACTGTTGTAATGTAGTCACTGTTGTCAATGTTGTAATCCGTCTTTCGGATGAAACGTTAAACCGAGGTCCCGTCTGCTCTCTCAGGTGGACGTAAAAGATCCCACAGCACTATTTCGAAGAAGAGTAGGGGAGTTCTCCCCGGTGTCCTGGGGCCAATATTTATCCCTCAACCAACATAACAAAAACAGATTATCTGGTCATTATCACATTGCTGTTTGTGGAACCTTTCTGTGCGCAAATTAGCTGCCGCGTTTCCCACATTACAACAGTGACTACACTTCAAAAGTACTTCATTGGCGGTAAAGCGCTTTGAGACGTCCGGTGGTCGTGAAAGGCGCTATAGAAATGCAAGTCTTTACTTTCTTAGAAAACACGGCAACCAATTTGTGCACAGCAAGGTCCCACAAACAGCAATGTGATAATGACCAGAAAAGATGTTTTTTATTTAGTGATGTTGGTTGAAGGACAAATATTGGCAATGACATTGGGGAGAACACCCCTGCACTCGGAAATTGTGCCGCGGGATCTTTTATATCAACCTGAGCGAGCAGACAGGGCCTCGGATTAACATTTCATCCAAAAGGTGGCACCTCCGACAATGCAGCACTCCCTCTGCACTGAAGTGTCAAGCCTCTGGAGCGGGACTCAAACCTTCTGACTTGGAGGCAAGAGTGCAACCAGCTGAGCCACGGCAGATGCCTACTGTTGGGTTTTGGTGGCGGAGATGGGCAGGGCCAGAGGGGACAATCCATCGCCCTTTACATTCAGAGGTGGAGATAGCAGACATGTTAAATTACATTGATTTGTTAGCCCTTGTATAATGAATGCTTGGCTTCTGTCCCCCATTCCCACTCACCAGCTGCCTTGTTCTTTTCATTCTGGTTATTGTTGAGTTCGTACGTGTTTGTACGCGGCCAATAGTTTACATATTGTGGCTGTATCAGTGATGCCTGAAGCTCCAGTCATCAATGTCCAAGGTACCCATAAATCTTCTAGACAAGCCCACTTTCGCTGGTTTTCTGGAAAAAGAATCAGTTTTCTTACATTGCGCAGTGAAACACTACTAAACACACCTTCGCCCACGCAGCATAGAATTTCCACACTTCACTGCCTCACCAGGATGAATGTGTCTGTTCTTGTCCGCTTGGTTCTAACCTGACAAGTGAAATAGTTTTCCCGTATTTTCAGCGGGAGCTCATCCATGGGCTTGTAATGTGTCATGCCTCCCATCTGTAAAGACAACAGTTCGAATTTTACTATTGACACCAATGAAGTGATCAATCTTCATTCATTCATCCCTTAATCTGCTCTCAGATGCTGACAGACATGTAACGTATTTCCAGCTGTCACAGTTTGGGCTTTTTCCCAACGTTTTCTCTTCTGCTCCTGGCTACATGGAAGTTTTCACGAGGAGACCGAGTCCCTTATGAACTTAGAAACATCTGATTGTGCCCAGGGAATTATCGACCAGTCAGCTTAACATTGGTGGTGGGAAAAATAATGGAATCCCTACTAAAGGAGAAAATAGAAGAACATCTAGAAACCAAAAATATAATAAGGAATAGTCAGCATGGATTTCAAAAGGAAAAGTCTTGCTTGAACCAACCTCATTGCATTTTTGGAAGAGGTAACAGAGAGAGTAGACAAGGGTAATGCAGTAGATGTAATTTATCTAGATTTTCAAAAGGCCTTCGATAAGGTACCCCATAATAGACTGATGAACAAGGTCAGAGAATGCAGAGTCAGGGGACAAGTAGCAGAATGGATAGCTAGCTGGCTTCAAGACAGAAAGCAGAGAGTAGGGGTAAAGGGTAACTATTCACACTGGTAGAAGGTGTGGTGGTGTTCCACAAGGATCAGTGCTGGGACCACTGTTGTGCACAATTTACATTAACGATTTAGACTTTGGAATCAAAAACACAATTTCTAAATTTGCGGATGACACCAAATTGGGGGGGAAATAGAGGAGGACTGCAAAAAATGATAGGAGGACAGTAATAAACTTTCAGAATGAGCATATAATTGGCAAATGAAGTTCAACACAGATAAATGTGAGGTACTACATTTTGCTAGGAAGAATAAGGAGGTCACTTATTACTTGGAGGGTGCGAGTCTAGGTGGGGTAGAGGAACAAAGGGATCTCGGAGTACAAATACACAAATCATTAAAAGTTGTGCCACAGGTTAGCAAGGGCATAAAAAAGCAAACCAAGCACTAGGGTTTATTTCTAGAAGGATAGAATTGAAAAGTAGGGAAGTTATGCTAAACCTGTATCGAACCTTGGTTAGACCACACTTAGAGTACTGCGTACATTTCTGGTTGCCATAGTATAAAAAGGATATAGAGGCACTGGAGAGGATGCAGAGAAGATTTACAAGGATGATACCAGAAATGCGAGGGTTTACATATCAGGAAAGGATGAACAGGCTGGGTCTCTTTGCTCTTGAAAAAAGGCTGAGGGGTGACCTAATAGAGGTCTTTAAAATTATAAAAGGTTTTGATAGAGTGGATACAGAGAGAATGTTTCCACTTGTGGGGAAGAGCATAACTAGAGGCCATCAATATAGGGAATTCAGAAGAAACTTCTTTACCCAGAGAGTGGTGAGAATGTGGAACTCGCTACCACAGGGAGTGGTTGAGGCGAATAGTATGGATGCATTTAAGGGGAGGCTAGATAAACACGAGGGAGAAGGCAATAGAGGGTTATGCTGATAGATTTAGATGAGGAAAGACGGGAGGAGGCTCGAGTGGAGCATAAATGCCGGCATGGACTGGTTGGGCCGAATGACCTGTTTCTGTGCCATGTATCCTATGTAATCCTGTGTAACATTATCACTGGAGAATACGTCGGTGAGCACTATAGTCTCCCATCACTTCTGAAGACAGAAAGAAAGAAAGCACTTGTATTAGCTCCCAGTCCGGTAACAATTTTAAAATTCTCATCCTTGATTTTAAATCCTCTCCATGGCCTTGCCCCTCCCTATCCCTGTAACCTCCTCCAGCCCTACAACCCTCCGAGATCTCCAACTCTGGCCTCTTGCGCATCCCGATTTCCATCGCTCCACCATTGGCAGCCGTGCCTTCAGCTGCCTCGGCCCCAAGCTCTGGAATTCCCTCCCTAAACCTCTTTTCCTCTGTATCACTCTTTCCTCCTTTAAGATGCTCCTTAATACTTACCTCTTTGACCAAGCTTTTGGTCACCTGTCCTAATATCTCCTTATGTGGCTCGGTGTCAAATTTAGTTCTATAACACTCCTGCGAAGCGCCTTGGGACGTTTTACTATGTTAAAGGCGTTATATAAATACAAGTTGTTGTTATATAAAACTTTTCATGACCTCAGGGTGTCCCAAGGCTCTTTACAACCAATGAAGTACTTTTGAATTTGGTGACTGTTGTAATTTAGGGAAATAGTACATCTCCAGATCAATGTGTACAGGCTAACACTGGTTGATCAAAGGTACCTACAAGTTAAATAGTGCACAGGAGTCAAGTAAGATATTACAACAGCACAATATTTTAAAACAGTGAAGCCAGAATCAGTGCACAAGTTGTTAATATACCCTTTACAGAATGGTTTTTCTTACAGAGTCTAATAAGCATCAGAACGTTTGGTGGAAACAATCAGATTTGTCTCTTAGTAGTCTTACAAGATGAGATGCAAAATCCAATTTGCCTACAGAGGGTGAATGTTTTTGAAAGAATTGAAAAGCTCAGAGCTCAAGCTGTGATCCATGCCATTGGATTTCTATCTTTCGATTGTCATTTCTTTTCAGATTACATTGCGAAACGGTTGTGTTATAATTTGGAGATTGCCATTTCCTTTCCCCGAGATGGGGATTTCACCCTTTATAATAGAGAGTAGGTTGTTTACATCACTGTCAAGTAAGACTAGAGATTCTAAGGAACGTTCTTTCCCTCTGAGTAATGGTTATGTAAAACAGACTTACAGCAAAGGCAACTAATTGTTTTATTTAACTCCTTCAAAAAGAAGCTAGATAAGTAACTGAATTTAAATTCCCCAGCTGCCGTGGTTGGATTTTAACTCACGTCTCCGGATCATTAGTCCAGCCCTCTGGATTACTAGTTTAGTAACATAACCACTATGCTACCATTCCCATTCCCATTCCCATTAGAGGTTATAGACAGAGGTATAGGCTAAAATTATTAAATATTCCATTGGGAAGTAGGTGAACGTGAAGGCAGAAAGCCAGGGATGGATAGTGGAGAAATAACAACAGAAAATGCTGGAAAAACTCAGCAGGTCAGGCAACATCCGTGGAGAGAAATTTGAGTTGACGTTTCGGGTCGAATCCTTCTTCAAAACTGGAAAGAAAAGAAACTAGATTGAATAGTGGAGATCTGAGAATGGATTCCCATCATCCATGACCTGTCTATGCTCTCCATCTATCATCTCCAGCCTCCCTTTCCTCTATAATATCCATGAATAGCCGCCCAGATCCATGGCCATCTCTTTCATAATTACTTGTTTGCGCTACAGTTTGACCCTTCTCACAGCACCAAGATGCCTCTGGCCAAAGTCACAAATATCATTGTCTGTGAGCGTGACCATGGTCACAGATCACAATCCCTTCTTGCTCTCCTCGACCTTTCTATGATGTTTAATATGATCAACCACACCATTCTCATCCATTCTCTCATCCGTTATCCAGCTGGCTAATGGGACTGCTCTTGTGTGGGTCCACTCTTACAAGTCTGAATATAGACAGCACATCTTCAGCAATGGATTCCATATAGTTCCCTACGTGTCCAAATTTCAGCTTAGTTAAAGCATGCAGGCTACATCTGCATAATTAATGGGTTTTAGAATGGTTAGGGCTCAGGGTAGGATCTACTACCCATGCAGGCTTCTTCCAGGGCCCTGTGCATCCATAAACTAGTTTTGCATTGCAGTTGCCAATGGAAAAGGCACCCTTAAGATCTCTCATTTTCAAGCCATTTAACCTCAGCCATTTATTTCTATGTTTTGGGTCATCGACCTGAAACATTGGGCTGGATTTTATCAATGGAGGCGTGTAGGAGGCAGGACTACAACTTTTGGGGTTGTAGTCCCGCCTCCATCGAGTTGTGGCCAACCCACTCGATTTTTACTTGATTGATCTTGTTGAGCCCGCCCAGCGAGCTCAGCAGGCCAATTAAGGGCCACCCAGCAACAAGTGATGCCACAGATTGACATTTCATCTGTCAAGAGCTTTTGACAGATGAAATATCAGCATTTGACAGCTCTTTGAAGCTGTCAAACACTGACAATCTGTACTCTAAGTTAATTCCTTCCTCTTAGGCTGGTTTAGAGATCTCTCCAGAACAGAAAGCAGAATGCTGCAGATTTTGACAGCTCGCGGCCATTCTGCTTTCTGTGCCGGTGAGATGAGGGACTCCTGAGACCTGAAGGAAGGAAGGCTGCAAATGTTAGTAGAACTTCTTTAAACACTTTACACACACCAAACACACTTACCTCTGCACTCATGCACCCATCACTCACCTGAACACTGGACATCTTGAACCCTCGAAGTCCTTCAGCCCGACGGTCCGCCTCGCTAACTTGGCGTGGTTTGGAGCCGTCGGGAAGCCCACACTTCAGGGATAAAAATAGGGATTAGGCTAAAAACTGCCTGTTAACTACCTGTTAACAGGCAGTTAATTGGCACTAATCCCCTTCCCGTCTCGGGGAGGCGGCTCCCAGCACAGGTCGGGTACCCGCCTCCCGTGAAACGGGCATGGAGGTGGGTTGGGGGCGGGATGGGTTTGTGCCCCCCGATTTCACGATTTTAACCCCCCACACGCCTCCAATCCCGCCTCAACGGCCCGATGAAATTCGAGCCCATTAACTCCGTTTCTCTTGCCACAGATGCTGCCTGACCTGCTGAGTGTTTGCCACCATTTTCTGTTCTTTCCAGCATCCGGGGTATTTTGCTTTAGTTTCTTTCTACGTTTTCACTGTTTTGAATGGGTTTCCATTGTGAGTACTGAACTTGCTGGTAAACATTCCTGATCTGGGAATGCTTATATCCGACACTAACTGCAAAAAGTGGAAAGCTATTCCTTTATCCAACACTAATATCCATCACTTTGACGAGGATATCTTTTTTAATAAATACCCAGATACTGAAAATCAAAATTCAACTTCAAAATACTGCAGCAGCCATTTTATATCAGCCATAACCTGTATTGATAGGGTTCCTGTAGTAGGGAGGGTTAAAGGGCAGAACACAAATTCAGACAGGCATAATTAAAAGGCATGGGTCTTCTCCATGGCTATTTGGGCATGTACAAATGAACTATAAAAAAAAAGGTTGTTTCCACAGTAATATATATTACATATAACACCAACATACCTCATTTTTGTCAAGAATCTTAAAAAATATATAAATCCTCATTGGTCCCATTGATAAATATAAATTAGAAAGTATTATTGGAGATTTATGGTTTAATTCTAGTCGAGGACAATTTTAGGACTTGTCAGGATGTCTTCGTCACACATAAAGTGACCTACAACAGATCCAGGATCCACCTTATTTCAAACCGTAGAGATTCTACACATAATACCTTTGGATATGAAGTTTCTAGATTCTATCTCTTTGTGCTTTTAAAAATATACGAAGGGCATATTGCGACACAAGGTCTGTGATAGGATGGAAGGCGGGAGAGATTAAATGACAAAAGGGATGATGGTGCAAGGCAAAAGGAGATGGTAATGGGACAAGTTAAGAAACAAAAGATGGCTCTAGATGAAGTGTAAATGGCAACGGCATAATGATCGACAGCTGCCATGTGAGAGAGAGAGAGAAAAAAAATGGAAAAAAAGGATAGGGGCCGAGGTTATGGTCCGAAATTGTTGAACTCGATGTTGAGTCCAGAGGGCTGTAAAGTGCCTAATCGAAAGATGAGGTGCTGTTCCTCGAGCTTACGTTGAGCTTCATTGGAACAGTGTAAGAGGCCGAGGGCGGAGAGATCAGAGTGGGAGTGGAGCGGAGAATTAAAGTGACAGGCGACCGGAAGCTCGGGGTCAACCTTCTGATCATTCGCTAAGGGAAGACCGTGTTCGTACGAAGGGGCAAATGATGCAAAACTCTGTGTTATCATTTCCCGAGAAACATAGATGCCAGATGGCAGTATTCATTAACATGGAATGCACCCATTTCCATGGAATGGACTTAATGGGTAGAGTACTAGAGGTGAAAAGCCTGGAATTATTTCAGCAACAGCTGAGTACTTTCATGGGACTATAGGATCTTTCTGGACGAATGAGGGTAGATGGTCTGAATGACATTCCTCATCTGGAGCCATCTTGTGATCCTTGGCTGCCATTTTAAATATGGACATTTTCAAAACCGTTTTGAAAACTTCCAGTGGTTGTGAAATAAACTAAAGCCTATGGTTTTGAATCAACTTAATACAACAGGCCTTGTTCACTGCTGTCCTTTGGAAAATTCCACAATTCAGTGAATAATAAGAATGATGTTTTTCATTCATGCCTGTCAACAATGCTTAAAAGTTAGACGGGAGCCAAAGACAGTCAATGGGCCATTTTGGCTCGCTACTTGAGCACATGACATCACCATGACAGAGTGTTAACAGCTCAAACCTTTTGAGCAACAACAAACAGCACCCGCCCCTTAACTTAGTCCTACCAACCCCCAGAGAATGATACCATCGTACATCTGGAGCACTTCTCAAATTCTTAATTTTAATGTGAGTTGATCTCAGTTTTGCAGGCAGCAGAAGACTTGGGTGTACTTATAAATTTTTTAGTAAGTAAACTACAAAGAGGGGTAATTAACCTCAAATGCAACAACAGGTGTTCTGTGCGCAAATGCTGGCTTTCATCATCAAATAGAATGAATGCATGCCAAATGCAGTCATCAGTAACGGCGCTGCTTCAATATATAAAGTATAGTTGACAGCAAGCCCTGGGGAGAATACCTGACCATCAACGTTATGAGGGTGTGTGTCTCTCCATCTATTAAATAGATAATATATCATGATTTACATAAGAACATAAGAACATAAGAAATAGGAGCAGGAGTAGGCCAATCGGCCCCTCGAGCCTGCTCCACCATTCAATAAGATCATGGCTGATCTGATCCTAACCGCCAATCTACTATCACAGAACCATCTCCTGAATCTAACAGAATTAGACACACAAAATAGGAGCAGGATCAGGCTACACGGCCCCTGGGCCCGCTCCGCTACCCACAGGGCCATGACCGATCTGAACCTAGACTCATGTCCAAATTCCTGCCCGCTCCCCATAACCCTTTATTCCCTTTACCTCTAGGAAACTGTCTATTTCTGTTTTAAATTTATGTAATGATGTAGCTTCTACAGCTTTTTGGGGCAGCATATTCCATGGACCTACCACCCTCTGAGTGAAGTAGTTCCTCCTCATCTCAGTTTTGAAAGAGCAGCCCCTTATTCTAAGACTATGCCCCCTAGTTCTAGTTTCACCCATCATCGGGAACATCCTCCCCGCATCCACCCGATCCAACCCCTTCACAATCTTATATGTTTCAATAAGATCGCCTCTCATTCTTCTGAACTCCAATGAGTAGAGTCCCAATCTACTCAACCTCTCCTCATATGTCCATCCCCTCATCCCCAGGATTAACTGAGTGAACCTTCTTTGTACTGACTCGAGAGCAAGTATGTCTTTTCTTAAGTATGGACACCAAAACTGTACGCAGTATTCCAGGTGCGGTCTCACCAATACCTTGTACAACTGAAGCAATACCTCCCTATTTTTATATTCTATCCCCCTAGCAATGAAAGCCAACATTCCATTGGCCTTCTTAATCACTTGCTGCACCTGCATACTAATCTTTTGAGTTTCGTGCACCAGGACCCCCAGATCCCTTTGTACTTCAGTACTTTCCAGTTTCTTGCCATTAAGATAATAACTTGCTCTACGATTTTTCCTGCCAAAGTGCATAACCTCACACTTTCCAGTATTGTATTCCATCTGCCAAATCTCTGCCCACTTACTTAGCCTGTCTATGTCCCCTTGCAGGTTTTTTATGTCCTCCTCACTCACTACTTTCCCTCCCATCTTAGTATCATCTGCAAACTTTGATATGTTACACTCGGTCCCCTCCTCCAAATCGTTAACATAGATTGTAAAGAGTTGGGGACCCAGCACTGACCCCTGTGGAACACCACTAGTTACTGATTGCCAGTCCGAGAATGAACCATTTATCCCAACTCTCTGCCTTCTGTTAGATAGCCAATCCTCTATCCATGCCAGAATATTACCCCCAATCCTGTGATTTTTTATCTTAAGCAATAATCTTTTGTGTGGCACCTTGTCAAATGCCTTTTGGAAGTCTAAATACACTACGTCCACTGGTTCCCCTTTATCCACCCTATATGTTACTTCCTCAAAGAACTCCAGCAAATTTGTCAAACATGACTTCCCCTTCATAAAACCATGCTGACTTTGTCCCATTAAATTATGTTTATCCAAATGTCCTGTTACTGTCTCCTTAATAATGGACTCCAATATTTTACCTACCACAGATGTTAGGTTAACCGGTCTATAGTTTCCAGCCTTCTGTCTACTGCCCTTTTTAAATAAGGGCATTACATTAGCAGTTTTCCAGTCTGCCGGGACCTTTGCTGAGTCCAGGGAGTTTTGGAAAATTATTACCAATGCATCCACAATCCCTACCGCCACATCCCTCAAGACCCTAGGATGTAAGCCATCAGGTCCAGGTGATTTATCCGCCTTGAGTCCCATTATTTTACCGAGTACCACTTCCTTAGTGATTTTGATCGTGTTTAGCTCCTCCCCCCTATAGCCCCCTGTTTGTCCAGTGTTGGGATATTCTTAGTGTCCTCTACTGTAAAGACTGATACAAAATATTCATTCAGTGTTTTTGCCATCTCCATATTTCCCACCATTAATTTCCCGGTCTCATCCTCTAAGGGACCAACAGTTACTTTAGCCACCCTTTTTCTTTCTTTATAACTATAAAAACTCTTACTATCTGTTTTTATATTTTTTGCTAATTTACTTTCATAATCTATCTTCCCTTTCTTAATCAATCTTTTTGTTATTTTTTGCTGTCTTTTAAAGTTTTCCCAATCCTCTATCCTCCCACTAGATTTGCCTACCTTATATGCCCTTGTTTTTAGTCGAATACTATCCTTAATTTCTTTACTTAGCCACGGATGGCTGTCTTTTCTTTTACACCATTTTCTTCTCAGTGGAATATATTTTTTTTGGAAGTTGTAAAATAACTCCTTAAATGTACACCACTGATCATGTATCGTCTTACCCTTTAATCTATTTTCCCAATCCACTCTACTCAATTCCGCTCTCATACCTTCATAGTCTCCTTTATTCAAGCTTAGCACGCTTGTTTGAGATCCAACCTTCTCACCCTCTAATTGAATATGGAATTCAACCATGTTATGGTCACTCATTCCAAGGGGATCCTTTACTAGGACATTTTTAATTAATCCTGTCTCGTTACACAGGACCAGATCTAAGGTTGCTTGCCCCCTGGTCGGTTCAGTTACATACTGCTCAAGAAACCCATCCCTAATACACTCAATGAACTCATCCTCAAGGCAGCCCTGCCCAATTTGATTTGTCCAATTAATATGATAGTTAAAATCCCCCATAATTATAGATGCTCCCTTATTACAAGCCTCAACTATTTCCTGATTGATACTCCGTCCAACAGAGTTGCAACTGTTCGGAGGCCTATAGACTACGCCCACTATTGTTTTTTTCCCCTTATTATTCCTTACCTCCACCCAAACTGTTTAATTATCCTGATCTTTTGACCCAATATCATTTCTCTGTATTACAGTGATTCCTTCCTTTATTAACATAGCCACCCCACCTCCCCTTCCTTCTTGCCTGTCCTTCCTGGTCGTTAAATAACCTGGTATGTTTAATTCCCAGGCATTGTCACCCTGCAGCCATGTTTCTGTAATGGCCACAAGACCATACCCATATGTAGTTATTTGTGCCATTAACTCGTCTATTTTGTTACGAATGCTACGTGCATTCAGATAGAGAACTTTCAAATATGTTTTGTGACACTTAGTTCCTGCTTTTGCCCTTTTTATTACTTTACCTTTTACTCCATACCTTCTGCCCCTTCCTGACACGCTCTGGTTTTTAATTTCCCCACTGCTACCTAAGTCTATGACCTTCTCTGTTGGCATTTTTATTATTTGCTCTCTAGGAACCTCCCCCCCACTAGTTAGTTTAAAGTCCTCTCTACAGCCCTAGTTATATGATCCGCCAGGACTCTAGTCCCAGCACTGGCCAAGTGTAGCCCGTCCCAACGGAACAGCTCCCTCCTGCCCCAGTACTGGTGCCAGTGTCCCAGGAAGCAAAACCCATTTCTCCCACACCAGTCTTTGAGCCACGCATTTAACTCTCTAATTTTATTTGTCCTAGCCAAATTCGCTCGTGGCTCAGGTAATAATCCAGAGATTATTACCCTTGAGGTTCTGTTTTTTAATTTGACCCCTAGCTGCTCATACTCCTTTAACAGAACCGGCTTCCTAGTCCTATCTACGTCGTTTGTACCAACATGGACCACGACAACTGGATCCACCCCCTCCCACTGCAAGTTTCTTTCCAGCCCAGAGGAGATGTCCTTAACCCTGGCACCGGGTAGGCAACACAGCCTTCGGGACTCTCGCTCTCGGCTGCAGAGAACTCTATCTATCCCCCTAATAATACTATCCCCTACCACTACAACATTTCTATTTACTCCCCCCTCTTGAATGGACCCCATTCCACGGTGCGGTGGCCAGGTTGCTCATCCTCCCTGCAGTCCCTGCTCCTGTCCCCACAGGGAGTAAGAACCTCAAACCTGTTGGTCAAGAGCAAGGGCTGCGGCTCCTCCAGCTCTACCTCCTGGATCCCCGTACCTGCCTCACTCATAGTCACACCGTCCTGTCCCTGACCATGGGCTACATCTGAATTACTTAACTTCATAGGTGTGACCACCTCCTGATACACAGAGTCCAGGTACTTCCCCCCCTCCCTGATGTGTCGCAGTGTCTGAAGCTCAGACTCCAGCTCATCAACACGGAGCTGGAGTTCCTGTAGCAGCAGACACTTGTCACAGACGTAATCACCGTGAGCCTCAATGGGGTTCACCGGCTCCCACATCTCGCAACAGTAACACATCACCTGCTCCATTCTATGTAATTAATTAAATTTTTTATTGTTAGTTATGGACACCCTCTGCCTGATTTTAGATGCTAGTATCCCCTTTAATTAATTGGATTTAAATTAAATCAATCCCTCTAGTTACACCAGTTAAATGGTTTACCAACAGTCACTCTGCACCAGAAAGGCCTTGGTACACCACAGCAACCTTAAAAACTATAAACCACAGACTTAAAGTTTTATAATGAGAGAAATACTCCAACCAATCACCTACCTGTTTTGTGGTGACGTCACACCTTGAATACTTTTTACCTCTCTCCTTGCCTGAGATTGGAGATTGGTACGCCTACCTGAGCCTCTGGGGCCTCTTGTAGTCGCTCTGCCGCGCTGCTCCGCCTCCACCCGCTGCCGCTGCCGCACTGAGGCCTACCTGAGCCTCTGGGGCCTCTTGTAGTCGCTCTGCCGCGCTGCTCCGCCTCCACCCGCTGCCGATGCCGCACTGAGGCCTACCTGAGCTTCTGGGGCCTCTTGTAGTCGCTCTGCCGCGCTGCTCCGCCTCCACCCGCTGCCGATGCCGCACTGAGGCCTACCTGAGCCTCTGGGGCCTCTTGTAGTCGCTCTGCCGCGCTGCTCCACCTCCACCCACTGCCGATGCCGCACTGAGGCCTACCTGAGCCTCTGGGGCCTCTTGTAGTCGCTCTGCCGCGCTGCTCCGCCTCCAGCCGCTGCCAATGCCGCACTGAGGCCTACCTGAGCCTCTGGGGCCTCTTGTAGTCGCGCTGCCGCGCTGCTCCGCCTCCACCCGCTGCCGATGCCGCACCGAGGCCTACCTGAGCCTCTGGGGCCTCTTGTAGTCGCTCTGCTGCGCTGCTCCGCCTCCACCTGTTGCCGATGCCACACTGAGGCCTACCTGAGCCTCTGGGGCCTCTTGTAGTCACTCTGCCGCGCTGCTCCACCTCCACCCGCTGCCGATGCCGCACTTTAATTTCTTTAATGCTGGGGGAACATGCAAAATATTTATCGTAACTAAATGCATGCCAAAGACGTTGTTTGTGCTTTTAGTGAATAGACCATAACAGTGTGTATTGCATTGGAGATCTTAGTAAAGACATGCTTTATCAAAAAATGGTTCAGCGGTGGTCAATATTGGACGTATAGATAGATGTATATATATATATACTAGCTGAAGTGCCCGGCGGTGCCGAGGCTTTTTCGAGGGCATGTTGTTGTTGGAAGAGAGAGAGAGCGACTGGGGGGAAGAGAGAGAGCGACTGGGGGGAAGAGAGAGAGTGACTGCGGGGAAGAGAGAGAGCGACTGGGGGGAAGAGAGAGAGCGACTGGGGGGAAGAGAGAGAGCGACTGGGGGGAAGAGAGTGAGAGCGACTGGGGGGGAAGAGAGAGAGTGACGGGGGGTACGAGAGCGCGCGACGGGGGGTAAGAGAGCACGCGACTGGGGGGAAGGGAGGGCGGGGGGGAAGGGAGGGCAGGGGGGAAGGAGGGCGGGGGGGAAGGGAGGGCGGGGAAGGAAGGAAGCGAGGGCGGGGGGGGAAGGGAGGGCGGGGGGGAAGGGAGGGCGGGGGGAAGGGAGGAGGGAGGGCGGGCAGGGGGAGGGAGGGCAGGGAGGGGGAGGAGGGGGGAGGGAGGGCGGGGAGGGGGAGGAGGGGGGGAGGGGGAGGGAGAGAAGGGGGGAGCGGGGGAGAGAAGGGGGGTGAGAAGGGGAGAGAAGGGGGGAGCGTGGGAGAGAAGGGGGGGAGAGGGGGAGAGAGACAGAGGGAAGGAGAGAGAGCGGGCGAGTGGCCCGCGGCCGCAAATGGAGCCAAGCCCCGAGAACAGGCGTGAGCCGGCTTGAGGCTGAGAGATGGCCACGGCCACAGCCACGCCCGGTTGCCGGGGTAACCCTGCCGCACCGCCCTGCCCCGCACTCCCGAGAGCCCCGCTCTCCGAGCCCCGCTCTCCAAGCCCCAGCCGCCCCGCCCCGCCCTGCACTCCCAAGCCGAGAACAGGCGTGAGCCATCTTGAGGCTGAGAGACGGCCACGCCCGGTTGCCGGGGTAACCCTGCCGCGCTGCCCCGCCCCGCACTCCCGATTGCCCCGCTCTCCGAGCCCCAGCCTCCCAGCCCCGCCCCGCACTCCCGAGAGCCCCACTCTCCGAGCCCCGCCCCCCCGGCCGAGCCGGCTTGAAGTCCACCGATTGCGGCTGAGAGAGACGGCCGGCGGGCCCGGTTGCCGGGGTAACCCGCGCAGTCTGTGAAACCAACAGAAATTTTTTTTTTTTTTAAAAAGCTGCCACGGAGAAGGAACGCGCAGTCTGTGAAAGCAACAGAAATTGTTTTTAAATTTTTTTTTATAAACGGGTGTTAAGAAGATGGGAGGCCATCTTGAAAGTTTTTTAATGTTTTTAAAAAGCTGCCACGGAGAAGGAACGCGCATTCTTGCTGAAAACACCAAAAGTTATTTTTTTTTAAACGGCTGTTAAGAAGATGGGACGCCATCTTCATTGTGTTTTAACGTTTTAGACATTGTGTTTTGACGTTTTACACATTAAAAAAAAATCGCTCCTAACTAATAAACACACAGAAGGTGAGAATAAAGATGGTGGCGACTCACCTCGGTTCAGAACGATAAGGCCCGCCCACACACGCACCAATTGGTCGACCGTCAGGTGACCAAAGCGTAGGGTTGGTCAATCGTCCCGTCACTCGACCGTAGGAGGGCCCGGCCGCACGCGGCAGCAACCCGGCGTACGATTGGTCGACCTCGAGGTCACTCTGTCGCTAATGAGCGGATAATGAGATGCTAATGAGCGGAATGTTGAAGGTTTTTCGGATACCGCGGGCGCGATTTTTGCCTGGCCGAAACGTAAATACGCTTAAGACTGTTTTGGAAAGGTAAGCTTTCTTTCGACGTAACGCACGCGTAGGTACGCTCTATAACTTTCGAGCGCATACCAGACAGACGCACACGTGATGACAGACAGACAGACAGAAGGACAGACAGACAGAAGGACAGACAGAAGGACAGACAGATCGACCGCTTTATATATATAAGATGTGTGTGAGCTGAGATACAACAACAACTTGCATTTATATAGCACATATACATCTGGACCCTGTTGGACATTTGTCCCATGAGTGGATGAGACTGAATAATGTACAAGTGATTTTGATGGATCTTTGCATCATGCCAGGTTCCATTTTCGATTGCAGGTGCAGTCCATTTTACTGTTGGTTGAATGCACGAGGTTATGATACTGTTGTGGTGACTATCTACAGCAGAGTGTCGGAAGACAGCTGTGATTTTCGAATGACTTGTTCACCTACTTCTGGATGTAAGATGTTAGTGTAGCAGGGAGGAGGGCTTTGCATGATACGATGTGCTTGACTGATTGTGAGGACAATTAGCTGTTTATCCAGTGACTTGGATGAGTACTTTTCTCCCTTCCTATCCTGTAGTCATAGACTCATTGGGTTATATTTCCATTAGCACAGGGAGTGCTGCAGTACCTCACCCAAGTGGCACTTGTTATGTGTGAGCTGAGATACAACAACAACTTGCATTTATATAGCACCTTTAACGTAGTAAAACAGTCTAAGGCGCTTCACAGGAGCAATTATCAAACAAAACTGGACACCAAGCCACATAAGGAGGTATTAGGACAGGTGAGAGGCGGAGAGGTTTAGGGAGGGAATTCCAGAGCTTGGGGGCCCGGCAGCTGAAGGCACGGCCGCCAATGGTGGGGCGATTAAAATCAGAGATGCGCAAGAGGCCAGAATTGGAGGAGCGCAGAGATCTCGGAGGGTTGGAGGGCTGGAGGAGGTTACAGAGATAGGGGAGGGTGGCGAGGCCATGGAGGGATTTCAAAACAAGGATGTGAAGGATAGGGAAATCTGAGGGGAAATACTTTAGTCCATCTACCACTGAAACCCCCATTAGGATTGTCAACTCTCCAGCTTTGCTCGGGATTCTCCGGAATGGGCGATTGTCCTCCTGGCTGCTTTCTGAATTTGGGTGGCCGGACTCAATGGAGCCTCTCCTCTTGTCTCAATAGGCGGCTCCAGTAAACTTAGCTGTGCAATAAAAATCTTTGTGACTGCCGTGTCTCTCATGAATAGGCCATCAGTTTTATTTGTTGAACATTAGTCTTTCCCATAGGTTAAATGTAATTTCTTCTTCCTCATTGGTTTTGTATTTCTCCTTTTAAATTTTTTTTCTACATTCATTATTAATTAAAGTGCACAAAAATTCTTTCCCCCCCAAAAAAAATTTCCTATCCAAAAATAATTTTCCCAATTACATTGCAACAAAAAAATATTCTCCAACACATTGCCACCATGACAGCTCCTACCCCCACTCCCCGCTAACAATAAAGTTTATGTAGTAGATGCCTCAAAAACCTCAACAATTAGAACATAAGAACATAAGAATTAGAAGCAGGAGTAGGCCATTCGGCCCCTCGAGCCTGCTCTGCCATTCAATAAGATCATGGTTGATCATCGACCTCAACTCCACTTTCCCGCCCGATCCCCATATCCCTTGATTCCCCGAGAGTCCAAAAATCTATCAATCTCAGCCTTGAATATAATCAAAGACTCAGCATCCACAGCCCTCTGGGGTAGAGAATCCCAAAGATGATTCACAAGAGACTCACAGCTTTACCAATAAACCTACACAACAGTTCAAGAAGAGGGTCCATTACCACATTCTCTGAGCAATGAAAGCTGGCCTTGTCGACGATGCCCACATCCTGATAGTGAATTAAAAATCTTAATTATCAATTGCTCCCTCCTTTCCACAGAGGGCCTAATGCACCTCACCTCATCAATGGACTTCACCAACAAGGTAAACCTCACTAACACTCTTTCCTAAGAATGTTAAGTCTCTTGTAATTTAAGTTAATATAACTATCCTTCACTTACAAGCCTATAATCCCCTCTTTTAATGAGTTCTTCACTAAAATGTGAAGTTAGCTCGCTGGTGCTCTTACCTCAGAGAGAGCGAAACAAAGCTAAATGCAGTCACTCTTCTGAGATATTGCTAAAATTTGTGAATGGAGAAAAAAAAATAGCAATCAGTGTGAATGAAGTTTCTTTTGAGAACTGTTGCTATTTGGCAGCCGAGGAATATATTGACTGCTGATGCTTAAACTGTTCTGACAAGTTGCTTCCACAAGATGGGGTTATTGGAGCCAGACAGATGCAACTTCCACATGGAAGGAAGTGCTCCACAGATTGTGAGTGCTTGAACAGACCATATTATAAAAAATGATCTTAGTAAGCAGAAAAATGATTGCTGCATCATATCAATGAATCATTAGTGGGTCTTCTATCATCAGTTGATGAAAGACTTAAAATGATGAAAACCTTACCTGATCCGCCTTATAATTTAAAGCAAATTTACTGGAAATCCTTAGTTCAGAAGCCTGCTTTCTTACTTTCAAATTGCTATTGGCATTGATTAATTGAATATAAATAATAGGATTAAGATCAGGCTTTTGATATGAGCCTCGTACATTGGAGATAGGCTGTCCTAAACATTTGATGGATTTGAACTATGTGTGAGCAAGGCTGAAGACTTTGTGAAAAGAGCCAGAATGAAAGTTACTGTTGTGTGTCTCCTGTGTGAGATATCAGTGACAGAAAGAAATGGAACAAAGGAAGAAGAAAATAGAAAACTGTGGTAAATCTGTAATCTCCTCCAGCCCTACAACCCACCGAGATCTCTGCACTCCTGCAATTCTGGCCTCTTGCGCATCCCCGATTTTTATCGCTCCACCATTGGTGGCTGTGCCTTCAGTTGCCGAGGCCCCAAGATCTGGAATTCCCTCCCTAAACCTCTCCGCCCCTCGACCTCTCTCTCCTCCTTTAAGATGCTCCTTAAAACCTTTTTGGTCACCTGTCCTAATATCTCCTTATGTGGCTCAGTGTCAAATCTTGTTTGATAATCGCTCCTGTGAAGCGCCTTGGGACGTTTTACTATGTTAAAGGCGCTATATAAATACACGTTGTTGTTGTTGTTGTAACTAGGGACTGAAAGGAATTGTCTGGCAAAAAGCAGCTCCGAGTTACAGATTGTGGGACTTTTCCTCTTTCATTACTTTTCACATTTTGGAAATATAAACACTACAGAGAAAATGCATTTTGCTAAACATAAAAAGTGCAAATGAACTTTAATATTTGAATCATGAAACAGGTTTCAAACCTCTTTTGGAACACTGAACTTCCGCTCGAACCCCCAGCCAAGACTGCCCAGCATAAAATGTTCCTCCGCAGCACAATCAAGAATGAAAACAGTTTATATGTGGTAGGGAGACATAAATATATTTTAAAGATGCTGATGTAGCACTATCTAAGCAGCCCATTGCAACCAAAATATTTTTATGATTTATGGACACCCTTAAAAAGCAATACGTAGCAGTTCAGAGGTGATTGTTTAGTTTCTCAGAAGCGTGACTCACAAATTTTGCTAAGAAAATAAAACAGTCATTAGACATGTAGTGGGTGAAGGTGTACATGAGCAGGGATTGGTCGCCCGTTATAGGCCCCCCCGATATTCAGTTTGATTGAAAAGAAAAGAGAAATACTTGCATTTCACTAGCGCCTTTCATGACCTCAGGACATCCCAAAGTGCTTTACAGCCAATTAAGTACTTTTGAAGTACTTTTGAAGTACTGTTGTAAAGTAGGAAACACGGCAGCCAATATATGCACAGCAAGGTCCCACAAACAGCAATTTGATAATCAACCAGATAATCTGTTTTTTAGTGATGTTGATTGAGGGATAAATATTGGCCCAGGACACCGGGGAGAACTCCCCTGCTCTTCTTCGAAATAGTGCCATGGGTTATTTTACATCCACCTGAGAGAGCAGACGGGGACTTGGTTTTAACGTCTCATCCAAAAGACGGCACCTCCGACTGTGTAGGGCTCCCTCAGCGCTGCACTGGGAGCGTCAGCCTGGATTATGGGCTCAAGTCTCTGGAGTGGGACAAAACCCACAACCTTCTGACTCAGAGGGTTGTGGGTTCAAGTCCTACTTCAGAGCCTTGAGCACAAAAATAGAAATAGAAATCGACGCCAATAGAACTGAATATTGGGCGTGTCGTATAACGGGATTTTTGCATCCCCGCCCCCCCAAGTCCAATTTCACCCCCATAGAAATTCTTGAGCACTCTGCCAAAGGGCAGGCTGAGCCCTGACTTGTATGCGAAGCCTGCAGCTGATCTCCAGTTCCCAGCTGGATTGTTACAATGAGAATTTGCTGATTCTCCACCAAGTGCAAATTTTGTTTTCACAATGTTATACAACTTCCCCCTTTCTTGGTCTTCCCACGTCAAGCATTTTCCCTGATAGAGAGGGTGGGTGAGGAACCTCGCAGTAAACTGTGGGCAGTGCTGCTCCGAAACTGAACGCTGGGAGGTGTGCAGGTGTGGCCCATGGCGAAGAGTCACCACGCAAATTCTCCCTTGTCATGTTGAGAGAGTAGCTGGGTAATCTTTCGAGGATGTTCTTCCCTTTAAGTTAAACCTTCTCCTGCTGTTTTATTGTGTGTTTTCTCTCGTGCCTCAGTTACAGAGAAATAAAAATTCAGTTACCCCCAACTGCTCTGAACACATTCAAGATCAAACAGTGGCAACATTTCAAGTGCAGGTTCATTTATCGCACTTCCCTCTTGGAAAAGCTGCATAGACTGTGCATCAATTATGTAGATGTCTCAGTGGCTTAGTGCATCTGGAGGCTCATGCTCAGAAGACAAGTCATTACAGAGCAGTGCACATTGGGGCATAACCTTAAAGTGAGAGCCAGGCCATTCAGTGGTGATATCAGGAAGCACTTATTCACACAAAGGAAATCAGGAACTCTCTCTCGAAAAGCTGTTGAGGCCAGGGGTCAACTGAGAATTTCAAAACTGAGAACAGCTTTTTGTTAGGAAAGGGTATTAAGGGTTACAAAACCAAGTTGTGTAAATGGGGTTAAGATACAGACCAACCAGGATCTAATTGAACGACAGAACAGGCTTGATGGGCTGAATGGCCTCCTCCTGTTTCAGTGTTCCAATGGTGCTGCTTGCTGTGGAGAGGTCCTCAGTTGGTGATTCTAAATTTGTTTTAATTTGTTACTGGGTTGTAGGCGTCGCTGGCAAGGCCAGCATTTATTGCCCATCCCTAATTGCCCTTGAGAAGATGGGGGTGAGACGTCACCTTGAACCGCTGCAGTCCGTGTGGTGAAGGTACTCCCACAGTGCTGTTAGGGAGGGAGTTCCAGGATTTTGACCCAGCGACGATGAAGGAACGGCCGATATATTTCCAAGTCTGGATGGTGTGTGACTTGGAGGGGAACTTGGAGGTGATGGTGTTCCGGTGCACCTACTGCCTTGTCCTTCTAGGTGGTAGAGGTCGCGGGTTTGGGAAGTGCTGTCGAAGAAGCCTTGGCGAGTTGCTGTAGATGGTACACACTGCAGCCACAGTGTGCTGGTGGTGGAGGGAGTGAATGTTTAAGGTGGTGAATGGGGTGCCGATCAATCGGGCTGCTTTACCCTGGATGGTGTCGAGCTTCTTGAGTGTTGTTGGAGCTGCACTCATCCAGGCAAATGGAGAGTATTCCATCACACTCCTGACTTGTGCCTTGTAGATGGTGGAAATGTTTTGGGGAGTCAGGAGGTGAGACACTCGCCACAGAATACCCAGCCTCTGACCTGCTCTTGTTGTCACAGTATTTATGTGGCTGGTCCAGTTAAGTTTCTGGTCAATGGTGACACCCAGGATGTTGCTGGTGGGGGATTCAGCGATGGTAATGCCGTTGAATGTCAAGGGGTGGTGGTTAGACTCTCGCTTGTTGGAGATAGTCATTCCCTGGCACTTGTGTGGTGCGAATGTTATCTGCCACTTATCATCTCAAGCCTCAATGTTGTCCAGGTCTTGGATCGCTTCATTACCTGGGGAGTTGTGAATGGAATTAAACACTGTGCAGTCATCAGCGAACATCCCCACTTCTGACCTTATTATGGAGGGAAGGTCATTGATGAAGCAGCTGAAGATGTTTGGGCCTAGGACACTGCCCTGAGCAACTCCTGCAGTGATGTCCTGGGGCTGAGATGATTGACCTCCAATAACCACCTTCCTTTATGCTAGGTATGACTCCAGCCAGTGGAGCATTTTCCACCTGCTTCCCATTGACTTCAATTTTACTCGGGCTCCTTGATGCCACACTCGGTCAAATGCTGCCTTGATGTCAAGGGCAGTCACTCTCACCTCACCTCTGAAATTCAGCTCCTTTGTCCATGTTTGAACCAAGGCTGTAATGAGGTCGGGAGCAGAGTGGTCCTGGCAGAACCCAAACTGAGCATCGGTGAGCAGATTATTGGTGAGTAAGTGCCGCTTGATAGCACTGTCGATGACACCTTCCATCACTTTGCTGATGATTGAGAGTAGACTGATGGAGTGGTAATTGGCCGGATTGGATTTGTCCTGCTTTTTGTGGACAGGACATAACTGGGCAGTTTTCCACATTGTTGGGTAGATGCCAGTGTTGTCGCTGTACTGGAACAGCTTGGCTAAAGGCGCAGCTAGTTCTGGAGTGCAAGTCTTCAGCATGATAACCGTGATGTTATCAGGGCCCATAGCCTTCACTGTATCCAGTGCGCTCCGCTATTTCTTGAAATCACGTGGCGTGAATTGAATTGGCTGAAGACTGGCTTCTGTGATGGTGGGGTGTCAGGAGTAGGCCGATATGGATATTGGCACTTTTGGCTGAAGATGGTTGCAAACGCTTCAGCCTTGTCTTTTGCACTCGCCTGCTGGGCTCCTCCATCATTAAACATGGGGATATTCCTGGAGCTTCCTGCTCCCGTTAGTTGTTATATTGCTCACCACCATTCACGACTGGATGTGGCAGGACTGCAGAGCTTTGATCTGATCCAGTGATTGTGGGATCACTTAGCCCTGTCTATAGCATGCTGCTTCCGCTGTTTAGTATACATGTAGTCCTGTGTTGCAGCTTCCCCCGGTTGGCACTGCATTTTTAGGTACACCTGGTGGTACTCCTGGCATGATCTTCTGCACTCCTTATTGAACCAGGGTTGGTTCCCTGGCTTGATGGTAATGGTAGAGTGAGGATATGCTGGACCATGAAGTTACAGATTGTGGTGGTATACAATTCTGCTGCTGCTGATGACCCACAGCGCCTCATGGATGCCCAATTTTGAGCTGCTAGATCTGTTCTGAATCTATCCCATTTAACATGTTGGTAGTGCCACACAACACGATGGAGGGTGTCCTCAGTGTGAAGATGGGTCTTCGTCTCCACAAGGACTGTGCGGTGGTCACTGCTACCAATACTGTCATGTCATCTGCAACAGGTAGATTGGTGAGGACGAGGTCAAGTAGTTTTTTCCCTCATTTTGGTTCTCTCACCACCTGCTGCAGGCCCAGTCTGGTAGCTATGTCCATCAGGACTCGGCCAGCTCGGTCAGTAGTGGTGCTGCTGAGCTACTCTTGGTAATGGACATTGAAGTCCCCCACCCAGAGTACATTCTGTGCCCTTGCTACTCTCAGTGCTTCTTCCAAGTGGTGTTCAACATGGAGGAGTACTGATTCATCAGCTGAGGGAGGGCGGGTAGGTGGTAATTAACAGGAGGTTTCCTTGCCCATGCTTGACCTGAAGCCATGAGACTTCATGGGGTCCGGAGTCAATGTTGAGGACTCCCAGTCCCACAGCCACTCCCTCCTGACTGTATACCACTGTACCACCACCCCTGGTGGGCCTGCCCTGCCAGTGGAACAGAACATACCCGGGGATGGTGATGGAGCAGTCTGCGACATTGGCTGAAAAGTACGTTTCTGTGAACATGACTATGTCAGGCTCCCAATTTTGACACAAGTCCCCAGATGTTAGTGAGGAGGACTTTGCAGGGTCGACTGGGCTGGGTGTGCCGTTGTCATGTCCGAAGTCGGTGCCAAGTGGTCCGTCCGGTTTTATCCTTATTATTGTTTTTTGTAGCGGTTTGTTACAACTGAGTGGTTTGTTGGGCCATTGCAGAGGGCAGTTGAGAGTCAATCACATTGTCTGGAGTCACATATAGGCCAGACCGGGTTAGGGCGGTAGATTTCCTTCCCTAAAGGACATTAGTGAAGCAGATGGGTTTTTACGACAATCCGATAGTTTCATGGTCACCATTACTAATACTAGCTTTTTACTCCAGATTTATTTAATTAACTGAATTTAAATTCCCCAGCAGACTCACGTCTCTGGATCATTAGTGCAGGCCTCTGGATTACTAGTCCAGTAACATAACCACTATGCTACTGTTCCCGGTAGCATAGTGTTTATAGTGCTCTCTCTATGGCTGTTAAAACCACAACAACTATCAGTTTCTTGGCTACCGATTTGTTCCAAGAGATGATATTGCTGGTGAAACTAGATAGTGAGCAGGGTTTGCCAGTGACTTTCATGTTGGCTGAAGTCTTGTGCCAACACCAATCCAGCACAAATATCAATGGATAAAATTCTGACAGGGCTAGACAGACTGGAAACGTATAAAATTCCGACAGGGCTAGACAGGGAGTGCAACGAATGTTCACTGGACTGAATCCTGTGATGAGGGGATTGTCCTATGAGGAGAGATTGAGTAGACGAGGCCTATATTCCCTGGGGTTTGGAAAAATTCTTAAGGGGCTTGACAGGGTAGATGCTGGGAGGTCGTTTCCCCTGGCTGGGGTCACTGTCTCAATATAAGGGGATGGCAATTTAGGACTGAGATGAGGAAAAATTTCTTCATGCAAAAGGTTGTGAATCTTTGGAATTCTCTACCCCAGAGGGCTGTGGATGCTCCGTCGTTGAGTATATGCTTGCACTGCTGTCTGATGATCATCATTGAGCAGCATGCTGATGCCTCCATCAGGGCTAACGTGGTGCAGCACGCAGCACGATCATGATTTGGTGACTTTCTTTGGGATATGAAATTTCCTCATACAATGTTGATTAAAATAAAATGACTTGCCACTTCATGGGGAGAAAATGGCCGTGAGTCCAATGGGAAGGGGCCTGAAATCTGAAGGAACCTAAGTTTGGTTACTTGATTCCAGTGACTGACCAGTAAGCTGATTAAATGGTGGCTCCACCATTGGCGGCCGTGCCTTCAGCTGCCTGGGCCCTAAGCTCTGGAATTCCCTCCCTAAACCTCTCCGCCTCACTACATCTCTCTCCTCCTTTAAGATACTCCTTAAAACCTACCTCTTTGACCAAGCTTTTGGTCACCTGTCCTTATATCTCTTTATATGGTCCGGTGTCAAATTTTGTTTTATAACGCTCTTGTGAAGCGCCCTGGGACATTTTACTATGTTAAAGGCGCTATATAAATACAAGTTGTTGTTGTGTCTTTTCTTCTTCTCCCTCACATGGCAGCTGTCTTTCATTCTGCCAGCGCAATTCACACTCCATCTAGAGCCATCCTTTGTTTCTTTACCTGTCCCATTACCATCTCCTCTCGCCTTGAGTATCTCTTAATGTCTCTTAACCTCTCCTGCCTTCTATCCTATCACAGACCTTCCCTTTTGTTCTTTCATCCCCTCCCCCATTTCCCAGCCCCTGCACTTGCTTAGAAATCTGTTCCATTTCCTGCTTTTTTCCAGTTCTGACGAAAGGTCATCGACCTGAAATGTTGACTCTGTTTCTCTCTCCACAGATGCTGCCTGACCTGCTGAGTATCTCCAGCATTTTCTGTTTTTATTTCAGATTTCCAGCATCTGCAGTATTTTCTTTTTTGTATTGTTGTAGTTGTTGTTGTTGTTGAGGGGGTAGTCAAGAGGCAGGTGCACACCTGGGGAGGACTGGTGTCTGCTGGAAAGAGTTCCATAATTTCATTCTGGTGGGTGGAACACCCACAGTGTCAGCTTCAAAGTCAATTAATAGTAATTACACAGTGCTAATTGAACAGCCAGCAATCATGTAAAGGCTATTAATTTATCTACTGTCATTAACTAGCAAAGAAATTAAACAGGTATATTTAATAGCTCACAACCAGTCCTTGAAAGCCACATAATTGATTCACAATCGCAAGCTTGGCAAATGATCTTTGGTAAGGAAATAGAAGGAGTTGCCTAAAGAAATAATCACTAACATCACGGAGGTTAATGTTCCCAAGGTGGAACTTGTTTTATTGATGTGTGCTACACTTCTTTGTGAGAGGTTGAGTGAATGATAGACTAAAACTGCACCCTACTCTAATGTGGTCTGTGTATAACACTACACCCACAGGCGCCACTCATTCCTTTTTCTCTTTTCTTTGCTATTACTGGTTGCCTCCCATTGGAGGGAGTTCAGTGAAGATTCACCAGGCTGATACCTGGGGTGGCAGGAATGACGTATGAGGAGAGATTGGGTCGATTGGGCTTATATTCGCTGGAGTTTAGAAGAATGAGAGGGGATCTCATTGAAACTTATAAAATTCTAACAGGACTGGACAGACTAGATGCAGGAAGGATGTTCCCGATGGTCGGGGGAGCCCAGAACCAGGGGTCACAGTCTAAGGATAAGGGGTAAGCCATTTAGGACAGAGATGAGGAGGAATTTCTTCACCCAGAGAGTGGTGAACCTGTGGAATTCTCTACCACAAAAGGCAGTTGAGGCCAATTCATTAAATATATTCAAGAAGGAGTTGGATATAATTCTTAAGGCTAAAGGGATCAAGGGGTATGGGGAGAAAGCAGGGACAGGGTACTGAATTTGGATGATCAGACATGATCGCATTGAATGGCGGAGCAGGCTCGAGGGGCCGAATGGCCTGCTCCTGCTCCTATCTTCTATGTTTCTATGTTTCTATGATAGACTAAAACTGCACCCTACTCTAATGTGGTCTGTGTATAACACTACACCCACAGGCGCCGCTCGTTCTTTTTTCTCTTCTCTTTGCTATTACTGGTTGCCTCCCTTGGTGCCCTTGCTTTCTTTGAATCCTTGAAGCCCAGACCTCATTTACAGCAATCTTCATTAAGAGCTTCCTTTACTCTCCCTTCTGGAATGCAAGCTGGGCCTCAAGAAAGAAATACGCACCGGCCTGCTTATCTTGCCCAGTGTGAAAGGACCCATACATAAGAAATAGGAGCAGGAATAGGCCACTTGGCCCCTCGAGCCTGCTCCGCCATTCAATAAGATCATAGCTGATCTTGGGCTCAATGCCACTTCCCTGCCCGCTCCCCATAACCCTTCACTCCCTTATCTTGCAAAAATCTGTCTATCTCCACCTTAAATGTATTTAATGACCCAGCCTCCACGGCTCTCTGGGGCAGAGAATTCCACAGATTTACGACACTCTGAGAGAAGAAATTCCTCCTCATCTCAGTTCTAAAAGGGCGACCCTTTATTCTGAAACTATGCCCCCGAGTTCTAGATTTCCCCACGAGGGGAATCATCATCTCTGCATCTACCTTGTCGAGCCCCCTCAGTATCTTATATGTTTCAATAAGATCACCTCTCATTCTTCTAAATTCCAATGAGTATAGGCCCAACCTGCTCAACCTTTCTTCATAAGTCAACCCCCTCATCTCAGGAATCAACCTAGTGAATCGTCTCTGAACTGCCTCCACTGCAAGTATATCCTTCCTTAAATAAGGAGACCAAAGCTGTACGCAGTACTCAAGGTGTGGTCTCACCAATACCCTGTACAGTTGTAGCAGGACTTTCCTGCTTTTATACTCCAACCCCCTTGCAATAAAGGCCAACATTCCATTTGCCTTCCTGATTACTTGCTGTACCTGCATGCTAACTTTTTGTGTTTCATGCACAAGGACCCCCAGGTCCCTCTGAGCTGTAGCATTTTGTAATCTCTCCCCATATAAATAATAATTTGCTTTTTTATTTTTCCTGCCAAAGTGGATAACCTCGCACTTTCCCACATTATACTCAATCTGCCAAATGTTTGCCCACTCACTTAGCCTGTCTATATCCCTTTGCAGATTCTTTGAATCCTCTGCACAACTTGCTTTCCCACCCATCTTTGTATCATACATGGTGATACATGGCACTGTGTGTAGCTGAATGAAGTGGGTCCCATGACCGCGAATGAAGAAGATAAGCTGTATGAGAAAGCCTTATGGGATGAAGTCATCTCACCATTGTCCATCAATAGTGTAAGTTTACCCATTGGTCATATAGATCTATATCTTTATATACATCTTGTAATTTAGAGAGGCACTTGCATGCCTTTTAAGGGCATTTAGATTATGGATTTGTAGTACATAAAAAGTGGCGAACTGTAACAGGACTTTGGACTCACCCTAGGGAAGATTGAGCTCAAGAGCTGTATTCATGATAGACCTCGTCTCCCCGAATCAGCTTCACTTGATTTGTACGTATTTCACCTCATTTGGAGTACTAAATATTGAATGTGCAAAACGTTGCTTGTGAGCATATCATTGAATGAACTCACTAGCTTGCTAACACTCTCAACATTTACCTTGTTCTACAAAGTCATTTCATTTGGGCTGTTTGCAATGACGGAGGAAAGAGCAATTTTATTTAATTCTGAATATTTGACACATCCTCCCACCCCATGAAATAGTTCGTATGTGACGTTTCATCCTACCCTATTCTTCATTCCTCATTCATGCAGTCTTAGATATAGATATAGATATAGATACAGACTACTCAGTCTTTAGTGTCAGCTGAGGCTCAGTTGGTAGCACTCTCGCCACTCAGTCAGAAGGTTGTGGGTTCAAGTCCCACTCCAGAGACTTGAGCAGATAAATCTAGACTAACACTCCAGTGCAGTACTAAAAGAGTGCTGCACTGTCATAGATGCCAGCGTTTGGATGAGACATTAAACTGTAGGCCCCGTCTGCTCTCTCAGGTGGAAATAAAAGATCCCATGACACTAGAGTAGGGGAGTTATCCACGGTGTCCTGAGGCCAATATTTATCCCTCAATCAACATCACTAAAAGCAGATTATCTGGTCATTATCACATTGCTGTTTGTGGGAATTTGCTGTGCCATGTTTCTTACATTACAACAGCGACTACACTTCAAAAGTACTTCATTGGCTGTAAAGTGCTTTGGTATGTCCTGAGGTCATGAAAGGCGCTATACAAATGCAAGTCTTTCTTTTTATATCTATGGTTTGACAAAAGCCATTTATATGAATAAACTGCAGTTCCCTGTACAGACGTGTATGTCAATCATAACTTATTGCCTTTGTCTCCCTGCCCTTGTCTTTGTTTGTGGTTTTTGCAACAATTTTCTTTGGTTTTACAACACCAACTACTACCAGGCAATGCCAAAATGATAAATATTGCAAACAAGGATGTACAATAAATTATTAGCTCAAACCGGCAGTTAATTAGGAGCCAGCTTTCTAAGTTAATGAGCATTACAAGTCAGTGCAAACACTCTTTGCATGTAAAGATGCATTTGAACCATTGATTGTACGCAATGGTGTCCACACTGAAGGATTAATGATTGTCACACAGTCACTGCAAGCATATCTGTGATTTGGTCAACATTTGATGTAGTCAGCATACATTATAATATTTATTATGTAAGGCTGTAATGGTTTGAGCACTTATCATGAACAGGATGTAATATACACATTAACTTACCATAAAATCATTATCTTATGTGCTTTATCAAGTTTGCGGGAATTTATAGTGATCTTTAGTAAATTCAAAGACCATAATCCCAGTTTCTTTCTCTTTCATAGTCCCAATTTTCATCTGGGGCTAGTTTGTGACAGTTGAATTTTGACAACGAGGCCCAGAGTATTTTAACTCCGGGATCTCATTTAAATACAGTCGGACAACTTCCCATCTGTTCAGGACAGGAGGTCAGCGGCGCATATTCGCACGGCCTGGAGGCCGCCTGCCAAGATCAGATAGGCCTGCGGGATTGGCTGCTGGGGAGAGGAGGGCGGTCGGGGCAGGAGAGGCCTAAGGTTTCCTGGTTGGGCCCGGGAGGGGCACTCCTAGCCCCACAAGAAATCATAAAATAAAACTAACCGTACCTTTTTGGAGCCTCTTCTGGCCCCGATCCTGTTCCTCGCTGGGTAGGCCTGGCGGTTAACTCACTGCCGTTTTCCGCCCGGGCTCAGTAAAGTTTGCAGTTGGGTCCTGATGATGACAGCGGGATCCAACACACCTATGCTAAAAAAGGACCCCGCCAGCTTTGTGGGGGGTGTCCTTGCCCACTGCGGTGAAAGTCCCGGCAAGTCCAGAGCGGGCAACTGACCTGGGGGATTCTAACTGGCCTTCCGCTGGGTTTCCGCCAGGTGTGTAGGGTTAAAATCACTCCCCAAATCCTTATTAAAAGTACAACGCTTCAAATTTGTTGAGAATTACATACAGTTGCATCAGAAGTCCACAGCACAGAAACAGGCCATTCGGCCCAACTGGTCCGTGCCGGTGTTTATGCTCCACACCAGCCTCCTCCCCCCACCCCTCTTCATCTCACCCTATCAGCACATCCTTCCATTCCTTTTTCCCTCATGTGTTTCTCTAACTTCCCTTCAATGCATTGGTGATGTTCGCCTCAACTAGTCTATGGGGGTAGCAATTTCCACTCTCTGGGTAAAGAAGTTTCTCCTGAATTCCTTACGGGATTTATTAGTGACTATCTTATATTAACGACAAAACTAATCATAATACAGCTTAACAAACCTCGTCTATGGTGCTTGCGGGTTATGCGACCTGTGCCACTTGAAGCTTTATTTTACATAGTCTACTGGCAGAGGGCATGCAATTATTTATAGGGCCTTGTGGCATCTCTAGTACCATGGTAGCGAGTTCCACATTCTCACCACTCTCTGGGTAAAGAAGTTTCTCTTGAATTCCCTATTGGGGTTTATTGGTCACTATCTGATATTCTGTGAGAAGTCAGTATTGTGATATTTAACCCCTCCAAAATAAAGATGGGTGGCTATGTGATTTTGTTTCATTCAGTCATTGTGGAGAGTGCTAACTTATGCGGAAGTGCTAGGTGTCAGAGAACATGACAATGGTGACCAGGAAGTGAGGCACAGGCTCTTGAAAAAATGGGAACGATTCATTTAACTTTTTTTTAACATTCAGAAACCAACAACATTTCTACAGGCCTCGCAGTAAAACTGTAAGGGAGGCCTTGCGAAAGGCGGGCCCGGGGTGCTCCTTTATGTCAATGCCAGCAAAAAAATAAGCTCAACGGAATCGAATTTACCAAGTAAGACCCGCAAACCGATTGGTTCCGCTAGGTTTGCCTCCTGTTGCATCGTGATGAGTGCAAAGATCGGCAGATACTTCAGCAATCTCGGAGATAGAAAACCTTCCTACTTAAGCCACCGGTTCATCTTGAGGCAACTTTCCACAATGACTTTATAAAGGACGGAGTTGGCAAGTGGGGCTGTAATGCAAATAAAAACACAAAGGACTCGGCGGCTTTACACTTAAATGAGGCATCAGAATGATTTTGTCCCATATTAAATTCCATCTTTCATTTATTTGTTTTTTTTGTGTGTGTTGCTTTCTTTACCCCGAGCGAAAATCAAGTCGTTCAGGACAATGGAGCTTATCGCATTAGTGAAAAGATAGCGCAGGATATGTGTAACATAAATCTAGTAATATCCCCATGGGGGTATTTATGGACCGCAGTTTAATTTGAGCCTGTTTGATTAAATTAACAAAGGCCATACCATTTATTTGTATCTGCAATCCCCCTCACTCTGTTTAGAAATGAATGAAGTATAAAAACAGCTAGTTACCACACGACTGAAGCAATATTGCAATCAGTTTGACAATGTTTTTTTAACGCACAGACAGCTCTTGTTGCAAGTCAGTTCTATTGATTTCAGTGCATCTATGAAAAATGCCGCATGCACTAGGAAGAAATAATAGGATATGAGCAGCATCTTGCCAATAAAAAAAAAATGAAAAGGACGCCAACACATCGCCTCACTTCTTCAGGTTTCCAACAGCCCCAGCTTGTCCTTCACACCCAGTGCCAGATGGGGAGTGAGAGCTGACGGAGCTCTTTGTGCTTGGAAACCCCCAGAGCTTAGTTTGCAGGTTACAGGTTACCGAGGCCCTCATGAAAAATTCAAAGCTGATTTAACAAGCTCGCTGAAAGTAAACATGTCACTTTATCCCCCCCCCCCCTCTCTCTCTCTCTCTCTGTGAGCCACGACAGCACCGTGACTGATACGCAACAGGTCTCTAAATGGAGAATGGGGTCCCCAATTGCTCGGGCTAGCTGACATAACCGGTGCTGAATAAGAAATTGGCTTTCACAGTCAGCCAGGGACAATGCTGACACCGGGCTAATACCTCAGCGGAACCATCAACCGATCAATGAGATTAACTCTTCCTTCTGTTAAAAGAAACACTGAGAACATCGGGGGATTTGATCCTGCGTGAGACTGTATTAAAAAGTATTCAAAACAGTTGATAATAGGATTAATTTGATCTGAACTGTTCTTTGCTGAGGGCCAACTTATTCCAAAGCAGCAAAGATTTTTCTTTTGAAAAAAGAAAAAAGTGATTCGGTTATCTTTCCTCAACAAAACTTTTTATTTTTGTGTTGCAATAATTGGCCCAAAATTTGCATCGCCCCGTTTGTTGGATATTTTTCCTCATCCTTCAACTCGGAAATGTTTTTACCACCGCAATTTGCTGGAAGTAAGCGACGGGACCAACAGTCTGTTTCCTTATCAACCCGCATTCCGACTTTTTTTACGATTTACATATCTGTATTCCCAGATCTCTTTGCTCCTCCACCCAATTTAGTTTCTGACCTTCCGAGGAATAAGTGGCCCCCTTATTCCTCCTGCCAAAATTAATCAGCTCACCCTTCGAATCTCATTTGCCATTTATCTGCCCACTCTGTGAGCCTGTTTATATATTCTGGTGCAGTCCTCCTCATTATTAGCTATAACCCCCAACTTGGTATCATCTGCAAATTTTGACACAATACCTCCAATTTTTGAGTCCAAACCCTTTATTTATATGGCAAGCAACAGTGGTCCCAGCACGGATCCCTGCGGGGCACCACTTTCAATTTTCTGTCAGTCCGAGAAACTTCCCTTAACTCCTACCCACTGTTTTCTGTTTTCGAGCCATCCTTCAATCCATTTCGCGACCTGACCCCTGACTCCACTGGGCCAGACCTTTGTCTTGACTCTCTTAAGTGGTACACAGGCCTCCTGAAAATCCATATATACCACATCCACTGCATTACCCTTGTTTGCTCTTTCTGTTATTTCTTCAAAGAATTCAATAAGACCTTCCTTTTAGAAATCTTTGCTGACTTTTATTACATTCCCCACCTCTAGATGTTTTATTATAAGATCTTTTAGCAAAAATTTTGGTATCTTTCCTACCACTGACATTAAGCTAAATTTATAGTTCCCTGGATTCGTTAAATCACCCTTTCTCAATATAGGTATTACTTGACTGCTCCAACGCACTTCTGGCTGGCCTCCCACATTGTACCCTATGTTAACTTGAGGTCATCCAAAACTCTGCTGCCCATGTCCTAACTCGCACCGAGTCCCGTTCACCCATCACCCCTGTGCTCGCTGATTTATATTGGCTCCCAGTTAAGCAACGCCTCAATTTTAAAATGTTCATCCTTGTTTTCAAATCCTACCATGGCCTCGCCCCTCCCTATCTCTGCAATCTCCTCCAGTCCCACAACCCCCTGAGATACCTGTACTCTACTAATTCGGGCCTCTTGAGCATCTTTTGATTTTAATCGCTCTGCCATTGGTGGCCGTGCCTTCAGATGCCTAAGCCCTGAGCTCTGGAACTCCCTTCCTAAACCTCTCCACCTCTCTACCTCTCTTTACTTCTTTACGACACTCCTTAAAACCTGACTCTTTGACCAAGCTTTTGGTCATCTGCCCAAACATCTCCGTATGTGGCTTGCTGTCAAGTTTTGTTTTATAACACGCCTGTGAAGCAACTTGGGATATTTTACTATGTTAAAGGCGCTATATAAATACAAGTCATGATGTGGAGATGCCGGTGTTGGACTGGGGTGGACAAATGTAGGAAGTCACACAACAATAACCTGGTGTTGTGTGACTTCCTATATAAATACAAATTGTTGTTGTTACATTTGTGTTCGCAAACCCTCTGACACTATTCCTTTTGTGATTGAACATTTATATATGGCTACTCATGCCTTTGCCAACTCCTCCCTAGTTTCTTTGAGTATCTACGGGTGCAATCCATCCGGACCTATTTTGTCCTCCTTAAGTTTGGCTAGCTTGTCTAGTATCCCCTTTCTTTCTATCTTATCCCTCTTGACTTCTTCTGCTGTTGCCATGTCTACTGTGTTAGCCTCTTTAGTGACATCTGAGGCAAAGTGTTCAGTATCCCTGCCATTTCAGTACCATCTCCTGTGAGTTTGACTTACTCACCCTGTATTGGCCCTATCCATATGTAAATTCTCCTTTTGTTATTTATGTGCCAACAGAATACTTTACTATTTCCTTTTATATTCATTGATATTTTCATTTCATGTTTGCTCTTTCCCTTCCTAATTGTCTTTTTAGCCTCTTTCTTAAGCTCATCATATTCCCTTTAGACATCCTCTTTTTTATGGTTTATGTACTTGGAGTTTGCCTTTCTCTTTAGATTCAATTTTATCCTCCCCTCTTTATTTATCTGTGGCCTCTCATTCTTGGCTGATTTGTTCTCATTTTTTAGTGGAATATATTTCCCCTGAACTCTATCGATCTCTCCTTTAAATATTGCCCACTGTTGTTCTGCATCTTTGTCTGTCAATATTTTTCTCCAGTTTATCTCCCTTAGCTCCATCCTCATTCCCTCACAGTTTGATGTTTTCATTCTATTACTTTGTACTATCTATATCTCTGTCAACCATTATATTAAACCTATTATATTGTGATCACTGCTCCCTAGATGTTCTCCAGTGCTTAATTCTCTTATCTGCTCTGGTTCATTTCCCATTACTAGGTCGAACAACATTTAAGCGACACAGAAGACAGGTGAATGAATAGCTGAGGCAGTGGAGGAGATGAAAGGGAATGATGAAGAGGCACCAAACAGAGACCAGATGCTTTGTTGTGTGAAGCGAAGCCAGTTTGAAGGATCTTTCCATTCCTGCACACAATGTCAAGTTCAAGAGTGTCATTGTCTGTCACGGGGCCGTGCATTCACGGGGCCGTTTTGCTAGGGTTTCGGTAGTGGACCCAAGCGCAGGAAACCTATCCAAGGACTCGAGACCGGGTAGAACTCGAAAGGAGATTCAGTTGAGACTTGAAAACAGAGAGACATGGTAACACTTGAAAGGAGATTCAGTTCAGACTCGAAAACACAGACAGACTCGAGAACGCCAGAGACACAGCAGGAGCTGTTACTTGCAGGCAGGCAAACCCAGGACTCAGCAAAGAGGACAGGAAACAGGAAGCTTAAATACAGGCCAGAGTGGTCACGTGACATAATTATTCAAATGAGACAGGAGACAAATACTTTAACAACACACAGGTGAGGCCAGAAGGCAGAGAAACAAGACAAGGACAAAACTGAACAACTTTATTAACTAGCCTAATTACTCTGATGAGATCAATTACTCGAGAAACAGGTGAGGAGAGGGGCCCAGAAGGCACGGCAGCAGCGCACCAAGGCCTCAAAAACCGCCCTCAGGCGGCGAGCAGAGGGAAGTGCCGCTGAAGCCGTTACAGTACCCCCCCCTTTTAGGGGCGGCACCTGACGTCCCATAAGCCTAAGATGATCACAATTTTATTTATTTTCTCTTTATACTTTATTTTTAGCGAGACTCGAGAATTAAACACAAAAAACACAGTGGGAGCTCGGGAGCGCTCGAGAGTTCAACAGCACAAAACATAAAAAAAACCCAAATATTTGCCCAAGATAACTTGAGAGTTTATCTTGTGCAGGAGAGCTCGAAAGTTTAACTTGTCCAGGAGAGCTCGAAAGTTATCTTGTCCAGGAGAACTTGAGAGGTTATCTTGTCCAGGACAGCTTGAAAATTTAACTTATCCAGGAGAACTCGAGAGTTTCTTATCTAGGAGAGCTCGAAAGTTTCTTATCCAGGGGCGCTCGAGAACTTATCCAGGGGAGCTCGAAAGTTTATCGATACCAAAACCGAAGAGTTCGAGAGTTTATTTTGTCCAGGAAAACTCGAGAACTTAACTTGTCCAGGAGAGTAGCAAAACACAGTAGGGGTCTTCCTCCTAGGGGACCCGAGAACCAAACACAGAAACACAGGGGGGAGTCTTCTTCCTAGGGGACCAAACATTTGCCCAGGAGTGCTCGAGAGTTTATCGGTACAAAATAGGACAACTTGAAAGTTTAACTTGCCCAGGAGAACTTGAAAACATAAACACAACGAAGGTCCAGGAAACTAGAGAGTTTTACTTGAGAATTTAACACAACGAAGGTCCAGTAGACTTGAAAGTTCACTTGAATTTAACATAGGAGACTTGAAAGTTCACTTGGGGGTCTAACACAGTAGAGGCCCAGGAAGCTTGAAAGTTAACTAGAAAGTTAACACAATGAAAGTCCAGGAAACTTGAAAGTTCACTCGAGAGTTTAACACAATGAGGGCCAGGAGACTTGAGTGTTCACTTGGGAGTCTAACACCATAGAGGCCCAGGAAGCTTGAAAGTTAACACAATGAAAGTCCAGGAGGCTTGAGAGTTTGCTTGAGAATTTAATATAGGAGACTTGAAAGTTCACTTGAAAATTTAACTTGAGAATTTAACACCGTAGAGGGCCAGGAAACTTGAGAGTTGACTTGAAAATATAACACAACGAAGGCCCAGGAAACTTGGACGTTAACTAGAGAGTTAACACAACGAAGGCCCAGAAGACTTGAAAGTTCACTCAAAATTTTAACACAATGAAGGCCCAATAGACTTGAAAGTTCACTTAACATAGGAGACTTGAAAGTTCACTCGAAAATTTAACAGCGGGGGGTCTTCTTCCTAGGAGACCAAATATTGCCCAAGAGAGCTCGAAAATTAACTCGAGAGTTCCAAACCTTGGCTGGTTGGTTTCTGCTGGGTCCATGTAGGGCTCAGTCCTACTGTCACGGGGCCGTGCATTCACGGGGCCGTTTTGCTAGGGTTTCGGTAGTGGACCCAAGCGCAGGAAACCTATCCAAGGACTCGAGACCGGGTAGAACTCGAAAGGAGATTCAGTTGAGACTTGAAAAGAGAGAGACATGGTAACATTCGAAAGGAGATTCAGTTCAGACTCAAAAACACAGACAGACTCGAGAACGCCAGAGACACAGCAAGAGCTGTTACTTGCAGGCAGGCAGGCAAACCCAGGACTCAGCAAAGAGGACAGGAAACAGGAAGCTTAAATACAGGCCAGAGTGGTCACGTGACATAATTATTCAAATGAGACAGGAGACAAATACTTTAACAACACACAGGTGAGGCCAGAAGGCAGAGAAACAAGACAAGGACAAAACTGAACAACTTTATTAACTAGCCTAATTACTCTGATGAGATCAATTACTCGAGAAACAGGTGAGGAGAGGGGCCCAAAGGCACGGCAGCGGCGCACCGAGGCCTCAAAAGCCGCCCTCAGGCGGCGAGCAGAGGGAAGTGCCGCTGAAGCCGTTACATTGTCAGAAGGACTAATTCATAAAATGTATCCTTAGGTGACATAATGGCAAAGAGGAGCTGGAGATGACTATAATCAGGACAGGCATCTCTTGCGTTTAACCCAAGAGGTTATTGGGTGGTGAATGCTAACGGAGAATGTCATGAGCAAGCATAGGAAGGTGAAAAGATTTGTGAGTAACTAATGGACAAGAGGTGCCATGTCATGTTTCTGCTGGTTATTGGAGATCAGAAGGAAGAGGTGCCCATATACTTACCTACCCTGCCACTTTGACCGAGTGTGGCATCAAGGAGCCCTAGTAAAACTGAAGTCAATGGGAATCAGGGGGAAATGCTCCACTGGCTGGAGTCATACCTAGCACAAAGATGGTTGTGGTGGTTGAAGGTCAATCATCACAGCCCCAGGACATCGTTGCAGGAGTTCCTCAGGGCAGTGTCCTAGGCCCAACCATCTTCAGCTGCTTCATCAATGACCTTCCCTCCAACATAAAGTCAGAAATGGGGATGTTCGCTGATGACTGCACAATGTTCAGTGCCATTCACAACTCCTCAGATAATGAAGCAGTCCATACCCGCATAAAACAATACCTGGATGACGTTCAGGCTTGGGCTGAAAAGTGGCAGGTAACATTCACGCCACAGAAGTGCCAGGCAATGACTATCTCCAACAAGCGAGAGTCTAACCACCTCCCCTTGATATTCAATGGCATCACCATAGCCGAATCCCCCACCATCAACATCCTGGGGATCACCATAAACCTAACTGGACCAACCACATAAATACAAGAAACTTTGTTATATCCGGCACCGACGGGACTGAGCTGTTGCCGATCTATCAAAACTGCCGGACATACCAGCGTTAATGTTGAAGCATACGGAGGTTTTCATCTCCGTATCTGACAACAAACACTGTTGCTTAGCAACAGCTTCAAACAGTCGGCCCGTACCTTGGAAGCGTCTCTGTAGCTTAGCAACAGCTTCAGAGAGACTTTCCAGAGCCTGACTGTTGGAAAAAAAAGCCACGAGAAGAAAAAAAACCTAACAAAGCGTCTCCTGATTTCTGCCGGTAGATTGAGGTTTCCGGACATACAACCTCCGGATAAACCAAAGTCTCCTGTACTGTGGCAACAAGAGCAGGTCAGAGGCTAGGTATTCTGCAGCAAGCGTCTCACCTCCTGACTCCCCAAAGCCTTTCCACCATCTACAAGGCACAAGTCAGGAGTGTGATGGAATACTCTCCACTTGCCTGGATGAGTGCAACTCCAACAACACTCAAGAAGCTCGACACCATCCGGGACAAAGCAGCCCATTTGATTGGCACCCCATCCACCACCTTAAACATTCACTCCCACCACCACCGGCGTACCGTGGCTGCAGTGTGTACCATCTACAAGATGCACTGCAGCAACTCGCCAAGGCATCTTCGGCAGCACCTCCCAAACCCGCAACCTCTTCCACCTAGAAGGACAAGGGCAGCAGGCGCATGGGAACACCACCACCTCCAAGTTCCCCTCCAAGTCACACACCATCCTGACTTGGAAGTATATCGCTGATCCTTCATCGTCGCTGGGTCAAAATCCTGGAACTCCCTCCCTAACAGCACTGTGGGAGCACCTTCACCACACGGACTGCAGCGGTTCAAGAAGGCGGCTCACCACCACCTTCTCAATTAGGGATGGGCAATAAATGCTGGCCTTGCCAACGACGCCCAGATCCCATAAGCAAATAAAAAAAACTTGATTTGGGCATTGAGCTTCTTTCTGGCACTGTAGCCATGTCCTTGGCACAGCTCTTCTGGTATTTTCTGTTGCTACCACCACCTGCCATGCTTTTTTTTGTGCTACAACCTTTGGCATCTTTGTGCCCTTATTTCTACCTGGAGTGCTGCTGGGCATCACAAGCTTCTTCTTCAATATTCTAAGACAATGTAAATGCTGATGCAACAATACCTCCAAATGCTAGGAGCGCAGGAAATCAAAGTTGCAGCTACAGCAATTACATCGAATGCCCAGCACAGAAACAGGCCATTCGGCCCAATGGGTCCGTGCCGGTGTTTATTCTCCACACGAGCCTCCTCCCACCTTACTTCATCTCACCCCCATCACCATATCCTTCTATTCCTTTCTCCCTCATGTGTTTATCTAGCTTCTCCTTAAATGCATCTGATTTATTTGCCTCAACTACTGCATGTGGTAGCGAGTTCCACATTCTAAGCACTCTCTGGGTAAAGAAGTTTCTCCTGAATTCTTTATTGGATTTATTAGTGACTATCATATTTATGGTCCCTAGTTTTGGACTCCTCCACAAGTGGAAACACCTTCTCTACGTCTACCCTATCAAACCCCTTTATAATTTTAAAGACTGCTATTAGGTCACCCCCTCAGCCTTCTCTTTTTTAGAAAAAAGAGCCCCAGCTTTTTCAGTTTTTCCTGATTGTTTATAACCTCTCAGTTCTGGTATCATCCTTGTTGCCAGATAAAAATGATAGACTGGACAGATGATCTAACAGCAAAGGCAGCCAAGGTGCAAAATCTACCCCAACAACAGCATGCCTAATGCATGCCCAATGCATGCCCAATTCATGCCCAATTCATGCCTAATGCATGCCCAATTCATGCCTAATGCATGCCCAATGCATGCCCAATTCATGCCTAATGCATGCCCAATTCATGCCCAATGCATGCCCAATGCATGCCCAATTCATGCCCAATGCATGCCTAATTCATGCCTAATTCATGCCCAATGCTTGCCCAATTCATGTGCAACTCATGCCCAATGTATGCCCACGTCATGTCCAATACATGCCCAATGTAAGCAAATTTTTTGCCCACTTCATGCCCAATGCATGCCCACTCTTTTCAAATAAAGAAGCCCCGAAATACGGATGTGTTACTGATCTATCTGGTGGAGTGAACTTCCAGCTCCACTAACTGTGTGCTTGGGCCAAGGCCACAGAGGAAGATCGGTCCCCTCGCAGTCACTTTCTCTGTGACAATTCTGAACTTAAACCTTTACTCCGTGTCCTGACCCAAAAAGCGTGTAAAAAAGCAACTTAAAAAACTAGCCTAAACCAACATAAAAACGCTTCAAGGGTTGCTTTCTACAAGAATAATGCTTGGCGTGAATGGGCTGTATGTTATGTTAAACTTGTATCGAACTTTGGTTAGATCTCACTTAGAGTACTGGGCGCAGTTCTGGTCTCCATATTATAGAGGCACTGGGGAAGATAACTTCTTTACCCAAAGAGTGGTGAGAATGTGAAAGATTCTCAAGGATGATACCAGGATGGAGAGGATATACTTATCAGGAAACAGGGCTTTTTTTCTCTAGAAGAGAGAAGACTGAGGGGTGACCTAATAGAGGTCTTTAAAATTATGAAGGGGTTTGATAAGATGGATGTAGAGAGGATGTTTCCACTTAGGAAAGACTAAAACTAAGGGCTATAAATATAAGATAGTCACTAATGAATCCAATAAGGAATTCAGGAGAAACTTCTTTACCCAAAGAGTGGTGAGAATGTGGAACTCGCTACCAGAAGGAGTAGTTAATGTGAAAAGCATAGATGAGCAACTGAGGAGGAAAGAAATAGAAGGATATGCTGTTCGGGTTAGAAGAGGAGAGGGAGGAGACTCGTGTAGAGCATAAACGGCAGCATAGACCAGTTGGCCTGTTTCTGTACGGTAGACTCTATATAATATGCAATGTAATATGATACAATAAATACAACATGTATGGTCTGTCAACAAACAAGATAAATAAGCTGAATAAGACTAGCTAGTCAGCATCTTGGGAGAACAGACAACCATCAATAACCCAGCTGAGATGTCCTATGTTGGGAGTATGTGACACTTGTAAACTGTAATGGATTAAGTAATATAGCATTATGATCAATCTAGAACTCTAACACTCTGCCTAAGGTTTTGTGGACATTGGACTAATAAAGTTGTACCTTAAGCTATACCGTGCCTGTGCGATCCCTGCCTAAACCAGAGTAGAGTTGTGCCGATCAACATTATTGATCCTTGCAGCCCCTCGATTTCTGGATCTTATTCAACCGTCACAAAGACTTGAGATATGCAGAATTTTGCCCTCAACCCACACCGCCCTCCCCATATCAATATTATACCAGCTATCCGATATGTTTGGCCCACTTGCCATTTTTCCATTGCATTAGGGAAAATAGTACTGAATACAGATGAAAAAGATACTGAATTTCAAAAGGTTGTGACTGCTGATGTAGTGAGTTTCTAGATGGTTCCTCTTGTTGAAACAAACGTGCCAGCTTTACTTAGTTACTGTCACAAGGGATCTGGTCTGTTCTCCATGTCCTGCTCAAAAACTAATCTAAAATGACTCTGCTTCTAACAGTCTGTTCGTTTTTTAGGTTTGCTTTGTGAAAACGTGAAGAGAATTTTCAGGGCCGAGAGTCACATGAAACTCCACTGACACACTTCAGAGCTATTAACTTAATGAAAGTCTTTAATAATTAAAGATTTTTTTTTCATTTTACTAAGCTTCTGTTGCTTATGAATTACTGCCATTTTTCTCATTTTCTATGTCCTCATTGTTGTATAACTTAATCCTCTAGTAAAATGGACAAGATGCCTTTTACAACTCCCTATTGTATGCGGAATAAATAATTGATAGTTGATAACTTTCAGTTGTAGTCCTCTCCCTTCGATGTTTTATTGCTTGGTCTCACTGGAGTTTTCCTTCCTGCTTTGCATCTTTGTTTACGGCCATGGTATCATTTACCTGTTGCCTTTCACAATGCTATGAAATGAAATCTGTAATAAAGATGAAATAAGAATATATTCAGGATTCTTCTTCTGACCAAGACCTTCCAATGAAGGTTATTTTTTTTTAACACCAACGGTTGCAGTTGTGACAAATAGAATGAGTGGTCAGGTCAACATTTTGGCCTATTTTCCAAGAACGACTCACCTTTGCGCCAATTTAGCACTGATTTGTTAAACAGAAACCTAACACCAATGTTGTGCTTTCTGAAATGGAGTTCCACAAGCACCAATTGAGTCAATTTTAACAGGATGGATCCAACCAAGATTGCATATTGCTAAGACTTTACATCAGCTGTCTGTTAGTCACTCTCGGACCAGGTTTTGATAGTGACAGCAAACTGAAGTCAATACATGTCATTGTTATAGTAAATTCAATTTCCTAATTTGTTTGTGTATGCTGATCCATCCTCAAGCAATATGAATATGTTTGAAGATGGATTGTCAAGCATCGGTTAATATAAACATTTTTTAGGAACTATGTAGAGACAAAAACTGGACACATTGTTCCAAATGCAGATGTACTAAAGCCTTGAGCAGGCTAAATATAATGCTCTTTAGGACTGGTACCTGCTAAAAGTTATGGATCAAGAGAGAGCCCTGGGAATAATTAATATCTCATTATAGGTTCACAAGGAGTGTGAGAGGTTCTCGGAGGGAAAGTAGAGTGTTAGGTTAACTACTAGGACCATCACATATAAAACAAAGACCACAATACTTAGGCTATACAAAACCTTTAGAATATTTGGCGTATTTGATCCTTGCATTTGGCAAAATATATCTAGGTTCTAGGGAAGGTGCACAGTAGGATGACCAGAATGCTACCTAGCCTTACAACTTTTAGTTATCAGGATAGGCGCCAATAGCTTACTCATACATTTCTGTTTAGCAAGTCATGTTCCAAACCACTTGGGTATTCCCACTTGATTGATTGAAGTCTCCAATTAAGTCACTGACTGTTTACGTATACCCCATGTTACCTCTTCATTGAGTAAACTGTCTGTCTTCTTGTGCTGACCTGGTGGTCTGTAACTTACTTCCAACGTCAGCTTTGTCATTTTCATGTTGGAAATGTCTAACTTTCCATCTCCCACAGGATCAATTTCATTAGCCTCCCAAGTATCCCTGACATACAGGGTTACACCACATCCATTCCTATCTTGCTCCATCTTTTGCGAACACTCTCTACCTCTGTGTGTCACCATCCTCTGGGGGCGGGGGTCAACCATATTTCTGATGTTTCTATGACATTCTATTTGCCACCTGCTGTAACATTTAGTTCCGGCACCTTACTCCTAAATGCTACAAGCATCCTTACATATATATTTCCATATACTCCTTAATGTTTGCCTACTCCTGGTATCTGACAACCAGACGTCTCTCTTGAGTTTCTTGTCCATACTTGCCTGTTGATTATCTTCCACTCTGCAATCAGTCTTTTCGGGAATTCAATTTCTTCCCACACCTATCTAGTTGAAATCATTCTTGATAGTTGCCTCTATATTCCTTGCAAGGCATGTTGTCCCAGCTTTGTTTAGGTGCAATCCATATATGCCGTCCAATCTTTTTTGTCTAGAAAATGTTCCCAGTTACATAAAAGAAGCAGCATTATTATATCCTCAATCTTCTTCGTCAACTGCCCTCCTTTACTAAACACTGGAATCATAGAATCATTTATGGCACAGGAGGAGGCCATTCGGCCCATCGTGTCTGCGCCGGCCGAAAAAGAGCTATCCAGCCTCATCCCACTTTCCAGCTCTTGGTCCATAGCCTTGTAGGTTACGGCACTTCGAGTGTCTATCCAAGTACTTTTTAAAGGTGATGATGGTTTCTGCCTCTACCACCCTTTCAGGCAGTGAGTTCCAGACCCCCACCACACTCTGGGTGAAAAAGGTTCTCCTCAACTCCCCTCTAATCCTTCTACCAACTACTTTAAATCTATGCCCCCCTGGTTATTGACCTCTTTGCTAGGGGAAATAGTTCCTTCCTATCCACTCTATCTTGGCCCCTCATAATTTTATACACCTCAATCAAGTCTCCCCTCAGCCTCCTCTGTTCCAAAGAAAACAACCCCAGCCTATCCAATCTTTCCTCATAGCTAAAATTCTCCAGTCCTGGCAATATCCTCGTAAATCTCCTCTGTACTCTCTCTAGTGCAATCATATCTTTCCTGTAATGTGGTGACCAGAACTAGTGTTTTATACAGTTCAAGCATAACCTCCCTGCTCTCATATTCTATGCCTCAACTAAAAAAGGAAAGTATGCCTTCTTAACCACCATATCTACCTGCCCTGCTACCTTCAAGAATCTGTGGACATGCACTTCAAGGTCCCTCTGTTTCTCTACATTTCTCAGTATCTTACCATTTATTATGTATTCCCTTGCCTTGTTAGCCCTCCGCAAATGCATTACCTCACACTTCTCCGGATTAAATTATAGAGCCAATTTAGAGGTTGTTAAGGGCTTTAACGGCCTATCCCGCCTCTTGGAGGTGGGACAGAGACGGGACTACTAGACATGAATTATATAAAATTGCTTGGAGGCGGGATGGAGGCGGGCTTGGGCCCGCCCACCAGTTTATGCAATTTTAACCCCCCACACGCCTCTAATCCCGCCTCAACGGCCCAATGAAAATCCTGCCCTATGGGTCGAATGGCCTCCTTCTGTGTCATAACTTTCTATGATTCAATGAAGTAAAGAACCAAAAGATGGGTCTAGAAGAGGTGTAAATGGCAATAGCAGAATCATCAACAGCTGCCGTCTGAAAAAATGGGGGCAGAGGTTATGATCTGAAATTGTTGAACTCAATGTTGGGTCTGGAAGGCTGTAAAGTGCCTAATCGAAAGATGAGGTGCTGTTCCTCGAGCTTCATATGAGCTCCAGCTTAACTTGGCTTCATTCTAGCTGCCAGGCTGTCCTAACTTTTCAAAGCTTGATTTAAACTTTTTACTTTTACTGGAGACATAACTCGTCTATCAGTTTTTTATTTATTTCTGGCACTAAAAATCTAACTAATATTTGCACATTGGTACGCGGATCTCCACTCTGCCTGGCTGGAGGATGATGCAGAACTGGCTCTGTAGTGCTGTCGGTACCAGTGACAAGCCTGCAGTATGACAGCGCTGTTTGACTCCATGATAGTCACGTACTGTATTATCAGCACAGCCTTGGAAACACCTGTCTCCTTAAATGACTTGCAATTACTAATGTATCAGAGCAAATAAAAGGCTTCAGTCCAGTGCAATTATAAATAAACTGAAGACTTTATTGCAGGGTGTGGAGCTAAACTTGGGCCACAAGCTGGAAAACTAGCAACAAGTTAAGACTCATGTGAGGTAATTTTTAAGACTTGCTCAAAATGCCGTTGATTTTGTCTGATATTATACTAGTTCTGGCCTAAGTAGCATTTGTCAAATGAACTTCTTGTTTCCATTTCTTTTTATATTTTCCACAAACATTTTTTAAAAATTCATTCATAGGATGTGGGCGTTGCCGGCAAGGCCGGCATTTATTGCCCATCCCTGATTGCCCTCGAGAAGGTGGTGGTGAGCCGTCGCCTTCTTGAATACAACTGAGTGGCTTGCTGGGCCAGTTAAGAGTCAGCCACATTGCTGTGGGTCTGGAGTTACATATCGGCCAGACCGGGTAAGGACGGCAGATTTCCTTCCCTAAAGGACATTAGTGACCCAGATGGGTTTTTTATGACAATCCGGTTTCATGGTCACCATTACTGATACTAGCTTTTTATTCCAGATTTTATTTAATTAACTGAATTTAAATTCCCTAGCTGCCATGGTGGGATTTTAAGATTTTAGCAACATTACCTCTGTGAAAGACACACAAACCTTTTAAAAAAATCTTTCTTTAGTTCTCCTACTACACGCACCTTATTTTATTTGAGTAACGTGCCCATGTTGGGAGTAGGATGAAACACTGCTCATTTCCTCCTCCCTTAACCCTTTCTAATGGTGATTTAGAATACTAGTAATTTAGAATAAGCTTTTGTGACAGCCCGAAGTCACAGCATGCATCAATGTTATTGTGGTGTCAGGTTCTGCTTTTAAGACTTCTCATGTATTTCGGCTATATGATGAGGGAGTGGAAGCAAACAGAGAAGGTTTGCTAGCCTATAAAGAAAGGAAGACTTGCATTTATATAGCACCTTTCACGACCTCAGGATGTCCCAAAGCGCTTTACAGCCAATGAAGTACTTTTGAAGTGTAGTCACTGTTGTAATGTAGGAAAGGCGGCAGTCAATTTATACACAACAAGCTCCCACAAACAGCAATGTGATAATGACCAGATAATCTGTTTTAATGATGTTGGTTGAGGGATAAATAATGTCCGGGACACCAGGGAGAACTCCCCTGCTCTTCTTTGAAATAGTTCCAAGGGATCATTTACATCCACCTGAGAGAGCAGATGAGGCCTCAGTTTAATGTCTCATCTGAAAGACGTACAGGAAACTTTCGATTTACCGGCACCCAAACAACCGGAAATCTCGGTTAACCGGCAAAATTCAGGAGTAGGTTCAGTTAAGTTTTTCTTCATATTAGTGGCCGTTCCTGGATCTGTTGCTGTGTAATCGGGGGTTTCTGCACTTGTTGCTAAGCAACAGGGACGCTTGGTCTGTGGCCGGGGTTCCTGCAGCTGTTGCTAAGCAACAGGGAAGCCTGGATTTGTTGCTGTGTACGGAGCTCTCGTACCTTTTAACTATAACTCTCTGCAATCCGGACTTTTTGATAAACCGGCACCACGCCGGTCCCGTTGGTGCCGGATAAAAAAGAGTTTCCTGTATATAGAAAGTAGGAAGTGTTTTACTAAACATCCACCCATTGACCTTTACTGAGGAGCTGCAAGCAAGGCTAGCACCCACTACACTATGGTTTACAATGTCACTTTCAATAGGGCCCCTCCCTAAGTAAATAATGCCATCAATCAATTGCTTACTCACAAACCCTGGGCTATAATACTTATCATGGACCTGCTGCTTAAATGTTGAGCAATCCAGCTATTCATGTGGAACGCTCCAAGCCTGGACTTGCTGTTCTGGTGGAAACCTGGTGTAAAGTCACCATGCCGGGCTTTGCACCCACTGGTTTGTCCTGTGAATCTCCCAGGAGCCACCTCCTATGATTAACTTTGATGAGCTCCCAGCGGGACTCCCCTCCCATATTCGGGAACCCGCCTCGAGCATTTGCAGTGGTGGAGCGTGTCTGTCTGCTGAAGAAACTAAATTTTTAATTTTAAACATTTCCCGGGCAGAGGGAGTGTAATTGATCACCCCGTGATGGATGCGGGGAGGGGCTGGTGGGGGTGAGGAAATTACATTTTGAATGTCCCTCTCTTCTCCATAGTGTTAGTGCATGCCAGCGAGGCAACACCATTCTTGGCATCCAGCGTTGCAATGGTGCTAATGACAGGAAATATGTCATATCGCATTTTCCAGTCATTAATGTGTTATTTGAAGACACATAACCATATTAGGAGTAGTGAAACTTTGGCTTAATGGTAGCATTTCCACCTCTGAGTCAGGCCATTAAAATATCACACTATGTTAAGAAGGTGGACCGATGTATTTATTGCCTAACTTGGAGATGAAATGTACTGTTGAGAGATCCCCTTAGATACCAGACAAAGGGAGATAAAGAGAAACTGGTCCATCAAGACTGCCCTATCCTGATATGGCACAACTTAAATGTACCATTGGGGACCCCTGTTTCACCTGCACCCCCCCCCACCCCACCCCCGCAGCCCCCCCTCCCCCGTCACTAGGAGGGGTGAAAACATCTGGAAAATTCTTCTTCGACCCCTGAAAATAGTATAGCAAGCTCCAGGAGACCACTGGGACTGATGTCACTAGTCCTAGTGAACAGTTTTCTGAATACAGATGTTTATCACTTGCAGGAACTCCTCCAGCTCCCTGTGAAGGCCTGCAGTGAATCCACACTCAATGCACAAGCCACAAATCTATTCCAGAGGTCAACGACTCTTTGTGAAAAGAAGTGCTTCCTAGCACCTAACCGAAATCATTGCATTCGTAACTTGCATGGATAGAAGGACTTATTACGGATATATATGGACTGACTGGGTCCTACCGTGTCTCAAATGGCTTGTCCACTTGGACAGAAACTAATCCCTTCATTATTTTAAAGAACGCAATCATATCCCCTCATAGTCTACGCTTTTCCAGAGAAAAGACCACCCCCCAGGTCCCCACGCCTGTTATGATAACTGAGGACATCTATCAATGAGCGGCCCTGATCTGGACCTTCTCCAGGGGACTGAGGAGACCAAAACTGGGCACATTATTCTAGATGGCGCTGGATTATTTATCTAATATTGCTGAATTTCTGCTCTATATTTTACAATGACTCTCAATTGCATTTTGCAAAGGTAGGAGAATTCACCTTTGACAAAGTTGCCCCTGATTTTTACTGCACATGTGGGATATGATACTTCACCCCCGATACTTTGTGGGGCTATTTTGCAATGCTACTGCTCACACCCCAAGCTCATTTAGCTTACACTTTTGATCGTTCTCGATTTCCTCCCCTCTCTCTCTGCCGGCCACCACCGCCCCCCCCGCCCCCCCCCCCCCCCCCCCCACTGCTCCCCATGCATGTACTTTTATTTTGGTCATTTCCTTTCAATTCAATTCAATTCAAATCGCTTTATTGGCATGACAAGTTACATCTTATGTCACCAAAGCATCGGAAAACATTCATGTTTGTTCACAAAAATACAGATCTATCCATACAGTGTATAAACAGATATATCCCTGAGTGTATAAATATATACTTTCATATAATTTATATATTCTCTTCTTATATTTACTGGTTGTCCCTCTGTTTATGGCAAGCTGTAACATAGTGTGCCGCTAGTGTTATACAATTTCTCTCTTCCCCTAGTAGGTATGGGAGTTTTTGGTCGTCATTCAAATTTCTGAATTCCGGGCATATTTTTGTGAATTTTGGGTAGAAATTCTCCCTTATGCCCTGATATTTTCTACAAGCTGTGAGGAAGTGCATCTCTGTCTCCACCACTCCCTGACTGTAGTGAGAGCATATCCTGTCCTCTCTTGGTAGCCGGGTCTGTCTGTGTCTACCTTTTTCGATCGCCAGGTTATGTTCACTAAGTCTGTACATTGTCAAAGTTTTTCTCAGTTTGCTATCCTTTACCATGGTCAGGTAATCAGCCATGTTGTATTGTCTGTTTAGGGCCAAGTAGCAATTGAGTTTGCTTTGGGTTTTTGTTGTTTCTGCCCAATATGACAGATATTTTTCCTTTTGCTTAGCGACGATTGTGTTGGGTCGAATTCTTTGTGTTACGCTGTCACTGTCCTGGGGCTGGTTATTGTTAGTAGTGTTAGTAGTTACTTCACTGAGTCCCAGGACTAGTTGACTGAGGGTATTCTTCTTTATGGTCCTCTCTTGGCATTTCAGGGTTTCGTAGTGATAGCATTGGGGGTTGCTCATTTCTAGGTGTTTCCAAAATTTGGTGGCTCTTTTTTGGATAGTGATTATTAATGGATATTGGCCTAGTTCTGCACTGATTTCCATCCATTTATCCTCCCTGGTGTTTCTTCCTCCCCACCGCTCTCTCCAGCCCATACAATCACAGACTGAGCACTCGGTGGCACTGATCTCTTACAGGCCACAGTAACCAACCTCATCAACCCGTTCACCCTCGGGCAACATAGGACAGCAGAGAATATCATGAAAATCACAAAGAAATACCCAAATATTTTAAAACCAAAGGGTAACTGAATATATGTGGTGTGAACCAAGTGCATTGGAACAGCATTTGATAGGGATTACATTACATAGAACTTACAGCACAGTAACAGGCCATTCGGCCCAACTGGTCTATGGTGGTATTTATGCTCCACACGAGCCTCCTCCCACTCTACTTTATCTCACTCTATCACCCTAACAGTGCCTCATCTTTCGATTAGGTACTTTACAGCCTTCTGGATTCAACATAGAGTTCAACAATTTCTGATCATAACCTCGGCCCCTATCATATATATATATTTTTTTATCCACACTGTCTTTTTTTCTTCTCCCCCACATGGCAGCCATCTTTCATTCTGCCAGCGCAATTTACACTTCATCTAGAGCCATCCTTTGTTTCTTAACTTGTCCCATTACCATCTCCTTTTGCCTTGAATATTTCTCAATGTCTCTTAATCTCTCCTGCCTTCCATCCAATCACTGACCTTCCCTTTTGTTCTTTCATCCCCTCCCCCATTTCCCAGCCCCTACACTTGCTTAAAAATCTGTTCCACTTCCTGCTTTTTTCCAGTTCTGACGAAAGGTCATCGACCTGAAACATTAACTCTGTTTCTCTCTTCACAGATGCTGCCTGACCTGCTGAGTTTCTCCAGCATTTTCTGTTTTTATAGCATATCCTTCTATTCCTTTGTCCCTCATGTACTTATCTATCTTTGCCTTGAATGCATCTATGCTATTCACCTCAACTTCTCCATGGGGGTAGCAATTTCCACTCTCTGGGCAAAGGAGTTTCTCCTGAATTCCTTATGGGATTTATGAGTGACTCTCTTATACTTATGACCCCTAGTTAAAAACAAAACTAATGGTGATCAGTGTTCCCTTTAAGCTGCGCAGGCGCACGGCCACATAGCACTGCAGGGATCCCGTGCTGCCAACCTGCCGGCTTTTCAATGCAAAAACCGCACATGCGTGGTATTTTGAATGGCCTGTGCAACTCCTTAAAGGGGCTGCGTGGCACCAAAAGAAAATTACAGGGGACATTGATGATGATACAGCTTAACAAACCTCGTCTATGGTGCTTACGGGTTATGCAACCTGTGCTGCTTGAAGCTTTATTTTACATAGTCTACTATTGCCCAACTGGCAGAGGGCATGCAATTATTTATACGGCCTTGTCGCAACATATCGCCATTTACTGGCCATTTTAAAAGGATGGTGAAAATGTAACTACCTCGGTAGGTCTCATCTGCCACACAGCTACAAAGGAATTCAATGGGATTTGTTGAACAGGGACAATGGTAGGTGGCGTTCTTTTTCAGGTTCAGCGGCGGGTAGAATAGAATGAAGTAAACTTCTGCTCCCGGTGTGTCATTACTTACTGATAGAATGTCCCTGCAGGCACCTGAGACAACAGATGCCAGGCTGAGGCTGTCCTCCTCCCTCCCCCTCCACCCCCCCCCCCTGCCAACTTTGCAGCCAGCCAATTTTCATTTGTAGAGTACATATATTTATCTGGCTGTTTTATCGAGCAGCTCCTCCCGATCAGCATTCTGAGCAGGATCCAGGCTTGTCTCTTATAAAACATTTACTAGTTTTCAAGATAACGCACATGCCAAGATCCAGCAGGCGATGAATAGTACAAGCACTGATGTGCTCTCTGGTATTCTAAGCATTACAAATTGTGTAGACATAGTTACTCAGAGAATTGGGGCGGTTCAGTAAGTGAGTGTCGATGGTTGCTAGGATAAGCGCTACTGCATTTGTTATGTGCACTGAACAGACCTTTATTAAATTTATTTTTCCAAATTCACTGATAGTACCAATGTTTATGCCTAAATGTGAGGTGATTAGTGGTAAACATAGTTTCACCTTTGACCTCCACTCTCTTTCTTTTGGTTGATAAGCTCAGAACAGTCGAAAGGTTTTGATATGATTTCATCCGCAAATGACCCCAAAAGCAATAGGAGAGGCTTTTCTAATCATTTTATTCAGTTTCACTATGTGCAACTATAAACTGCTGAAACCACAGTGATAGAATGTTTGACGCCCTATTTAGAAGTATGTTGTAACTACACTCTACGTGTTATTATTCCTGGGCTGGGACTGAATGTGTAACCAGCATAGTCTTACCACAACAACGTGTATTTATATAGCACCTTTAACATAGTAAAACGTCCCAAGGGGCTGCACAGGAGTATTGTAAGACAAAAAATTTGACACCGAGCCACATAAGGAGACATTAGGGCAGGTGACCAAAAGCTTGGTCAAAGAAGTAGGTTTTAAGGAGTGTCTTAAAGGAGGAAAGAGAGGTAGAGAGATTTAGGGAGGGAATTCCAGAGCTTAGGGCCTAGGCAACAGAAGGCACGGCCACCAATGGTTGAGCGATTATTATCAGGGATGCTCAAGAGGGTAGAATTAGAGGAGCGCAGATATCTCGGAGGGTTGTGGGGCTGGAGGAGATTACAGAGATAGGGAGGGGCGAGGCCATGGAGGGATCTGAAAACAAGTATGAGAATTTTGAAATCAAGGCTTTGCTTAACCGAGAGCCAATGTAGGTCAGCGAGCACAGGGGTGATGGGTGAATCCAAAAAAAACAAAGAGAGTGGGAGTCTGCGGTTTATATTTTCTAGGGTCTCTCTGGTGTAGCGGGGACTTCTGCCATACAAGCGCCCTGGAGTATATCTTTAATTGGTGGTATTGAATTAATTTAAATTAATTAAAGGGTAAGTTATGTCAGGACAGCCCAGCCCTGTGTTATGCTCCACCTGCGCTATGTGGGAATTCAGGGACGCTGCCGGTGTCCCTGACGACCATGTGTGCTGGAAATGTATCCAGCTGCAGCTACTAGCAGACCGCATTGAGGCACTGGAGCTGCGGATGGATGAGTTTTGGAGCATTTGCGATGCTGAGAAGGTCGTGGATAACATGTTTAGTGAGTTGGTCACACCACAGGTAAGGGCTGCACAGGCAGAAGGGAAATGGGTGACCATCAGGCGGAGCAGTAGAAGCAGGCAGGTAGTGCAGGGGACCCCTGTGGCCATCCCCCTCTCAAACAGGTATACCAATTTGGGTACTGTTGAGGGGGATGACTTACCAGGGGAAGGCAGCAGCAGCTAACTTCCTGGCACCAGGGGTGCTTCTGCTGCTCAGGAAGGGAGGAAAAAGAGTGGGAGAGCAATAGTGGTAGGGGATTCTATTGTAAGGGGAACAGATAGGTGTTTCTGTGGCCGTAGATGTGACTCCAGGATGGTTTGTTGCCTCCCTGGTGCCAGGGTCAAGGATGTCACTGAATGGCTGCAGGGCATTCTGAAGGGGGAGGGTGAACAGTCAGAAGTCGTGGTTCACATTGGGACCAACGACATGGGTAGGAAGAGGGATGAGGTCCTGCAGCAAGAATTTAGGGAACTAGGTAGCAGATTAAAGAGCAGGACCTCAAAGGTTGTAATCTCTGGATTACTCCTGGTGCCACGTGCTAGTGAGTATAAGAATAGGAGGATAGAGCAGATGAATGCGTGGCTAAAGAGTTGGTGCAGGAGGGAGGGCTTTAGTTTCCTGGATCACTGGGTCTGCTTCTGGGGAAGGTGGGACTTGTACAAGTCAAACGGGTTGCACCTGAACCAGAACGGGACAAATATCCTTGCGGGGAGGTTTGCTAGCACTGTTGGGGGGGGGGGGGTTTAAACTAACTTGGCAGGGGGATGGGATACAGAGTGGAGCTATAATAGGGGGTGATGTACAGCCAAATATGGAGGAAAAAACAAGTCAGCTTGGAAGGCAGAGCAAATATGTAACGGCACAAGGGAGTAGGGCAAGGCTGGATGGCATTTATTTTAATGCAAGGAGTCTTGCGAATAAGGTGGATGAACTGAAGGTGTTGATGAACACATGGGAGTATGATATTGTTGCTATCACAGAGACATGGTTGAGGGAGAGGCAAGACTGGCAGCTCAATATTCCGGGGTATAGAATCTTCAGGCGAGACAGAGGGGGGGGGGGGGTAAAAGAGGAGGGGGTGTCGCAATATTAATTAAGGAGTCAATTACTGCTGTAAGGAGGGATGATATATTAACAGGTTCCTCTAATGAGGCCATATGGGTAGAACTTAAAAACAAAAAGGGGGCAAGCACTTTGCTGGGAGTGTACTATAGGCCCCCAAACAGTCAGGGGGAGATAGAGGAACAGATATGTAGGCAAATCTCAGAGAACTGTGCAAATAATAGGGTAATAATAGTGGGGGATTTCAACTTCCCCAATATTAACTGGGATAGTCAGAGTGTGAAAGGCTTAGAGGGTGCAGAATTCTTAAAGTGCATCCAGGAGAGCTTTTTGAGCCAGCGTGTAGAAAGTCCTACAAGAGAGGGGGCGGTACTGGACCTAATTCTAGGGAATGTGGCCGGGCAAGTTGTAGAAGTGTTAGTAGGTGAGCACTTTGGTGACAGTGACCATAATTCAGTGAGATTTAAGGTAGTCATGGAAAAGGACAGAGATGGACCGGAAATAAACGTTCTAAATTGGGGGAAAGCCGATTTTAATATGATAAGGCAGGATCTGGCCAAAGTGGACTGGGATCAGCTGGTTGTAGGAAAATCCACATCGGAGCAATGGGAGTCTTTCAGAAAGGAAATTGAGAGAGTACAATGGCAACATGTTCCCGTAAAGGTCAAGGGTGGGACCAACAAGCCCAGGGAACCTTGGATGTCAAGGGATATGCGAGAATGGATTAGGAAAAAAAGGAGGGCTTTTGGCAGATACAAAGGACTAAAGACAGAGAAAGCCCTAGAGGAGTATAAAAAGTGCAGGGGGATACTTAAAAAAGAAATTAGGAGAGCGAGGCGGGGCCATGAAATAACACTGGCGAGCAAAATAAAGGAAAATCCTAAGGTGTTTTATAAGTATATTAAGGGCAAGAGGATAACTAGGGAAAGAGTAGGGCCCATTAGGGACCAAAGTGGCAATCTGTGTGTGGAGCCAGAAGATGTAGGTGGGGTTTTAAATGAATTTTTTGCATCTGTGTTCACTATGGAGAAGGACGATGTAGACATAGAAATCGGGCAGGGGGACTGTGATATACTTGAACATATTAGCATCGAGAGGGAGGAAGTACTGGCAGTTTTCGTAGGCTTAAAAGTCAATAAATCCCCAGGCTCGGACGAGATGTATTCCAGGCTGCTGTGTGAGGCAAAGGAGGAGATTGCAGGGGCTCTGACACAAATTTTCAGAACCTCTCTGGCCACAGGGGATGTGCCAGAGGACTGGAGAACAGCTAATGTAGTACCATTATTCAAGAAGGGTAGTAGGGATAAACCAGGGAATTACAGGCCAGTGAGCCTAACATCAGTGGTAGGGAAATTATTGGAAAAAATTCTGAGGGTCAGAATTACTCTCCACTTGGAGAGGCAAGGATTAATCAGGGATAGTCAGCATGGCTTTGTCAAGGGAAGATCATGTCTGACTAATTTGATTGAATTTTTCAAGGGGGTGACTAGGTGTGTGGATGAGGGTAGTGCAGTGGATGTGGTATACATGGATTTCAGTAAGGCTTTCGATAAAGTCCCGCATAGGAGACTGGTCAAGAAGGTAAGAGTCCATGGGATCCAGGGTGCCTTGGCACATTGGATCCAAAACTGGCTTAGTGGCAGAAGGCAGAGGGTGATGGTCGAAGGTTGTTTTTGTGACTGGAAGCCTGTGTCCAGTGGGGTACCGCAGGGATCGGTGCTGGGTCCCTTGCTGTTTGTGGTCTACATTAATGATTTGGATGTGAATGTAAAAGGTATGATCAGTAAGTTCGCAGATGACACGAAAATTGGTGGGGTGGTAAATAGCGAGGAGGGTAGCCTCAGTCTGCAGGACGATATAGATGGGTTGGTCAGATGGGCGGAACAGTGGCAAATGGAATTTGAGGTGGTGCATTTTGGAGGGACTAACAAGGCAAGAGAATACACAATGAATGGTAAGACCCTAGGAAAGACAGAGGATCAGAGGGACCTTGGTGTGCATGTACATAGATCCCTGAAGGCAGCAGAACAGGTGGATAAGGTGGTTAAAAAGGCATATGGGATACTTGCCTTCATTAGCCGAGGCATAGAATATAAGAGCAGGGAGGTTATGATGGAGCTGTACAAAACGCTGGTTAGGCCACAGCTGGAATACTGTGTGCAGTTCTGGTCACCACACTATAGGAAGGGTGTAATTGCTTTGGAGAGGGTGCAGAGGAGATTCACCAGGATGTTACCTGGGCTGGAGCGCTTCAGCTATAAAGAAAGACTGGACAGGCTGGGGTTGTTTTCCTTGGAGCAGAGAAGGCTGAGGGGGGACTTGATTGAGGTGTACAAAATTATGAGGGGCATAGATAGGGTAGATAGAAAGGAACTTTTTCCCTTAGTAGAGGGGTCAGTAACAAGGGGGCATAGATTCAAGGTAAGGGGCAGGAGGTGTAGAGGGGATTTGAGGAAGAACTTTTTCACCCAGAGGGTGGTTGGAATCTGGAACTCACTGCCTGAAAGGGTGGTAGAGGCAGGAACCCTCACAACATTCAAGAAGCATTTGGATGAGCACTTAAAATGCCATAGCACACAAGGCTACGGACCAAGTGCTGGAAAATGGGATTAGATTAGACAGGGCCTGATGGCCGGTGTGGACGCGATGGGCCGAAGGGCCTCTTTCTGTGCTGTATAACTCTATGACTCTATGAATAGAGGGTGAATGGAATTGGGCGTAATCAGTTGTGCAAAGGATAACAGCATGAATTAAAAATCTTTCAAAGAGCTGACATATTATAACTAATATTTATAACAAAGATATGGCTACCTGTAGGGGCTTAGGATGAATAGGTAATTGGGAGTAGGGTTTATGATCAAGCACATTGTGTACGAACTGTGGATGGAGTTGCACTGATCGGCTAAATTACTTTTCTAGTTCCACACATTCCTATGTTCTTGTTTCTAAAAAGCTAACTGCAATTTTTAAATGTGTAGCAGTTTTGTTTTGTGAAATTGCTCATTTGTCATGCATGCACTGAATTAGAATTTGTTACAACTAGGAAATCCTAAGGATAACAACAGTAACCAAATGTATAATGGCCAGCATTGAACCAGACAAATCTTTCTCTAGAGCAGTCAGCACTTAAATCCCATAAGGAAAATAACAGCTTAAAAGTAGAGAGCGCTACAAAAAAAAAGAAAGTGCTACAGGACTTAACCAAATATCAGCATAGTCTTGGGGTGCAATTATTATTGCAGGCACCATTTGACATCAATACTTGTTGTTGAAGCAATACTAGTTGCCAGTAGTTATACTGCCGCACTTGCATCACTCTCTAATCAGAGCAACTACTTAATGGTGTGCGCAGAGCTCTGCTCACTGACTTTGAATTGCCAGTGAACTTTCTAGTGTTAAAAAAAAGTGCTGACAGGATAGTTGGTTCTTTTGTAAAGATAGTTTTCATTTTGGTCGTGTTGGGAGACTGATGCAGTTGGATTATAGTTATACCTACAATCTACCTAGAAGGACAAGGGCAGCAGGCACACGCGAGCACCACCACCTCCAAGTTCCCCTCCAAGTCACACACCATCCTGACTTGGAAATATATCGGCCGTTCCTTCATCGTTGCTGGGTCAAAATCCTGGAACACCCTCCCTAACAGCACTGTGGGAGTACCTTCACCACATGGACTGCAGCGGTTCAAGGCGGTGACTCACCACCACCTTCTCAAGGGTAATTAGGGATAGGCAATAAATGCTGGCCTTGCCAGTGATGCCCAGATCCCATGAACGAATGAAAAAAGTCACACTAAAGCTCAGACCAGTATTTGTCGAGTGTTGTATAGCTGGCAGACTCCAGATACACAGCTGTCGGTTGCACTGAACTTAGTGACAAGGGAGCTCTGTGCTTTCATGCACAGATCAGTCCTTGGACCCCAGCTATTCACAATATATATTAATGATCTAGACAAGGGAACTAGATGTAATATCTCCAAATTTGCAGACGACACAAAGCTGGGTGGGCGTGTGTGCTGTGAGGAGGATGCCGAGAAACTCCAGGATGATTTGGACAGGTTGGGTGATTGGGCAGAAGCATGGCAGATGCAATATAATGTGGATAAATGTGAGGTTATCCACTTTGGTGGCAAAAACAGGAAGGCAGATTATTATCTGAATGGCAATAGATTGGGAGAAGGGGAAGTGCAACGAGACCTGGGTGTCCTTGTGCACCAGTCGCTGAAGGTAAGCATGCAGGCGCAGCAGGCAGTTAAGAAGGCAAATGGTATGTTGGCCTTCGTAGCGAGAGGGTTTGAATACAGGAACAAGGATGTCTTGCTGCAGTTGTACAGGGCCTTGGTAAGACCACATCTTGAGTATTGTGTGCAGTTTTGGTCGCCTTATTTGAGGAAGGATGTTCTTGCCATGGAAGGAGTTCAGCGAAGATTCACCAGGCTGATACCTGGGATGGCAGGAATGACGTATGAGGAGAGATTGGGTCGATTGGGCTTGTACTCGCTGGAGTTTAAAAGAATGAGAGGGGATCTCATTGAAACATAAAATTCTGACAGGACTGGACAGACTAGATGCAGGAAGTATGTTCCCGATGGTCAGGTAGTCCAGAACCAGGGGTCACAGTTTAAGGATAAGGGGTAAGCCATTTAGGACAGAAATGAGGAGGAATTTCTTCACCCAGAGAGTGGTGAACCTATGGAATTCTCTACCACAGAAGGCAGTAGAGGCCAATTCATTAAATATATTCAAGAAGGAGTTGGATATATTTCTTAAGGCTAAAGGGATCAAGGGGTATGGGGAGAAAGCAGGGACTGGGTACTGAATTTGGGTGATCAGCCGAATGGCCTACTCCTGCTCCTATCTTCTATGTTTCTATGTTTCTATGCTTCAGAGCTCTGTCACCCCAAAACGAATTGAAATAATCGGTGCTGGTGTCTGTTTTCCTCCTGCATTTAATAATGTTAGTAAAGTCTCCAATAGATTCAATTAAAATGTTGCTTTGTAGGGGCTGGAGTTATGCTGGCCCTGTGTCCAACTACTTATTGGAGATTGTTCTGATAACCATCCTTCCATGGCTGTAACCATCTTCATACCAGCCAATAGAGTTTAGTCCTATACTGCAGGAGGGTCTTCTGGGCTCCCACAACCCATATGATAAGGGGGGAGCCATCAACACCCACCGGACGCGAGTATCCCACTGGATGTGACCCCAATATTCCGAGCTGGAGCTCTGGTCTCCACTCACCGGGATTGTCTAGAGTGGAGTTCAGACCATGCACCTTCTGACTCAGGTGTGGATAAATAAAGCTGTTGGACTATAACCTGGTGTTGTGTGATATCTTACTTCTGACTCAGGGGCATGGATGCTACCACTAAGCAAAAGGCTCGCTCCATCTGCTTGAGGTGGTCTCACATCTCTCACTTTGGAGCACTTGGTAGTCAGACTGTGGACCTGACTCCAGAGTTATACTGTCACTTTCTGCACCGATGTGCACCCAAAACCGTTGAGCATTGATACCAACGTGCCAGGCTAAGTGCCGCCTTTACTGAGAATCTTCTTTTGCAGTGAAGCAGAAACAAAATCTGCCGTACAATTGCACTAGTAGGAGATTTCCTCAGTGATTTGAGTGTAGCAAATCCAAATATGTACCAAATAAAGATTGGGTTGAGGATTTTGTTGCACTGAGCATGCTAACATTTTCACTGAAGACAGTCATAACAGTGATATATTTTCACTTGACTATTGTTCATTTTAGTCAGATACAATTTGTTCCAATTTTTCCTTCACAATATGTACTGGACAGAGGATTACTCAATGAGAATCGGCAAATTATTTATTGACAAGCACAATATAATAGGATAAAAGGATTCAATGGGATAGATAAAGAGAAACGATTTCCTCTGGTGGGGGAATCGAGGACAAGGGGACATCATCTTAAAATTAGAGCCAGGCGATTTTAGGCACGGAGTCAGGAAGCAGGGTAGTGGAAATCTGGAACTCTCTTCCCCAAAAGGTTGCAGATGCTGGGGTGCAATTGAAATGTTCAGATAGATAGACTTGTGTTTAAAATTCAAAATTCTCATCCTTGTTTTCAAGTCCCTCCATGGCCTCGCCCCTCCCTATCTCTGTAATCTCCTCCAGCTCCACAACCCCCCCCCCCCCACAGATATCTGCGCTCTCCAGATGTTGATGATAAATAAATGGAATAGATGGAGTGACACGCCCCTGAATAAGTGGCCCCACAATCTATATTGTGCGGAGCCAGTGGGCTGAACACACCCTGAGCTTTATTTATGATTCATTTCTCCCTTGCATCATCTTTTCTTTTAAAAAAAAACTGCGGGGCGCGTTTAAGTGTCGAAAGATTTAAGACACTGAGATATTAAATATTCATCTTAACAACCTGTGAGGTTAATTCAGTGCGTGCATTGGATTAAAAAAAACTCGTTTTGTGAGGCGTTCCATTGACTTTTGCAAAGTCTGCACAAAAAGGGACTGGGATTAAAACCCATTCGGTTCATTTAAACTGCGACCATTGCATTAACACAGAAGTCAGCGACACTGCACAATATCCTCCCAAATCTACCACCTGCACGTCCTCGTCAAACTGATGATATTATTAATTATGTAGAAAAATTGTATATGGAAAGGATTGAATTTTCGCGGTGCAATCGAAGCCGGGTTGCCTTGTTATAGTTTAACCACTTGCAGCGTTTCAGATCAAACCCATGTAAAGGTGAGCCCTAATTTGGGTGATTCCCTCCCCCGCCTTTGGTCCGCTAATAAACACACTCAAAAATAAAAGAGAGTTCGTCAATAATGTGAGGCGAAAGAGATATAACCGCGGACTGGAATTCTCCAGGTGAACAGCTGAGTTATTGCAGCATGGGCACCTCAACCGCAGAGTCACTCACCGTCTCCCGAGCCTGGAGATCACAAACTGCATTGCACCGTGCACCTCACTCACCGAATTCAAAACCAAGGCCCCGGGAGCTGCGGCCGGTCCAACGAAACCCGAGCAAAGTTTTTTTTTTTGCAGACTTGTTAGCGGTCCTGTCCAACCCAGAGAGGGAGAAGGGGATTTAGAGAACTAGACCGCTTCTAGACGGTGTGGGGGGAAATAAAATGCAAATCCTAAAGGTTGGTGCAGAGGACAAACGAGATGTTTAAACCTGATCCGCATTCTTTCGGCGCTCAGACTTGCGCCGAAACAAGTCTCACGGTAAAATAAGGCGCAAAAAGCAGACGGGCTGGGCACCTGGAGAGTCAGTTCAATACAAGCCGGTACAGATATAAAGCGGATAACCTTTCCTTTAGAAGATCTTTCAGACAGGACAATCTGTAGGACCGCGATTGCGTTGTTACAGAAAGAATCGTGCAGAGAAAGAGAGAGAGGCTGTTGTTAAATCGAGAAGAGACGGGGAACAACCGATGGAAACAGGGAAACGTTTAAAAGGGGGAAGCCAGTCAAGGTCGAGTCTGGGGAGGGGGCTACAATGTGGATGAATAAAATGTATAAAATTATGAGGGGCCTGGATAGAGTGGACAGGAAGGACCTATTTCCCTGAGCAGAGAGATCAATAACCAGGGGGCAGAGATTTAAAGTAATTGGTAGAAGGATTAGAGGGGAGTTGAGGAGAACTTTTTTCACCCAGAGGGTGGTGGGGGTCTGGAACTCACTGCCTGAAAGGGTGGGAGAGGCAGAAACCCTCATCACATTTAAAAAGTTCTTGGATATGCACTTGAAGCGCTGGAACCTACAGGGCTACGGACCAAGAGCTGGAAAGTGGGATTAGGCTGGAGAGCTCTTTTTCAGCCGGCACAGACACAATGGGCCGAATGGCCTCCTCCTGTGCCGTAAATTTCTTTGATTCTAAAGTGGGATCACATCGAAATAAAATGCAACTATATATATATATCCATGTTCACTGGATATAACTGTCCTTTCACGGGGAATAGTCAAACACAGAGTTGAAAGTAACTTGGGGAAGACTTAAAGCACTTGGCTTCGTGTGGACTCGGTGCTGATGTAAGGAAGCTGCAGGGGACACAACTTTCGTGCGGTCTCCAGTTGAAAGAACACGAGAGGAGGCTTCATTTGGTGCGGGCTAGGTAACCGTGGAACGTGTTGTCACACCCCCTCGAGGGCTTTGTGTTGTAACTTTGATCCTTGGACTGGTGGGCGATGGAGGCTTGGTTGTCAAGAGTGAAGTGTGTGTGTGTGTGTTTTAAAAAGAAGTTAGGGGTTGGCACCGTTGTGTTTTTTGCAGATCCCCAGGGGAGATGCAAGGGGGTGTTGGGAAAGCGGGCCGTGCGCTCGCCAGCTGACGACGCGTGTCTCCGACCAGCTCCCAAAGCCAGTCCGCAACAACCGCGGCCCGAATGCCAACCTCCCATTGTCCCAGTCTTAATTAATAACCCCACTTGCAGTCACACTCCGCAGGCTAATCCTGACAGCAGTCTGGAGGCGAGATTGGTCACAAATTACAATTATATCACACGCAAGAGGTGTTTTAACTCCCCTTCCTTCCTCCCCCCCCCTCCCCAAAAAAATCAATATACATCATTATCAGGACATAAAGGTTACACATTTGTTTGGTCTCTGTATTACATATAATCGTTCGGACTTTATGCAATTCACAATAAAGGCACCCGCTCGCCATAAAGTACCGCTTGGCGCAATTTTATTCTCTTAACATAATTGTTCAAAACATTCAATTGCAAGAATCGAAAGTTTGCATAGTTAAATATAAAGTGACAATTAATGAGCGAACAGCCCTCTGAGCCACTTGGGAATAACTAGGTTTGTGTTTTTCGATGAAATTGCGGGCTTGTGTCATTTTGTTTCGCGTTTCGCAAAATTTCGTAGACTCTCTCAACACTGCACCGTCCACACTCTCCAAACACTGCGGAAAATACGGTGTCAAAAACAATAGATGCGAATATATTTGTCTCCCCTTAAATCAAGGCTGGGGAAGTGGGGGGGGGGGGTAATGAGAGCCTTGGGCTGGTGAAGTTTATATATATGTGTGTGTGTGTGTGCCCACACGATTCCACACATTGCCCGATTCCTTTGCCAGTCTCCTAGATAACCGGCGGTGGAGTCTGGAGGCTTGGAGCTAATTACAAATATCGAGGAGAAAGGAGGCGCTCAGCAGGTCACGAGTGGGCTGGCATATGGGAAACGCGCTCCAGCGCACCACACAAGTTTAAACTCCCCGAAGTGTTAATGAGATTATTAAACAGGCCGCAACAAAGGTTACAGCTTGTTGATGGAGCACAAGAATTCGGGCTGTCAAGGGTGCTTGTATGTGTTGGAAACATGATTGACTCTTGCTGACACAGATAGCCAACTTGATAAACTGCAGGAATTAAAGCGTGATTTCCAGAGTTTTGCCATCGTGTGTTACGGTTATGTTAATAAATACTGTTGCAAACTATTCCAGCCGTCTTTAATATCTGACTGCATTGAAGAGCTAACACGAGTTAGTTAGTTTAATTTCCCTATTAAAAACGGAACAAAATGTAAGCGTGTGTAAAAGAATGTCCACTTTATATACACAGCTGCCTGACCTGCTGAGTATTTCCAGCATTTTCTGTTTTTATTATGTATTATATATGTATATAAGGTTGCCAGTTCAGCTTTAAGAAACACTGTAATTTGATAGGTGTGTGTTCACGGTGCGGTAACCTTGTCTGCTGCCCAGAACGGTAACTGTCTGAATTATGCATCTCATTACAGCACAAGCTGTGTGTTCGTCCATGTAACCTTTCTCCTCCAGCACTCTACCGAAACCCACCAACCTTCAGATTCACCAGAATAAACCATTGCCTCTCTTGAAAGAGTGACGGGAATTTAAATAATAACCCATGCCCTATTTTTAAAGTTTGTACAACTCGGACTTGCCATCCAACGAGTAAAACAACCAAAATGTTTTTGGAATTCGATTTTTCTGCCTTTAAAAAGGGCTTTAAAAAAATCACAGGAGAGGCGAGATCTTATAATGATTGCAAGCACTTCCAAACATTAAGTCAAGTGACAGAAGAGATTTACGAGAATGGTTCCAGGGATGAGGGATTACAGTTACCTGGAGAGACTGGAGAAGCTGGGGTTGTTCTCCTTGGAGCAGAGAAGGCTAAGAGGGGATTTGATCGCGGTGTTTAAAATCATGAAGGGTTGAGACAGAATAAATAAAGAGAAAGTGTTTCCAATGGCTGAAGGGTCGGTAACCAGAGGGCACAGATTTAAGGTGATTGGCAAAAGAACCAGAGGCGACATGAGGAAAAACTTTTTTAGGCAACGAGTGGTTAGGATTAGGAACGCACTGCCTGATAGGGTGCTGGAGGCAGATTCCCTTCAAAAGGGAATTGGATACATACTTGAAGGAGAAAAAAAATGCAGGATATGGGGAAAGAGTGGGGGAGTGGGACTAACTGGATTGCACTTCGAAAGAGCCGGTGCAGACTCGATGGGCCGAATGACCTCCTTCTGTGCTGTGCTATTCTATGATTCTATAAGTCAGCCTCGACTCAAACACACATTCCTGGCAGATATTTACAATCGGGTGATTTGAATTGCAGCCCTCCCTCCAGTTGGTAGCAGGACCCTGAGCGCTGGAACTTGTTCCGACCCTGCAGCATGTTTGCTTTGCTTGTGTACCTTGGAGTCAGTAGCACAATTCGACTGGCAAATAGAGATGTATCTTTGCAGATTATCAGTAGAGCAACACGCTTGAGAGTTAGAGGTTATCGGCGGAGACAGGTGCAGATTGCCCGCTCTGCATGTTGTAACTCTCTGCTCCCGGAGAGATTGCAGATTCTGTACAACCTGAGCATGGGGCTGATTCTGTTCTGTGCTAATCGAAGGAATTACTGTAAAAACCGACGTATGGAAGGAGGGGAAAAAAATCAGGACAGAACTCTTTGCTAAAACTAGCGGTTACTGTATAAAACCCCAAATACATCACAAGCATTTGTTGCCATGTTACAATCTCCTGTAGCCGCTTATAAAATAGAGGTCGGTTGAAAGTAACTTTAAAAAAAAATTATTTTAGGATTAAGAAAACGAAGCAAACTTTAATCTGAGTTGCTTCGAGTCACTCCCAATATTAAAGACGGCTGGAATAATTTGGAAAGAATCTGAACATCAGTGTATATCCTCACCCGTCTTAACCATAACACACGGTGGCAAAACTCTGGAAATCACGCTTTTAAATCCTGCAAACAGTTAATCAAGTGGGATATCTGTGTCACCAAGCGTCACTCGTGTTTTTTGACCCTTTATTGTATGCAGATCGGCAATAACTATGGAATCCAGACCTATTTATAACACATGATAGATTCTGGATAATCATGGACTGGAGCGATTTCTATATCTCTCTATCTAACTCTCTATCTATCTATCTATCTCTCTATCTATCTCTCTATCCCTGTATATCTATCTATCTATTTATCTATCTATCTATCTATCTATCTATCCCTGTATATCTATCTATCTATCTCTCTATCTCTCTATCCCTGTATATCTATCTCTCTATCCCTGTATATCTATCTATTTATCTACCTATCTATCTATCTATCTATCTATCTATCTCTCTATCTATCCCTGTATATCTATCTATCTATCTATCTATCTATCTCTCTATCTATCTATCTATCCCTGTATATCTATCTATCTATTTATCTATCTATCTATCTATCTATCTATCTCTCTATCCCTGTATATCTATCTATCTATCTATCTATCTATCTATCTATCTATCTATCTATCCCTGTATATCTATCTATCTATTTATCTATCGATCCCTGTATATCTATCTATCTATCTATCTATCTATCTATCTATCTATCTATCTATCTATCTATCCCTGTATATCTATCTATCTATCTATCTATCTATCCCTGTATATCTATCTATCTATCCCTGTATATCTATCTATCTATTTATCTATCTATCCCTGTATATCTATCTATCTATCTATCTATCTATCTATCTATCTATCTATCTATCTATCTATCTATCTATCTATCTATCTATCTATCTATCTATCTATCTATCTATCTATCTATCTATCTATCTATCTATCTATCTATCTATCTATCTATCTATCTATCTATCTATCTATCTATCTATCTATCTATCTATCTATCTATCTATCTATCATAAGCTACATTGGGTTACATTAGGATACCAGGGCCTAGAAATTCAGTATAGCCACTTTTGGGGCGGTAAAGTCGGGCGGCCGCTAAAGTTTGCGCCCGGCGCAAAGTCGAGCCCCCTTCGCCGATATTCAGTCGCATCGCCCTAAGAGGTTGCTGCTGCGCTAAAACAGGCGATGCACGACTATCATTAGGCGCTAAGCCGGCGGGAAACCCCGGAAGTCGGGTGCAGGGCAGGTGCAACGAGCTGCTGATTGACAGCAGACACTCTGCCGCCGGTCAGCTCTTAAAGGGGGAGGGTGCATTTGTGTTTCTGAAAGGCCGACATTAGTTTGTTATGTGGTACGGGCAGTCCTCCTCCTCCTCCTCCTCCTCCTCCTCAACCAGAAGATCCGTCTCCCACAAAGAAGGAGTGTTGGAACACGCTGCAGGGGGAGTGCCCTTTAATTTGCGCCCCCCGCGCCCCGCATCGGCTGAGCACCGTTCCACTCAACAGTCGCTAGGGGCGCCAGGCGCACAATGGGGCGGCGCGACTCAAGTTCCGGATTGGGGCGCACAAAGGGCGTTGCACGAGGAAATGATGTCATGATCTGCGCGCGCAGCTGAGCGCGCGCAAAGACTTTGCGCCGGCACTAAATCTCTACTGAAGTTGGGGCGAGGCGCAGATCGCACAGCGCCCGGGCGCTAGCCGCCTAGCGCTCGACATCTACTCCTCCTAAGGCGCTAACGGCTGGCGCAACCAACTGAATTTCTAGCCCGCACATATCTTAGAGAGATTGGTTGCTATTATACTACAAGTCCTAGTTTGAGTTTCGTAGCTGCACAGAGGAATGCAGAGCTTGCAAACTTTGGGTGTACTCAAGGTACATTTAGAATCTCTGCAGTTCGAGTTTCAGCCTGATGATTGCCCCTGTGCGCCGCCGTGCTGAAACTTCCGCCTTGCTAACCCTCGGAGAGCTTTGTTCATGTGCACTCGCTCTGAGCGCCTCTCCCCTGGCGTTACGTTATAAAATGTTTCATAGTAACATAGAGATAGGAACAGGAGTAGGCCATTCGGCCCTTCGAGCCTGCTCCGCCATTCAATGAGATCATGGCTGATCCTCGTCTGAGATCATAGCTGATCTTACCAGTTCAGTACCCCGTCCCCGCCTTTTCTCCGTAACCCTTAATCCCCTTAGCCTTCAGAAATATATCCAATTCTCTCTTGAAAATATTTATTGAATTAGCCTTCACAGCCCTCTGTGGCAGGGAATTCCACAGGCTCACCATTCTTTGAGTGAAGAAATTCTTCCTCATCTCTGTTTTAAATGATTTGCCCGCTATTTTTAGACTGTGGCCCCTGGTTCTGTGCTCCCTGGCCATTGGAAACATTCTCTCTGAATTCAGCCTCTCCAGGCCTGCCATAATTTTATATGTTTCGATGAGATCCCCTCTCAATCTTCTAAACACCAGTGAGTACAAGCCCAAACTATTTAATCTCTCTTCGTAGGTCATTCCCGCCATTCCAGGTATCAGCCTGGTGAATCGCCGTTGCACTCTTTCCATGGCAAGAACATCCTTCCGCAGATGGGGCGACCAAAACTGTACACAATACTCCAGATGCGGTCTCACCAGCACCTTGTACAGCTGTAGTAAGGTATCCCTATTCCTATACTCGAACCCCCTTGATATGAAGGCCAACATACCATTTGCCTTCTTAATCGCCTGTTGCACCTGCATGCTCTCCTTCAGTGACTGGTGCACAAGAACACCCAGGTCCCTCTGCACTTCCCCATCTCCCAATCTATTGCCATTTAGATAATAATCTACCCTCCTGTTTTTACCCCCAAAGTGGATAACCTCGCATTTATCCACATTATAGTGCATCTGCCACGTATCCGCCCATTCCCCCAACCTGTCCAAATCGCACTGTAGCCTCCTGACATCCTCATCAGAGCCCACCCCTCCTCCTAGTTTAGTGTCGTCAGCGAATTTGGAAATATTGCATCCAATTCCCTGATCCAGATCATTTATATATATTGTGAACAGCTGGGGTCCCAGGACAGATCCTTGCGGCACCCCGCTGGTCACTGCCTGCCACTCTGAAAACGAGCCGTTTATTCCAACTCTCTGTTTTCTATCCGCCAGCCAGTTCTCTATCCACGTTAATACCTTGCCCCCAATCCCATGAGCCTTAATTTTGCATGACAATCTTTTGTGTGGAACCTTATCGAAGGCTTTCTGGAAGTCAAGGTACACCACATCCACTGGCTCTCCCCCATCTATTTTACCAGTTACTTCCTCAAAAAATTCCAGCAGATTAGTCAAACACGATTTACCCTTTGTAAATCCATGTTGACTCTGTCCGATCCTTTCCCCATTTGTCAAGTGCTCCGCTATTTTATCCTTAATAATGGACTCTAGCATTTTGCCCACAACCGATGTAAGGCTTACTGGTCTATAATTCCCTGCTTTCTCTCTACCCCCCTTTTTAAATATTGGGGTAACATTAGCTACCCTCCAATCCACGGGTACTGTTCCCGAGTCAATGGAGTTCCGGAAGATGATCCTTAGAGCATCTGCTATCTCCAGGGCCACCTCCTTAAGTACCCTAGGATGTAGTTTATCAGGCCCCGGGGATTTGTCGGCCTTCAGTCCCCTCAACTTACCCAACACCATATCCCTAGAGATACTAATTTCTGTCAGCTCCTCCCTCTCATTAGTCCCTATGTTTGCCGATATTCCTGGGAGGTTATTTGTGTCCTCCTTTGTGAATACAGAACTCTCCCCGTGTTTGCGTGGGTTTCCTCCGGGTGCTCCGGTTTCCTCCCACAGTCCAAAGATGTGCGGGTTAGGATGATTGGCTATGATAAATTGACCCTTAGTGTTAGGGGGATTAAATACGTGGGGTTACGGGGATAGGGTGGGATATGTGTTGGTGTAGGGGTTACGGGGATCGGGTGGGATATGTGTCGGTGCAGGCTCGATGGGCCGAAATGGCCTCTATCTGCACTGTGGGGTTTCTGTGATTCTGTGTGTGAAAGTATGAGTTTAATTGGTCTGCCATTTCCTTATTCTCCATTATATATTCTCCCGAATCGGACTGCAGGGGACCGACTTGGGATTTTACCAGTCTTTTCCTCCTGATATACCGATAAAAGCTTTTGCAGTCTGTCTTTATTTTTGCTGCAAGTTTACTTTCGTATTCTATTTTCCCCTTCCTGATTAATCCCTTTGTCCTCTTCTGCTGTATCCTGTACTGCCCCCAATCTTCCGGTCTGGTGCTTTTTTTTGCCAGTTGATATGCCCTTTTTTTTTATTTTATGCTGTCCCTAATTTCCCTCGTTATCCACGGTTGAGTCACCTTTTTAGGTTTATTTTTAGGCCAAACCGGTATAAACATGTTCTGGAATTCTTCCATTCTATCTTTGAATGCTTGCCATTGTCTATCCACTGTCAATCCCCCCAGAAACACCACCCAATCAATCTTACCCAATTCCCGTCTCATACCCTCGTAATTCCCTTTATTTAAGTTCTGGACCTTAGTCTCTGATTCAATTTCCTCACTCTCCATCTCGACTGAGAGCTCGATCATATTATGATCGCTCTGACCCAAGGGGCCTCGTACAAGAAGATTGGTGATAAGTCCCTTCTCATTGCACAATACCCAGTCTAAAATGGCCTGATCTCGAGTCGGCTCCTCGACATATTGGTCCAGATAACCGTCCCGAAAACATTCCAGGAATTCCTCCTCCTCAGAATTTTTACTAATTTGGGTAGTCCAATCAATATGTAAATTAAAGTCACCCATGATGACAGCTGTGCTCTTATCGCACGCTTCTCTAATTTCCCTTTTTATGCCTTCCCTCACCTCCATATTACTATTTGGAGGCCTATATATCACACCCACTAACGTTTTTCTCCCCTTGCTATTTCTCATTTCTACCCATACAGATTCCGTTTCATCCGAGTTAATATCCTTCCTTTCCATTGCATTAATCCCCTCCTTTACCAGCAATGCTACCCCACCTCCCCTACCTTTTTGCCGATCCTTCCTAAATATTGTATATCCCTGGATGTTAAGTTCCCAGCCTTGCCCACCCTGCAGCCACGTTTCTGTAATCCCAATCAAATCATACTTGTTTACCTCTATTTCCACAACTAATTCATCCACCTTGTTCCTAATGCTTCTAGCATTAAGATACAAAGCCTTCAGGCTTGCTTTTTTCACACTCTCATTATGAATTAGTTTGGCCCTTTGTGTTTCTCTCCTTTGCTTATTGCTTCTCACCTTTCTACCATCTATTTCTGACTTCATATGACTTCCCTCTTTTCCACTACCTAGGTTCCCATCCCCCTGCCAAATTAGTTTAAATCCTCCCGAACCGTCCTAGAAAATATTACCCCGAGGACATCGGCTCCCTCACAGTTCAGGTGTAGACCGTCCCCTTGGTACAGGTCACTCCTCCCCAAGAACTGGTTCCAATGCCTCAAGAATTTAAATCCCTCTCCCTTGCACCACTGCTCAAGCCACGTATTTAGCTTATCTATCTTACTCTCTCTAATCTTATTAGCTCGTGGCACTGGTAGCAATCCAGAGATTACTACCTTTGAAGTCCTACTTTTCAATTCGAGGGTGCAGAAGGCAGCGTTGGCATGTCTAAACGCTTACGTTAAATTGCAAGTGTAGAAACAGCAGGCATTAAATGGAGTCAAAAAGCAAAGCCGACTAGCCCGGCGTTAGAATGCATGTCTGTTAATGAGAGGAGTGTTACAAAGAAGGTTGACGAGTTACAGGCGCAAGTTATGATGTAATGACTGTAAAGGAGACCAGGCTTATACAAAGGCAGGAATGGGCACTAAACATTCCTGGCTCCAATGTACTCAGGAGGGATAGGGAAGGGGGAAAAAGACAGAGGGGGGGGCGGGGTGCAGTATTGATCAAGGATAATATTACAGTTCTACAGAGGGGCGATATACTAGAGGGTTCATATACTAGAGGGTTCAAAGACTATTAGAGTTAAGGAACAGAAAAGGAGCCGTTACATTGCTGGGTGTTTACTATAGACCTCTATTTTGATGGCGTACAAGAGCAGAGGGACCTGTGGGTGCATATTCACAAATCCTTGAATGTGGCAGGGCAAGTTGATAAGACAGTTAAGCGTATATACTTGGCTTTGTAAATAGGGACAAAAACAAGGCAGTCATGCTGAACCTTTACAAATCTCTGGTTAGGCCTCAGCTGGAGTATTGTGTACAATTCTGGGCAGCACACTTTAGGAAGGATGTCAAGGCATTGGAGAGGGTACAGAGAAGGTTACCAGGATGATGCCAGGGATGAGGGCATTCTGTTATGTGGAGAGATTGGAGAAGTTGGGATTGTTCTCCTTAGAGCAGAGAAGGTGAAGAGGAGACCTAATAGAGGTATTCAAAATTATGAGTGGTTTTGAAGTGGTTGGTAACCAGAGGTCATAGATTTAAAATAGTTGGCAGAAGAACTAGAAGGGAAATTATTTCACAAAGAGGGTTCTTACGGTCGGGATGGCATTACCTGAAAGGCTGGTGGAATCAGATTCCATATGAACTTCCAAAAGGCAATTGGACATGTTTTTGAAGAAAACTAATTTGCAGAGTTATGGGAAAAAAGCTAGAGTGTGGGATTAAATTGGAGAGCTCTTTCAAAGAGCCGGCACAGGCACGATGGGCCGAATGGCCTCCTTCTGTTCTGTAAGAGTCTATGATTCTATGAAGTGGATTTTTAAAAGTGGCGGAAGATTCAAGGGATCCTCGTTTTATACCCAGTTTGACACTGCTCTGGTGTCTCACTCCATGTGGAAACCAGCTCCTCCGGGGGGAGGAGCGTTTGACATCGCTTTGCTCTGGAGTCAGCTCTTGCTCTGACTCTGGATTTCCATCCCAACCTTTTAGCATTGGTGCGGAGCTGGAAATTGCCTTGACACTAGTGCACTGTAAACCCTAATATATATATGTGTGTGTGCATGTGTGTGTGTGTGTGTGTGTGTGTGTGCGTGTGTGTGTGTGTGTGTGTGTGTGCATGTGTGTGTGTGTGTGTGTGTGCGTGCGTATACCGCCAGGTCCAACTTGCACTCTTGCCAGACAAAGCAGAGCTCTGTCCGTGTGTGCAATCGAGCATTTCGGCATCCAAATGCTAGTTACATTTAAAAGTTAAGTTATCAACAAACTTGACTATGTTATCAAGGAGCATCCCTGATTTTAATCGCTTCACCAGTGGTGGCCGTGATTCAGCTGCCATGGCCCTAAGCTCTGGAATTCCCTCCCTAAACCTCTCCGCCTCTCTACCTCTCTCTTCCTTTAAGACGCTCCTTAAAACCTCCCTCTTTGACCAAGCTTTTGGTCACCTGCCCTAATTTCTCCTTATAATAATAATATAATAATAATAATAATCAACTTTATTGTCATTGTTAGTGCACAAGTGCAGTACAACGAAATGTAGGCTTGCAGCTCCCGAGAGACATTTAAACATTCAACATTCATTTGGCTTGTAATACATTAACATAAACATAACCATAATAAAGTGCATTGGCAGATGTGCAGGCTTTAGAGTTTATTTGTGGCTCTGTGTCAAATTTAGTTTGATAATCGCTCCTGTGCAGCATCTTGGGGCATTTTACTACGTTAAAGGGCGCTATATAAATACAAGTTGTTGTTGTTGGCCAGTCGGTAGGCTCTTTGCTAGCATTAAAAAAACATTAAAAGAGTTTCCATTAAATCAGTTGCAACTGGGACGAGGCCAAAGTGGTGGATGATTTCCTGGATGTCGTTTTCATCATTTGCATCACTCACAATCCTTCATTGACGATTGGCCCAGTTAGGCTATTGCTGGTTCCATCCAGCAAGGCATCGCCCAACCTCATCACCACAACTGGATAACTAGACTAACGCATTCTAACACCTAATTATTTAACATAAAACCAAAATATTAAAATACTAATTTTGTTAGAAAGAAAAATGGGAATTGAAACCACATAGTCTAAATAGTGCAATGATGCCAAGTTCACACTTTGGATAGCTGCCATATCGTACTGGATTCTGAATGGTCTCCTCCAACATTTATGGTAAAATACTAGTGAAAATAAGAAGCCCTGTGTCCATGGTTATAGTATCAGTGACAGGCTGACATTACAAACCACCTTTGACTGGCTGTCAAACACTGCTATATATATGTGTATTAAATTTAATGTTTTAAATAGATTATGATGTTGCCAGAAATATAATGGGACAAATATGTCCAGATATGTGGTTGATTAGAATTTCTCATAATTATGAGACAGTTCAGTTGTGCAGTTAGCTTTGCTTTTAGAGGCCTTTTTTGGTTTATTTTATTCATTCACAGGATGTGGGCGTTGCTGGAAAGGCCAGCATTTATTGCCCATCCCTAGTTGCCCCTTGAGAAGGTGGTGGTGAGCCATCACCTTGCACCGCTGCAGTCCGTGTGGTGAAGGTGCTCCCACAGTGCTGTTAGGGAGGGAGTTCCAGGATTTTGACCCAGCGACGATGAAGGAACGACCGATATATTTCCAAGTCAGGATGGTGTGTGACTTGCAGGGGAACTTGGAGGTGGTGATGTTCCCATGCGCCTGGTGATTGGGTAACCAAATAAAGACTTGCATTTAACAGGGTGGGATAAACGGAGTAATTATTTTGTTCAATTGCTTGCTTTGGTGGGTTACTTCTGGTTATAACTGAGGCCTGTTTTAACACCTCTGCTGCCAAATTGGCTGAGATCAGTAAACACAGCATAAACCAGGGTCTATTCTGGCACTGTCCTGCTCTGTATGGATTGTCTTAACCAAATAACCCATTGGCTGCATTAAAAAAAAAACCTTTTTGAAACAGAATAACTGTTTAATTGCATAGCTTTCTATGATAGTACCATTAATTCAGTGCTTTTGCATTGTACCACTGCTTCTCATTTTGTGCATTCTGTCTTGATGGGGCACTTTGGAGGAGTGTTGTCAGATGGAGTATGGTGCCGGGCCACATGGGAAGATGTTGGGGCGGGTGGCCTGGGGCTTGGCCGGGGAGATAGTTTTTGAGGAGCGTCTTGGGGGTGGTGAGAGGTATTTACATACATGCACTAGGATCTGTTGGGGTGCGCATTGAGGATAAAGATATGTAGTAATGTATTCTTGATGCCATCCTCCACATTTGAGCAAATGCTGTAGCTTCACACTGTAAATGATTGAAACTATGATCCCTCGTGAACAGTGTGTGCGTTGGCCTTTTCTCTATCCTGTTTAGGTGGGATCTGGTTAAAGTGCTGGTGAAAGTACTATCCAACCATTTTGCTTTAGTATAGAAATAAAAGCAGAAAATGCCAGAACACTCAGTGACGTAATAAAACTCACTACGTGCTTGGTTTGAGCATAAAGCAAGGCTTTAATCAACTTGTTTCAGAACATGGAGGTCTAGTTGTACTTCACTAGTTCCTTGTCTTACAAAATGTCCCTGAAAAGCTGGGGCTGACGCTCAAGTATTTATACTCCTTGGACGGCGCCACCAGCTGGCCATCTAGCATTATTTCACGAGTAGTTTCTTGATGAATGATGAGATTTATAACACTCGGCATGTCAGGCAGCATGATCACAACCGACGAAAGGTCATCGACCTGAAACGTTAACTCTGCTCCTCTCTCCACAGATGCTGCCTGACCAGCTGAGCATTTCCAGCATTTTCTGTATTTATCTCAGATTTCCAGCATCCACAGTATTTTGTTTTTTGTTTTATGCTTTTGTATAGATCTGATTTTCCAGGGGGTGGTGGACAGAGAGAATGGTACATTGCTAATTAAGGTAATTGGCAAGAGAACCAGAGGTGACATGAGGGAGACATTCTTTTTACGCAGCGAGTTGTTGTGATCTGGAATGCGCTGCCTGAAAAGGGCGGTGGAAGCAGATTCAATAGTAGCTTTCAAAAGGGAATTGGATATATGCTTGAAAAGTTTTTTAAAAATTGCAGGGCTGTGGGGAAAGAGCAGAGGAGTGGGTCTAATTGGATAGCTCTTTCAAAGAGCTGGCACAGGCACAATGGGCCGAATGGCCTCCTTTTTGTGCTGTATGATTCTATGATACCTCTGTCCCATTGCTTATGTTCCTGGCCGTGAGGCGCTCTGGAGCTCCTGCGCAGCCGGCTCACCGGCTTTTAAATAGGAAAACCTGCTCATGTGAGGTATAATGAATGGGACATGCAGCCTAAGTTAAAGGAAACATTGCCCATTGCCCCACCATACTAGGCTTCTCTTGATACTTGGCTGTATTTTTCTGATATTTTCCTTGTTCACCTTATAAGGACCCACAACAACAACAACTTGCATTCATCTAGCACTTTCAATGTAGTAAAACATCCGAAGACGCTTCATTGGAGCGTAATCAGGCAAAAATTGACACCGAGCCAAAGAAGGCGATATTGGGACAGGTGACTAAAAGCTTGGTCAAAGGGATAGGTTTTAAGGAGCATTTTACAGGAGGAGGGAGAGGCGGAGAGGTGGAGAGGTTTAGGGAGGGAATTCCAAAGATTGGGGCCTCGGCAGCTGAAGACACGGCCTCCAATGGTGAGGCAAAGGAAGTGCGGGATGCGCAAGAGGTCAGAGTTGGAGGAGCTCAGAGTTCTTGAAGGGTTAAAGGGCTGGGGGAGGTTGCAGGGATGGGGAGAATATGTGCCAATTACACACCTACCTCACAGTGCACACATGAAGGATATCTGTATTCAATAGCAAACCCGTTCTCACAGCGCACGGGTATTTGGACTTCTTAGATCTAGAATTCCAAAGCTCAGGTTTGAACCTCTGTCAAAATTTCAGGAATTCAATAGTGGGTTCATGGAATTGAAGAAAACTTTGTACACTGAAATTCTTCTAGATAGCTGTAGTTTTTTTCTGTATATGTGAAGTGTTGTGGATGAATAAAATTAAGTCAACTCAATTCATTGAAGTTGCTATTGATGGTCAGTAGCAGGACATCACTAATGCATGGACCTTAATCTGTATTGGTCGCAAGCTGTCCTATTGGAGCACATTGTATCCTTTGGTATCCAATTGGATTTTCCATCTGTACATTGCAGAATGACTTGAACTGGATTTATATTGCAAGCTTTGGGAACTCAACCCAGTGTGTGATGGCCTCTTGGAGGGCTACCACACTTCAGGGCCTTAGTGCTTTGGTAATGTTCTGACTTATGCAGGCAATTTTGCATTAATGTTTCCCCCCAAACTGCCCCACAGGGCTGCTGAACTAGTGTAACATTAGGGCCTGAATTAACTGCAGGGAGTCTCACTCCTTCACTCTTGAGTCAAGTTAAAAGCACCGTGTGCCCATGCCACACAGTTTGGCGTATATGCATCCTTTACTTAACACATCCGGTGCTCTCGGTGTATACCTGCTGTAGCAGTATTTTGCTACAGTCATGGGCAATCTGTACAGCATATCTGGCGCAGTGAACAAATACAAGCTACAAAGGAAAGGGGAGGCAGTGAGGCAACAGCCCTCCAAGACCAAATGCACACAACATTCCCCCAAAAGGAGATAGGTTCATGTTTCCTGAAGGGTCTGGACTTTAATCGATCTTCTCTTTTCACATGCTCTGTATTTTCATTAATTCTGATTTTATTTCAGATTTCCAGCATTCAGAGTTTTTTTTAACCCCCTCCAGTTGCTGATTTTGCACCTAGTGACCTTACTATAAATTCACCAATAAAATATTCTTTACCTTTTTGAAAATGAACCAAAATTACCTGAAATTAAATATTAATAAATGTATATTGAATAATTACATAAACGCATTTTTATAAAATGGGGATCATTGCATTTTAGATTAGCAATTGAGCATTAAATCTCGGTCCAACACAATCCTGTGTGCTTTTTAAAATCAGCTTGCACACAATGACACTTAAACAGCCCCTAACTAATAGTAACGTCACTCAATGTCACTTTATTACTGTAGTATTGATTCTATGGTTGTAAAATATACAATTTTAATCACAAAAATTGAAGTTTCCACCTTTATCCAGCTCCCCTCATCCATATTTTGTTCCATATTACATTTGATTTTGCATTATTTAAGTAGTGTGTTTACATACTTAGTTTATATTTAAATAAGTGACTGAATTCTTCTGCAAATCAGCTTAGCAAAGAACATAGGAACAGGCCATTCAGCCCCTCTATGACCTACATTGGCTCCCGGTTAAGCAACGCCTCAATTTTAAAATTCTCATCCTTGTGTTCAAATCCCTCCATGGCCTCAACCCCCCTCCCTATCTCTGTAACCTCCTCCAGCCCCACAACCCCGCCGAGATCTCTGCGCGCCTCCAATTCTGGCCTTTTGAACATCCCCGATTTTAATCACTCCACCATTGGCAGAACCTACAGTAATAAAGTGCCTTCAGCTGCCTGGGCCCTAAGCTCTGGAATTCCCTCCCTAAACCTCTCCACCTCACTACCTCTCTCTCCTTTAAGATGCTGCTTAAAACCTACCTCTTTGACCAAGCTCTTGGTCACCTGCCCTAATATCTCCTTATGTGACTCGGTGTCAAATTTTGTTCTATAACGCTCCTGTGCAGCGCCTTGGGTCGTTTTACTACCTTAAAGGCGCTATAGAAATGCAAGTTGTTGTTGTTTTAAATTCATGCCGCAATGTAACACAAACAACAGGACCAACTTGAGCCTTATACTGTTAAGCAGCACGTTCTAAAATGTTGCCCCTGATGGCGGAGCTTTGCTGCTTAATTAACCCCGGGTCTAATTACAGGGGCTGACCTCCAGTGAGAGTGTAACACTAGTGCTTGCTTGTTGCAATATACAAATGCACTTGTAGTGCTTTGTCTGGGCAGCTCTACATAATACCCTCCCCCAAAGCCCATACAAAAACGAAATGGAAAGTCGAACTTTCTCCGCTCAAATGAGGCTCCTTCATGAACCGACGATCAAAGGAGAAGCGACCTTTTGTTCACTGCTCTGCTCTTTATCCCGCCCAGTAAGTCACCTTCAGCGCTTTCATACATAATCAACAACAAAAAAAGCAATATGCAACTTGGGTCTCTCGCCTTGAGAATCCTCCAGTTACAATAATGTCAAACTTAAGTGCAACAGCAAATTGTTTTTTTTTTACATTTTGCTCAAATTAAAGTTTACACATACGAATATATGATTGCAATTCCTCGATATCTGTGTTATCAGATTTCAAAGCGCGTTTTAAACATCCCAAAATCTAAAAACTCGCACGGCGAGGAGAAACATGCCCTTTTTAAAAATGATCTAACATCCTACATTTAGCCATTTTCTCTTATTCGATGATATTAACTTCATTTTTCGTTAAATTTTTCTGAAAAATGAACTAGCCTTTTCAGAACCTTTATTTTTTGTAAATCAGTAACAACCATTCCCACCGCATATTTTCAGAAACATTTATTTAGTTCAAAAACTCAAAAAGCAACATTACATAAACGGTGGCAAAAAAAGATTGCTAAATTTAAACGAAACTTTAAAAAAAAGATGCATTTTTCCATCTGCACGATTGCAATTAAAAAATTATATATAATATGTACACAAGAATAACCCGACAGAAACAAGCGATCTAGACAGAAATACACTCGGAATCAGTAATAAATAATAATTCTATATTTCCAGCAGCCAAGACACAGAACTCGTCTACGAGGCAAGATGCTTGACACAAACGTCTCGAACCAATATTACCTACACATATATATATATATATATAATAATATCTCTCTATATATAAAACACCGTAATGCAAGGTAGCTACTTAAATATTCCAACGAATAGAAATTGGCAGTTTCAGAGCCAGGGCTTACGCCTGAAGGCTGAGTTTTAAAGTGCGAGCGTATGGAATTCGTATAAAAATTAGCAATTATTTTTTAAACATGAAAACAAAAATATTTCTATTAGCATTCAGCGTCATAGCACGAGAAATTATTATGGAAGACAAAAAAAAGTTCGTTTTCTCCCTCCACTTGTTTTGCATTTATGCACTTGTTGCAGTCATTGGTAATTCGGGCATTGCCGGAGTTCAGAAAGTTCCTCATCTTCGCTCTGCAAATCCAGAGGGACATCCTCGGAGTCACTGTAGTGGGAGTGAGGGGAGGACTCGCCGTCACTGCGGTGGGAGAGTGGCGAGGTCTTGCTGCCCTCTTGGCTGGAGGTGACGGGGGAGGAGGAGGAGGACAGCTCTCCCTGGGACATGATGTCCATGGGGACCCCTGGCTGCAAGGCGAATTGCACCGGCTTGACTTGCACGGAGTAGCCCGGGCTGGAATAACGCCTGCAGGCGGGAGTGACTGCTGCCTGCACCCGGGAGGAGCCCTCGCCCCTGGGGCTGGGCTGCTCACCTCCTCCTCCTCCTCCACCCTGCAGCAGCTCAGCCAGTGCATTGATGTAGATCTGAGCCATCTGCAGCGTCTCGTACTTGGACAGCTTCTTATCGTTGTTGAAAGAGGGGATGACGTTCCGCAGCTGGTCGAAGGCATGGTTCAAGCCGTGCATCCTCCGCCTCTCCCGGGCATTGGCCGCCAGCCTCCTCTGCTTCTGCACGCCGCCGGCCGGCCGGCTCGGCGGGGCCCGCTGCCGGCAGTCCAATTGCTCCAGACCCACGCCCTTCAGCTTGCACAGCTCCCGCACCCTGAGCGGGCTCTTGCACCGCAGCGGCGCCGGCTCCAAACCCGCCTCGGCTCCCAGCAGCAGCAGCTCCTCGGGCGGCAGGTAGTCGGCGTGAGCCGGGCAGGTGCTTTGCAGAGTGGGTGCCAGCCAAGCTCTCGGGTCGCTGTCCAGCAGCGAGAGCGCAGCAGCGGCCTGCGGGTAGCCCTGAGCTGTCTGCTGGTGCAGACACCTTTCAGCCGCCAGCTCTTTCATTTCTCTCCAATCTTCCGAGTGCATCTGGCTCATTGCAACTTGATTATTTGCAAATAGTGGCAAAAAAAAGTGAAACAGCGACGAAAATTTAAAAAAATGCAAAAGAAAAGTTTTGCAGAATAAGTTTGCTACTCCAAGTGCTTTTGTTTCTTGCGTGCATATATGTTATAATAGCACAGCACTATCTATGCATGCATGCACATATGCAGACTATGCACATATACAGATATACACTATGCACATATACACACAGCAGACGTGTGCAGGTAAATCTTCTCCTGTTGCTGCAGACGGGCTTGCGGCTGCCTTTAAATGCGGCACGCGCCGCCGGGATCAAAGGCGCCGCTCTTTTTTTTTGGTGCGCGTGTGCGTGTGTCAAAGGGGGGGCTCGCGCCGGTCGCGTGTTGGCAGCCAATCGGGGCGCGGGCCGGCGCGTGCGGCCAGCCAATCACAGGGCCGCGCAAGGCCGCTATGCAAATCGGAGGGTGGAGCCGTCCAATCAGAGACGACGGAGGGTGTGTGGGGCGGGTGGATGGAATGTTGTGCGGGCGCTGCGCCCCGGGCTCTCTCTGGTTTGTATCAATGAAAAGGGGGGATGGCACGCGGCTTCCTTTGGCCCCGCCCCCCTCCACCACAGGCGGCGGCGCTGATTGGCTCACCCCGCTCCGTTTCCTCCCCCTTTCCCCGGGGGCCCCCTGTTCCCCCACCTCGCGCCAGCCACGCGCTTCGCTGGGCACGCGACTGGCTTCACACTCTCTGTGTGTGCATACCTGCGGACATGTGCCAATGCAAAACTGCTCCTGCAACATCACTCGCCCATTTAACCCTTTGCACTTTTCCAAAAGCCCACCCCTGCCGCAGAGGAGGGTGGTTTGAATGCACGCCGCCAGAGGTGCAAAAGGTGCTGGGAATTAATGCAACCCATAAAATTGTGCAATCGCATTTATGCTTTTCTGCACAAAAGAGAGGCGGCTTTAGGACAGTATAATCTGGTCGAGGGAGAGGATGTTTCTTTAAGCCACACTCACAGTACTAGTCTAGAACAAGCAATTCACCCTGACTTCTCAGCAGACCCAGTTTAAGATGCTCCAGACAGCGAAATTTACCTTGGCCCGGAACAAGATACCTGGTGCAGTTAACCACAATCTTGCAGGGTGACTCCCTCTCGGCATCTCCCTGTTATTTTATTAATCTCCATCAATCAGTTACTAACTTAATGCAATGGGGTGTTGGTGGTAGGGAGTAGGAGCAAGATCTCCCCCCCCCAAAATACTGTACAATCCCTCGGGAGCATTTTTAAGAAGTGGGATGCTGTGCAAACGAGAGAGGCTCTGTTTTCTCTTTTTGATTGCATGTATTGCACGTTTAGAAGATAACCACCAACTCCCTCTAAAGATTTAATGTGTACATTTTAAACACTCGTTTACGTGCATATAGTTAAATATGCAGAACGGTAACCATTCAAAAAATGCTATACTTAAATAAGAAATATGCATTTTGACCTTTTCAATTTGCAACTTTCAACCATATCCCAGAACCATCAACTGAGAGAGCAAACAATTTAACTGGCTTAAATGATGTGTCTTAAACCTTAAGGGCTTTGGATTAATGCCAGCATCACAGAGAGGATGACTAAACAGAGCTTAAACGAGGATTTTTAAAACATGAATTATAATCCTTTAACTATAAAACAGTAGCAACCGGCTTGCCTCAGTAAAACGGTACAATCGCGATCAGTTACACCACGTGGCGGGCCTCATAGAATTGCAATTTAAAGCCAAGACTGACTTTTGCATGTGTGACTCATATCTGCTTTAGGGGTTTATGACTGCAACACCATTGTACAGTAGTGTGCTGAAACGTGCTTTAGAGAACTACCGTGTTAAGCCTATTAACGGCTTAGTCTCCCACTGCGGTGTGTTTACTTTAGAATTATATTACCACAGCACGCATCCACTTTGCCTTTGGTTCAACCTATTTTTCATTAATTTAACACAGGAGGGCAACATGAATAAAACGACCAGTCGCTTTTTTTCTTAAAAAAGATCAATTAAAAATTATTATTCGCAGTTAAACTGTCTTCCAGGGATTTCTTCCAGTTCCCCCGTTGCTTGTCGCGCCAGTCTGATTTCTGACAGCCCCAGAGATAACTGCTTCTTTGTGCTTGCCGAAGATTGACAGAGGAGTTTTGAGTCTGAAAGACTGTAAGGCGCAGGTCTTTCCTTCCTGACAACTCGTAATAACTACAAAGGAAAAGTTAACGGGGTATATCAGCCTGTCTGGAAAAGGACCAGAGCCAGAGACACCCCATTCCCCTCACATGGAAAGATAAGTTTCATTAACTCGCCTCAGTTGCATTAGAGCAAGCAAGCACTGTGCAAGTCTTGTAACACAAATAACATGTGCACGCATTAAAGCAATCACACAGACAGCGACCAAACAGGTGGCCCATCTATTGAGGGTCGGGCACTGATTTTCTCCATAATTCCTTATACCCGTTCACATCGAATCCCCCAGCGGTCTGAACGGCAGTGTCTACCTGACTGATGTTTAACCCCGAAGAGATATCGCGGGTCTATTTAAAACAAGAGACAGCAGCCGGGGTTGACTTACTCTGTTCAAAATTGCATGTCATTTGCAACCGTTTATGAGGTGGCTGTAATTATATTATAGCATCAGACAGCACAGGAGGAGGCCATTCGGCCCATGGTGCCTGTGCCGGCTCTTTGAAAGAGCTCTCCAATTAATCCCCCCCCCCCCCCCCCACTGCTCTTTCCCCATCCCGCAAACTTTTCCTTTTTAAGTATTGATCCAATTCCCATTTTGAAAGTTACTATTGAATCTGCTTCCACCGCCCTTTCAGACAGTGCATTCCAGATCACAACAACTGGCTTAAATGTAAAATCAATTCTCCTCATCGCCCCACTCTGGTTCTTTGGCCAGTTATCTTAAATCTGGGTCCCGCCTGCCAGTGGAAACCTTTAAAATCTTGTAGCTACGAAAAGGTAGCGATTTCCTTAAGCAAACAGTGTACAAACTCCAATCTGCGCCAGCCTGAGTTCAAAATTTGGTTTCCTGCCAGACCTGCACGCTTGAAAGTAAACCCTCGCTTTCAACTGCATGCTCCCTGAGTCTGAAAACGAACTCCCAACTTTCCACCAGCCAAGATTGCTTCCCTTTCTAGCCGGGCAGATGTTGTGTACACCGGAGCTAACAGTACCTGATTACAGCGGTCCTGCCAGCTTTAAAGCGCTCCCTTGCAACGCTTTCAATTTAGAAAGTAACCCGATTGTACACATTCGAAGGAAACGGACAAGCTACACGAACGAATTATGATCATCTGCAGAGCTGGGGACAATGGCATTGTATGATGACTAACACTATTCAACACGTGGCGCAACTCTGCTGGTCTCGCTGTGTCATCGTTTGATTAGAATAGTTTTTTAAGTCAAAGGCAAAAGACAAAAGTGCCAGATTTTTTTATGTGTGTGTGTGTGCAAACTAAAACAGTGCTTCTTGTGACGACCCTGAATAACACAATTGTAGCTCACAGGAGCTGAAAGGCTTGGTTAGACTCCGGTCCCATTCACCACTGTCTCTCTCTCTCTGCTCTGGCCAGCCTCAAGCCTACTTGAGTTTCCTGCCTTGTGTGTGGGGACAAGTTCACTCTTTTGATCTTGCAGCGGCACGCCCTGTTAGAGAGATTCACACAACGGGCATCACTCGTCAGAATTCTCTATCTTATAACTGCGCATGTATGTGATATCCAACTGTGAAAAAATGCACCGAAGTAGGAACACGTAATATAAAATGTATATATATATATTAAATGTGTATATATAAATAAAAGTTTAATAGAAAGGGTACAGAAGAGATTTACTAGAATGGTTCCAGGGATGAGGGATTACAGTTACGTGGAGAGACTGGGGAAGCTGGGCTTGTTCTCCTTGGAACAGAGAAGGCTAATTGGAGATTTGATAGAGGTGTTCAAAATCATGAAGGGTTTAGATAGAGTAAATAAAGAGAAACTGTTTCCGATGGCTGAAGGGTCAATAAAGAGAGGGCACATACATAGAAACATAGAAGATAGGAGCAGGAGTAGGCCATTCGGCCCCTCGAGCCTGCTCCGCCATTCAATGAGATCATGGCTGATCATCCAAATTCAGTACCCTGTCCCTGCCTTCTCCCCATATCCCTTGATCCCTTTAGCCTCAAGAAATATATCTAACTCCTTCTTGAATATATTTAATGAATTGGCCTCAACTGCCTTCTGTGGTAGAGAATTCCACAGGTTCACCACTCTCTGGGTGAAGAAATTCCTCCTAATTTCTGTCCTAAATGGCTTACCCCTTATCCTTAGACTATGACCCCTGGTTCTGGACTCCCCGGCCATCAGAAACATCCTTCCTGCATCTAGTCTGACCAGGCCTGACAGAATTTTATAGGTTTCGATGAGATCCCCTCTCAATCTTCTAAACTCCAGTGAGTATAAGCCCAATCGACACAATCTCTCCTCATACGTCATTCCTGCCATCCCCTTAAGGTGATTGGCAAAAGAACCAGAGGCGACATAAATATAAATTTTATTTATATATACATTTTATTTATATATACACATTTATGTATACATTCATTTTTTATATATATATTATATATATTACTCTGTACATACTATGAGGAAAAACTTTTTTACACAACGAGTGGTTAGGATTTGCACTGCTCTGCCTGATAGGGCGGTGGATACAGATTCAATAGTAGCCTTCGAAAGAGAATCGGATAAATACTTGAGGGGGAAAAAAATTGCAGGGTATATGGGGAAAGAGCGGGGGAGTGGGACTGACTGGATTGCTCTTCGAAAGAGCCGGCGCAGACTCGATGGGCCGAATGGCCTCCTTCTGTGCTGTACTATTTTATGATTCTATATAAATAAAATATATATTTAAATATACAATTATAAATATATGTGTATGTATATATAATGCATTTGTGTGTATATATATATACGCCACATCTATATTCCTGTGTATATATATTTCTGTGTGTACATGTATATACACAGCACATCTATATTCATGGACACCTGCACAATATTTTGGAGTGGTGCCAGGAAAAGACGTAACGAAATGAACGAATAAAGTGAAAATGGAAAAAAAAACCACAAATGCAAGTAAAAGCTTTTTTCCCCAATGTGGAATCCAACGTCTTATAAATTACATGCCAAAACATTCTCCTCGTGCATGTTCCTGATTTAAACTACACTTTTAAAGTAACATTCTTTCTGGGCATGTATAATACTCAAATATAAAGCGACCAAAGCTACAAGGCTCCGACTGAATCGAGTGAGAGCGCAGGCGTTGTTTTGGATATGATTCTCTCATATCTTGGCTGCCCCCAACGCAAAGAATCAAAGCAGGGGCGATGCACAATGTAAAATGCAGAGGGGATGCAATGGTAAAATGGGCGAGGAAAACGGGAATGAACGAAAAGGCAAACGAATGCAAATATTTTGCCTTCCTGCATGGATTATTGGAAATAGTTTGTGCTAAACTGAAGTTGCAGTTGGTGCGAAGTGGCGCCCTGTGACTGTGACTCGAGATTTCTCGGTCTCCCTCGTTACTCTGCTCTCCAGTCCTGTGCCACTGGACCAACCCCTGTGCAAACACCAGGTTGAGTATTTGTAACTCGGGATTATTAAAGTGTCCCCGGCACAATGGCGTTCTGTGTCCCATTGGCCACGCTCTGCTTGCTCCTTACAGAGTGTGAAGGGAGAATGTGACACGATGGTTGCCCCTGCACATTATTCAGTCTGGATACCAGCTAAAACAGCGCTGTCTCCATGACAATCATACCCCAGACTCCTTCCCACAAAAAAAATCCCAAATCAAGAGACATAATGCAGGGGTGGGGGCGAGAGAGAGATTATAAATTACATTACCAAAATAAGCAGAAGAAAATGTGCATCACATTAAACTACACAGCTCTATACGGTTATTCGTGTCTCCAATGCCTTTTCTGTTGCTTATTATGACTGTGTATATATATTTTTTGTGACAATGATTCCATCCACGGGTCTGTAACAGGGCTCCGATTGCAAAATCAACTCTTCTTGCACCTAACCCATCTCAACCTGCACTTGACACAACACCATTATCAGCTGTACTTTAGTTACGAAAATGCATGATATTATTAACTTCCTGAATGCATGTATCTCACTGTTACAAACTAAGGTGGGCAAACCTTTACTATGAGGGCAAAACGCCTTAGTTACACTAATTAGTTAGGTGCAAAATGTATTAAAAGGAAATAGATTTCAGGAGATGGTTTTATTCCTGTTCCTGGCTGGGGTGGAGATCGCCTTTACAGAAGGTAAGTACTGTAGAAAATATAGGGACAGAGTGATCTCCTGGAAGAGTTTCGATCGCCTAGATGGGTCGGAGAGGAATTTCCCAGATTTTTTCTCCCAAATTGGCCATTGGGTTTTTTATCTGGTTTTTCGCCTCTCCCGGGAGATCACATGGGTTCGGGTGGGATGGAGAGTGATAGAAGATTTGAGGTTAGGATCAGATCAGCCATGATCTTATTGAATGGTGGAGCAGGCTCGAGGGGCCGATTGGCCTACTCCTGCTCCTATTTCTTATGTTCTTATGTTCTTATTGCACCTCCGAAAGAAAGACTTGCATTTCTATAGCACCTTTCACAACCACTGGAGGTCCCAAAGTGCTTTACAGCAATGAAGTACTTTTTGAAGTGCAGTCACTGTTGTAATGTAGGAAAAGAAAATAACTGTGTAGTCCAGATAAACATTTAATGCACAGGGAGTGCGTTCCAAATCCTAACCACTCTTTGCATAAAATTTTTATCCTCCTGTCGCCTCTGGTTCTTTTGCTAATCGCCTTAAATCTGTGTCCTCTGGTTATCGACCCTTCAAACATTGGAAACAGTTTCTCTTTATTTACTCTGTCTAAACCCTTCATGATTTTAAACGCCTCTATCAAATATCCTCTTAGCCTTCTCTGCTCCAAGGAGAATAACCCCAGCTTCTCCAGTCTATTCACGTAACTGGAACCATTCGAGTAAATCTCTTCTGCACTCTCTCCAAAGCTTTCAATAGGGCGGTGGATACAGATTCAATAGGAGCCTTCAAAAGGGAATTGGATAAATACTTGAAGGAGAAAAAATTGCAGGGATATGGGGAAAGAGCCGGGGAGTGGGACTGACTGGATTGCTCTTCGAAAGAGCCGGCGCAGACTCGATGGGCTGAATGGCCTCCTTCGGAGCTGTATTATTCCATGATTCTATAATTCTATAAGTATAACAATCTAAAAAACACGTAAAGGATCGTGTTCATTTTGCACTGTTGATTTTATATTCAAGAACTTGTTCAAATTTCTTGATTGTATTCTTCTCCAAAGACTTAATACAAGGAGGAAGAATGAATACACGCTGCATATAAAAACCTTACCAGCTGTCCACACTAAGTGCATTTAGTCTTTAATGTCACATATGAGATATGTGCTTCCACAATTCATTTTGAAAGAAGGCGCTGCATTTTGGGAAGTTATTCATGAATTTTCCCTTATTTTCCACTATTAAAGTGACACCGTCTTCATGAAAAAACATATTTGGCACGCCTCTCTTTTCTTGTGGCAAAATACTGCATTTTGAAATGATTTATGGAAATGCAAGGCTAGTTTCTCTTAAAAATGAACTTGGGAACCCTTGTGCTGTTTTGTGAAGTTGCATAGTCACCTGTTTGTACTATTAATGGGAAGTTAAAGCGACTGGGTGCAAAAAATATTTGGCAGTTAGAAAATGCTTCCAGATATTACCAGGAATTTAACAAAAATCTAACCCAAACCATGAGTGCCATACAATACCACAGCATGATTGTCTGTATAATATAAATAATATCATTATAGATCTACCCAGTAATCAACTGCAAAACATTTGTCATCAAAATGCACACAAAATGGCAGTCTCTCTGAGGTGTCAGCCTTGGGTCAGTTGGTAGCACTCTCGCCTCTCACAGAATCACAGAAACCCCACAGTGCAGATAGAGGCCATTTCGGCCCATCGAGCCTGCACCGACACATATCCCACCCGATCCCCGTAACCCCTACACCAACACATATCCCACCCTATCCCCGTAACCCCACGTATTTAATCCCCCTAACGCTAAGGGTCAATTTATCATAGCCAATCAACCTAACCCGCACATCTTTGGACTATGGGAGGAAACCGGGGCACCCGGAGGAAACCCACGCAAACACGGGGAGAATGTGCAAACTCCACACAGACAGTCGCCCGAGGCCGGATTCGAACCCGGGTCCCTGGTGCTGTGAGGCAACAGTGCTAACCACTATGCCACCGTCTGAGTCAGATGGTTATGGATTCAAGCCCCACACCAGAGATTTGACCATATAATCTAGGCTGACACATCAGTGAGGTACTGAGGGAGTGCTGTTCTTCAAAGGGTCATAGAATCATAACGGCACAGAAGGAGGCCATTCGGCCCATCGAGTCCAGGCCGGCTCTCTGTGGAGCAATCCAGTCAGTCCCATTGCCCCGCTCTATCCCCGTAGCCCAGCAAGTTTATTTCCCTCAAGTGCCTATCCAGTCTCCCCTTGAAAACATTGAGTGTCTCCGCTTCCACCACTTCCGTCGGCAGCGAATTCCAGGTCATCACCACTCATTACGTAAAAAAGTTTTTCCTCACATCCCCCCTGTATCTCTTGCCCCAAACCTTAAATCTGTGTCCCCTAGTTCTTGTACCATCAACTAGTAGGAACAGCCTTTCCCCGTCTAGCCTATCCAAACCCGTCATAATCTTGTACACCTCTATCAAATCACCCCTCAACCTCCTTTGCTCTAATGAAAACAATCCAGCTTCTCCAACCTGTCCTTGTAGCTAAGATCCCCCATCCTCGGAACCATTCTGGTAAATCTCCTCTGCACCCACTCAAGGGTCCTCACATCCTTCCTAAAGTGTGGTGACCAGAACTGGACACAATACTCCAGTTGTGGCCTAACCAGCGCTTCAGATGTGATGTTAAAACTGAGGCCAACACCTAAAACAGATGTATAAATATAATAGCAAAATACTGCGGATGCTGGAAATCTGAAATAACAACAGAAAATGCTGGAAATACTCAGCAGGCCAGGCAGCATCCGTGGAGAGAGAAACAGAGTTAACGTTTCAGGTCTTGGACCCTTCATCAGAACTAGAAAAAGCTGGAGATGTAACAGATATTAAGCAGGTGCAGAGACAGTGGGGGGGGGGGTGGAGGGGAGGAAGGAATTGAAAGAACATCCTGTACTTTTGTAAGAGGCAGGAAAGATAAAATGTTGCAAATGGGAATGGCAAAAATCATACAGCATGAAAAATGGGGGCAGGGATAATTATCTGAAATTGTTGAACTCGATGTTGAGTCCGGCAGGCTGTAAAGTGCCCAATCGAAAGGTGAGGTACCTAAAACAGATGATCTGGTCACTAACCTCATTGGCTGTTTACAGATTGGCTGCCGTGTTTCCTACATTACAACATTATACTTCTAAAGTACTTCATAGGCCGCAAAGCACTTTGGGATGTCCTGAGGTTGTGAAATATGCTGTCTTAAATGCACTGTATGGTGGGGTACAAGGGCAGCCCCAAGTTATATCACTGGTCTGTATTGGGTTAGGTCCCCCCTAACTGAAGTGGGGTTGGGAAACTACAATTGACCTCAGGATCTCGGAGCTGGTGATAAGCAAATTCACACAAGGATTCGTGTTTCTGTTGAAGCTCATGTGTAAGGATCTAGGGCTAGAACAGGACTTGGGTCAGTTGAGCTGTCCAAGTTTACATTACAGGAGCAGCGTTTGCCTTGCGGTGGCACCATCATGCGCAGGTACGGGTTGGGGCCCTTACCTTTTACTAGACAACAAGACTAAATATTGTCTACTTAATCCGGTGTCAAATCCGCACACATACGATTGTGGAAAGGCCTGTTTGCAATAGGTAATATAAAAGTAGTCAGGGATTGGCTGTTGCCATTGCGTAGGTGTTCTTTCATTGGATTCACTCGGGGCCTCTGCCTATCTCGGGACCCCATGCCATTGCATAGGTTTCACAGTCTTAATGCCACCCTGACTGGCGGTCTGTTATCTTCTCTGAATTGTGCCCTGGCATAACTCACTGTCTTCAGGATAGGATTGACAAGGGAGAAGATAACTGGAGGAAAATGCTTTCTTACAAAGTAGATCCCAAACCCAATGACATTTTCTCATGAATTTCACAGTACATTGCATTGTAAAATGATAATTATATTGGAGTGATTTCAAGCCTGAACTTTCAGAGCTCCTTGGCCTCCTCCTAACTCTCATCCACATGCTGCTCCTCGAAGTCATCACCTGAAAACATGACGCCAGGTTCCACGTGTATACTGATGATACCCAGCTCTACCTCACCACCGCCTCTCTTGAACCTTCCACTGCCTCTGTGTTGTCAGACTGCTCGCCTGACATCCAGTTCTGGATGAGCCGCAAATTCTTTCAATTAAATACTGGGACGACCAAAGCCATTGTCTTCTGCCGCTGCCATGAACTCCCCACCGGTACCCTTACCATCACTGGCCACTGTCTCAGCGTCCTATTCGACCCATAACTGAGCTTCCGACCCCATATTCTCTCTATCACAAAGACCACTTACTTCCAGCTCCCCTACATCGCCCATCTCCACCTCTGCAACAACATATCTGTGTTTGCTGACCTATATTCCACCAACGGCTCAATTTTAAATCTCGCATCCTCATGTTTAAAATTTAACACTGAGCAATATAAGGAGATACAGGTAGACTATCCTTTATCCGAAAACCTTGGGACCAGCTGTGTTTCGGTTTTCGGAATTTTTCGGATTTCAGAAGGTTTTCATCTCCGTATCTGACAACAAACACTGTTGCTTAGCAATAGCTTGTAAACACTCGGGCCCTGCCTTGGAAGCGTCTCTGAAGCTGTTGCTAAGCTACAGAGACACTTTCCACAGCCTGACTGTTTAAAAAATTGCTAGGGGAAGAAAAAAACCTAACAAAACGGCTGCTGATTTCTGCCGTTAGATCGAGGTTTCCGGCTCCCCCTGCTTCGTATCTGAATTCCTTGACTTAGCGGGGGTCTGGGGCTTGACTGCCGCCGCCAGTTGTGGGAAAGCCGGATATCGGCTGACTCCTACACTAAGCTGGCCCGCAAATCAGGTCGGGGGGGGGAAGAAAAGACTATCGGACGGGCCGCTGCAGCTATCGGACGGGCCGCTGTATTGTTGGGTTCACTCTCCCGGTACCTCCTTCACACTGCCCAGCTCGGCCTGCAATCTCCTACCCAGGAAGGAACTCTGTGACCCTCTGCCCTGCTCACAGGGAAAGGCAGAGCTCCCGGACCACTCCTGTCATGTTTGGCGCCACTCGGGTCATGTCGTGCGCATGACTTACGCTCCACGAAAAAACTTTCGGTTTTTAGAGGTTTTCGGTTTTCGGAAGTGCGGATAAAGGATAGTCTACCTGTACCAGGACAGGCGACCAAAAGCTTGGTCAAAGAGGTAGGTTTTAAAGAGCGGCTTAAAGGCGGAGAGAGAGGTAGAGAGGCGGAGAGGTTTAGGGAGGGAATTCCACAGCCTAGGGCCCAGGCAGCTGAAGACGCGGCCGCCAATGGTGGAGAGATGAAAATCGGGGATGCGCAAGAGGCCAGAATTGGAGGAGCGCAGAGAACTCGGAGGGCTGATCAACAGAGTGGAGAACTTTTGGCATGGACCTCTAGGTGGTGCAGTAGAAGCAGTTGGACTTTGTAACGGGGGCTGCTCCTTTTTTTCGGATAGTTTGCCAAGTTCCTCCACTCATCAGAGAGAGAGTTTTGAGAACATGGTCTTCGTGCAGAAAACTGCCATCCTTTTTGACGTAATAAAACTCACTGCGCACTTGGTTCGAGTATAAAGCAAGGCTTTAATCAACTTGTTTCAGAACATGGAGGTCTAGTTGTCCTTCACTAGTTCCTGTCTTACAAAATGTCCCTAGGCAATCTGGGCCCACGCCCGAGTATTTATACTCCTTGGACGGCGCCACCAGCTGGCCGTCCAGCGTTATTTCATGAGTAGTTTCTTTACGATGATGAGATTTATAACACTTTTGTTCTGTGTGCAGAAATTTTGCGTCCATCAAGGTGACGAAGATCAGCGGTATGGGATGAATGTTTCCTTTAGCAGCTCATGGAGCTGATCTGTCCGAGTGAGACGGTGGTAGCATCCCAAGCGTGGAAATCTCTATTTACCGGTCTGCCCGAAACTGATCAAGCCTGCGTTTTGCAAGTTTCTTTCCAGATCTCCAACATGCTTGTTGAGGGTAACTATCAAAAGAAAGTTTTTCTTCACCTGAAACTTAAAAATATCACCCACAGAAGACATTGTTCCCTGTAACTAAGATTCCATCTCGCCAACTCCCTCTCCTCCTTTTTCAGACCTTCCCTAAAACTCATCTCTTTCACCAAGCTTACGGTCACCCTTCCTAATGTCTCCCTTCTTTGGCTCGGTGTCCATTTCTTCCTTACGCTCTTGTGAAGTGGCTTTGGATATTTCTCTACGTTAAAGGTGCTATTGTTGTTAATTTTAAGCATTGGCTTGTTTATTTTCTTCCTTGATTATTTCAAGTCTTCTGTGTGACTTTTTGCCATTGCTTTCGAATCAGAGCTTGCAGTTTCAGTTTAAGGTTCAGTTTCTCTTGCTTTTGGACTTGGGGTGTACAGGGCTCAATTTCAAAATTTGCAGATGACACAAAACTTGGAAGTGTAGTGAACAGTGAGGAGGATAGTGATAGACTTCAAGAGGACATAGACAGGCTGGTGGAATGGGCGGACACATGGCAGATGAAATTTAACGCAGAAAAGTGCGAAGTGATACATTTTGGTAGGAAGAACAAGGAGAGGTAATATAAACTAAAGGGTACAATCCTAAAAGGGGTGCATGAACAGAGAGACCTGGGGGTATATGTGCACAAATTGTTGAAGGTGGCAGGGCAGGTTGAGAAAGTGGTTAAAAAAACATACGGGATTCTAGAGGTGTAGAGTACAACAGCAAGGAAGTTATGATGAACCTGTATAAAACACTGGCTCGGCCTCAACTGGAGTATTGTGTCCAATTCTGGGCACCGCACTTTAGGAAGGATGTGAAGGCCTTAGAGAGGGTGCAGAAAAGATTTACGAGAATGATTCCAGGGATGAGGGACTTCAGTTACGTGGATAGACTGGAAAAGCTGGGGTTGTTCTCCTTAGAGCAGAGAAGGTTGAGAGGAGATTTGATAGAGGTGTTCAAAATCATGAGGGGTCTGGACAGAGTAGATAGAGAGAAACTGTTCCCATTGGCTGAAGGGTCGAGAACCAGAGGACACAGATTTAAGGTGATTGGCAGAAGAACCAAAGGCGACATGAGGAAAAATGTTTTATGCAGCGAGTGGTTAGGATCTGGAATGCACTGCCTGAAAGGGTGATGGAGGCAGATTCAATTGTGGCTTTCAAAAGAAAATTGGATAATACTTGAAGGAAAAACATTTGCAGGGCTACGGGGAAAGGGCGGGGGAATGGGACTAGCGGAAGTGCTCTTGTAGAGAGCCGGCACGGGCTCGACGGGCCGAATGGCCTCCTTCTGTGCTGTAACCATTCTATGATTCTATTCCAAGCTTTGAGTGCAGACATGAAATGACTGACGGTTAATTTGTTCTGTCTCTCTCTGCAATCGTGGAAAATATTTTGTTCATTAAATGAATCTATCTTGGTGTCCTTAATACAAAATACCGTAGTATTTTTTGTGTGACTCAGTTATTTTTATGACTTGAAAAATAAAAATAAAATTTGAAATCTATATATTAGACTGTTTTCTATTGATTACTGTAAATATTTGAGTACAACATACCCCCATGTTTACTATAAACTTTCCCCACTGTAGGCTGTGAATTTTGGGAACAATATTTAACATTTTAGTTACAATTTCATATCAGTGTGTAATTTGCTTGCCCCCCACACTTTAAAAAAATATTTTGCTGGGTATGTGTATATTGTTATAAATCTCATCATCAAGAAATTACTCATGAAATAACGCTGGACGGCCAGCTGGTGGCGCCGTCCAAGGAATATAAATACTCGGGCGTGGGCCCAGCTTTTCAGGGACATTTTGTAAGACATGGAGCTAGTGAAGTACAGCTAGACCTCCATGTTCTAAAACAAGTTGATTAAAGCCTTGCTTTATACTCAAACCAAGTGCGTAGTGAGTTTTATTACATCATGTATTACTCTCTAAAATTTACAGTAATAAATCTGTAATGACTAAGGCTGTATTTTCGCCAGCGGAGATGGGATCGCGGCAGGGAGGTGGTTGGCAGATCCCAGTCCCGCTCCCGGCTCCAACCCGCTCTCTCCAAGTGATTTTTCGTTGATTGGGCTTGTTAAGCCCGCCCTGCGTGTTTCCCAGCCAATTAAAAGGAAGCGGGTCGGATGACATCATTTGATGACGCGTCATCAGCCAGTTTCCTTAAAGGGGCCATGTCCACATTCATTTTGACCGTTGTGTTGTCAGTGTGCTACAGCATTGAGATGCTGCAAACACTGACAAGCACTACACAAAGGTGCAAGGCTGCACCCAGGCTCTCCCATGACTCCCTCCCATATGCTTATGGAGGGAGTCACAGCACGCAGGGAGGTTCCCTTCCCTTCCCATGGGTGGAAGAGACCTCCCCAGGAGACCAACGCAGCCTGGTTGCACATTGCACAGGAGGGCACAAGCAGGGATGTCATCAGGAGGACCAGGCTGCAGTGGCATAAGCCTAACATAGAAACATAGAAGATAGGAGCAGGAGTAGGCCATTCGGCCCTTCGAGCCTGCTCTGCCATTCAATGAGATCATGGCTGATCATCCAAATTCAGTACCCTGTCCCTGCCTTCTCCCCATATCCCTTGATCCCTTTAGCCTTAAGAAATATATCCAACTCTTTCTTGAATATATTTAATGAACTGGCCTCCACCGCCCTCTGTGGCAGAGAATTCCACAGGTTCACCACTCTCTGGGTGAAGAAATTCCTCCTCATTTCTGTCCTAAATGGCTTACCCCTTATCCTTAGACTATGACCCCTGGTTCTGGACTTCCCGGCCATCTGAAACATCCTTCCTGCATCTAGTCTGTCCAGGCCTGACAGAATTTTATAGGTTTCGATGAGATCCCCTCTCAATCTTCTAAACTCCAGTGAGTATAAGCCCAATCGACACAATCTCTCCTCATACGTCATTCCTGCCATCCCAGGTATCAGCCTGGTGAATCTTCGCTGCACTCCTTCCATGGCAAGAACGTCCTTCCTCAGGTAAGGTGACCAAAACTGCACACAATACTCAAGGTGCGGTCTCACCAAGGCCCTGTACAACTGTAGCAAGACATCCTTGTTCCTGTACTCGAACCCATTTGCTACGAAGGCCAACATACCATTTGCCTTCTTAACCGCCTGCTGCACCTGCATGCTTACCTTCAGCGACTGGTGCACAAGAACACCCAGGTCTCTTTGCACTTCCCCTTCTCCCAATCTATTGCCATTCAAATAATAATCTGCCTTCCTGTTTTTGCCACCAAAGTGGATAATCTCACATTTATCCACATTATAGTGCATTTGCCATTTTTCTGCCCAATCACCCAACCTGTCCAAATCGTACTGGAGTTTCACGACATCCTCCTCACAGCTTACCCTCCCACCCAGCTTTGTGTCATCTGCAAATTTGGAGATATTACATCCAATTCCCTCGTCCAGATCATTAATATATATTGTGAACAGCTGGGGTCCGAGGACCGATCCTTGCGGTACCCCACTAGTCACTGCCTGCCACTCGGAAAATGACCCGTTTATTCCAACTCTTTGCTTTCTGTCTGCCAACCAGTTCTCTATCCAAGTCAATACCTTGCCCCGAGTCCCATGTGCCTTAATTTTGCACGCTAATCTCTTATGTGGGACCTTATCGAAAGCCTTCTGAAAGTCCAAATACACCACATCCACTGGTTCTCCCTTATCTATTTTACCAGTTACATCCTCAAAAAATTCCAGTAGATTAGTCAAGCATGATTTACCTTTTGTAAATCCATTTTGACTTTGTCCGATCCTGTCACTGCTTTCCAAGTGCTCTGCTATTACATCTTTTATAATAGACTCTAGCATTTTCCCCACTACCGATGTCAGGCTTACCGGTCTATAATTCCCTGCTTTTTCTCTACCACCTTTTTTGAATAGTGGGGTAACATTAGCTACCCTCCAATTCATGGGTACTGTTCCAGAGTCTATCGAGTTCTGGAAGATGACCAGCAATGCATCTACTATTTCTAGGGCCACTTCCTTAAGTACCCTGGGATGTAGATTATCAGGCCCTGGGGATTTATCGGCCTTCAGTCCCATCAATTTTCCTAACACCATTTCCCTACAAATACTGATTTCTTTCAGTTTCACCCTTTCATCAGACCCTATGTTCCCCGGCATCTCTGGGAGGTTATTTGTGCCCTCCTTTGTGAAGACAGAACTAAAGTATGAATTTAGTTGGTCTGCCATTTCTTTGTTTCCCATTATAAATTCCCCTGATTCTGACTGCAAGGGACCTACGCTTGACTTCACCAATCTTTTTCTCTTCACATATGTATAAAAGCTTTTACAGTCAGTTTTTATGTTTCCTGATAGCTTACTCTCATATTCTATTTTCCCTTTCTTAATTAATCCCTTTGTCCTCCTTTGTTGAATCCTAAACTGCTCCCAATCCTCAGGATTATTGCTTTTTCTGGCCAATTTATATGTCGTCTCCTTGGATCTTATGCTATCCCTAATTTCCCTTGTTAGCCACGGTTGAGTCACCTTTTTTTGTTTTATTTTTATGCCAAACTGGGATGATCAAATTCTGTAGCTCATCCATTCGGTCTTTGAATGTTTGCCATTGCCTATCCACCGTCAACCCTTTGAGTGCCATTCCCCAATCAATCCTACCCAACTCGCTCCTCAGACCATCGTAGTTTCCTTTATTTAAATTGAGGACCCTAGTCTCTGAGTCAACTACTTCATTCACCATCTTAATGAAGAATTCGATCATATTATGATCGCTCCGACCCAAGGGGCCTCGTACAACAAGATTGCTAATTAATCCTTTCTCGTTACATAATACCCAGTCTAAGATGGCCTGATCTCTGGTTGGTTCCTCGACATATTGGTCCAGGAAACCATCCCGTAAACACTCCAGGAAATCCTCCTCCACAGTATTGTTACTAATTTGGTTGGCCCAATCTATATGTAGATTAAAGTCACCCATGATGACTGCTGTGCCCTTATTGCACGCTTCTTTAATTTCCCTTTTAATGCCATCCCCAACCTCCGCCTTACTGTTGGGAGGTCTACATACCACTCCCACTAATGTTTTTTTCCCCTTAGTATTTCTCAATTCTACCCATACAGATTCCACATCATCAGAGCTAATATCCTTCATTACAATTGTATTAATCCCTTCTTTAACCAGTAATGCTACCCCACCTCCCTTTCCTTTTTGCCTATCTTTCCTGAATATCGAATACCCCTGGCTGTTGAGTTCCCAGTCTTGGCCATCCTTGAGCCACGTTTCCGTAATCCCAACCAAATCATATTCGTTTACCTCTATTTGCACAGCCAATTCATCCACCTTATTACAAATGCTCCTCGCATTAAGACACAAAGCCTTCAGGCTTGTTTTTTTAATGCTCTTAGACTTATTAGAATTATTATTTACTGTGGCCACGTTTGATTTAAACCGTTGATTTCTCTGACTGCCACTTTTGTTTTTCTCCTTCCTATCTTTTGCTTTTATCCCTGTTTCCCTTTCCTCTGTCTCCCTGCTCAGGTTCCCAACCGCCTGCCATTTTAGTTTAAACCCCCCTGAACAGTGCTAGCAAACCTCCCCGCAAGGATATTTGTCCCGTTCTGGTTCAGGTGCAACCCATCCGACTTGTACAAGTCCCACCTTCCCCAGCAGCAGGCCCAGTGATCCAGGAAACTAAAGCCCTCCCTCCTGCACCAACTCTTTAGCCATGCATTCATCTGCTCTATCCTCCTATTCCTATACTCACTAGCACGTGGCACCAGGAGTAATCCAGAGATTACAACCTTTGAGGTCCTGCTCTTTAATCTGCTACCTAGCTCCCTAAATTCTTGCTGCAGGACCTCATCCCTCTTCCTACCCATGTCATTGGTCCCAATGTGAACCACGACCTCTGACTGTTCACCCTCCCCCTTCAGAATGCCCTGCAGCCGTTCAGTGACATCCTTGACCCTGGCACCAGGGAGGCAACAAACCATCCTGGAGTCACGTCTATGGCCACAGAAACGCCTATCTGTTCCCCTTATGATGGAATCCCCTACCACTATTGCTCTCCCACTCTTTTTCCTCCCTTCCTGAGCAGCAGAAGCACCCCATGTGCCAGGAAGTTGGCTGCTGCTGCCTTCCTCTGGTAAGTCATCCCCCTCAACAGTATCCAAAACGGTATACCTGTTTGAGAGGGGGATGGCCACAGGGGTCCCCTGCACTACCTGCCTGCTTCTACTGCTCTGCCTGATGGTCACCCATTTCCCTTCTGCCTGTGCAGCCTTTACCTGCGGTGTGACCAACTCACTAAATGTGTTATCCACGACCCTCTCAGCATCGTGAATGCTCCAAAGCCCATCCATCTGCAGCTCCAGCGCCACAATGCGGTCTGCTAGTAGCTGCAACTGGATGCATTTCTGGCACACATGGTCGTCAGGGACACTGGCAGTGTCCCTGAATTCCCACATAGAGCAAGAGGAGCATAACACGGGGCTGGGCTGTCCTGACATGACTTACCCTTTAATTAATTTAAATTAAATCAATACCACCAATTTAATGATATACTCAAGGGCGCTTGCCTGCCAGCAGTTTTTGTTACACCACAGAGACCCTAGAAACTATAAACCACAGAATTTAAGTTTTGTAAAGAAGGAGAAAGAGTAAATACTTACCAACCAATCACTTACCCGCTTTCTGGTGACATCACACTTGGATTACTTTTGACCTCTCTCCTTCCCTCGGACTTCGGAGATTGGAGATTGGTACGCCTTACCTGGTCTCCGCTGTTTATCAACTCGCCGCCGCTCAGCCTCATTCTCTCGCAGGTCTGCCCGCCTGCCTCCGCTGCTCTGAGGCCTTACCTGGTCTCGGAGCTGTTTATCAACTCGCCGCTGCTCAGCCTCGTTCTCTCGCAGGTCCGCCCACCTGCCTCCGCTACTCTGAGGCCTTACCTGGTCTCGGAGCTGTTTATCAACTCGCCGCCGCTAGATCACGAAACATTACTGCCAAGCCACACTCAACCTCATTCTGCTGTGCCACTCATCACATCCCCATCACTCTGCCTGCCCTACCCTACTCCTGCACAAGCATACCAACTAACAACACACAAGGGTAGGCACTTGGGTGGTTTAGCCAATGTTCATGTGAAGTTTCTGTTAATGTCTTGTCAAACATTGAAATCTATATTTTCAACACTTTACCTTGTTGGAAGGATCTGTGCTCACCTTTAGAAGTGTCTTAGTGAGTTGTAGTGAATGTTGAGCCATAACTCCAACCCCTCTCCCCCCCCCCCCCCACCAATTGTGAAATGAATGGCTTGGGCATTGTAGGGATGCTTTATGATGCTGATGTGGGGTGGTGTCAACCTGGCGCATCATGTGGCAGCCAGGGTGTACAGCGTCAAATGAAGTAAATCTAGCCACGGGGAGGCCATCCATGGTGTCCCGGGCAGCAATGTGGTTGGGCGCTGATGCCCTGTGTCCTGTGCAGCATCAGGTGATTGCAGAGAAGGTTGGTATTGTTGTTGGTGATGTTGGTGTGCCTGGTGATGTTGGTGTTGGGGCTGATCGTGGAGGGATTCAGAGGACCAAGGTGAGATTTTTTCAAGGGCACAGATGTTGCTGGAATAGATGGCAGCTGAAGTTGAGATGACAGAAGCGATCTGTCAATGGTGAGAGAGCTTGCTCCAAGGAGGTGGCAGTGGATAGAGAGTTTACTCCAAACATTTCCAAACTGCATAAAGCTCAAAAGTGTCTTCCAAGTCTTGAAGGCTCAAGCTTCTGACATTGGAAAGTGAACAGCTGTGAAATGGTAGCTTTCATACCGCTTTTGCAGCTGTCACCTATTCACAGCAATGGGGAGACATAGAGAACCCGACATACTTACCTCCGAACACTGGGAACCCCGTTAAAAAAGTGGAAAATAGAAAAAGGCTGGCAAAATAGTACTGTAGTTAACAAGCGTTTAACAAGCATTTAACTATCTTAAATGCCTCCCCCACCCCAACACTTTGGAAACTTACATGGAGGCTGATTTTGACAGTGGATCCGCCTCCAAACCCGCCCTCTGAGCGCCGGCAAAATGGCGGCCTAAGTCGCTGTGGCTCAGTGGGCAGCGCTCTCGCCTCTGAGTCACAAGGGTGTGGGCTCAAGTCCCACTCCAGAGACTTGAGCTAAAAAATCTAGGCTGACACTGCAGTGCAGTACTGAGGGAGTGCTGCACTGTCGGAGGTGCCATCTTTCGGATGAGATGGCTGCCCTCTCAGGTGGATGTAAAAGATCCCGTGGCACCATTTAGAAGAAGAGCAGGGGAGTTCTCCCTGGTGTCCTGGACAATAGTTATCCCTCAACTAAAACAGATTATCTGGTCATTATCCCATTGCTGTTTGTGGGAGCTTGCTGTGCGCCAATTGGCTGCCGCGTTTCCGACATTACTGCTGTGACTCCATTTCAAAAGTACTTCTTTGGTTGTAAAGCGCTTTGGGATGTCCTGAGGTCGTGAAAGGCGCTATATAAATAGAAGTCTTTCTTTTTGCTTCACAATCAGTTACTGGTTAATGTGTCAGACATCCCACATCAACACCGGCTATCACTGTGGGCCATTAAAATCACTGCCAGAAAGAACAGGGAATGAATGAAACCACCCTATGGGTCTGACCCTAAAAGATAATGGACACTCTTGGAAATACGTCAAGGCAGTAATCTCAGTTCAGGTTTCAGATGACTATTTTAAATTACTCAGTACTGCACTGGAGTGTTGGTCAGATTTTTTTAGCTGAATTCTCTGGAGTGGGACTTGATCCCACAACCTTCTGTGTCCTACCAATTGAGCCAGGGATGACACCTGAGAAGACTTGACAGAGCTGTTCAAAATTATGTAGGTTTTTGATAAGGCAAACAGGGAGAAACTATTTCCCACTGGCCAGCGAGTCGGTAACGAGAAGGCATGAATTTAGGATCATCACCAAAAGGAGAGGTTAGGAGAACTTCAACGTTAATGAGATCCGAGGACCAATGTTGGGCCGGCCTCAGGCCTCCCTGTCGGAGTTCCGGTAGTTACGGACCCAAAAACGGGCCGTAACCAATTTCCACCCTGATGTCTCTGGTTAAGGTGGCAGCGGCTTATTTGGAGCGTGTATGAAAATGGTATTTAACTTTGGGTATCTGGCAGCTGTTCAGTTTAAGCCACGCTTTTGGCCAGCAATCAAAATTCTGGAGATGGAAATTTCAGTGGGGGTTTCCTTTTTTGGGAGGAGGGGAAAAAAAAAAGATGAAAGGAGGTAAGGTTTCATTGCATTTGAGGCAGACTGCTCTTACCCACACAGCTGTGACTATCGACCCACCCACAACAACCTGGAACGTCTGACTTTGCCATCCAGCCAGGCTTCTCAATGGAGCAGGTGGAAGAAGCGGAGGCCCATCTACAGCCAAGGGCAGACCAAGATACCAGTGAGCGACCAGAAAATGTCCCACACGAAGCACTGTTGTAGGTGAATAAGGGCCGTATGGCAGGCTCTTGGGAGGACAAGACATGACAAACAGGCACTTATGATGCCTGCCTACTTCCTCAAAGCCTCCTTGAAAAAGTGTAACATCCCCACCGACACCTGGGAATCCCTGGCCCAAGACCGCACAAAGTGAAGGAGAAGCATCCGGGAAGGCGCCGAACACCTCGAGTCTCTTCCCCGGGAGCAAGCGGAAGCCAAGCGCAGGCAGCGCAAGGAGCGCACGTCAACCCAAGCATCCCACCCACCCACCCCTTCAACCACCGTCTGCCCCACCTGTGACAGAGACTGTAGGTCCCGCATTGGACTCATCAGTCACCTGCGAACTCATTTTTAATGTGGAAGCAAGTCATCCTCGGTTCTGAGGGACTGCCTAAGAAGAAGAATGATGCCTGCCTATTTTCTGGTTTCACCCTGAGAGGCACATCCACCCACTCGAAGAAATTGTTCTCTCTACATATGTGCATAGTGTCGTGGCCTAAAGCCCTTCAGCAACATACGTTTCAATACAAACTCCAACATTTCATCTGAAAATTCTACACCTTCAGAAGAAAGTTCTCTGGACACAACTGAAATAAAGTGCGACCAAATGTAATTCCCTACAAATCATATATGAGGCTGATGCTTTTTGCCCTTTAATTGTGTGCTCCTTCTAGACCTCCTCCAGCCCTACAACCCTCTGAGATCTTTGCGCTCCTCCAATTCTGGCCTCTTGCGCATCCTGGATTTTCTTCGCTCCACTATTGTCGGCTGTGCCTTCAGCTGCCTGGGCCCTAAGCTCTGGAATTCCCTCCCTCCCTAAACCTCGCCGCCTCTCTCTCCTCCTTTAAGACCCTCCTTAAAACCTACCTCTTTGACCAAGCTTTTGGTCACCTGTCCTAATATCTTCTTATGTGGTTCAGTGCCGAATTTTTGTTTGATAATCGCTCCTGTGAAGCACCTTGGGACGTTTTACTACGTTAAAGGCGCTATATAAATGCACATTCTTGCTGTTGCTTCCACTGTGGCAGCAGTGAGTGAGGAGGCTGCTGGATGTCAGTCAAAGGATTGTGGGCGGGAGGTGGCTCTGTACCTTTCTGGCTCGGTCATGAGATAGACCTCCAACTGATGCGCTGCCATGTCCAATACTGACTGGTCCTTTTTAAATCTAGTACAAGAAAAACGTATCCTCAAAGAAGAAAGCTTAAGGATGGTACAAATTTTAAGAGTGCAACAGGTTCACTTTTGGCTTTTTGTCGAGTATCAATGGTTAAGGAGAGGCGAGAATTTTGTGACCATTCCACTGAATGGAGATGGTCATTTCCAGCCCTATATAGTCCAACGTTTCTAAGGAAATTGGGACATATTGTGGGGAGGGAGGAGGGAGGGTTAGCTTAAGTAAGTCTAGTGATGTGTGATGGCTAGCCATAAGCCCTAATTTTAACCCCCTCTCCCTTCCACCCAGTGAGAATGCGGCGTGGGAGGGGTTAAAAATGAAAGATTCTACCTCCCGGATCCAACTCACCGTCTTCCCGGCTGTTTACATTTTTACTGTCCCATGTCAGGCCATCCACGAGGCTCCCGCAAAAGGCCGGCGGGGCCCAGTTAGCATTCAAACGTCGCGGCTTGATGACATCGTCGTTACTGCAATGTAGAATTAGCCGCAGGAGCCCCGCGCTGTCAGCTGTCCGGTGGCAGACCCGAGGCGGGGGGTGCTGACTGGCCAAGGTAGGTATTAAAGACCGGCTCCCTTTAAAACTTCTTGTGGGCCAGGAGGAGCAGGAATGCTTCCCCCACCCTCCCTGCCCCCACCACTGCCCCGCCCCTCCACGGCCTTCAAGGAGTCCTTGGGCCGCCCCAGTCCCGGCCTCCTCCCCAGCCCACGATTTTGCTGGAACCCCACGATCTTGCTGCAAAGCTCTCTTCCCACTGACTGCTGGGGGTCGTTCTCCACGGGTTCCCAGGCTGCGGCCTCCTGCCGCTAAATTCCCACTGCCTCCTGCTGGCCAGGCAGCCAATCCAGCTGGCTGTAGGGCGGCAGTCTGCAGATTGTTTATTCAAATGAGGCTCTGCTGTTAAGATCGGCGGGGCCTCGGCGTCCTCAGCCTTGCCTCACAATTTTAGCACCTGTTAGCACCCCCCTCCCCGCTGTAAATTCAATAGTAGCACCCCAAGCAGGAGGTGGGGTGCTACTGGAAAGCACCGCACCTCCTGCTTGGGGCGCTATTACTGAATTTCACGGTGCTACGTGCAGCTGCGCCACGCACGACGGCACGTAGCGCTGCGTCATTGCAGGCTCCCTCCTCTGATTAAAGGGGCGGGGCCTAGCGCTGCACGCACCGGGGCCCTGCCGGACCGCCGGGGGAGTGGGGTGCCGTGAGAACAGCCCGGCACTCAAGAGGAGCGCCGGGCTGAGCGATTGCGGCCGGCACCCCGCATACAAAAGCGAAAGGCTGGCAGGTGCTGGCAGGTGGCCAAAATAAAAATGGCCGCCCGGCACCTGCCCTTTAACTTGCGCTGCCGCCACTGCCAAACCGCCCCCTGATCCTGTCGCACACATCGTCCGGCGGTAGGTCAGGGGGCGCAAGGGAAGTTTGCGGCCGGGGCACGAGCGGGGCGCTGCGCACGGTGATGACGTCATCGCCGGCGGCGCAGCGCTGCGGGGCGCTACTGGCTCCCGCCGCCGCTAACCTGCCGCTGAATTCCGTGGGAGGCATTAGCGGTGTTGCGCCCGGGCGCTAATGGGAGGCACAAATCAACCCAATTTATTCCCCCTGGGAGCTTACTTAATTGTCTTAGTTAATTGGGGAGGAATTTCCTGAAACGGGCCACAGGTCTCCTCCTCCCCCTTCCCCCTACCCCACCCCTATCCACCGCAAGGTAGCGTCACTAGTGCTTGGGCACGGGATTACGCTTCCTAACAGATTTAGTTCGTCCTTCAACGTTGAAGAAGTCGGTCAGAACATCATGTCATCTTCTGCAGTGGGTGCTTCGATGACTGACGAGACCGTTTTTTTTGGTGTTCTGGCAATGAGCACCTACAGTGGATCCCAGATACACCAGGTTGGGGAATCTTGAAACTTACAAAATTCTGACAGGACTGGACAGACTAGATGCAGGAAGGATGTTCCCGATGGCCGGGGAGTCCAGAACCAGGGGTCACTGTCTAAGGATAAGGGGTAAGCCATTTAGGACTGAGATGAGGAGGAATTTCTTCACCCAGAGAGTGGTGAACCTGTGGAATTCTCTACCACACAAGGCAGTTGAGGCCAATTCATTAAATATATTCAAGAAGGAGTTCGATATATTTCTTAAGGCTAAAGGGATCAAGGGATATGGGGAGAAAGCAGGGACAGGATACTGAGTTTGGATGATCAGCCATGATCTCATTGAATGGCAGAGCAGGCGCGAGGGGCCGAATGGCCTACTCCTGCTCCTATCTTCTATGTTTCTATGTTTCAAGCGATACTCCCTCAGTTGGCGTTTACCTACAGCATCGGCAAATGCGCCGGACCTCAAAACAGGAGGTGCCTTCACGGAGGGTTTTTCCACCATGCTTTCTTATCTGGAGAGAGTTGTTCCCACGTCTATTTCGCACTATGTTTCACAGTGGCTTTTACGCTGTCTTTATACCTTGTTTGCTGACCCCCAGAAAATTGCTTCCCAGTTCTCAATGCACCGTAAAAGATCTCCTTCGGGATTTATTCATCGGACACTGGCACCGTATGACCTGACCATCCACTTCACCCCGTGCCCTGACACACCAGTTGTGGGTTGTCTCACTCACGGCACTAGAGCGCCATCATCGTAGCCAAGCCTTCATGATCAGAGCATCCATGCTTGGCATACATCCGTATCTAAAACCCCTCCTTTTAAATTATACTCATTTTTCTGAAGATTAGTTCCTGATTTGATACCCTTACCTGATAAAAATCTATTGATCTCAGTCTTGAAATTTTTAATTGGACCCCGACATCCACAGCCTGTTACATAAGAACATAAGAAATAGGAGCAGGAGTAGGCCATATGGCCCCTCGGGCCTGCTCCGCCATTCAACAGGATCATGGCCGATCTGAATGCAGACTCACGTCCACTTCCCTGCCCTCTCCCCGTAACCCCTAATTCCCTTATCTGCTAGGAAAATGTCTATCTCCATTTTAAATTTATTTAATGTCGCAGCTTCCACAGCTCTCTGGGGTAGCAAATTCCATAGATTTACTACCCTCTGAGTTAAGAAGTTTCTCCTCATCTCAGTTTTGAAAGGGCAGCCCCTTATTCTTAGATTATGCCCCCTAGTTCTAGTCTCACCCATCAGTGGAAACATCCTCTCCGCATCCACCCGATCAAGCCCCCTCACAATCTTATATGTTTCGATAAGATCGCCTCTCATTCTTCTGAACTCCAATGAGTAGAGTCCCAACCTACTCAACCTTTCCTCATACGTCAACCCCCTCATCTCTGGAATCAACCGAGTGAACCTTCTCTGAACCGCCTCAAGAGCAAGTATATCTTTTCTTAAATATGGAAACCAAAACTGCACGCAGTATTCCAGGTGTGGCCTCACCAATACCCTGTATAACTGAAGCAAGACTTCCCTGTTTTTATACTCCATCCCCCTCGCAATAAAAGCCCAGATTCCATTGGCCTTCCTGATCACCTGCTGCACCTGCATACTGTTGGGGGGGGTTGAGAGTTCCAGGTTTCCCACGACCCTTTATGTGAAGCACTGCTTCCTGATTTGATTCCTGAATTGACTAGTTGTATTTTAAGATTCTGCCCCCTTGTTCTGGTTTCCACCCCCTCCCCCTCCCCCCGCCAACAGACGAAATAGCCGTGTAGCTTAACGGGAATGTTGCAAGGGACTACAAACAAAGTTTATGCAACCTGTCCTCAGCATTTATCCCTTTAAGCCCTGGTATCATTCTGGTGAAACTGCTCTAGTCTGCATACGCTTTCTCCTCTCTTTCATGCATGTTTGATCCAGTTCAGCGCTTATCCAGTTGTGGTTGTCTCACTCACGGTACTAGAGCGCCATCATAGGTAACAGAGCAGAACTGCAGCTAAAGTCCAATACGTCTGCAAGTGTTTAGTAACGAAAGGCCTCCCCTGGTTATTTCGTGGAAATGGGGATGTCACCAAGTTTGTTTGGCAAGGCGGCAGTTTCCAAAGAAAGGGATGCAGTTCAAAGAGAGCTAATAATGAGGCAGATGGTCAGCATTTGGCATTTAGCATTAAGAGATGCAGGATTACAGGAATATAGCTCCAGTTATATGAAAAGAAAGACTTGCATTTATATAGCGCCTTTCACTTTACTTTTTGAAGCATAGTCACTGTTGTAACATGGCAGCCAATTGCACACAGCAAGCTCCCACAAAGAGCAATGTGATAATGACCCAACGATCTGTTTTTAGTGATGTTAATTGAGGGATAAATACTGGCCAGGACACCAGGGATAACTCCCCTGCTCTTATTCAAAAGAGTGCCATGGGATCTTGTATGTCCATCTGAGAGAACAGACAAGTTTAACCTCTCATCTGAAAGACAACACCTCTGACAGTGCAGCACTCCCTCAACACTGCACTGGAGTACCAGCCTAGATTTTTATGCTCAAGTTTCCTGGAGTGGGACTTAGAACCCACAACCTTCAAGACTCAGAGATGAGGGTGCTGCCCACTGAACCACAGCTGACACTTAGCATAGCAAAAGACATATTGTATAGACAAAGTACAGAATTTAACCTCAGTAAAATGATTTAATCCCTCTTTTGACACTGAAAATGTATTAAGGTATATCATGTGGGTGTTGTTATCAGATGTTGTTATCAGACCTGCCTTGTCCACCTTATCATGCTCAAAATTACTCAACTGTGCAAAAGTTTACAGGTAAGTAACTTACCTTTTTTTCCCCCAGGAGATCTGTAGGGTTAGTTTGCCTGAGTGCGATGGCACAGGCTGCCTCGGGGCAAACCAATGGTGCAGTGGCGATCTGAAGCAGGCGTTAGGCCTCTGATTTGCATATGCAAACACCTTAAGGCCTGCTTTAGGCGTGGGTGAAGGGCGCCTCTTGTTTGTCCTTACTCAATATGGCGGGCGGTGCACTTCCGGTCGGAAGTGCGCGCGCGCTTCCTGCCTGCCATTTTTGGGTCCTTAGGAGGCGCTACGCGACTGAATTTCAAGGCCACGATCGATTGCACAAATGCAATATAATTATAATGGCCCAGTAATTCGGGTCCGGGGCTTGCCGCGCGTGCAAGCCCCGTATATGCACTTACCCGACGCGCTGACATTTCACCTCCAGGGACGCCTGCAATTCGAGTTTGAAAAAGAAGAATCCCGGGCAGCGTCTGACGTCACGCCGCCCAGGAGTGCAGCCAGCGCGAAGCCTGGAGCGCGCTGTGCAAGTGAGACACGCCCCTTGAGGTCTCAGTTTAATAGGACACGCCCCCAATGTTTCTCACAAGCTGCTAAGCATTTTTACATGCAAAGCAGCATTTTAAATAGGTTTTTGGTATTTTTATGAAGCTTTTGGTAACTTTTATAAACTTTTAAAAACGTTTACATTATTTTGAAGAATCTGAAGTAGTTTTAAACAGATTTAAAGCAATTTAAAGACTTTTAAAAGCCCTAAAATAATTTTTTTAATTCCATTTATTTATTTACCAATGTCATCGTCATACGTGTCTTCACACTGTTCCCTTTGGAGAACTGTATGAAGTGGTGGAAGGATTTATGGCCATGATTAACACTCATTCCGTGACCGTAACCATCTTTGAACCAGCCATGAGGGGGGTTAGTCCTATGGCGGGAGGGTTTTACGGGCTCCCACAAGCTATACAAGGAGGGGGGCCACCCACACCCACGGACACAAATATCCCACTGGATGTCAACCCAGAATTTAGAGCCGGAGCTCCGACTCCACTTGCCGGGACTGTCTGGAGTGGGAGTTTGAAACCCTACCCCGTCTGGCCCAGCGGCGGGGATCCTACCGCTACGCCAAAGGCCCAATCCGATTAGCACTGCGAAATGGCTGGAATGAGCACAATTCACGGCATTAAAAGAACTCACAATTGAACTGATGATGACTTCAGCAATCTCCTCAACGAGGTGGAGGCGCAGCGCCTGCTCATCATTGGTAATGAGAAGTCAAAGGCGCCGCAAAAAGGACAGATGATAGCTTGGCCTTTCAAGTGGCAGCATAGGGTTCCAGTCACGGGGAGGGAAAAGGCGCAGGAAACGTATGGGTGTCACCTTTTGCGCGGAGTGGGCCTTTTGCGTAGCGGTAAGCATCCCCGCCGCTGGGCCAGAAGGAGTAGGGTTTCGAACCCCGCTCCAGACAGTCCCGGCAAGTGGAGTCGGAGCTCCAACTATAAATTCTGGGTGGACATCCAGCGGGATACTTGCGTCCGCGGGTGTGGGTGGCCCCCCCCCCTCAGATGGGTGTGGGAGCCCGTAAAACCCTCACGCCATAGGACTAACCACCCTAATGGCTGGTATGAAGATGGTTATGGTCACGGAAGGAGTGTTAACGTGGCCAGAAATCCTTCCACCACTTCATACAGTTCCCGAAAGGGAACAGTGTGAGGATACGTACGACGATGACCTGTTGCGCAATGCACCTCCTTGGACCCTCAGTCGCAGATGCGAGGGGGCAAATCGTGCAATTGTTAAATTTTTCATTTTATTGACATGTAAAATGTTGGCCCAGTAATTCCCTTCCAAACGCGCGAGTACGGTCGGGGTACTTACGCGTCTGTCCGGAGGAAATGCCGGTTTTCAGCATGCACAGCGCATGCGGGGAAAACCGGCGTTTCCTGTCCGCTGAACGAAGGGGTTCAGAAGCAGAACGCGTGCGACTGTACAGGCAGCGCGTGCGCAGTAAAATTCGCCGCTTTCATTCATGCTTTCAGTGAGGTCAAGTCCTTACAACTTACACATGAAAAAAGCATGAGTACAGTTGCTCCAGAGGCTGCGGTTGTTTGGGAAAGGGATGAAAGTTATTTTAAGAAATGCTGAGGTAAGTTTTAAAGTTTATTTTTGTTTTTTAAAACGGGTTTTCAGTACTGTAGGTAGAAGGATCAATTGTGGCTATGTGAATTGAATTTGCTGTGTTTATTAAATGTGAAAATGACTCCAACATTTTTAAGAAAGAAACTTTTCATCAGTAATATATTCTTTTAAGTAATTATGTATGTATGTCTGTATATATTCCTTTGCGTGTATGTATATATTCCTTTACTTATGTGTATGAATGTATGTATTTAATTATGACTTTCAGAGAAAGTAACTTATTGGAAAATCATAATTAAAAACATAGGCCTAGAAATTCAGTCGCGTTTGCGCCCACTTATTGGCTAAAGAGTGGTTTGCGCCGGAAGTTTTGTAGCGCCCGAAATTCAGTTGGCCCCTAACATCGGCATTAGCCGGTAGCGCTGCGCCGGCACTGATGACGTCATCGGTGTGCGCAGCGCCCCGGCTCCAATGCGATTCCGTGCCGACCGCCAAATTCAGTTGCGGCCGCCTCGCCCGTGGCGGCCGCAAACAGCGTTTGAAAAACGGTGCCTTGCAGCTCCGAGAGGCCGGCGCATAAAGGTGGACGGGCGGTCGGCCGCTTTCCCGGCGGCCGCCTGGCCGCACCTCCCTCCCCGGACTCCTGCACCACCCCCCCGCGGCATTGGTGTCTGACTCCCGCGAGCCCGGCACTTCTCCGTGGTGCCGGGCTCATTTGCCGGGGGAATCCAGCGGCGATCTCACGGCTGCAGGCAGCTCCTCCTTAAGAGAAGGAGGAGGCCTGCAGTACCCCAGCCTGCCGCACCGCATCGGGTGCCGCAGCGGCAGCTGGACGCCTGCAATTGACTTTCATCGCCCCAAGCGAGGCGGCCAAACCCTGCAATAGCACCCGCCTCCGTCTTGGGTCGCTGCAACTGAATTTCAGGCGGGCGCTACGGGAATCCGGGCGAGCGCTAAATTTCGGGCGCTAAAGACCTGGCGGGGCCTTACTGAATTTCTAGGCCATACATTCATACACATAAGTAAAGGAATATAAAACATACATACATATACGTAAAGGAATATATGCGGACATACATACATAATTACTTATTACTGATGAAAAGTTTATTTCTTAAAAGTGTTGGAAATGTTACATTACTCATTTTAGAACACTCATTCTCACATTCAATTCACACAGCCACAATTGCTCCTTCTACCTACCGTACTGAAAACCCGTTTAAAAAAAAAAATTTAAACTTTAAAACTAACCTCAGCATTTCTTAAAATAACCTTCCTCACTTTCCCAAACAAAAATATTGCCTTTCAAAAGCTCCACGATAAAATATATCTTCCTCCGCAGCCTTGAAACAACTTTACACATGCTTTTTTCAAGTGTAACTTTTAAGGACTTACCCTCACTGAATCCATAAATGAAATCGCCGAAGTTCACTGCGCACGCGCTGCCTGTGCAGTCGCACGCGCTGTGCCTCTGAACCCCTTCGTTCAGAGGACCGGAAATGCCGGCGTTCTCTGCACGCACGGTGTTTCCTGAACGCCGGCATTTCATCCGGCCAGATGCGTGAGTACCCAGACCGTACTCACGCATTTGGACCTGAATTACTGGGCCAATGTTTTTAATCTTGACGTCCAGAAGAATATTTTTTAAATTTATTCATGGGATGTGGGCGTCGCTGGCAAGGCCAGCATTTATTGCCCATCCCTAATTGCCCTTGAGAAAGTGGTGGTGAGCCGCCTTCTTGAACCGCTGCAGTCCGTGTGGTGAAGGTACTCCCACAGTGCTGTTAGGGAGGGAGTTCCAGGATTTTGACCCAGCGACGATGAAGAAACGGCTGATATATTTCCACGTCAGGATGGTGTGTGACTTGGTGGGGAACTTGGAGGTGGTGGTGTGAAGGAATAAGCCATATAACCTATTTAGAAAAATACACTATCTTATGAAAGAATCCTGGCCTTATTAAAACATGACAAACTGGGATTGGAAATTTAGAAACCTTACTATGAAATAGCTATGAAAGAATTCTGGCTATTGAGATAAGACAGCTGTTGACCGTGAATAAATAACCTTATTGAAACAGAATGTGCATGGCTCCGACAAGCTGACCTTTTGGGAACAAAACAATGGCTCACCCTGGATAAGGTGTTCTAATTTAAACTTTGTAAAGATGGCACATAAGATAAGGAACATCTGCCCTCGTAAAGAGGACATAAAATAAGGAACACCTGCCTTTTACACCGTTCTATATCGTGACCCTAGAACACCTGGAGATGAGGCAAGATTCTGTAATGTTACAAGCTGATGTAGCAGTAAGAATTGCAGAGGTTGGCAGAAAGATGAATAGGGATAATTAACTTGCATCAGCAGAAAACCTTAAAGGAAATACCACTGCAAAAGGGTATAAATATTGAACTCTCAAATGGGAGATCAGACTCGCTTTAATCGGGCAAAACGATTCTCGGCTTCAGAGGCGGCTCTGTGGTCTCCAACTCTTTGTACCTCGGGGATCAAAGGTATTTGATATTGATGGATATCTTGTATAAGAAACCTTTAAGAACTGTAATACTGTAGCGAAGTTAAGATTTAAAAGTAAGATTCTCTGTTAAAAAGATAGTATTTTTTCTCTTTTGAGAACCGTTAACGTTGCGATTGACTGATTCACCAACTGTAAATTACATGTCGGTTCTTTTAATAAATCTCTATATATTTTTAGAATTGTCTCACATAAATCTTCTATATCAAAAACTCACAAACTCAATCTTTGTACACTATTTGGTGAAGAGTTACATTTCTGGGGGAGTTTTCCAGACCCTCATAATATCTGGAATGTTACAGTCTAGCTAAACTTATTAAAAGCGCTATCTGGAGGACGGTAACATTCTCGTGCTGTTCCTTTCGTTTAGGGAGAGATAGCCCAGACCTTTAGACCCAATTAAGCGTCTTTAGGATTCGGCTACCTCAAACATTAGTTGAAAGTGAACGTCTGAGAAATACGCCTGATCTGGGGTAGCCCTAAAGGGGCTAGGACTAGTAAATATCCCTTCAGTGGTGTTCCAATGCATCTGCTGCCCTTGTCCTTCTAGGTGGTAGAGGTCGCGGGTTTGGGAGGGGATGCCGAAGAAGCCTCGGTGAGTTGCTGCGGTGCATCTTGTAGATGGTACACACTGCAGCCATGGTACGCCGGTGGTGCAGGGAGTGAATGTTTAAGGTGGAGGATGGGGTGCCAATCAAGTGGGCTGCTTTGTCCTGGATGGTGTGAAGCTTCTTGAGTGTTGTTGGAGCTGCACTCATCCAGGCAAGTGGAGAATATTCCATCATACTCTTGACTTGTGCCTTGTAGATGGTAGAAAGGCTTTAGGGAGTCAGGAGGTGAGACACTCGCCACAGAATACCCAGCCTCTGACCTGCTCTTGTAGCCACAGTATTTATGTGGCTGGCCCAGTTAAGTTTCTGGTCAATGGTGACCCCCAGGATGTTGATGGTGGGGGATTCGGTGATGGTAATGCCGTTGAATGTCAAGGGGCAGTGGTTAGACTCTCGCTTGTTGTAGATAGTCATTGCCTGGCACTTGTGTGGCACGAATGCTACTTGCCACTTATCAGACCAAGCCTGAATGTCATCCAGGTCTTGCTGCATGCGGGCATGGACTGCTTCATTATCTGGGGAGTTGTGAATGGAACTGAACTCTGTGCAGTCATCAGCAAACATCCCCACTTCTGACCTTATGATGGAGGGAAGGTCATTGATGAAGCAGCTGAAGATGGTTGGGCCTAGGACACTGCCTTGAGGAACTCCTGCAGTGATGTCCTGGGGCTGAGATGATTGACCTTCAATCACCACAACCATCTTCCTTTGTGTCAGATTAAACTTGGTTTACCTTCCTTTGAGCCACATCCCTTGATACCTGAACCTAACAAAAATCCATTGATCTCAGTCTTGAAGTTTTCAATTGACCCCCAGCATCGACAGCCTTTTGGGGGACAGAGTTCCAGATTTCCACCGCTCTTTGCATGAAAAAGTGCTTCCTGATTTCATTCCTGAATTGTCCAGCTCTAATTTTATGATTATGCCACTTGTTCAAAGACTTCCCCACCAGAGGAAATAGCTTCTCAATATCTATCCTATACAATCGTTTTATTGTTTTAACCTCCTCGTTAAATCACGTTGGATCAAGGCTTTTCCAACATAATCAATATCTGCCCAACGGCGCTATTATTTGCATTATTAAGCAAATCAATCGCCTTATCAGTAGAGCAATTGATTGCTGCAATCAAACTTGAAATGAAAGAGATATAGGCCCTAAAATCTCACAGGCCTCGATGCCAAAGGTGTCGCCCCTGCCCGGTGCCCTTGGGCATTGACCCAGCTGGAATTGGCGGGGACATTGGGGGACACCTAATTTGCTTGGGGCTGATAGGCTCATGCAGGCGCACCTCTGTAGCCCACCTGCCCCATATGCCCGCAAAATCTGCTGCCTGGCCTCATTTGAGCATCCCCCCAGTTCCCATGGTGCTTCCCCCCCGCCGCCTCCGCCCACCGACCCAACCCCTGGTTCTTTTTGTCTTCAGAGGTGCAGGCCGCCTCCCTGGCCTGGACCTCATGTGGAAACCCACTTCTGTCCATCGGGAGGCCAGTCCGCCCTGTCTCACTCGGTATCCTGGTCCAGGTCCTGATTGCACCGGGAGAAGCAGGAACTCACAGCACAAGGTGTCCCCACCCCGTAACTCTTTCCCCTTGTAAAGGATGGGCAGAGGTTCCACCCCTTTCCCAGAAAGTTCCAGAAACAGCCATGGAATTTTGAGGCCAAAGCGCTTATCGCCCACAACATGGATGTTGATCAACTGGAGAAAGAAATGAATGAGCTACATACGCTTGTGTGCAGGTCAAAAACATCAATAAAGTAAAAGGTCCCCGTTGTCTTACATTGGCTGGAAGCCATATTGGGGGAAAAATTGGGTTGCTTTGCGCCTCCGTTTAGCGTCCCGAGCGCAAAGCACCTAGTGCCCTGGCACGGTGCTGCTAACGCCTCCCGTGAAATTCAGCAGGAGGTTAGCGGCGGTGGTAGCCGGTAGCGCCCCGTGGCGATGCGCCTCCGGCGGTGACATCATCGCCGTGTGCAGTGCCCCGATTGCGCCCCAGCCACAAACTTGGCTCGCCCCCACTGACCTACTGCTGGATGCCATGTCCGACAGGGTAAGGGTGCCGCACTTGCAGCCGGGGTGGCGTAAATTAAAGGGCAGTGCAGGGCGGCCATTTTTTTTTGGGCCGCCTGCAAGCGCTTGTCCCCCTCTTGCCTCCTCCTGCGGGATGCCGGCCGCGATCAGTCAGCCCGGCACTCCACTTAAGTGTCGGGCTCTTTTGCTGGCACCCTGCTCCCCAGTGGTTCAGCTTGGCCCCGGTGTGTGCTGCGCTAGGCCCCTCCCCTTTAATCAGGGAGGGAGGCTGTAAATCCTCGGGGCTATGTGCCAACGTGCGTGGCGCTGTCGCATGTAACGCCGCGCATATTGAATGTTAGCACCCCAAGAGCGAGGGGAGCGCTTCCAGTAGTGCCCTGCCTCCTGCTTGGGGCGCTACCATTCAATTTCTGGCGCGGGGGCGCTACCTTTTTCGGGGCGCTAAAAGTAGCACCCCAGCGAAGTCAGCGCCCCAAAGGGGGTGACGTAAGAAAACTACTAGGCACTTGGTCTAAGCGTTAAACAAAGCTTTAATCAACTGTTTTACAACATGGAGGTCTAGTTGTGTCCTTCACTAGTTCCTGTTAAGAATGTCCTGCGCAAGCTGGGCCCATGCCCAAGCATTTAGACTCTCCCTGGACAGCGCCACCCACAGGCCGCTCAGTATTATTTCATAAGTCATGAATTACTGATTCATGTCAGGGGGCACGACCCAATTTTTCCCCATTGTTTTGACCGACATTTACAGGAAACTTTCGATTTACTGGCACCTAAATAATCGGAAATCTCGGTTAACCGGCAAAATTCAGGAGTAGGTTCAGGTAACTTTTATTACTTGCCTTCCTCCATCTGTTGCTGTGCAAGGGTGTGGCTGCAGCTGTTGCTAAGCTACAGAGATGCTTGGAACTTGTGGCCATTGTTCTGAACTTGAGGGTTTGTTGCTTTATACGGAGCTCTCAGCTCCGTATCTTTTACTATAGCTTTCGGTTATCTGGAATTTTTGATGAACCGGCACCACATCGGTCACGTCCGTGCCGGATAAAAAAAAGTTTCCATAGATGCTTCTAATCAAAAAGGCTAAAAACTTGCATTTATGTTGACATCTCAAAGTGCTTCATGGCCAATGATGTATTTTTGAAGTGTCGTCATGCAGGCAAACACAGCAGCCAATTTGCGCACAGCAAGGTGCCACAAACAGCAATGAGAAGAATGATCCGTTGGTCACTTAATCTGTTTTGGTCGAGGGATAAATGTTGGTCGGAACACCAGGAGGACTCCCCTATTCTTCTTTGAATAATGCCATGGGGCTCATTTACGTCTACCTGAACTGGCTGACGGGTCCTCGGATTTAATGTTTCCTCAGAAAGACGGCACCTCCGCCAGTGCAGCGCTCCCTCGGTACTGCACTGGCGTGTCAGCCTAGATTTTGCACTCATCTCCCGAAGAGGGGCGTAGAGCTCATGACTTTCGGGCTCAAAGGCAAGAGTATTACCACTGAGTTGGGCAGCCACTTAATTACGATATTAATTTAGTGGACTGTCTTGGCGCTCTTTTTATCATTGTTGTCAGCTGTTTGCAAGTTTTTGGTCAGAAAACATTAGCTCGTGAAGAAAATACCTATATTTAACTAGAATCTACCTCTATTAGTTGTTTTATTTGCTCTGCAAGTCTTATTTTTATCATTTTTAATTCTGTTCAAGATAAGAGTGGGAGATAGCCACATTGCTTTCAATGTCTTCAGGATGTAGGCTTCCTTATGATCAACATGTCAATTCAGTGTTCCCTAACCGCTTATCCTGAGGGCGTATGCTTCTAAGTAGTTGGGTTTTGGCAGTGCGAAGAAGATCAGATCTGAAGTTGCTTCAGGGAGAGGTTAAGCTGTAAGGACAGGCGGAGGAAAGAAAAAGTCTGAAGTAGTTTCACACCAAGGCAATGTTCGTTCGCAAGGAAGCTTCTCAAATACATGCTGCTCATTGCTGAGGTTGGATCGCTTGGGACTTGGATTGATACATGAGGCAAATTGCTGGAGCAAATGATTCCTTGGGAATGAGTTGGACTCTGCACGGAATGTGCTCAATGCATCGGTGTGTGTGGAGTCTTTTGGAGAAGCAAATGGACTGGATTGTTGACAGAATGAAACCTGTGAAAGTTTGCCTTGAAAGGTACAAATCAGGAGCAACTTGGCTGAGCTGAGGATGCTGGAGGGCAGATTATGTGGTTTCTATACTGGGAATTGTACTGCACAAAAGTGCATGCTCCTGCCTCAGCCCACCTGCTGCTGACTGAGACTCCAGACTCGACTATTCCAATATACACCAAGTCCCGTTCACCCATCGCCCCTGCGCTTGCTGACCTACATTGGCTCCTGGCCCACCAATGCCTCAATTTAAAAATTCTCATCCTTGCGTTTAAATCCTCCATGGTCTCACCCCTCGCTATCCCTGTAATCTCCTCCAGCCCTACAACCCTTTGAGATCTCTGCCTTCCTCCAACTCTGGCTTCTTCTGCATCCCCCATTTCCTTCTCCCCACCAGGGGAGGCTGTGCCTTTAACCGTCGAGGCCCTAAGCTCTGGAATTCTCTCCCTAAACCCCTCCGCCTCTCTACCTCTCTCTCTTCCTTTAAGACGGTTCTCTAAAACCTACCTCTACGGCCAAGCTTTTAGTCCCCTCTCCTAATATCTCCTTCCTTGTCTCGGTGCCAATTTTTGTCTTATTGTGCTCCTGTGAAGCCCTGAATATTAATGAGACCTTACAATCCGCACCTACAACTCCGACCAGTTTCATTCCACAAGTGACTCATCCGTGGTCCATCTCTAGAGGAGCTTGCCTCTCTTTGCTGTTTGTGGTAGTGAAACCAAGTTCACTTCAGTCAAAGCACTCTTCATTATCTCAAACCTTGGAAAACCTTTTCTTGTTGTTGCTTTACTAACGCAATCACCTTGGTTGCTTGCTGTCATCAAGTCACCTGTGAGTGATCATTGTGAAGATACGATGATCATAGAATAGAATGATCACAGAAGGAGGCCATTTGGCCCATCGAGTCTGCACCGGCTCTTTCGAAGAGCAATCCAGTTAGTCCCACTCCCCCGCTCTTTCCCCATATCCCTGCAGTTTGTTCTCCTTCCACTATTTATCCAATTCTCTTTTGAAGGCTAATATTGAATCTGTGTCCACCGCCTTATCAGGCAGCGCATTCCAAATCTTAACCACTCATGATGTCATGGGTTTTTACCCTTCCTAAACAGAAAGGGGCTTCCCAGACATTTCTTGATGACTATATTGTGTTCTGACCAATATTTATCCCTCAACCAACATCACTAAAAATATAGATTATCTGGTCATTATCACATTGCTGTTTGTGGGATCTTGCTGTGCGCAAATTGGCTGCCGCGTTTCCTACATTACAACAGTGACCACGCTTCAAAAAGTACTTCATTGGCTGTAAAGCGCTTTGGGGCGTTCTGAGGTCGTGAAAGGTGCTATATAAATGCAAGTCTTTCTTTCTTTGTATATTGCCTCTCTATGGTAGGAAATACTGTTGCAGTTTATTTATCATGTTTGTCATAAATAAACCTGTCTTAATCTTCAATGTGTGTGGAACTGCATTTGCCTACTGGGAAAGGCATTCAATGTAGTGGCAGCGATTGCCAAATCAGTACACTTTTTATTCAAGTACTGATCATACATCCTAGGGTCTTAGAAGAAGTGGCTGCAGAGATAGTGGATGCATTGGTTGTAATCTACCAAAATTCCCTGGATTCTGGAGAAGTCCCAGCAGACTGGAAAACCGCAAATCTAACTCCCCTATTCAAGAAAGGAGGGAGACAGAAAGCAGGAAACTATAGGCCAGTTAGCCTAACATCTGTCATTGGGAAAATGCTGGAGTCCATTATTAAGGAAGCAGTATCAGGACATTTAGAAAATCATAATACAATCAAGCAGAGTCAGCACGGTTTTATGAAAGGGAAATTGTGTTTGACAAATTTATTAGAGTTTTTTGCGGATGTAATGAGCAGGGTGGATAAAGGGGAACCAGTAGATGTAGTGTATTTGGATTTCCAGAAGGCATTTGATAAGGTGCCACATAAAAAGTTACTGCACAAGATAAGAGCTCACAGGGTTAGGGGTAATATATTAGCATGGATAGAGGATTAGCTAACTAACAGAAAACAGAGAGTCGGAATAAATGGGTCATTTTCAGGTTGGCAAACTGTAACTGGTGGGGTGCCACAGGGATCAGTGCTGGGGCCTCAACTATTTACAATCTATATTAATGACTTGGCTGAAGGGACCGATGTAATGTAACCAAATCTGCTGATGATACAAAGATAGGTGGGAAAGCAAGTTGTGAGGAGGACACAAAGAATCTGCAAAGGGATATAAATAGGTTAAGTGAGTGGGCAAACATTTGGCAGATGGAGTATAATGTGGGAAAATGTGAGGTTATCCACTTTGGTAGGAAGAATAAAAAAGCAAATTATTATTTAAATGGAGAGAGACTACAGAATGCTGCGGTACAGAGGGATCTGGGGGTCCTTGTACATGAAACACAAAAAGTTAGCATGTAGGTACAGCAAGTAATTAGGAAGGCAAATGGAATGTTGGCCTTTATTGCAAAGGGAATGGAGTATAAAAGTAAGGAAGTCTTGCTACAACTGTATAGGGCGTTGGTGAGACCACACCTGGAGTACAGTTTTGGTCTGCTAATTTAAGGAGGGGGTTCAGAGAAGGTTCACTAGGTTGATTCCTGGGATGAAGGGGTTGACGTATGAAGAAAGGTTGAGCAGGTTGGGCCAATACTCATTGGAGTTTAGAAGAATGAGAGGGGATCTTATTGAAACGTATAAGATTCTGAGGGGGCTCGACAGGGTAGATGCAGTAAAGATGTTTCCCCTCATGGGGGAATCTAGAACTAGGGGGCATAGCTTCAGAATAAGGGGTCGCCCATTTAAAACGGAGATGAGGAGGGATTTCTTCTCGCAGAGGGTCGTGAATCTTTGGAATTCTCTTCCCCAGAGAGCTGTGGAGGCGGAGTCAGTGAATATATTTAAGGTGGAGATAGACAGATTTTTGAATGATAAGGGAGTCAAGGGTTATGGGGAGTGGGCAGGAAAGTGGAGTTGAGGCCACGATCAGATCAGCCATGATCTTATTGAATGGCGGAGCAGGCTCGAGGGGCCGAATGGCCTACTCCTGCTCCTAGTTCTTATGTACATTGCTACTTTTTAATATGTACAAATATTGTGTGGCAAGAAAAAATCTTTCACTCGATTTTTATCTCTTCCTAGGTGTGCAGACTCATTACTCATGAATTAAAATGGGAAATTTTCTGGGCAGTGCAGGTTGTTTTCTGTTTTTTTCTATATATTGGTTTGCTTGGAAGGCGTGATGTAGGAATAAGAGTTGGAATTACATTGGACATTTCTATCACACTTTCTGACGCTGGTGGTCACTTTCTTGTGATTTAAGCTGAAGTAAATGAAATTTAATTCGTAAAACCAACGGGAGGTTCAAAAGGATGAGTCAATGTGCCGGGGTTTTGACAGATTGGTGTCAGTCGAGCAGACCAGCGTCTTTCCCACAACACAACTCGACTGTCTACACCTCGGAGGATGATTCTAACGGTTGGGTGGATGTTGGGCGTGCGGGGTGGGGAGCGAGCGCGCCACCCAACCAATGACCTCGCCAGGCCTCATTTCAATATGCAGGCCAAGCTGCGATGGCATGAACCAGCGGCCGACAGACAGCTCACCGTTTGGTTGGGGTTGGGAAATCTGGGGGGCTCCTGCGTAAAGCCGAGCCATGACCAATTGCTGAAAGGGGTGGCGGGCGAAGACAATTGTAGGGGTGGCAAGTTTGCAGACGACACAAAGCTGTGAGGAGGATGCCGAGAAACTCCAGTATGATTTGGACAGGTTGGGTGATTGGGCAGATGCATGGCAGATGCAGGATAATGTGGATAAATGTGAGGTTATCCACTTTAGTGGCAAAAACAGGAAGGCAGATTATTATCTGAATGGCAATAGATTGGGAGAAGGGGAAGTGCAACGAGACCTGGGTGTCCTTGTACACCTGTCGCTGAAGGTAAGCATGCAGTTGCAGCAGGCGGTTAAGAAGGCAAATGGTATGTTGGCCTTCGTAGCGAGAGGATTCGAGTACAGGAACAAGGATGTCTTGCTGCAGTTGTACAGGGCCTTGGTGAGACCACACCTTGAGTATTGTGTGCAGTTTTGGGCGCCTTATCTGAGGAAGGATGTTCTTGCCATGGAGGGAGTGCAGCGAAGATTCACCAGACTGATACCTGGGGTGGCAGGAATGACGTATGAGGAGAGATTGGGTCGATTGGGCTTATACTCGCTGGAGTTTAGAAGAATGAGAGGGGATCTCATTGAAACTTATAAAATTCTAACAGGACTAGACAGACTAGATGCAGGAAGGATGTTCCCGATGGTGGGGGAGTCCAGAACCAGGGGTCACAGTCTAAGGATAAGGGGTAGGCCATTTAGGACAGAAATGAGGAGGAATTTCTTCACCCAGAGAGTGGTGAACCTGTGGAATTCTCTACCACAGAAGGCAGTTGAGGCCAATTCATTAAATATATTCAAGAAGGAGTTAGATATATTTCTTAAGGCTAAAGGGATCAAGGGATATGGGGAGAAAGCAGGGACAGGGTACTGAGTTTGGATGATCAGCCATGATCTCATTGAATGGCGGTGCAGGCTCGAGGGGCCGAATGGCCTACATCCTGCTCCTATCTTCTATGTTTCTATGGCATGGAGGGGCCGGCTGTGGGTTGGGTGGATTTTGTGGGGCCACGAGGAGCATTTATGCAGCTGTCCCTTTAAGGACCACCGATTGGGCCGCTGTACGCCTAGCATCAATAGGCGGAGCATGCGCCTGCAAATGCTCTGCCCATTGGTACCTCCAAACTGAGTTGGGAGTCCTATGTACGATCCCCATTTGAATACTGAAGCAGGCAGGTGCCTGGGCTGCCCCTGTGACGACCCCAAACAGAATGGTAGCGGGCTGATCGAGAACGGGGAGAAGGCGGTAAAAGTTGAGCCCCCTGCAGATTTTCAGAGCACAGCCGCCCCATTCCCGCCTAGCGGAGGTCATCCCCTTCGGGTCTGCGCGCTTGCTCAAGTCCACAAGAGGAACAAAGCATCAGCAGTAAAACATTCTGAATAAGCATCGGAGTCTCTCCAAACAGTTTTCAATTAATCATCGGGTGTGAAGTTAGTCCTCACCTGACAAGAGTGCAGTGCGTAAGAATGATGAGTGCGATCTTACAAATCGACACGGCAACCGACAGTAGGGTCAGCAACTCTTGGAGGGTTTCATCACATCACCGCCTGCCTCGAATTGTCCGGCTCCCACCCTCCCACTATTGGTCCATCCTCCAGGTGCCCTGCCTTCCCACGGCCAAGTGGAAAGTGAACAAGCTCTTTAGGCTGGATTTTAAGGAGGATGGCTGGTTGTGGGTGGAGGGGGGTGGTGGGGTTGGTGGTGGGGTGGTATGGGTGGTGGGCTCTGAGGCAGTCGGGAAACCTGGGAAACCGGTTTCCCCCGCAGGCCCTGCTGATTTTACCGGCCTCCATTTCTCGCCCCCAGCCAGCCAGAGGGAGAGGCTGTGGGCGGGTAGGCCTGCGGCACTAGGCCATACAGAGGAGGGAGGGAGAGATCGGGGATCAGGCCGGGCCATTAAAAGGATCGAGGTTGGGGGAGGGGGGACGGTGTCCGGGCAGAAGCTCGGGGGAGGGGGAGAGAGGATCGGGGCCGGATGATCGGGGTGGTGAAGCATCATTGGTGCGGGGGTTGCCTGGGCGGGGGCGATCGGAGGCCTTGCGGCGGGGGTGTCTCCGATGATGGAGTCTGGGTTAGGTAGGGACCTTGGATCCAGGAGGTAAGTGCCTTTATACATACCTTGCTGTAACTGCTGGGTTTTACGAATTGTGTAAAACCCGTCCACATGCAGTTAAAAACAAAATGGAGGTTAAAAAAGAAGCTTCCAGCCTCATTATAATATTTAAATTGCTCTCCCGCCCCCTGGGAGCGGGTTGGCTGCCAACCCCCGTCTCGCCTCCAGTCCCGCCTCCATTAAAATTGGAAGTGGGCGGGTTGAAGGCGGGGTTCCCATTTTTAACAAGTTAACTACCCCGACGCACACAACTCACCTTTTTGTTTTAGGTTAAAATGCCCCATTTTGTTTCCCAATTGGGATAATCTTGACTGCCAGTCAAACAATCTTTTTTCCCCATATCTCCAATATTTTTACAACTAATAAATGAAAATTTACAAATAAAATGACAAAGTAACACCATTGTTTTTAATGCCCCCTATGATTTTTCTCCCAGGGGTTTTTGCTCGTTGCAGTGTCCGGGAGATTAATCTTCGATTCCTGGAAACTCCAGGGCAATCCTGGAGGGTTGGCAACCCTAACCGTACAGCTACGGTAGCATACGGTGGTTATGTTTACTGGACGAGTAACCCTAGCAGGCCTGGACTTAATGGTCAGCATACAACATGAGTTCAAATCCCACCACGGCAGCTGGGAAAATTAAATTCAAAATAATTAAATAAATCTGAAACGTTTAAAAAAAAAGCTAGTATCAGTAATGGTGACCGTGAAGACTATTGGATTGTCGTTAAAAACCCATCTGGTTCACTAATGTCCTTTTAGGGAAGGAAATCTACCGCCCTTACCTGGTCTGGCCGTTATGTGACTCCAGCCCCACAGCAATGTGGGTGACTCTTAACTGGCCTAGCAAGCCACTCAGTTGTATAGGCGGCTCACCACCACCGCATTTTCAAGGGCAATTAAGGACGGGCAATAAATGCTGGCCGTGTCGGCGATACCCACATCCCGTGAACAAATATATAATTAAAAGCGACAGTCACCATTGTACGGTGTCAGCAACAGTCAGGGAAGACAGTGAGTTGCCAGGAACAGATACTCACAGATACTCAGGCCTGCAGCCGCGCATCAATCGGGAGGTGCCACTCACGAGCCGCTGACGCTGGAAAAGATTCCGCGCATACGCGGCCGCGCAGCAGATTTAAAGGGACCGCGCATGGAGAAAAAAAAATGAGAGGGATCATTGCTCACAGGCCGAGTACATCTCGTTTCCATGGCAACTCTCAGGCCCAAGCTTTCGGCACTGAATTCCAGAGCCCCGCAAAATGTTTAGAAAGCTTTTAGCCAACCACTTGTAAAAGCATTGCACAGCACACCGTGGTATTTAACTCCGTGTCCTGTTGTAAGTACAGAAGCCACGTTAAGCGCACACAGGCGACTGTACTGTACGGGTTGCCAACTCTGGTTGGACGTGTTCCTGGAGGATTCGTGACGTGACTGCCCACCTCCAACTGCCCCGCACCCCCCCGACGCTCCTGTCATCGGTCGCCCCAACACGTCAGTCCTTGTGGCGCGGCACCCTCCCACACCAATTGGAAAGCGAACAGATTCTTTGTTACTCGATTGGCTGATTCTTGACTGTCAGTCAAACAGCCTTTTCTTTCCCCCCCCACCAACCACCCTCCATCTCCAATATTTTTAGGACCAATAAATTAAAGTTTTCAATGAAAACCCCCCCCACAATATTGTTTAATGCTCCTACAATTTTTCTCCTGGGTTTTGGAGATTCACTGTTAATTCCTGGAGACTCCAGGCCAATCCTGGAGTGTTGGCAACAACCCTACTTCTTTGGGTCATTACCTCGAACTTATAAAATTCTAACAGGACTAGACAGACTGGATGCAGGAAGGATGTTCCCGATGGCCGGGGAGTCCAGAACCAGGGGTCACGGTCTAAGGATAAGGGGTAAGCCATTTAGGACAGAGATGAGGAGGAATTTCTTCACCCCAGAAGGCAGTGGAGGTCAATTCATTAAATATATTCAAGAAGGAGTTGGATCTATTTCTTAAGGCTAAAGGGATCAAGGGATATGGGGAGAAGGCAGGGACAGGGTACTGAATTTAGATGATCAGCCATGATCTCATTGAATGGCGGAGCGGGCTCAAGGGGCCGAATGGCCTACTTCTGCTCCTATCTTCTATGTTTCTATAAGATATCTCAGATTTATTTTAAATAATGAATAAAAAGACCATGTAAGAAAAAGAAATATTTTTATTAGACAAATACACAGAAAGCTTTGCCACTTGCAACAGAGTCCCCCCCCATTTCCCCCCCACCCCCACCCCCCGAAAAAAGTGTTCTTTATATACGACACTTACATCAAAATAGGCCTATAAATATCATTCATGGTTAACTATGGTTCCTTTTCTAACCCAGTAAATTATCGTAATCTGGCTTGTCCCTGTATAATTGCGTCCAAATGAGAATCCATAACAATACTTTGATATGAAACAGAGTGTTACGAGGTTCAGGCAAGTCGGGCATGCTTCCACTAACTTGCTTTCTCCTACAAACTGTCTCCCGTGGTAAAAATGAGCGTTTTTGTCTGACACTGTAGACAACTGTACAAACCAGTAACGTAACTATATCAGACGCTATTTTCGGAACAGGTAAAAGAGAAGAATTAGCATCAAAATATATACTTTTTTTTTTATGCGCGCCCAGTTGTGCTGAACGAGAAATTCAGAGGAAACAGCCATGAGCCATTATTTTGTTCTCAGTTCGTTAATGAGTCCGAGTTAAATTACACCTAATGTCGTTATCAAACACAGAAAAAAAAGATGTACCTGCCTTCTACCTACCACTTTTTTTAAATTTTTCTTTTTAAAAAAAAATTATTCTTTTACTAAAGAGAAGGAAAACTCACCACGAATCTCTCGTTAATCATTTGTTTCTGACAAGAGTTACTGCATTTCTAAAGGACGGCTGGGAGTGAGAAGTGGAGCTCGCCTCTGCAGTCGTCTCTCACGAGGGAGCTCGCCTCGTTGCAAAATATATTAAAGTTACAATTTGACTACTGCCGGACTAACTTACCCAGCCGCTTAAAGCTGCAACTTATAACAAGAAGAAAAGCTTCCAAGCATCGCCTGCCCATGTCATCCAGGGTCAAGTACTTACACCGGCTAACCGCCATGTAAATATATAGAATCATAGAATGGTTACAGCACAGAAGGAGGCCATTCAGCCCGTGCCGGCTCTCTGCAAGAGCACTTCAGCTAGTCCCACTCCCCCCCCCCCTTTCCCCGTAGCCCTGCAAATTTTTCTCCTTCAGGTACTTATCCAACTCCCTTTTGAAAGCCACGATTGAGTCTGCCTCCACCACCCTTTCAGGCAGTGCATTCCAGATCCTAACCACGCGCTGTGTAAAAAAGTTTTCCCTCATGTCGCCATTGGTCCTTTTATCAATCACCTTTACTCTGAGTCCTCTGGTTCTCGACCCTTCCGCCAATGGGAACAGTTTCTCTCTATCTACTCTGTCCAGACCCCTCATGATTTTGAACACCTCGATCAAATCTCCTCTCAATCTTCTCTGCTCCAAGCAGAACAACCCCAGCTTCTCCAGTCTATCCACCTAACTGAAGTCCCTGGAACCATTCTTGTAAATCTTTGCTGCGCCCTCTCTAAGGCCTTCACATCCTTCCTAAAGTGCGGTGCCCAGAATTGGACACAATATTCCATATGTAAGTGTTTTAGCCAACGCCCTTTCTCTTCCATTCATCGAGGCACAAAGATCCAGTGTATGCTCATTATATATCACGGTGCGCAATGGCTTAATTTTCAGATCAATTGGTTGATTAAAGAATTTTGTGTGAGAAGTACGTTGCCTTTTAGTGAAACTGGTTGCTTTAAGATCCAAGAGACAATTTATATCCCATCTCATGTGGTGCGAATGTTTCCAGTTCTTTTTGGGACAGTATAGACTGTCCAATCGGCTGGAAGGTTGCTGAAGACAATTTTTTCTGGTTTGATGTGCTGTCTGTTAATAAAGTTAAGGCCACATTCAAGAGTAACTTAGAAAGGGGATTTGGATAAATACTTGAAGGGGAGGAAATTTGCAAGGCCATGGGGAAAGAGCAGGGCAGTGGAACTAATTGGAACTTTCCAAAAGCTGGCACAGGCACGATGGGCCAAGTGGCCTGCTTTTGTGCTGTAGGATTATATGATTGTTACAAGTTTTACTTTCAATGACTTTATATCTCTGGTTAGTTAAAATCTCAGTTGGAGTTTTAAAAAATAAATCTTGGGGTGTCCTGATTTTTCTATAAACAGTTACCGTCAATGCAGTAATTAATTACCATGGACTAGAAATTCTTCTCTGGCGATGGCGAAAGACGGTCGGTATCGGCTCGTCTGCCCGTTACACACAGTGCCTGACATTCAGTTCTACTGCAGTCAATGGAGCTGAGTATCAGACGCTGGGTATAGCTGGCGGACGAACCGACACCGCCCGTTTTGCGCCAGCGGGGCCCGGGGACGAATTTCTCGGCCGACGTAGTGTTTGTCGCTGACTGCCCAGAGCACTATTATGCAGCTGACAATGAGCTCAAGATACCCTGGACTAGTTGGGCCGAATGGCCTGATTGTGTGCCGTGTATCCTATGTAATATTCTACGTCAGAAGCTTGGCACTCTACTTTCTCCAGCGCCCAGAACAAACCAAAAGGAAAATTCTGACAGCCACATCTGGCAATAACGAACGTGGGAAACAGGACCAACCAATCACTGCCAGTATGTGCCACGCTTGGCCTTGTAGGAATACTGTTGATTTAATCCAAGCTGTACATTGGAGAACATCTGCAGAGGATACAACTTTACGGAGCTTTCTCCCTTTTAAAGAAAAGAATTATGGAGGGACCACACACACACGCGCGTCATATTTAATTGTTTTTGCAACATGATGCTGAAAATATCTCTACAAGCACATGGACGGCTTCATATATATGTGACCCTATAAAATATCGCATTTTTGAACTTTGCGGCCTGAATGCTCTTTACTTTTAATAGCAGGATATGCCTTTGGTCCGGTCTGAAATAACACATGAAAACTGTCAGCAGTAAAAGCATTGGATTCAAATGCAGCAGAAATAAACATACTCGCGTCAAACAGGCTGGAGTTATTGCGATTATATCTGAGAAAGCTGTAACTAAGATCCTGACTTTAAAAAAAAAACAAAATAAGAGTTACGTCCAGGTTAGTCCTACCACGAATTCTATCGTCTCACAAACTGAGTCCCGGTTGGAAAAAAAAACACTAAAATGTGACATTCATATGGAGGTGCCCCGATCGGGATCATTATTCAGGCTGTACACGGCTGATGGAGTTGGTTGATAGGGGATAGAGGACATGGTTTTAATGGGACTTCTGAAGAAGCCACCATTGGGTGCCCTGCTTCGGAAGGGGCCAGTTCGGTGGTCGGGCATTGGTCCGAACGAGAATCCCGAGGCGGCTTTCGCTGACAGGCTGCGACTTATAGTCTGGATCTGCTCCGGTATGAAGGTGGTGGTGGTGATGTGAGTGTTTCTAAAGTCGCTGATCTGCTCCAGGGCCTGTCGCGTCGGGATGGTGTCCACCTCCAGGGGAGTCAGGTCTATGGACGAGGTGGAAAACTGCTTGTGGGGGCTGTCGTCATCCGTGCAGAGGCTGTTGACTCGTCTGTGGAGGTGCTCCAGGTCAATCTCCTTATCGTCCTGCCGAAGACAGAAAAAAACAGAAAGAGATTAAAGGCCTTGATTTTCATTGAGCCGTGGAGTTGGGATTGGAGGCGTGTGGGGGGTTAAATTCCCGAAATCAGGGGTCCCGATCCCATCCCGCCCCTAACCCGACTCCATGCCAATTTCAAAGGAGGCGGGTACCCGCCCCGCACTGGGACCCGCCTACCCGAGGCGGGAAGGGATTAGTGCCAATTAGCTGCCTGTTAACAGGTAGTTAACAGGCAGTTTTTAGCCTAATCCCTATTTTTAAGCTTGAACTGTGGGAATCCCGATGACTCCAAACCACGCCAAGTTGGAGGAGTCGGGCCGTCAGGTTGAAGGACTTGGAGGGGTCGAAATGTCGGTGTTCAGGTGAGTGATGTGTGCATGAGTGCAAAGGTAAATGTGTTTGGTGTGTCTAAAGTGATTAAATAAGTTTTACATACATTTTCTTACCTTTTCAGCCTTCCTTCCTTTAGGTTCCGGGAGTCCCTCATCTCACCGGCACAGAAAGCAGATTGGCTGCGAACTGTCAAAAGTGACAGCCTGCAGCTTTCTGTGCAGGAGAGATTTCTAACTGAGTCTGTGGAGAAGGACTCATGTTAGAAGTAAGACTGTCAGTGTTTGACAGCTTCAAACCGCTGTGAAACACTGATATTTCATCTGTCAAAATCTCTTGACAGATGAAATTTCAGTCTGTGACGTCACCTGTTGCTGGGTGGTCCTTAATCGGCCTGCTGAGCCTGCTGGGCAGGCTCAACAAGGTCAATCAAATTAAAATCGCGTGGATTGGCTGCATCTCGATGGAGGCGGGACTACAACCCCGAAAGTTGTAGTCCCGCCTCCTTCCCGACTTCTGAATGAAAATCACCCCCTGAGAGTCATGCCACGCATCGGGCCTGAGAACGAAGGCAATCGAAACTGCACATCACTGGTTAGGAGTTTCTCTTCTGGGCCCACTTTCAATAGAACTGGTGGGCAATTTCAAACTTTCAGAAGAAAAGCTTTGTCAGTAACGTGACAGCTCCGTGCGGTTCCTGTAAGGGACGTGTGGATTGGGCGTGTTCTGAGACATGGCATCTCGTGTCATTGCCATTGGTCTTTACAGGGTGACAGGACTTCCGCAGAACTCTTCCTCCCTGCCAGCCCACACAAGCCCCCACTGTGCTTGCCATGGTTCAGATCAAAGCACGCTGCCAAGTTAAATATCATCTGCGGCTACAGCCTTCAACTCACAGAGACGATGCGCAGGATTAAAGATTCTCCTTTTTCAGTGCAATCTTTTAAGGGGTGTGAGGCAAGATGTGGCACCAAAGAGTGGTTAAGGCATGCGTTTTCCCCTCCCATGATACGCCAACCAGTGAGCTCCAGCTCTCAGCCGCATTTCTGTGGGGAAGCTCTCAATGGTAGGCATGTGTTAGCAAGGAGAATCGGGGGGGGGGGGGGGCGGGGGAAGGGGGAGTTTTCACCTTCAGTGTCTGCTGAGCGTTGACATGGGCTCAACGGGCCGAATGGCCTTCTTCCGTGCTGTAACCACTCTACGATTCTATGGTAAGCTGCCCGCCCGGTGTAGAACCCGCCCAATTTTCATCACCAGGAGGTGAAGGTGAAAGTGACCCCTCAGCAAGTCACCTCTAACCCGCTCTTGAACATTGTTCAAGAAAGGGTGTAAGGACAATCCTAGTAACTACTAGCCAGTCAGTTTAACATCGGTGGTGGGTAAAGTTTTAGAAACAATAATCAAGGAAAAAATTAACGGGCACTTGGAGAGGTTTAAGCTAATTAAGGAGAGTCAACATGGATTTGTAAAAGGCAGATCGTGTTTGACTAACCTAATTGAATTTTTTGATGTAGTAACAGAGAGGATTGATGAAGGGAATACAATGGATGTTGTCTACATAGATTTTCGGAAGGCGATTGACAAAGTACCACATAGAAGGCTGGTTAACAAAATTGAGGCTCATGGAATAGGTGGGTCAGTGCGAGCTTGGATAAGGAATTGGCTTAAGGACAGAAAAGAGCGAGTTGTGGTAAATGGCTGTTTTTTAGATTGGAGGATGGTAGACAGTGGTGTTCCCCAAGGGTCAGTGCTGGGGCCACTGCTTTTTTTGATATATATAAATGACCTGGATATTGGAATACAGAGTAGAATTTTTAAATTTGCCGATGACACCAAACTTGGGGGTGTGGCAAACAGTGATGATGATACCAATCGACTGCAACAGGACATAGAAAGGCGAGCAGAATGGGCAGACAAGTGGCAGATAGAATTTAATACAAAGAAGTGTGAGGTGATGCATTTTGGCAGAAGGAACAGGGAGAGGCAATATACACTTAATGGCACAGTTTTAAAGAGTGTGCAGGGACAGAGGGACCTGGGAGTTAATGTGCATAGGCCCCTGAAGGTGGCAGGACATATTGAGAGAGTGGTTAATAAAGCATATGGGATCTTGGGCTTCATAAATAGAGGTATTGAGTACAAAAGTACAGGAAACTTTCGATTTACCGGCACCTAAATAACCGGAAATCTCGGTTAACCGGCAAAATTCAGGAGTAGGTTCAGGTAACTTTTATTACTTACCTTCCTCCATTTGTTGCTGTGCAAGGGTGTGGCTGCAGCTGTTGCTAAGCTACAGAGACACTTGCAACTTGTGGCCATTGTTCTGAAGCTACAGGGTTTGTTGCTTTAGCTTTCGGTTATCCGGAATTTTTGATGAACCGGCACCACGTCGGTCCCGTCCGTGCCGGATAAAAAAAAGTTTCCTCCAGAGAAGTTATGCTGAACCTTTATAAAGCGCTGGTTAGGCCACAACTGGAGTATTGCATCCAGTTCTGGTCACCACACTTTAGGAAGGATGTGAAAGCCCTTGAGAGGGTGCAGAGGAGATTTACCAGAATGGTTCTGGGGATGGGGGATCTTAGCTACAAGGACAGGTTGGAGAAGCTGGATTTGTTTTCATTAGAGCAAAGGAGGTTGAGGGGTGATTTGATAGAGGTGTACAAGATTATGGCGGGTTTGGATAGGCTAGGTGGGGAAAGGCTGTTCCTACTAGTTGATGGTATAAGGACTAGGGGACACAGATTTAAGGTTTTGGGCAAGAGATACAGGGGGGATGTGAGGGAAAACTTTTTTATGCAGCGAGTGGTGATGACCTGGAATTCGCTGCCGACGGAAGTGGTGGAAGTGGAGGCACTCAATGGGCTGGATTTTGCCAGCCCTGGGGAGGCGGGTTTGGAGGCGGGACTACCGGGAAAATGGCAGAATTTGGGGGCGGGTCTGCCGGGCCCCGCCTCTTTGAGGCGGGAAGGGGATTAATGCCAATTAACTGCGTGTTAACAGGTAGTTAACAGGCAGTTTTTTGGCTAATCCCTATTTTGAGCCCCGAAGTGTGGGCTTCCCGATGGCTCCGAACCTCGCCAGGGTCAGCAAGGCGGGCTGTCAGTCTGCGGGGGTCGGTGGGGCCGAGATATCTGGTGTACAGGTGAGTAATGGGTGCATGTGTGCAGAGGTAAGTGTGTGAGGTGTGTGTAAAGTGTTTTAATAAGTTTTACTTACCTTTACTTCTTCCTGCAGGCTTCCTCCCTTCAGGTCTCGGGAGTCCCTCAGCTCACCGGCACAGAAACCAGAATGGCCGCTGAACTGTCAAAAGCTGCAGCCTTCTGCTTTCTGGTCAGGAAGGCTTTCTAATTGAGTCTTGAGTGAAGACTCAACTTAGAAGACAGATTGTCAGTGTTTGACAGCTTCACAGAGCCGTCAAACGATGACATTTCATCTGTCAAAAGCTCTTGACAGATGAAACGGCACTCGCTGACATCACCTGTAACTGGCTTTCCCTTAATTGGCCTGCTGAGCTCGCTGGGCGGGCTTAACAAGGTCAATCAAGGGAAGATAGCGTGGGTTGGCCACAAGTCGACGGAGGCGGGACTAAAACCCAACAAGTGGGAGTCCCGCCTCCAAAAGCTCCCCATTGACAAAATCCAGCCCTAGGACTCTATCTTCTAATGGGCAACCTCTGAGTGGCACTGACCGGCTAACTGCCCATTCAGCTGGGAAGGGACCTGATAACTTATAAAGAAGGGATAGTTAGAAAGAAAGACTTGCATTTATATAGCGCTTTTCATGACCTTAGGACGTTCCAACGTGTTTTACAGCCAATGAAGTACTTTTGAAATGTAGTCACTGTCGTAATGTAGGAAACGTGGCAGCCAATTTGTGCACAGCAAGCTCCCACAAACAGCAATGTGATAATGGCCAAATAATCTGTTTTTGTGATGTTGATTGAGGGATAAATATTGGCCCAGGACACTGGGGAGAACTCCCCTGCTCTTCTTTGAAATAGTGACATGGGATCTTTTACATCCGTTTAACATCTCATTTGAAAGATGGCACCTCCGACAGAGCAACACTCCCTCAGTACTGCACTGCTTTATAATTGCATAGGATTACATTGGATATACGGCACAGAAACAGGCCATTCGGCCCAACCAGTCCATGCCGGTGTTTATGCTCCACTCGAGCTTCCTCCCATCCTTCCTCATCTAACTCTATCAGCATAACCCTCTATTCCCTTCTTCCTCATGTGCTTTTCTAGCTTCCCCTTAAATGCATCTATACTATTCGCCTCAACCACTCCCTGTGGTAGCGAGTGCCACATTCTCACCACTCTCTGGGTAAAGAAGTTTCTTCTGAATTCCCTATTGGGTTTCTTGGTGACTATCTTATATTGATGGCCTTTGGTTTCGCTCTGCCCCACAAGTGGAATCACACTCTTTCCTCTATCAAAAACTTTCATAATTTTTTTTTGTAAAGTGTGCCGATGCACAGACCTTTTTTTAAACTAACAAAACTAAATACGAACAAACAAATGAACTTGCAATTATAAAGTGCTTTTCATGCCCTCAGGACGACTCAAAGCACTTTACACCCAAGCGGGTGAAAACTCATGCCTTAACCATTATTTGGCACCAATTCTTGCCTCACACCTCTTAAAAGATTGCACTTATAAAAGAACTTTTATCCTACGCATGTCTGCCGTCGTGTCTCTCTGCCACTTGAAGGCTTTTGCAGCCAATTATGTACTTTTTTGAAGTGTAGTCACAGTTGTAATTTTTTTTTAAATCGTTTTTTACGGGATGTGGGCGTCGCTGGCAAGGTCAGCATTTATTGCCCATCCTAACTGCCCTTGAGAAGGTGGTGGTGAGCCGCCTTCTTGAACCGCTGCAGTCCGTGCGGTGAAGGTGCTCCCACAGTGCTGTTAGGGAGGGAGTTCCAGGATTTTGATCCAACGATGATGATCGGCCGATATACTTCCAAGTCAGGATGGTGTGTGACTTGGAGGGGAACTTGGAGGTAGTGGTGTTCCCATGCACCTGTTGTAATGTAGGAAACACGGCAGCCAATTTGCGCTAAGCAAGCTTCCACAAACAGCAATGCGAAAATAACCAGGTAATCTGGTTTTAGTGATGTTGGTTGAGGGATAAATATTGGGCAGGACACTGGGGATAACTCCCCCTGCTCTTGGGATCTTTTATGCCAACCTGAGAGAGCTTTAACGTCTAATCCGAAGGGCGGCACCTCTGACAGTGCAGCACTCCCTCAGTACTGCCACTGAAATGGGACTTGCACCCACAACCTTCTGACTCACAGGCAGAAATATCAACAGAATGATCACACACTGCCTCCCAGTAATCTCCAAGGAGACAGTTGCAGAAAATGGCTGCACGCCACTTGCTCAGCAGATATCGCCATAACTCCTTTTCTTTTTGTGCGGTGAATTTAAATTGTATTCGCTGCTGGCAAAGTTTGCAATTACTTTTGGAGATCTGGATCCACAAAGCTTCAAGAAGTAGCCGGCAATAGCAACACAACTTAAATAAACGGGATGGTAAAATGAGAAAGAATAAACTTGCATTTCTATAGCGCCTTTCACGACCCCAGGATGTCCCAAAGCAGCTTGACAGCCAATGACGTACTTTTTGAAGGGTAGTCCCTTTGTTGTAATGTAGGAAATGCGGCAGCCAATTTGCGCACAGCAAGCTCCCACGAACAGCAATGTGCCAATGACCAGATCATCTGTTTTTAGTGATGTCAAACACCGGGGAGAACTCCCCCTGGTCTTCTTCGAAATAGTGCCCGTGGGATCTTTATCATGCACCTGAGAGAGCAGATGGGGCCTCGGTTTAACGTCTCATCCGAAAGACGGCACCTCCGACAGTGCGGCGCTCAACAAATTTGAAACAGCCCTCGTCCAATCAGCACGTGTGACCTCCCATTAAACTGACACTTAAAACATCAGAACAGGATGGGGAAAAAAATCAGCAAATATTATGAGGGCACAATTAATAAATAGCAACTGAAGTATCTTTCTCTTCCTGATATGGTAATGCTCTTTTTTATAATGGTCCCTTAAGTATCACACTGGGTTGCCTCAGTGTCATCAACAGAAAAAAATATAAATTTACACCTGCCTCCCCTCTTTCTTTAAGGGGGACAAATAATAAAGGAACCTCGCCCCTCCCTATCTCTGTAAACTCCTCCAGCCCTACAACCCTCCAAGATCTCTGCGCTCCTCAAATTCTGGCCTCTTGCGCATCCCCGATTTTAATCGCTCCACAATTGGCAGCCGTGCCTTCAGCTGCCTTGGCCCTAAGCTCTGAAATTCTCTCCCTAAACCTCTACCTCTCTCTCCTTTAAGACGCTCCTTAAAACCTATCTCTTTGACCAAGCTTTTGTTCACCTGTCCTAATATCTCCTTATGTGGCTCGGTGTCAAATTTAGTTTTATAATGCTCCTGTGAAGCACCTTCGGACGTTTTATTACGTTAAAGGAGCTATATAAATGCAAGTTGTTTTGTTGTTAAACATAAATGGTACTTATCAACAAAACAAAAGGAAACTTATAAAACTAAATCATAATACACACATTTGTGTCCAACAGACACTCTATCTCCTGCCCATCAGTCATGGAAGACCTCAAGCATACCACCGCAATCTAGAACGAGGGGACATAATCTCATATTAAGGGGTCGCCCATTTAAAACGGAGATGAGGAGGAATTTCTTCTCTCAGAGGGTCGTGAATCTTTGGAAGCTGAGTCATTGAATATATTCAAGGCAGAGATAGACAGATTTTTGAGCAAAAAGGGAGTCGAGGGTTATGGGGAGCGGGAAGGAAAGTGGAGTTGAGGCTAAAATCAGATCAGCCATGATCGCATTAAATGGCAGAGCAGGCTCGAGGGGCTGAATGGCCTACTCCTGCTCCTGCTCCTCTTTCTTATGTTCTTATTCTCCCCCTCTAGGGCCAACCAGGCACGGAAAAGGCCGTGGAAGAGAGGTGGGCAGCCAGAGCGACCCCCCCCCCACCCCCTCTCCGCATGGGCCATGTCCATCCTGGACCTGTAGATCGCCACCGTGGCTCGCCCCAAAAAACAGGCTCCCCAGATGGTTCTCCGAGTTGCCCACCGCCCTCCACCGCCACCCCCCCCACCCACCCCTCTGCACTAGTTGGCCAAAGATCAGGAGCATCAGGCTGAAGTGCTTGATTTAACTACAAAACACTAAAGAAAGACTTGCATTTATGTAGCGCCTTTCACAACCTCGGGACCTCCCCAAGCGCTTGACAGCCAATGAAGTATTTTTGAAATGTAGTCACTGTTGTAATGTAGGGAAACACGGCGGCCAATTTGCGCACAGCAAGCTCCCATAAACAGCAATGTGATAATATCCCATCGGAAAGACAGCACCTCTGACAATGCCGCACGCCCTACTACACTGGAGTGTCAGGCTAAGGTTTTTACGCTCAAAGTCTCTGGAGTGGGGGCTTGAACTACAGAACCTTCTGACTCAGAGGCGAGAGCGCTACCCACTGAGCTGCGGCTGACACCATGTTAGCTATCAATACAATACAATACAATACAAATCGCTTTATTGGCATGATAAGGTACATCTTATGTTGCCAAAGCATCAAAATACATTTATGGTTGAACACATAAACGCGGTTCCATTCATACAGTGTATAAACAGGTATATCCCTGAGTTTATAAATATATTTTCGCCTTGTTTATATATACTCTTGTCTTAGTTTACTGGTTGTCCCTCTGTTCATGGCAAGCTGTAACATAGTGTGCCGCCAGTGTTACACAGCTTCTCTCCTCCCCCAGTAGGAATGGGAGTTTTTGGTTGTCAGTCAGATTTCTGAATTCAGGGCATATTTGTGAGAATTTTTGATAGAAATTCTCTCTGATGCCCTGATATTTTCCACAGGCTGTGAGGAAGTGCATCTCTGTCTCAACTACTCCCTGACTGCAGTGAGAGCATATCCTGTCTTCTCTTGGCAGCCTGGTCTGCCTGTGTCTGCCTTTTTCGATTGCTAGGCTATGTTCGCTAAGTCTGTACCTTGTCAAGGTTCTTCTCAGTTTGTTATCCTTTACCATGGTCAGGTAATCAGCTATGTTGTATTGTCTGTTTAGAGCCAAGTAGCAATTGAGTTTGCTTTGGGTTTTTGTTGTTTCTGCCCAATATGACAGATATTTTTCCTTTTGCTTAGCGACGATTGTGTTGGGTCGAATTCTTTGTGTTACCCTGTCACTGTCCTGGGACTGGTTATTGTTAGTATTGTTATTAGTTACTTTATTGAGTCCCAGGACTAGTTGACTGAGGGTATTCTTCTTTATGGTCAGCTCTTGGCATTTCAGGGCGTCGTAGTGATAGCATTGGGGGTTGCTCATTTGTAGGTGATTCCAAAATTTGGTGGCTCTTTTTTGGATAGTGATTATTAATGGGTATTGGCCTAGTTCCGCCCTGCATGCGTTGTTTACTGTTTTCCTTTGAGTCCGGAGGATACTTTTACAGAATTCCGCATGTAACAATATTTGCCCCTTAGGTGCTGCATTTCTGTCAGTTTGCATGTCCTGACTCTCGGCATATTTTCCTGCAGTGTTGTCAATGCGGGTTACTGAAATAAAGTAAGAATTTAGCTTGGTGCTGAATAGTACCATCACAATTGTGCCACCAATGCCAATTAATGGTGCCACTGCAGAGTGCCATTTGGCCAAACAATGCCCCATTGATTGAAGCGGGCAGATAGTGGCAGCAGTGCGTCGTGCAGCTAAACTCAAGGTTACGCTGGCAGTTAACAAGTTGCCTAATGCGACTCTTAGACAGACTCTTACCAGCTCATCCCTCTGATCAGTGCTAGAGAGCAATTTAGGAGCCTTAAAATCAATGATTGAATTTAATAAGCACATGGTAAAATTGCTACCCAGATTGCCTTAAAATAAAAGAGTCTCACGGGGCTGTGTGCTATCTGCCGAGGTGACTTTTGAGTTCGCTGCATTATGAAATGGCGGCGGCACCTGTTGGTGGATTTACTGCTGTGACACTGCCTGCTTTTTTTTAATATATAATGTTAGCTGTTTTGTTGCAGTTTGATGAGGTAAAGGGAACTGACGATGTAACTGGACAGACAGGGCAACATTGGCCCGGAATTTGCGGTGGGTAATAACAGCTAACAAACAGCGTTCGCTGTTATTGCCCTTTTGAAACTGGCCGCAGCTTCAGGATGTAGCGCGCACGCATCCTAACGCAGAAATCCTGAAGTTGCGGTCTGGCATTCACTGCTCCGACACTGGCTGCGATTTGCCCCCCCAGCCCCCATAGCTGCCAATCAGTGTAATCAGTGAACCTGATGAAAACTTGGGCTATTCCGCTGTAATATCGCTGTTAAATACCCCATTAAAAGTTACACCCTTTTGGGTTAGGTGTAACTGGGGTTTTAACAGCGTATTGACAGATAAACAAATGTTGTGACCCTGAAAAACTAATTTTAATTTTGGTGGGTGTCAAATTTATCCATTTTAATAAAAATTACAATTTTTAAGAAACTTTACATTTTTTTAAAAAATGTTTAAAATTTGTTCAGCCTTATTTCAGGTTTACCTTTGCCCCATGTGAGAGCCACAATCTTTGCTTTGCTCTCTGTAACACTTTAAAAAAAAAGTTAGAATAAAAACAGCTTCTTTATTCAATCTAGAGCCGTCTTTTGTCTCTCCACTAGTCCCATCACCATCTTGTCTCGTTTTGAATACCTCTTAATGTCTCTTCACCTCTCTTTTGTTCTCTCATCCCCATTTCCCAACCCCCAAACTGGCCTTTTAATCTGTTTCATTTCCTGTGTTTTTTCAGTCCTGACGAAGGGTTTTGACCTGAAACGTTGACTCTATTTCTCTCTTCACGGATGTTGCATGGCCTGCTGAGTTTTTCCAGCATTTTCTGTTGTTATTTCAGCTTCTTCACTTCCTGGTTCTCAGTCTGTGAGAGTTCTGCATTGTGATTGGCTGCTTAGACAGCTTGTTGAGGTCACAGCAGCTCGCGCTAGGGATTCCCCATTAACTCACGCTGATCGCAACTGAACGTCGGAAAAGCCAAACTTCTCGCCACAGAGATTGCGAGATCTTTGTTGGAAGCTTACTTCGGAGCCAACAGCGAACGCCTTCGCTTCGCCGCTGACCGCAACTTACGGGCAGTGTCTTTGTATTGCTTCACAAGAGTATGCAGTGAAATAAGTTCTACACGAAGTAGTCCATTTTTAACGAGCCAGTTTTACTTTAACGTATTTATTGAATTCACCCAATCCTTTCCAAGGCTATGGTATAAAACAGGCTACGCTACGGTAACCAGAGGATACACATTTAATGTCATTGGCAAAAACACCAGAGGGAAGATGATGAGGAAAATGTTTTTTACGCAGCGAGTTGTTGTGATCTGAAATGCGTTGCCTGAAAGGGCGGTGGGAGCAGTTTCAATAGCAACTTTCAAAAGGGAACTGGATAAATACTTGAAAAGGAAAAAAAATGGCAGGGCTATGGGGACAGAGCGAGGCAGTGGGCCTAATTGGAGAGCTCTTTCAAAGAGCCGGCACAGACACGATGGGCCGAATGGCCTTCTTCTGTGCTGTAAGATTCTATGATTTTACACGGTTGTTACTGAGATGTATGGATAGATTTTTGACTTCACTGCCTGGGCGTTAATCTGGTGGAGTCGATCGCCTGTCTGCTGTACAACTTCCCACTGAAATCAATAACGGGCGGGTGATTCAATCTGCCCGATTACTGCCCAGGCAGTGAAGGTGAAAATCGCCCCGATACCGTGAAGGGTTTCCTCACCTCTTTACATTTTGTTATCACTGCATGTTCAGGGTTATCTGATTATCAGATTATCTGGTCATTATCTCACTGCTGTTTGTGGGAGCTTACTGTGCACAAACTGGCTGGCGCGTTTCCCACATTACAACAGTGACAATGCGTCAAAAGTACTTCATTGGCTGTAAAGCGCTTTGGGACGTCTCAAGGTCGTGAAAGGAGCTATAGAAATGCAAGTTCTTTCTTTTGTTTTTGACTGCTTCAGATATGTGGCGTTCTTATGTTATATTGGGCCGTATTTTCCGATGCCTACGGTGTGGACGCGCTGTGTACACACCCGTAGGGACATCGGAAATGCTGGTTTCAGGCATGCCAAGCGCATGCGCTGAAAACCGGCATTTTCGATCTGTCAAGAATGCTCTTGACAGATCGGACGCCTGCCCTGGAGAAGTGCCTCTGCTGGCGGATAGTTCTGCTTTCTGGAGACCCTCCGCCCGCAGAAAACCCTTAGAAATCTTACGCCTGGTAAAAGCAGGCCTGTTTTTACCAGCATAAGATTTTAAAAAAGTAAAAAAAAAAAATATTTTCAGTCATTTATCATTTAAAAATACTTTAAAAAAAGTTAAGTTTATTTTTAGTCCCGTAAAAAACTTTAATTATTTTTTTCAAAAAATTAAATTTTTGTTTAAAATATTTAATTTATTGTAATTTCAACTCATTTTAAAAATGTGATTTAAAAAAAAATATTTAGGCCTAGAAATTCGGTGGGCTGCGCCACCAGTTAGCGCCCAAAGAGGGCACTTAGTGGGTTTAGCGCCACTGGCCAGGGGGAAGGTTCTGAGGAGAGTGAAGCTCCGGGGCCCAGCGGGCTGCAGCAACGCGGGAGGAGTGGGGAAGCTCGGCTGCCTTCTCCCCGGAGGGTGAGTGCGGCCTCTAGTCCTGCTACGGTGAGCGCAGAGGAGGTGCGGCTCCTTACTGAAATGGGCGCCCAGGCTGAGCACAGGCTCACTGAGCTCATGGCTGCAGTGGCAAGGATGCCTGACTCCATAGAGTCACTGGCAAGGAGTGCTCAGGAATTTGGGGCAGCACAGGCCAGGAGTCTGCAAGAATTCAGTGCAGCACAGGCAAGGAGTCTGCAGGACTTCGCGGCAGCACAGGCTAGGAGTCAGCAGGACTTTGCTGCATCACAGGGGGCTTCCAGCCAAGTGCTCAGTCGTGCCGTGCATTCACTGGCTGGTGTGATGCAGACACAGACCAGGGCCACACGGGCACTAACTGCTGCCACCCTCGCTGGATCGGCCAAGCACGACGGGGCCTTCGCCGCACCGCAGCAGCCCAGCAGTCAATGCTTCAGCAGATTGCTGCGCATGCTGCAGTGCTGGCCCGTGTGCGTGCCAGTGTATCAGCCGACCAGGGAGTGCCTGTGCTCTGTCAGGTTGGCAGCATTCTTGTCACTCCTCCACTGCAGCTGCCACCACCCGTAGGACAGACTGCTGCCGCCCAAGCAGAGTTGGAGCAGTCAGCAGCCGGGCCCTCCAGGCCGTCCCCCAAGGGCATCTGCCATCTCACCATCTGACCCTCAGCAGCCTTCCCCCAGCCTTGCTGCAGCCACTGGGGTCCCATTGAGGAAGAGCTGCAGGGCGGGAAGGGGCCACTCGCGGAAGCGAGGCGGATCACCCTCGCAGGGGAAAAAGTAGAAGGTGTGGCCAAATGTTTTTTTTATATATGAAGGCCGAGAAGGTTTTTTTAATATATGAAGGCTGAGACTGTTGTGTTTGTTTTTTATGAAGGCCGAGACTGTTGTGTTTGTTTTTTTATGAAGGCAGAGACTGTTGTGTTTGTTCTTTTATAAAGGCCGAGGATCATGGTCATTTTTGTTGAACTGTTTTTTTCATTTTATGAAGATTGTGAGAGCCAGTTATGTCTCTGACTGTGTTTTGGGGGGTTTATCTGAATTAGTTTGTCACGCGGGAAGGGCACAGAGTTGGCACAGTAAAAAATGTTTCTTTAATCACATTGTCCATGTTTGCATTTTGAACTATTTGTTGCCTTGACCGGCTGAGGGCTTGCGGAGCGGCTCCATTCATCTTCTTTCATTGGCACAAGCCACTCCCTGAGAGGGGGCCTAGAACCGAGTTGCATTAAGCCGCCGACGGATGGCCCTTGCACTTTGGTGCTCCTCCTCCTCCTCCTCCTCCTCCTCTGGTGGTCCTCCAATGTCTGCTGGCACTGGCTGAGTCCTGAGGATAGCCAGGTTGTGCAGCATGCAGCACACTACAACGAAATGGGAGACTCGCTCAGGCGAGTACTCTAGGGCTCCTCCGGAATGATCCAGACAGCGGAACCGCTGCTTGAGCACGCCGATTGTGTGCTCAATGATGTTCCTGGTAGCTTGATGGCTGTCATTGTATCGCTCTTCAGCAGGGGTGCTGGGCGCACAGAGCAGGGTCATCAGCCAGGTGCACAAAGGATAGCCTTTGTCCCCGAGAAGCCATCCTCGTGGGTGAGCCTGAGCTTCGAAAATGTCTGCCACAGAAGTCTGGCGCAGGATGAAGGCATCGTGGCTGCTGCCTGGAAAGCAGGCATTGACAGCTAGTATGAGCTGCCTGTGGTCACACACCAACTGGACGTTGAGCGAATGGTAGCCCTTCCGGTTGCAGTAATCCTCGGCATTCTGTAGAGGTGCCCGCAAAGCCACATGCGCCCTGGACCATGGGGAAGCCCGTTTTCCTCCAAATCCCATTGCACGCTCTTGCTGCTTGTCCAGGGTCATGCGGAAGGAGATGTACTGACGTCTCCTTCTGAAAAGGGCATTGGTCACCTGGCGGATGCAGCAATGTACCGCGAACTGGGAGATGTTGGCAATGTCCCCAGTAGCGGATTGGAAGGAGCCGGTGGCATAGAAGTTGAGAGCCACCGTCTGTCAGGGTTGGGGAGCCACGGGGCCGTATAAATACGAGGTCGTGCTCTCCAGGCGAGGTAGGTTCTGGACCCAAGTGCAGAAACCAGACAAGAGACAAATATACCGTACTTTGTTTGAACTTTACTAAGTTACACATAACTAGATTAACACCAGGGACACAGCGATATACATAAGAACTAAAGACAAGAGAACTCGAGACAGAAACACAACAAGCATACATAAGAACTAAAGACAAGTTACAAGACAGCTAGTCAAGATAGGAACTCAGGACAGCTTCCATGAGGAAGCCCACTTGTCTATACTGAGCTTGCGACAAGCTACCACAAGGGGCAACCGGCTTGCCGAGGCTAAACTCCAGACAAGCTACCCCAAGGGTAATCGGCTTATCAATGCAAAGCTCAAGACAAGATCCCAACGGCTCCCACATAGCAACACGCTAGTCCAAACAGCACCTTACCAAGACAAGCAACTTAACAGAACAACAGACTTAAATACATCTTAAACCCAGAGACAAGAACACAGACTTAGATACATAGCTCAAGAGAACTAGAACACAGACTTAGGTACATAGCTCGAGAGAACTAGAACACAGACTTAGATACATAGCTCGAGAGAACTATGGCAGCCAGCTTGTGAAGGCAAGCTGCCATAGAGAAAAGGCTAGTCACACAGGGCACCTAGTCAAGACACAGAACATTGTCAAGACTAACTCCCTGGTTCACCCTAGTGAGGACTGAGCAAAGAGTGAAGCAACAACCGAACTAATATACAAAGAAAACCAGGTGAAACCCATGAACAGCTAACAGGCTGTTAAGAATTAACACAGGAAGCTAAGGAACAATTAACAAAGGAACAAACAAGTGAAGGTGCCATCTAGAGGTTACAAAAGGAACTGACTGGCACCCTCACACCGTCACCTTCACTGCCACCGACAGAGACGTCCTGCTCCTCAGCTGTGGCTGCAGATCTCTGCGAAGCAGGTGGCAGATCTCAGTGACCACCTCCCTTCTGAATCGCAGCCTCTGAACACACTGCTCCTCAGACATGTTCAGATATGAGAACTGCTGGCGGTATACCCTGGGTGGGTAATGTAGTGTATGTACCTTTAAGAGAGAACTACTTTTACAGCTCCTGTGTACTGTAGTACCGGCAGTGACCACACCTGTATATAAGCCTTGCGCATGCCTCTGTACCCCCAGTCTTGAGACTACCCTACTCCAGTAAATACCTGTTGATTGTTAAGTTACAGCATCCGTGTGGTTATTGAAAAACATCATACTATCAGAATCATGGATCTAACAGTGGCGACGAGTGTCGATTCGAATCTACCTGCAACTCTGCATTTCCCTTCGAGGATTCGCTCCGGGAGGGCGGTGGAAGAAAGTCGAGGCCAGAAACACGGGCGTCGACCACGAGCAACCACCCAGTCGTCCGGCAGAGAGTGAACATCGCAGGGGAGGCTGTGGAGAGCCGGGCTTGGTTCCCCAGCCACGACGATCAGCAATAGGCTGACGACAGGTGTGGTGTATGTAACTTGTTCCACCTTAAGAGAACTGCCTTAAGAGATGTACTACTTTCTCTTGGCTGCTGTATACTGTAATACCGGTGGTGACCACCCCGGTATATAAGTGTTGTGTAGGGATTTGCTGGGCAGTTCAGCCCTGACCTCCGAATAGTAAAGACCTGTTAAAGTTATTCTTGTGGTCTGTGTCCAGTGATTTATAATAAGCATAACTGGGACACACAGACTTAACAGTGGCGACGAGTCCGATCTTACCTTGCGGCAGTTTTACATCCAAGGCAGCTTCGTCCTCAGAACGGGCGTCGAGAAGAGGCATCCGCCCTCATCATCCTGCTGAGCACCATCGCACGGGAGGCATCGAGAACCCGGGTTAAAAAGAAAATTCTGACCACGAAGCCCTCCATCAGCGACAGGCAGTGATCATCCCTTCTACCACGGTGGTGGGTAAGCCGATCAGCGACACGAGCAGAAAGTCGGCCGCGTTGACTGTGGAGTGGGGGAGGGAAAACGGAGGAAAAAGGGCGGAGAACTCGACCACGGCCGGTAAAAAGGGCCAGGCTGCAATCGAGGCCGAGAGGCGCAGCGACTGGGGCAGCTTAAGGCACAAGAGCCGCGGAGAACTCAAACGCAGCCGGTGTAAGCGGGGCTGCGAGGCAAAGCAGCGTCGGGGAATTGAGAACCGCTGGGGAGGCGAGAACGGCAGCAGCACGGCAATCGCCATTGCAGCCAGCAGGGGAAGAAGGCAAACGCGGGAATCCGCCATTGTAGTCGGCGGGGGAAGAAGACGAGCGCGGGAAAGACCGCCAAGCGCGGGAAGCCGCCATTTTAGTAGGCGGGGGAAGAAGACAAGCGCGGGAAGCCGCCATTTTGAGAAAAAGAAAAATTTAAAAAACTTGCAAGGATGCCTAAACATGGGAACATTAATACCTTTGATAGCGATATCGAAGATTGGACCACGTATGTAGAACGCATGGAAGTTTATTGTAAAGCAAATAAGGTACCAGATGATGAGAAAGCACTAACCTTATTAAGCTCAATGGGTGCGAAGACATACGGGCTATTGAAGCACCTTCTATCACCAAATAAACCGGCGGATCAGACTTTCGCGAATATTGTTACTGTCCTGAAAAATCATTTAAACCCCACGCCGCTGATGATAGCGGAACGATTTAAATTTTACAGAAGAACGCAGCTGAAAGACGAAAGCAACGCTGAATTTTTAATTGAACTGCGTAAGCTAGCAAAGCACTGTCAGTTTGGAACAGGACTAGCAGATGCGCTGAGAGATAAATTTGTGTGTGGATTGTTAAAAGAAGGAACACAAAAGCGACTGCTTGAGGAGAATGATCTTACGCTTGATAAAGCTGTCACTATTGCAGCATCGCATGAAGCCGCAGCGAGAGGCATGGTGGAAATGCAGCTACGGTCACCGGAACTCAGCACCAATCAAATGGTCTTGGGTACAGTAAAATGTTATCGTTGTGGAAAGACAACGCACGGTCAGAACCAGTGCTGGTTCAAAAATCAGGAATGCAGAAAATGCGGCAGGCTTGGTCACATAGCTAAAGTATGCCGGTCAGGAAAGAAGACCAGCAACAAAAAGTCACCGCAGGAAAAGTACAGAAAGGTACACAAGGTGACAGAGAACAGTTCGAACGAACAGAAGTCAGATTCAGACTCCAGCAGTAATGAACTGGGTAGTCTAAGAGTACACAATGTTGGTAAGGAAGCAGACCTCCAAACAATTTGGGTCACACTTCAGATAGCAGGAGTCCAAGTGAAGATGGAATTGGACACTGGATCGGCATTGACGGTCATGAATAAGCAAGATTACAAAAGGTTATTCCCACATATTCCCCTACGGGATACGGAGATTGTATTGAAAACATACACGGGGCAAAGAGTATACCCCATCGGGAAGATAGAGGTAAAGGTGGTCCACAAGGGCAAAGAAAGCCGAGGAATGGACTTATATGTGCTACCTGAGGGAGGTCCACCACTACTGGGACGGGAGTGGATTAGGAAAATAAATATGGACTGGCATTCCTTAAAAGCACGAACGGTAGATTCCGGTAAAAAAGATGTCAAACCTAAACGATTGTCCAGAATATTGGACGATGTTAAAGAGGTGTTCCAACAGGGACTGGGAATACTGAGAGGAATTATGGCAAACATCAAGGTTGAAGAACATGCAAACCCGAAATTCTTCAAAGCCAGACCGGTACCTTATGCGATACGACCTGCTGTGGAAGCTGAGCTGGAAGGGCTAGAACGTTCAGGAGTACTGTCTATGGTAGACTGGAGTGAGTGGGCCACGCCCATTGTTCCCGTCATGAAGCGTTCATCGAGCAACAAGCCGGGGGAACCGGGGAAGGTTCGCATCTGTGGAGATTTCAAGATCACTGTTAATCCGGTGCTTCACACGGTGCAGTATCCGCTTCCGCGGATTGAGGATATCTTCGCTTCGTTGTCTGGCGGGAAACACTTCACCAAGATAGACCTGGCGCAGGCGTACTTACAGATGGAAGTTGAGGAAGAGTCACGCCAGTATCTCACGATCAACACGCATAGAGGCTTGTACCGGTATAATAGACTGGTTTTTGGAGTGGCATCGGCTCCAGCAATTTGGCAGAGGGCCATGGAGCAGGTATTACAGGGAATTCCAGGCACACAATGTAACCTGGACGATATTTTGATTACAGGAGATGATGACGAGGAACACCTTGCAAATTTGGAACTGGTGCTCACCAGATTGAAAGAATATGGACTTCGAGTTAATCGCCAGAAATGTGAGTTCTTTCAGAAGCGGATCTCGTACTGTGGTCATGTCATTGACCAGGAGGGGCTTCATAAGTCTCCTGACAAGATCGAAGCTGTTGTGAAGGCTCCCGCTCCGGATAATGTATCCCAGTTGAGGTCGTTCCTAGGGTTGATTAACTATTACCATAAGTTTCTGCCAAATTTATCCACGGTGCTGCACCCGCTGAACGCTCTTTTGCAGAAGGGAGTACCATGGAAGTGGAGCGAGGACTGTAAGAGGGCCTTTCGCAAAAGCAAGGCATTGATCACCTCAGAGGAAGTGTTGGCTCACTTCAACCCAACGCTGCCTATTCGTTTGGCTTGTGATGCTTCTCCATATGGTATTGGGGCAGTACTCTCACACAAGTTGCCAAATGGCCTGGAGAGGCCAGTCGCGTTCGCATCCAGATCATTGACCTCCGCTGAGCGCAACTATGCTCAGATAGATAGGGAGGCTCTCAGCCTTGTGTGGGGAGTAAAGAAGTTTAATCATTACCTGCAGGGCCAAACGTTTACGCTTCTGACAGACCACCAGCCGTTGGTATCCATTTTTAATCCTAAGAAGGGTGTTTCGGTGATGACAGCACAGAGACTCCAGAGATGGTCCCTTTTCCTAGGGGCACATCAATATCAGATTGAATTCAAAGGTACAAAGCAGCATGGTAATGCTGATGGGCTGTCGCGCCTGCCACTACCTACAGAGGAGGAGGCACCGACGGTTGACCCTGTTGAGTTATTTCACTCGACCATCATCGAATGTTTACCAGTCACCAATGCAAGTATTGAAAGAGAAACCAGGAACGACCCGACACTGTCCCGGGTCTACGAAGTGACAGTGAAGGGGTGATCCACTGTTACCAGCATTCTCAGCAAGATGAGACCAGCTGTCCGTCTGTCAAGGAACATTGATGTATGGAACGAGGGTGATTATTCCTCCTAAGTTAAGAGAGAGAGTTCTAAAGGAACTGCATGAAGGTCATCTGGGGGGAGTCAGGATGAAAAGCCTTGCTAGGGCTTATGTGTGGTGGCCAGGTATCGACCAACAGATAGAGGATCTGACGAAAAGCTGCTCAGGGTGCCAAAAAGTGCAAAATGCACCTCCGATTGCACCGCTGCATCCATGGGAATGGCCTTCAGCCCCATGGCAACGTGTACATATTGACTTTGCTGGTCCATTCATGGACTCCATGTTTTTAATTGCGGTGGATGCACATTCTAAATGGCCAGAAGTGATTAAGATGACTACCACTACCTCGGAAAAGACGATCGCGGTGCTAAGAACGATATTTGCAAGAAATGGATTGCCAGAACAAATATGTTCGGACCGCAGTTCGTGTCAGAAGAATTCCAGAAATTCATGAAGAAGAATGGGGTGAAACATCATACCTCTGCCCCATATCATCCGGCTACAAACGGGTTGGCCGAGAGATTTGTACAAACGTTCAAAAAAGCAATAAAGGCCATGAGCGAAGATCAGATCCCACTACAACACAAGGTGGACAAATTCCTACTGGCATATCGAAACGCCACTCATGCAGTGACAAACCAAAGTCCTGCCATGATGTTCTATAACAGGAGGTTGCGGTCCAGGTTGGACTTGTTAAAACCAAATGTGCGGAGGGAAGTTGAAAACAAACAGTTCCAGCATATAAATAACAAGACCACTCGGAGTTTCGAAATAGGACAACCAGTGTTAGCCCGGGACTATAAAAACGAGAAATGGCAATCTGGAACAATTCGGGCCAGACAAGGACCCCTGATGTACACGGTAGATATTGGTGAAAATGTAATACGGCGTCATGCTGACCAACTGGTAGAATCGAGAACAAGGGTCGAACCTATGGTTACGGCAGAGACAACCGTGGAAGAAGTTAGTGAGCCTGAAGCATCTACCTCAGAAGTGAATGTACCTGATGATGATATCCAATCCATAAGAGACCAACTAGATGAGTCAACCCAGCAACGAGAATCAGAGACCCCTGAAAGGCGTTATCCAACTCGAATCAGGAGGCCTCCTCAGAGACTGAATCTTTGAACTGTTTTGCATGAAGTTTTATATATATATGTTATTATATGTTATGTTAAATGGGGATATAACTGTTAAGCTAAAAAGGGAGGATTGTGGTGTATGTAACCTGTTCCACCTTAAGAGAACTACCTTAAGATAGGTACTACTTTCTCTTGGCTGCTGTATACTGTAATACCGGTGGTGACCACACCGGTATATAAGTGTTGTGTAGGGATTTGCTGGGCAGTTCAGCCCTGACCTCCGAACAGTAAAGACCTGTTAAAGTTATTCTTGTGGTCTGTGTCCAGTGATTTATAATAAGCTTAACTGGGACACACAGACTTAACAACAGGTACAGTGCAGACCCTTCCCGGATAGCGGCGGCTGGAGCCGACCGACGGCGGAGAGGAAGCCGAGCAGTGTCGATGGGGTAAGACAGAGGGTGAAGCGCACAGGGCGCAGCCGGGGGTGGAAAACCGAGCGGCGTCAAGGAAAAACAAAACGGAGAGAGAGAGGGTAAAGCAACAGCCGGGTTCAGGACTGAGCGGCGGAAACGGGAAAGGCGCATGAAAAAAAAAAAAAAAAAACGCGCAGAGCACAGCCAGGGCTCAAGGGCTGAACAGTGTCCGCGGGGAGAAGAAGGGAGAGCGCGGGAGACGCCATTGAGCCGCGGAGAAGAAGGAAGAGCGCAGGAGACGCCATTTTTAGAAGACGCAGCGGAGAAGAAGGGTGAGCGCGGGAAGGAAGGAAAGCACGGGAGACACCATTTTGTGCCAGCGGAGAAGAAGGGGAAGCGCGGGAGACGCCATTTTTGACAGTTAAATCACACCCAGGGATGCAGAAGAGTGGCAGTATCTCTACGTTCGACAATGAAGTCGAAGATTGGGCGACATATGTGGAACGTATTGAGGTGTACTGCAGGGTGAATGAAGTGCCAGATGCTAGGAAAGCACTGATTTTGTTAAATTCCATGGGTGCAAAAACTTATGGGTTACTGCGAAACCTAATAACCCCAGAGAAGCCTGTGAACAAGAATTTCGAAAGCATAGTAGAAATCCTACAGGACCACTTAAACCCCACACCGCTGCTGATAGCAGAACGATTTAAGTTCCATAAAAGGAACCAACACAAAGACGAAAGCAATGCTGAGTACCTAACGGAACTGCGCAAGCTATCGAAACACTGCCAGTTTGGAGCGGGACTAGCAGATACGTTAAGGGACAAGTTTGTGTGTGGGCTACAAAGTGAAGGAACCCAGAAACGGCTTCTATCAGAAAAGGATCTTAGGCTGGACAAGGCTTTCAGTATGGCAATATCACACGAAGCAGCCGCAAGGGGCGCTGCAGAGATACAACGGAGACCGCAAGAATATGGCACCAATGAAATGTCCTATGGAACAGGGAAGTGCTATCGCTGCGGCAGAACAACACATGACCAGAAGGATTGTTGGTTCAAGGACCAAGTGTGCAGACAGTGTGGAAAAGCAGGACACATAGCAAGAGTCTGCAGGTCTGGGAAGAAAACCAACAGTAAGAAATCTCCACAGGAGAAGTACAAAAAGGTACACAAGGTGATGGACAGTAGTTCAGACGAACAGAAAAGTGACACAGACTCTGGAAGCAAGGAGCTGGGTTGTCTGAAACTACATAAGGTAACCAAAATGGAGGATCACCAGACTATCTGGGTTACACTCAAGATAGACGGAGTCCAAGTGAAAATGGAATTGGACACAGGATCAGCCCTAACAGTCATAAACCAAAGGGACTACAAGCGGCTATTTTCACATATACCCTTGAAAGCTACAGAGATTGTCTTGAAGACGTACACGGGGCAAAAAGTCTGCCCCAAAGGAAAAATAAGGGTGAAAGTGATATATAAAGGCCAGGAAATACCTAAAATGGACATATATGTATTGCCAGATAGAGGACCACCACTGCTAGGACGTGAATGGATCCGGAAGATACAATTAGATTGGCATTCCATACAGGCACTGAAGGTTGAGGCCAAAAAGGATGACGACGTCACACCTGGACGACTGTCAAAAATGCTAACTGACGCAAAAGAAGTGTTCCAGGAGGGACTCGGAACACTAAAAGGCATAACAGCAACGATTAAAATAGAGGAAAATGCAAGCCCAAAGTTTCTTAAGGCCAGACCAGTGCCTTATGCGATCAGACCAGCTGTCGAAGCAGAGCTGGAAGGGTTGGAACGTTCAGGAGTACTGTCCAAAGTAGACTGGAGCGAGTGGGCTACACCCATCGTTCCTGTAATGAAGAGGTCATTGAGTAATACGCCTGGGGAACCAAAGAAGGTCCGCATCTGTGGGGATTTTAAGGTGACAGTGAACCCAGTCCTTCACATGGTACAATATCCGCTTGCACGAATTGAGGATATTTTCACCTCGCTCTCTGGAGGTAAACGCTTCACCAAAATTGATCTAGCCCAGGCGTACTTGCAAATGGAGCTAGATGAAGCCTCGAAACAATACCTTACGATTAACACTCATAAAGGTCTCTATCAATACAACCGGCTGGTGTTCGGGGTAGCATCGGCTCCGGCTATTTGGCAAAGGGCAATGGATCAAGTCCTGCAAGGGATTCCAGGGACCCAGTGTTATTTGGACGACATCGTGATCACGGGCGAAAATGACAGTGATCACCTCGCCAACTTGGAGAAGGTGCTCACCAGATTAAAGGAGTATGGGCTACGAGCTAATCGCCACAATTGCGAGTTTTTCCAGAAACAGACCTCGTATTGTGGCCACGTCATCAATGAAGAGGGGTTACATAAGTCCCCTGAAAAGATTGAGGCAGTAGTCAAGGCTCCAGCACCGGAAAATGTGTCACAACTGAGGTCATTCCTCGGGCTGGTAAACTACTACCATAAGTTCTTACCAAATTTGTCCACGGTATTACACCTACTGAACACCCTACTGCAAACAGGGGTACCATGGAAGTGGAATGACGAGCGTAGACGAGCTTTCCGGAAGTGGAAAGAATTGATCACATCAAAAGAGGTGTTGGCCCATTTCAACCCAGCACTACCAATTCGTTTGGCATGTGATGCATCACCCTATGGTATTGGAGCGGTGTTGTCGCACAAATTCCCAGACGGGTTGGAGAGGCCAGTAGCCTTTGCGTCTCGGTCACTAACCTCAGCCGAGCGCAACTACGCCCAGATTGACAGGGAGGCCCTCAGCCTAGTATGGGGAGTAAAAAAATTCAACCACTATCTGCATGGGCAGAAGTTCACCTTGCTGACTGACCACCAGCCACTTGTCTCCATCTTTAATCCTAAGAAGGGCGTTCCAGTGATGACTGCACAACGGTTACAAAGATGGTCCCTGTTTCTCGGGCGAATCAATATGACATAGAATATAAAGGCACGAAACAGCATGGAAACGCTGATGGACTATCGTGCCTGCCACTGCCTACTGTGGAGGAAGCACCAGCAGTGGACCCTATCGAGATATTTTATTCGTCAATAATTGAACGATTGCCAGTAACGAACGCGGATATAGAGAAGGAGACCGGCAATGATCCGACGCTGTCTCGGGTATATGATTTGACGGTGAGGGGATGGCCAACACATGGTGACTCACTGTTGCCAGCATTCTCATCCAGAAGAGAACAGTTTTCTCCGGGTGCTCCGGTTTCCTCCCACAGTCCAAAGATGTGCGGGTTAGGTTGATTGGCTATGATAAATTGACCCTTAGTGTTAGGGGGATTAAATACGTGGGGTTACAGCGATAGGGTGGGATATGTGTTGGTGTAGGGGTTACGGGGATCGGGTGGGATATGTGTCGGTGCAGGCTCGATGGGCCGAAATGGCCTCTATCTGCACTGTGGGGTTTCTGTGATTCTGTGATTCTGTGACAGTGATGTGTGGATCCAGAGTGGTGATTCCACCCAAGTTACGGGAGAGAGTGCTAAATGAGCTACATGAAAGTCATCTGGGGGGAGTGAAAATGAAAAGCCTTGCTAGGGCTTATGTGTGGTGGCCGGGAATCGATCAACAAATCGAAGACCTAACCAAGAGCTGCTCAGGATGCCAGAAGGTCCAAAATGCACCACCACATGCCCCTCTACACCCATGGGAGTGGCCCTCCTCTCCATGGCAACGGGTGCATATTGATTTTGCTGGTCCATTCATGGACTCAATGTTCTTAATAGCAGTGGATGCTCATTCGAAGTGGCCTGAGGTGATAAAAATGTCCTCAACCACTACAGAGAAAACGATTGCAGTCCTACGGACCATATTTGCCAGAAACGGCTTGCCAGAGCAGATTTGCTCTGATAATGGACCACAGTTTGTGTCCGAAGAGTTTCGAAAATTTATGAGAAGGAATGGAGTAAGGCATTACACATCCGCCCCGTATCATCCAGCCACAAATGGATTGGCTGAGAGGTTCGTACAAACCTTTAAGAAGGCGATAAAGGCCATGTGCGACGATGAAATTCCACTGCAGCATAAGGTGGACAATTTCTTATTAGCCTACCGAAACGCGACACATGCAGTTACCAACCAGACCCCGGCCATGATGTTCTTTAACCGAAGGTTGAGATGTTGTCTGGACTTGCTCAGACCTAATGTGTGAAGAAATGTTGAGGATAAACAATTCCAGCACATCAATGAGAAGCCGACAAGGAGCTTCAATGTAGGACAACCAGTCTTGGCCCGTGACTACCGAACAGATAAATGGCAACCCGAAACGATATGCACAAGGCAGGGGCCATTAATGTACACAGTGGATGTCGGGGAGAACATTGTGAGACGCCACGTCGATCAGATCTTAGCGTCACAGGAACGAGTCAACCCCCTGTCTCGCGAACCGGGGAATGAATCTGACATACCGGTAGCATCTACCTCCGAACCAGTAGCCGTGGAACCCGATGAACTAACCAACAAAAAGGGGCCAGAATCGCCTCCACACCAAGAACAAGAACCTCAGGAAAGGTGCTATCCCGAAAGGATCAGGAAGCCGCCCCAAAGACCTAATCTATAAATGGACTATTGTTGTTTAATGTACATGTTAAAGTGTTAATTGTTATTTGAATATTATGGGTACTACTAATCTAAAAGGGGAGGAATTGTAGTGTATGTACCTTTAAGAGAGAACTACTTTTACAGCTCCTGTATACTGTAGTACCGGCAGTGACCACACCTGTATATAAGCCTTGCGCATGCCTCTGTACCCCCAGTCTTGAGACTACCCTACTCCAGTAAATACCTGTTGATTGTTAAGTTACAGCATCCGTGTGGTTATTGAAAAACATCATACTCTCAGAATCACGGATCTAACAGGTAAGGCCTCCTGTGCCAACGCCTGTTGGCCCTTCTCCGTCTGGCCATGACTGGCACTCTCTCACGGCATCTCTGAGCCCTTTGAATGCAATGCAATAAGCCAATGTTTCCACCCATTGCAGCCCCCATTATATGTGGCGAGTCAAGGCTATGGCACTGAAAGTTAAATCCAAGTGCAAAGCTCTGGCCTGAAGCCAGAAGTACCTGTGCGAGCGCTGCGTCAAACCAGAAAGCTCTCTCCCTTTGTCTCGCTCCAAATATCAGTCTCTCACAAAGAAGGAGTGGAACAAAATGGCTGCCACTTATAATGCAGGAGGAGTCCCCTTTAATTAGCGTCCCCCGTGCCCCGCAGCGACTGGGAACCGTTCCCCTCTGCCAGTCGCTGGGGGCGCCAGGCGCACAGAAGGGCGGCGCCACTGAAGTTCCGGTTTGGGGCGCACCAAGGGCGTTGCACCATGAAATGACGTCAGGATCTGCGCGCACAGCTGAGTGGGCGCTGCGGTTTTGCGCCGCCGCTAAATCTTGAGTGAAGTTCGCGAAAGGCGCAGATCGCGCCATGCCCGGGCGCTAGCCACTTAGCGCCCCACTTCTCCTCTTCCTAAGGCGCTAGCGGCTGGCGCTAACAACTGAATTTCTAGGCCCGGCACTTCTCCTCGGTGCCGGGCTCTTTTGCCGGCACTCGCGATCTTAGATCGCGCTGCAGCAGGCCCCTCCCCTTTAAGAAGGGGAGGAAGGCCTGCAGTACCGCAGTGCACCGTGCCGCAGCGTGTGGCGCTGCGGCACGTTGCGCTGCGAACTTCAGTTGCAGCGCCCCAAGATGGATGCGGGGCGCCTCGAGTAGCGCCGCGCTTCCGTTTGGGGTGCTCAAACTGAATTTCCGGCGGGCGCTCGTGACTCCTTTTGGGGCAGTACTTCCGGCGCCCTGGCGAGACTGGCGCCCCGCCGAATTTCTAGGCCTTAATGTTTTACAGTGTTTTTGGGGTGATCTCCATTCATATATTTGACAGGTCTATCTGTCAAGTGTATGAAGGGGGATTCCCTTCTTTGATTGGCTCCCCATGGCCCACGTGATCCCAGGGACGCTTGTGAACTGCCTGCGCCCCTGGGATACCTGGGCCCTCTGCGCATTTTGAGTTGGAGAGGCCCAGGAGCGGAAGTGTCTGGATCTCGGGAATCCTCAGGTAAGTCCGTAGATTTTTTCCAGATCGGACACAGGAAGCAGGATTGGAAAATATGGCCCTTTGTTTTTAGGGTTCCTAATGAACCAATAGCAAATGGCGAGGGAAAAATAAGTTGATTTATTTTGGTTGAAAATAACTTCAATTGCAGCAGCACTCAGGCTAGCTGACAAACTCTATCCTACAGACTGATTCACTTCCTGAATCTTGATCTAACTGGTTGCTTAATTGTAACATTGATCCAGAACTTTACACAGGTTAACATCAGTTTGAATGAATGGTTGAGTTTAATAAGGTTTACTAATCCACGATCTTTACAAGAGAGCGCTCTATTTGAGTTGACAAAGGTCCCTTATTTTTCAGTGAGTTCCTCTGATTATATCACTACAGCTTGGGAAAAATTTAAATACAACAATTTTAAAAATAAATGGTAACAGTCAGTTTCTAGATTGATTCCTGAGAGGAGAGAGTTGTCTTATGAGGAGAGATTGAGGAGATTGGGCTGATATTTTCTGGAGTTTAGAAGAATGAGAGGTAATCTCATTGAAACATAAGATTCTAGGGGGTATTCTAACAGGACTAGACAGACTAGATGCAGGAAGGATGTTCCCGATGGTCGGGGAGTCCAGAACCAGGGGTCACAGTCTATGGATAAGGGGTAAGCCATTTAGGACTGAGATGAGGAGGAATTTCTTCACCCAGAGAGTGGTGAACCTGTGGAATTCTCTGCCACAGAAGGCAGTAGAGGCCAATTCATTAAATATATTCAAGAAGGAGTTGGATATATTTCTTAAGGCTAAAGGGATCAAGGGATATGGGGAGAAAGCAGGGACAGGGTACTGAATTTGGATGATCAGCCAGGATCTCATTGAATGGCGGAGCAGGCTCGAGGGGCCGAATGGCCTACTCCTGCTCCTATCTTCTATGTTTCTATGTATTGACAGGGTAGATGCTGAGAGGTTGTTTCCCCCTGGCTGGAGAGTCTCGAACTAGGGGGTCACAGTCTCAGGATAAGGGGTCGGCAATTTAAGGCTGAGATGAGGAGGAATTTCTTCACTCAGAGTGTTGTGAATCTTTGAAATTCTCTATCCAGAGGGCTGTGGAGGCTCAATCGTTGAGTATATTAAAGGCTGAGATCAGTAGATTTTTGGACTCTAGAGGAATCAAGGGATATGGGGATCGGGTGGGAAAGTGGAGTTGAGGTTGAAGATCAGCCATGATCTTACTGAATGGCAGAGCAGGCTCGAGGGGCCGAATGGTGGAGCAGGCTCGAGGGGCCGTGTGGCCGACTCCTGCTCCCAATTCTTATGTCCAATAAAGTTAGAATGCCATACTCGACTGAAGATTCTAGAAATGCCAAGTATTATTGCTCTCACTTACTGCCTGGGATCAAGAAAATCCTCTTCTTTATGGACCTTGAAATGAACAGCATCACACGTGGACTAATTTACTTGGGAAGAAAATAGCAAGTTGCTATGATTGAAATGTTGGAACAGCTCCCCCATTTACTCTGATTTGCATGGGCTTTGACGTAATTTGCAAGAGGGATACTGGTCTGTAATATCAAGTGGTGATTCTGATCCCTTCTTATGGACAGGCACAATATTTGGTTCTGTCCACTTTGTTTGGACAAAAAGACTTGCATTTATACAGCTCCTTTCATGACCACCGGATGTCCCAAAGCGCTTGACAATGAAGTACTTTTGGAGTGTAGTCACTGTTGTAATGTAGGAAATGCGGCAGCCAATTTGCACACAGCAAGCTCCCACCAACAGCAATGTGATAATGACCAGACAATGTGTTTTTTTAGTGATGTTGGTTGAGAGATAAATATTGGCCAGGACACCGGGGAGAACTCCCCTGTTCTTCTTCGAAATAATGCCATGCGATCTTTTATGTCCACCTGAGAGGGCAGACGGGGCCTCGGTTTAACCTCTCATCCAAAAGACGGCACCTCCGACAGTGCAGCACTCCCTCAGCACTGCACCCGGTAGTGTCAGCCTAGATTTTTGTGCTCAAGTCTCTGGAGTGGGACTTGAACCTTCTGACTCAGAGGCGAACGTGCTACCAACTGAGCCATGGCTGACACTAATTGACGGGGAATGGTCTTACTAGACATGCCAGGGGCCATATTGTCGTTTGGTTACTGCTGACAACCTGCATTCTCTCTGCCGCCTCATTACATGCCCCCTCCCACCACCCCCACCCCCTGCACCCTGTCATATGGACTAGCTTACATTCTCTTGGGACTCCCACTGTTCACCGATGCCACTAGAGAGCAAAGGGATTCAGAAGCCCGATTGTGAGTCAGTTTCTGTTGCTGTCGGCATGTCAAAAAATCACACTTCCATTGGCAGGAACACAGCTCCTGGGTAACACCAATAGACATACTGGACCAGCTCAGGCAAGGTTAGAAGGGCTCCATCTGCCATATAACCTAACCTGGAACTGCTCAATGCTGATACCGTTTTCTTGTCCAACATTGTTCTTTCTCGTCTCGATTTTTGTTCGGCAAGAGTATTATGGGTTATGGAACCAAGGTGAGTAGATGGAGTTGAGATAAAGATCAACGGAACAGGCTGGAGGAGCTGAATGGCCTCCTCCTGCTCCTATGAGTGTAAAATGTACCTGGAAAAACTTGCTCTTTTGGCTTATTTTTCATTCACGTTGCCGATGCATTCTACAATACAGGAAACTTTTTTTTATCCGGCATGGACAGGGCCGACGTAGTGCCGGTTCATCAAAAATTCCGGATAACCGAAAGCTATAGTAAAAGATACGGAGCTGAGAGCTCCGTATAAAGCAACAAACCCTGTTGCTTAGCAACAAGTTCAGAACAATGGCCACAAGTTCCAAGCGTCTCTGTAGCTTAGCAACAGCTGCAGCCACACCCTTGCACAGCAACAGATGGAGGAAGGCAAGTAATAAAAGTTACCTGAACCTACTCCTAAATTTTGCCGGTTAACCGAGATTTCCGGTTATTTAGGTGCCGGTAAATCGAAAGTTTCCTGTAATATTCTCATTCTCTGATACACCAGACCCTCCGATGTCCATTAGTTACGGTTCACTTGTTAATAGAGGAGTATGCACGACGCTGCCTGCACACTGTACCTTTTGTTACGACACATCTTCTGGTAGACATCCTGAAGGCTCTGCTGAGGTCTGTTTGTTCTACACTCGGCTCTACCGAGTATTCAGAGATGCATTTCATTGTCAAATTAATCCATTTTCTTCTGTGAGGTGCCCCAAGCCTTCAGTGACAAGACTGTCAAATTGACAATGAAAGCTGACAACTGATGCTCAAAAGGTTAAATGGAAGGAAACAAATTTGAACAAGGGGGTTCACAGAAGTGAATCGTGCTTCAGCGCACCGAAACGCTACGTGGCAGAGGCGGGGTGGGGGGGGGGTTAAGTTCCTCTTTGTACACTGAAAGGGCATATGTAGTCCTTATGGTTCATGAGCAGATCCATGCATCCTCATTCATTGGAGTCGATTTTCACTTGGTGTTAAAATGGGGTCAGTAGCCTCACCGCCCCGTGAACTCCAACGAAAGCAGCCCCCGCCATTTTGAAAGGGGTTTACCGCCGGGCTCGCAAAGCGCCCACCTGTTTCAGGCACTAGGCCGCTTTAAATATGCAATTCGGGGTCCTAGGACCACGCAAGCCATATTAGTTTGGAAATGATTGGAGTGCGTGGTGTGCTGGCTGCGATCAGTCCCACGGGCGATGGAGCTGAAGAGGCTCGGCCAAAGGTAAGTTTGATATTTTTGTGGGACCTGGAGAAAGAAAAACTTGCATTTATGTAGCGCCTTTCACAATGTCAGGACATCCTAAAGTGCTTTACAGCCAATTAAGTACTTTTGAAGTGCAGTCACTGTTGTAATGTAGGAAATGCGGCAGCCAATTTGCGCACAGCAAGCTCCCACAAACAGCAATGTGATAATCTGCCTTAGTGATGTTGATTGAGGGATAAATATTGGCTAGGACACCGGGGATAACTCCATTGCTCATCAAAACAGGAGCCCTGGGATCTTTTACGTCCACCTGAGAGAGCAGACAGGGCCTCATCCAAAAGACAGACCCTCGGACAGCGCAGCGCTCCCTCAGCAACTGTACTGGGAGTGTCAGCCTAGATTTATTGAGTACAAGTGGGATTTGAACCCACCGTCTTCTGACTCAGCGGCAAGAGTGCTAGCAACTGAGCCACAGCTGACGCTGCTGCTGGAGGACTTCCTCTAGGCCCCACACAAAATAATATGAGGCACTGCTGCCCCAGAAGCATTCCCCCCGCCCCCCCCCCTCAACTCCTGTGATCGCGACCTCCTCCCGTACTTACTACCTTGCTTGTAGGCGGGGCGGTCAAATATTGGCCAACTGTGAACCAGAGGGCTGTGTCGAGGTGTCCGTTTGGCACCCAACAGCTCGCCGGCAGCCAATTTGCACACAGCAAGCTCCCACCAACAGCAATGTGATAATGACCAGACAATGTGTTTTTTTAGTGATGTTGGTTGAGAGATAAATATTGGCCAGGACACCGGGGAGAACTCCCCTGTTCTTCTTCGAAATAATGCCATGCGATCTTTTATGTCCACCTGAGAGGGCAGACGGGGCCTCGGTTTAACCTCTCATCCAAAAGACGGCACCTCCGACAGTGCAGCACTCCCTCAGCACTGCACCCGGTAGTGTCAGCCTAGATTTTTGTGCTCAAGTCTCTGGAGTGGGACTTGAACCTTCTGACTCAGAGGCGAACGTGCTACCAACTGAGCCATGGCTGACACTAATTGACGGGGAATGGTCTTACTAGACATGCCAGGGGCCATATTGTCGTTTGGTTACTGCTGACAACCTGCATTCTCTCTGCCGCCTCATTACATGCCCCCTCCCACCACCCCCACCCCCTGCACCCTGTCATATGGACTAGCTTACATTCTCTTGGGACTCCCACTGTTCACCGATGCCACTAGAGAGCAAAGGGATTCAGAAGCCCGATTGTGAGTCAGTTTCTGTTGCTGTCGGCATGTCAAAAAATCACACTTCCATTGGCAGGAACACAGCTCCTGGGTAACACCAATAGACATACTGGACCAGCTCAGGCAAGGTTAGAAGGGCTCCATCTGCCATATAACCTAACCTGGAACTGCTCAATGCTGATACCGTTTTCTTGTCCAACATTGTTCTTTCTCGTCTCGATTTTTGTTCGGCAAGAGTATTATGGGTTATGGAACCAAGGTGAGTAGATGGAGTTGAGATAAAGATCAACGGAACAGGCTGGAGGAGCTGAATGGCCTCCTCCTGCTCCTATGAGTGTAAAATGTACCTGGAAAAACTTGCTCTTTTGGCTTATTTTTCATTCACGTTGCCGATGCATTCTACAATACAGGAAACTTTTTTTTATCCGGCATGGACAGGGCCGACGTAGTGCCGGTTCATCAAAAATTCCGGATAACCGAAAGCTATAGTAAAAGATACGGAGCTGAGAGCTCCGTATAAAGCAACAAACCCTGTTGCTTAGCAACAAGTTCAGAACAATGGCCACAAGTTCCAAGCGTCTCTGTAGCTTAGCAACAGCTGCAGCCACACCCTTGCACAGCAACAGATGGAGGAAGGCAAGTAATAAAAGTTACCTGAACCTACTCCTAAATTTTGCCGGTTAACCGAGATTTCCGGTTATTTAGGTGCCGGTAAATCGAAAGTTTCCTGTAATATTCTCATTCTCTGATACACCAGACCCTCCGATGTCCATTAGTTACGGTTCACTTGTTAATAGAGGAGTATGCACGACGCTGCCTGCACACTGTACCTTTTGTTACGACACATCTTCTGGTAGACATCCTGAAGGCTCTGCTGAGGTCTGTTTGTTCTACACTCGGCTCTACCGAGTATTCAGAGATGCATTTCATTGTCAAATTAATCCATTTTCTTCTGTGAGGTGCCCCAAGCCTTCAGTGACAAGACTGTCAAATTGACAATGAAAGCTGACAACTGATGCTCAAAAGGTTAAATGGAAGGAAACAAATTTGAACAAGGGGGTTCACAGAAGTGAATCGTGCTTCAGCGCACCGAAACGCTACGTGGCAGAGGCGGGGTGGGGGGGGGGTTAAGTTCCTCTTTGTACACTGAAAGGGCATATGTAGTCCTTATGGTTCATGAGCAGATCCATGCATCCTCATTCATTGGAGTCGATTTTCACTTGGTGTTAAAATGGGGTCAGTAGCCTCACCGCCCCGTGAACTCCAACGAAAGCAGCCCCCGCCATTTTGAAAGGGGTTTACCGCCGGGCTCGCAAAGCGCCCACCTGTTTCAGGCACTAGGCCGCTTTAAATATGCAATTCGGGGTCCTAGGACCACGCAAGCCATATTAGTTTGGAAATGATTGGAGTGCGTGGTGTGCTGGCTGCGATCAGTCCCACGGGCGATGGAGCTGAAGAGGCTCGGCCAAAGGTAAGTTTGATATTTTTGTGGGACCTGGAGAAAGAAAAACTTGCATTTATGTAGCGCCTTTCACAATGTCAGGACATCCTAAAGTGCTTTACAGCCAATTAAGTACTTTTGAAGTGCAGTCACTGTTGTAATGTAGGAAATGCGGCAGCCAATTTGCGCACAGCAAGCTCCCACAAACAGCAATGTGATAATCTGCCTTAGTGATGTTGATTGAGGGATAAATATTGGCTAGGACACCGGGGATAACTCCATTGCTCATCAAAACAGGAGCCCTGGGATCTTTTACGTCCACCTGAGAGAGCAGACAGGGCCTCATCCAAAAGACAGACCCTCGGACAGCGCAGCGCTCCCTCAGCAACTGTACTGGGAGTGTCAGCCTAGATTTATTGAGTACAAGTGGGATTTGAACCCACCGTCTTCTGACTCAGCGGCAAGAGTGCTAGCAACTGAGCCACAGCTGACGCTGCTGCTGGAGGACTTCCTCTAGGCCCCACACAAAATAATATGAGGCACTGCTGCCCCAGAAGCATTCCCCCCGCCCCCCCCCCCTCAACTCCTGTGATCGCGACCTCCTCCCGTACTTACTACCTTGCTTGTAGGCGGGGCGGTCAAATATTGGCCAACTGTGAACCAGAGGGCTGTGTCGAGGTGTCCGTTTGGCACCCAACAGCTCGCCGGCCTGACGTATATGAGGGCACGGCCTTAAAATCGTGCCCGCGCGTACTGGAAACCGCGTGGTGCGCAAAAGTCAAACTAGACCCCCATTGTGTTTCCTGGGAGTATTGGATGTATTGCGGCTGAAACATATCTGAGCAGCGACACAGAATACACCTGCAGCAATGATGTTGAGTTACTTGTTAAGGCGAAAGTCTTGGACTCAATGAACTCAGACCTGAAATAATTGGCTGTTTTCTATAGCGTAAGGGCTAAGCTTTGAGTGATTTATGTTCATATTGCCTCAGGTAATAATTTGGTAGATCTGACACATGTAGAAGGCCCTGTGGTCAACTAACTATTCTGCTTTTTTGCTTATAAAATAATAAAAGCCCAAGTTAAAATAATTTGCAGGAGCGCTACTTGCTGCCCATTCCATACGGTTTATCACCAGTGGAAAAACCGTGTCTTAAAAGTCTTGCATCCAGTAAGCATTCGCTGCACTTCCTGTTTGCCGCATCTACTTCCTGTTGTCACACTGTTGCCGCCACACTTCCCTGATTGGCTCAAAGGAAAAACCAGCAGCAAATCAGAACTGAAGAGGCAGGTAACAGGCGAATCAAAAGTGAGGAAAGCAGCCAGGAAACTGCCAGTGAGGAACGACTGAGGATTTATCAAAGCAACCAATCGCGAATGACCAATCAAAAAGAAAAAAAAGTGAACCAATCAAATCACTTTATATATTTATAAAAAAACGTCATCGACCATTTTTTCTCAGTAATTGAGAATTCTAATGTCTATGGTAAGGTTGTAAACAAAACACAAACATAGGGGCCTAGAAATTCAGTCTGGACACTTTTGGGGCGCTAAAGTCGGGCGTTCGCTAAAGTTAGCGCCCGCCGGAAAGTGTAGGCCACATCGCCGAAATTCAGTAGAGTTGGCCAAGAGTTTGGCCGAGCGCTGAAACTGGCGTTGCAATGCTCTCTTCAGGCACTAAGCCAGCGATGCGGCCTGATAACGCCGAGGCCGGGCGCAGCGCAGGTGCGGTCATGTTTTGATTGACAGCAGACACCCTGACGCCGGCCAGCTCTTAAAGGGGGAAGGGTCGACTTTGACTGCTGCCACGCCCTGCATACTGGAGCCCTGCAGCTAGGCCTCAGCACTGCTGGTGGGCCAAAATAGCGCCTGGAGCCATGGAGAGGGCCCGTGAACGAGCGCAGCGCTTCTCAGAGCATGCTCTGACGGTGCTGATTAATGGTGTCGAAAACAAAAGAGAGATCTTGTGCCCGGACAGTGGCAAGAAGGCTCCCAGGAGCCAGTACAGGAAAGCCTGGAGGAAAATCGCCCGCAGGGTGTCATCCACCTGCGATGTCCCCAGGAGTGCTGACCAATGCCGCAAGAAGTACAACGACCTCACTCGGATGGTGAAGGTGAGTACCCTTTCCAGTGTCCTCCTCATCCTTGCATGTGCACCTCACATTATGGGCAAAGGGACCTCAAAGGACTAATGGGCAGCCCTCCTCCCGCAGCAATGGCACTGGCATGATCATCAATAGCACTTTCTGCACTTAACACACTGGCCAAGCTATTCGACCATGGGAGGCAGTGCACACAGCAACAGGGCACCACACTGGCCAAGCTATTCGACCATGGGAGGCAGTGCACACAGCAACAGGGCACCACACTGGCCAAGCTATTCGACCATGGGAGGCAGTGCACACAGCAACAGGGCACCACACTGGCCAAGCTATTCGACCATGGGAGGCAGTGCACACAGCAACAGGGCACCACACTGGCCAAGCTATTCGACCATGGGAGGCAGTGCACACAGCAACAGGGCACCACACTGTACTTAGAGGCCGTCCTTTCTCTTGCAGGCCAAGCTGGCGCGGAATTTGAGGAGCCAGTCTGTCACCGGTGGAGGCTGTCCCGAGTACCAGGCGCTCAGTGAGCTGGAGGAGAGCGTGGCTCGACTCATGCGTGCCCGGGTGACTGGCCCTGTTGCGATCGGAGATGCGGACCCTGTACTGGGACCCACTGGTAAGGACATGACCGGTTGGACCTCTGTCGTTGCCCTTGCGCTTCAGATCTACATCCTTTCGCACTGACCGACAAATGCGCATAATGCCACCACTCAGGCCTCCCTCGCTGATGCCCTGTCCTCACTCTAAAGCTACTCTTGTGCCTTCCTGCTTTCAGCTGCTGAGGAGGAGGTGGTCCCTGAAGCTCAGAGTGCCAGGCCCTTGGAGGAGGAGGACGACGAGGACCAGGAGGAAGGCGGCACATTGGGGGAACCCTCATCCGCGCCAGGGGATGGCAATGGAGGGGAGACGTCTGGCCTGCAGGAGAGCCAGGGGGAAGTGTTGCAGGGGAGGGCAGATCCTGGGCCCAGTGGGCTCGAGGCACGCGGGAAGGGTCTGGCAGCACGCCGGCCTTCTCCCCAGAGGGGGGAGGTGTTGCAGGGGAGGGCAGATCCTGGGCCCAGTGGGCTCGAGGCACGCGGGAAGGGTCGGCCAGCTCGGCGGCCTTCTCCCCAGAGGGCGAGTCCGCCCTCCAGTCCGGAGACGGTCCTCGCCCAGGAGGTGCGCCTCCTCAATGAGATGTCGGCGGCGTCTGAGCGGCGCCACCAGGAGTTCATGGGGGTTGTGCAACAGATGCCTCAGGCCATTGAGTCCCTGGCTCATAGTGTGGTCGCTTTCGGGGAATCACAGGCCAGGGGGGTCGAACAACTCGCGGCAGCGCATGACAGGGGTGCCCAGCAACTCGCGGCAGCCCAGGACGCGACTCGCGAGATGAGTGGTGCCGTCCAGACACTGGCAGAGCTGATGCGGGCACATACCAGGGCAGTTCGGGCACTCACTTCTGCCACACTCGCTGTGGCGCGGAAGCATCGCCAGGGCACCCGCCGCCCTGCTGCAGCACAGCGGTCTGGCCTCCACCAGATTGCTGCGCTTGCTGCACTGCCAGCCCGGCTGAGTGCCAGTGTCTCTGGCGAGCAGCGCGCGCCTGCCATCAGCCAGCTTGCCCCCATTGGTGCAGCCGACACTGCCACTCCCCCAGCCAAGGTGCGACGAGCTGCTGCTGAGACTGATGCTGGCCAGCCACAGCTGCAGCAGTCAGCAGCCGGCCCCTCCCGGGCCGGGCCTCGTCTAGGCCGACCCCCAAGGGCATCTGCCGACACACATTGTGGCCCTCATGAGCCTTCCCCCAGCCTTGCCACACCCGCAGGGCCCAGGTTGAGGCGGAGCAGCAGGTCGGGCAGGGGCCAGAGAAGCCTGTCTAAGGACTCGCCCTCTCGGCACACCCATTAGAGTGTGGTGATAGCGGTTTTTTTTATATTGGGGGGCTTGTGTTCTGGGGGGGCATTATTTTGGTAAGGCCGAGGATCAAGGCATTTTTTGTTTTTATGGGGGTGTTTGTGTTGTGTAGCGGGGGGCTTATTTTTGTAAGGCCGATGATGAAGGCCATTTGGATGGGCAAGTTTTGTTAGTCCTCCCCAGGTTTTGGGAGTGACAGATGTTTTTGACTGTTTTTTGGGGGTCTTGTCTGTTTTTCTGTTTCATGTGGGAAGGGCCCTGAGTTTGTGAAATAAAGCTTTTTATTTATTCAGCATGTCCACGTCTCAGGTTTCAAGTGGTTGTTGTGTTAACCGGCTGAGGGCTTGCGGTGCGGCTGCCTTCAGGTGCGTTCATTGCCACAGCCCATTCCCTGACAGGGGGCCTAGAAGTGTCGATCAATAAGCCCCCGGCGGACGGCCCTTGGACCTTGTGGCTCCCTCCTGGGCTGGTACTCCTCCTCCTCCTCCTCCTCCTCATGGTCCTCCTGCTCGTCCTCCTGAGGTGGTGGTGCAATGTCAGGTGGCAATGCCTGAGTCCTGCGGATAGCCAGGTTGTGCAGCATGCAGCACACGACGACGAACTGGGAGACTCTATCCGGCGAATACTGTAGAGATCCACCAGAATGATCCAGGCAGCGGAACCGTTGCTTGAGGATGCCTATCGTTTGCTCTATGATGTTCCTTGTGGCTTGATGGCTTTCGTTGTATGCCTCCTCCGCTGGGGTCCTGGGCGCGCGGAGCGGGGTCATGAGCCATGTACACAAAGGGTAGCCCTTGTCCCCGATAAGCCATCCCCTTGGTGGAGGCTGTGCCTCGAACATGTCAGCCACAGTAGTCTGGCGCAGGATAAATGCATCGTGGCTGCTTCCTGGGAAGCGGGCATTGACAGCTAGGATGCGCTGCCTGTGGTCACACACCAGCTGTACATTTAGGGAATGGTAGCCCTTCCGGTTGCGGTAATCCTCGGCATTGTGGATAGGTGCCCGCATAGCCACATGCGTGCAGTCAATGGCGCCCTGCACCATGGGGAAGCGCGCGATCCTGGCAAATCCGACTGCACGCTGCTCCTGCCTCTGTCGGGTCATGGGGAAGGAGGTGAATTGGTGTCTCCTCGCGAAAAGTGCATCGGTGACCTGCCGGATGCAGCGATGCGCGGCGAACTGGGAGATGTTCGCTATGTCCCCAGCAGCGGCTTGGAAGGAGCCGCTTGCATAAAAGTTCAGAGCCACCGTGACCTTCACTTCCACTGAGAGAGACGTCCTGCACATCAGCTGTGGACGCAGATCTCTGTGAAGCAGCTGGCAGATCTCTGCAACCACCTCCCTTCTGAAGCGCAGCCTCTTCACACAATGCGCCATAGTCATGGTGAGATAGGACACCTGCTGCCGGTATTGCCTGAGTGGGTAAGGCCTACGTTGCCGACGCCTGATGGCCCCTCTGCGTCTAGGCATGGCTGGCCCTCTCTCACAGCGTCTGCGAGCCCTTCGCACATAATGCTGCAACTGAGGGTTGGACCCCCATACAGCCCCCATAATAAAGTTGAAAACAATGAAATCAAATGAATCAAATGTCAAATCACTGGCCAGAAGCCAAAAATACCTCTCCTATGTTGTCCCAAATCAGTAAGCTCTGTCCCTTGGTCTCTGTCCAGAAATCCAAAGCAGTAAAGTCATTGCAGCAAAATGGCTGGGCTTTATAGGTCAGTGTAAGTGCCCTTTAATTAGCGCTCCCCGAGGCCCACAGGGCCTCTGTTGCGTTCCACTTCACAGTTCTTAGCAGCGCCACGCCCACATTGGGCGGGCGCCACTGAATTTCCGGTTTGGGGCGCACAAACAGCGTTGCACGACGAGATGACGTCATAAGCTGCGCGCGCAGCTGAGCGGGCGCAAACACTTTGCGCCGGCGCTAAATGTCAACTGAATTTGGGCGTTGGCGCAGATCGGCCTGCGCCCGGGCGCTAAGTGCCTAGCGCTGGAAATATACCCCTCTTATGGCGTTACCGGCTGGCGCAACCAACTGAATTTCTAGGCCAGGTTGTTTTCTAATTGAATTGTCTTTCAATACCTCAGTAAAGTTTTTATTTCAAGCCCTCGGCTTCTCCGAACAGCCCGAGAAGCTGAGCATGTTGTCTTGATTCTCAAAGCTGAAGGCAAATCCCGCAGTCCGAGCCCATGCAGTGAGGGCAAGTTCCCCGGGATGGATGAGTAGCATTTGGTCAGCCCAACCGCTGGAGTATTTCTCTTTATAGCTTCCAACCGTAGCTGTTTGGTTGTTTTTCAAAGAAAAGCCAGGGAACTAGGCTTAGAAATTCACCTCAGGCGGTGGCACTAAACGGGTGGTATCGGGTCCGCCGCCCGTTATACGCAGCACCTGATATTCAGTTCCATCGCAGTCAATAGAATTAAATATCAGGCTTTGCTTATAAGGGGCAGCGGACCTGATAGCACCCGTTTAGTGCCACCGCCCGCGACTAATTACTACCCCTTGTCTTAAAACTTTTCTGGTTAAAGTTTATGCTGAGTGACATTTTAAACAGAGATGCTGCGCTTGTGCATCTGAGGTGAAACTGAGGTATAAAACAGACCCACTTCAAATATGGCAGGCTACAGATTGGCCCCTCTCTTGCAGGTTTTGTATATTCAGTATATTGTATATTTTGTATATCAGCTCCGATGGACGGGTCACATTGTCCGCATGCCCGATACGAGACTCCCAAAACAAGCGCTCTACTCGGAGCTCCGGCACGGCAAGAGAGCCCCAGGTGGGCGGAGGAAACGCTTCAAGGACACCCTCAAAGCCTCCTTGAAAAAGTGCAACGTCCCCACCGACACCTGGGAATCCCTGGCCCAAGACCGCACAAAGTGGAGGAAGGCGCCGAACACCTCGAGTCTCTTCACCGGGAGCAAGCGGAAGTCAAGCGCAGGCAGCGGAAGGAGCGCACGTCAACCCAAGCACCCCACCCACCCGCCCCTTCAACCACCGTCTGCCCCACCTGTGACAGCGACTGTAGGTCCCACGTTGGACTCATCAGTCACCTGCGAACTCATTTTTAATGTGGAAGCAAGTCATCCTCGGTTCTGAGGGACTGCCTAAGGAAGGATATTTTCAAATTAATCTTGCATAAATTATGTAAAGCTATTTATTTTTCGGGGTGGCAAAGACAAATTGCGTCTCTGTCTGTAACGGTGTTTTGAAAAATGATTTGATTGCAAAGCTGGATGATGAATTTGAGTCGTTCTTTTAAAAATACACTTTTAAATAGAAGTTTTTCATTTGATGCCAAGCTCAGACAGGTGAGAAAGACAAACAGAGAGAGAGAGACCCCACAGCAATTTCTTCTTTTTAAAAAAAATTACATTTTGAGAACTTTTCAGGCAAATAAAAGACTCCAATTAGCACGGGTTGTTTTGTTGCTTGTGAGAAAATGCAAACGTTGTAATTAGTGACAATTGTGGGAGAGTGGTCCCGATTTTAACTCCAGGTGGATTCCCCCGCTCAGGCCCGAGTTAAAATTACAGTCGGGTCTCAATGATGTCATCGGGCTGCGACATGCATATGTAAAGAAGGACCCCGTTGGCTCTGGGCGCCTGTCCTCGCTGCCTGGCTCAGGAGAGCAGGTTAAAATGGCAGTTGTTGCGATCATGGCGGCTTTTGGACAGGTAAGTGCCGGGGGCGATTTTAACTGCCCCACCCGCCAGGTTTTGTGTGCAGTTTTGGTCACCTTATCTGAGGAAGGATGTTCTTGCCATGGAGGGAGTGCAGCGAAGATTCACCAGACTGATACCTGGGATGGCAGGAATGATGTATGAGGAGAGATTGGGTCGATTGGGCTTGTATTCGCTAGAGTTTAGAAGAATGAGAGGGGATCTCATTGAAACTTATAAAATTCTAACTGGACTAGACAGACTAGATGCAGGAAGGATGTTCCCGATGGCGGGGGGAGTCCAGAGCCAGGGGTCACAGTCTAAGGATAAGGGGTAAGCCATTTAGGACTGAGATGAGGAGGAATTTCTTCACCCAGAGAGTGGTGAACCTGTGGAATTCTCTACCACAGAAGGCAGCTGAGGCCAATTCATTAAATATATTCAAGAAGGAGTTAGGTATATTTCTTAAGGCTAAAGGGATCAAGGGATATGGGGAGAAAGCAGGGACAGGGTACTGAATTTGGTGATCAGCCATGATCTCACTAAATGGCGGAACAGGCTCGAGGGGCTGAATGGCCTATTCCTGCTCCTATCTTCTATGTTTCTATGTTTCTGCTGAGCGAGTACGGTTAAAATTACCCTCAAAGAGAGAGAAACGCATGCAGGATCCAATCACAAACAATGAATTTGGTGTTCGCAGAGAACCCTACAAACCAGTGTTTGCCAGATGTGGGCCCCTCACCCCCTTCTCTCCCCTCCTCCTAGTTCTGACAGATCCTTGGCATCCGCTAGTGAGCCAACGCAATATTCCATCCCCGAGTTCTGCCAAACCTCAGTTCGCTCCTCCACAGTTCTGTCAAACCTCAGGTTCCCCTTCCACAGAGGTGCGAGGCCACAGGGCCCTCCCCACCTTAGAGCTACCAAACCCCAAGAACCTTCACCCAGTGCTACCAAAGTACAGGACTGCCCCCTCAGTGCAGCCAAACCACAACCCCCCGCCCCCTCCCTAGTGCTGCTAAATACCAGATACCTACCAAGTTGTACATCTTGCACTCCATCCTGCTGTGCAGCCCCAGCTTTAAAATGGTAAAGGATAACAATTAAATGCATAGAGAAAGCAATGTATATAAAATAAAGACTACGCATTCATGATTTTCATAGAATAATGGACAGAGTTCAGGGAATTCAGTCCTTCCAACACTCACTAATCCAAAATATTACGGCATAAAAATGGAACTTGACTTATTGTCACTGTAAATCATTTGGCCCTCATGTTATGGCCCACCAACAACACTCCCTGGATATAAAATAGCACAGCCTCTGACTCGCTGTAATTACACCCTCCTCCCCAGTGGTGGCGCTGTGAGCTAGGCCACAGGATATCGGCCAACTTACATCTGAATGCGCATCCTGGAACCTCCGTTATCATAGAATCATAGAATGGTTACAGCACAGAAGGAGGCCATTCGGCCCGTCGAGCCCATGCCAGCTCTCTGCAAGAGCACTTCAACGAGTCCCACTACCCCCCCCCGCCCTTTCCCCATAGCCCTGCAATTTTTTTTCCTTCAGGTACTTATCCAATTCCCCTTTAAAAACCACGATTGAATCTGCCTCCACCACCCTTTCAGGCAGTGCATTCCAGATCCTAACCACTCGCTGCGTAAAAAAGTTTTTCCTCATGTCGCCTTAAATCTGTGTCCTCTGGTTCTCGACGCTTCTGCTGATGGGAACAGTTTCTCTCTCTACTCTGTCCAGACCCCTCATGATTTTGAATTTTAGAAGTTCTTATGTCAACATTTATAATGGAAACTCTTCAGGTAAACTTGTCACGCTGTAATTACACCCTCCTCTCCAGTGGTGGCGCTGCAATCATCCTAGTTTTGCATTCCCCAGCTCCTCTGCAGAGAAACTCCAAATGCTCCAACCAGCTCCACTTCTCTGCTTCTCAAATGGCTCAAATGTTTTATTATCATTAATTATAATTAATAATGTAAACTCAAAAGTATTATATAAAAATAAGGACAGAATACATGTCTTAAAAATGGGCACTGTGCCTGTGTACCCTGGTCTAATTATCCCCCACCCTCTCTCCCCATTTCACTGCACTTGATCTCAACTCCGCATGTGCAGCACCACAGGAGATCCACTCGCGACTGTACACTTATTATATCATTTTTGAGTAATGTCTGTGAAATCTTCAAGTTTAGTTTGTCACGATAATATAATTTGGAGATTTCTCCCCACTCATATTACCTCGATCTCGATTTTAAAATTCTCATCCTGGTCTTCAAATCCCTCCGTGGCCTCGCCCCTCCCTATCTCTGTAACCTCCTCCAACCCCACAACATTCCGAGATCTCTGCGCTCCTCCAATTCTGGCCTCTTGCGCATCCCCAATTTCCATTGCTCCACCATTGGCGGCCGTGCCTTCAGCTGCCTGGGCCCTAAGCTCTGGAATTCCCTCCCTAAACCTCTCCGCCTCTCTCTCTTCCTCTAAGACGCACCTTAAAACCTACCTCTTTGACCAAACTTTTGGTCACCTGTCCTAATATCTCCTTATCGGTGTAAAATTTTGTTTGATAATCGCTCCCGTGAAGCGCCTTGGGACTTTTTACTGCGTTAAAGGCGCTGTATAAATGCAAGTTGTTGTTGTTGTTGCTGATTTTATTATTTGGCAGCCAGCACCCTGAGTGCCGTGCAGCTATATACCTCTGTGATCTTGAACCTGCACATACTAAGTCCTCAGGTGATTGGCAGTGGATATTTCACGCGGGTGCGGAGTGGCGTCAAGTCTGCCACTCGTCACAGAGACATTACGTGATGATGAGTGCAGAATTTTACCTCTTTCGAGGGGGCACGGGATCCTTTCCGTCTGTTCCACCAGTTTTCCACGATGGCTATGAGGCAGGCCAGTATGATCCCGGCCGCCAGGATGCAGAAGACGCCTGCAAAGCTGGCCAGGTCGAGGGCGCTGCCCTTCTGCTGTGCTCGGGATGAGGAGTAGATGTCACACTGGGCCGTCTTTGGCCACCACTTGTGCTTCAGAATGTCAAGATCTCCGTGTTGCAGAAGCTCCAGGATCCTTGAGTTAAAGAAGAAAGATGAACATTGTAAACATTGTGAGCCTGAGGTATTCCTAAGATTCCCATAAACAGTGTGCAAGGAATCATGAGGTCATCCGTGCACAGTCTGTTCGCACAGCAATGCAGTGTGTGCGTGCGTATGCTTGTGGGTGCCTATATGTATGTGTATGATATATGTGTGATTGTGTATACGTACATGTGTGTGTGTATTTGTTTGTATGTATATGTGTATATGTATGTGTGTGTGTATGTTTGTGTCTGTGTGTATATGTATGTGTGTACATGTTTCTGTGTATGTATGTGTGTATGTATTTGTTTGTATGTGTGCGTATATGTATGGGTGTGTCTGTGTGTATATATGTGTGTGTGCGTGCATATATGTGTGTATGTATTTGTTTGTATGTATGTGTATATATGTGTGTATACATGTGTGTATATATGTGTATACATGTGTGTATATGTATGTGTACATGTGTGTCTGTGTATATGTATGTGTGTATGTGTGTTTCTGTGTATGTACATGTGTGTGTATGTATATGTGTGTATGTATTTGTATGTATGTGTGTATATGTATGTGTGTGTGTCTGTGTGTGTGTGTCTGTGTGTGTGTCTATGTCTGTGTGTCCGTGTGTGTATGTCTGTGTGTGTGTGTCTGTGTGTATATGTATGTGTGTGTGTCTATGTGTGTGTGTCTATGTCTGTGTGTCCGTGTGTGTGTGTCTGTGTGTGTGTGCCTGTGTGTGTGTCTATGTCTGTGTGTCCGTGTGTGTATGTCTGTGTGTGTGTGTCTGTGTGTGTGTGTCTGTGTGTGTGTCTGTGTGTGTGTCTATGTCTGTGTGTCCATGTCTGCGTGTGTATGTCTGTGTGTGTGTCTGTGTGTGTGTCTGTGTGTGTGTCTATGTCTGTGTGTCCATGTCTGTGTGTGTGTCTGTGTGTGTGTCTGTGTGTGTGTCTGTGTGTGTATATCTGTGTGTGTGTAATATATGATATTAAATATTTTGTGAGGCTTGCGGGTTGCAGAATTGGCTCTGTAGTGTTATTGCTTTACAGCCAACTCACCCAGCCATCGAACAAGCCTCGGAAGCTGAGACTCTCAAAATTCCCCAACAGCAATTCCACTAATTTTCACACGGGGGCAGGCTTTACACAGGCAGCTGAGTCTGGGACCCTCCCCAAGTACAGTTAATTGTGTGACCTGCAATTTGTGTACAAGCATTACCTAAACACACATTTCCTGAAAGGCTATAAATGTACTGAAGTTAAAAAAAAAAGCTGAATAAAATGCAAGTCTCTGTAAGAATGAAGACGGAAGGTGAAAGTAATAGGCAGGAGACAGTGAGTTTGGTCAATATCTTGCATTCTGAATTGAACGTGAAATGACTCCTTACACCAGCTGGCTTCATGCCATTAATTCCTGTGCGTCATGCAGTTTGAAGATGGCAACCAGGAGGAGTGCAAATTAATAATGACAGAGTGCTGTTCTTGTGGGCATGTGCGTGCTGTCCATTTCTAGTTTAGCACAGGCGAGATGGAGATCTTGCATGTTGCTGTGAGACGTACTTGAGGGACATCATAGAGAAATAGTGAAGGCACTTGATGGTAGCAAGCTGTTTGGCTTGTATATTGTGCTTTTCAGGCTAATGTAGAGATCCTGCAAGCAGTTAGGGTACGTTAGCATAGTGGTCGTGATGCTGGACCAGTAATCCGGAGACCCTGGACTAATGATCTGCGTTCCACCACAGCAGCTGTGGAATTAAAATTCAGTTAATTAAATAAATCTGGAATTAAAAAGCTAGTATCAGCAATGGTGACCATGGAATTACTGGATTGGAATGGCCCACGGTAGGAGGCCATTTGGCCTGTCGAGTCCGTGTTGGGTCTCTGCAAGAGCACTTCAGCTAGCCCCTTCCTCCGTAGCCCTGCAATTTTTTTTCCTTCAGGTACTTATCCAATTCCCTTTTGAAAGCCACGATTGAATCTGACTCCACCACCCTACCAGGCAGTGCATTCCAGATCCTAACCGCTCAGGAAGGAAATCTGCCGCCCTTACCCGGTCTGGCCTATATGTGACCCCAGACCCACAGCAATGTGGTTGACTCTTAGCCGCCCTCTGAAATGGCCGAGCGAGCCACTCAGTTGTACCAAACCGTTACAAAGGAGCGCCTTCACCACACGGACTGCAGCGGTTCAAGAATGCAGCTCACCACCACCTTCTGAAGGGCAATTAGGGATGGCAATAAAAACTAATCTCCAGGACATTGCCGCGAGCAAAAACCCGGGAGAAAAATCATGTTTAAAAAAAAAATTATTTGAGCACTTTTGTTCGCTAGTTATAAAAATACTAGGCATGGGGTAAAAAATGCTCTTTGACTGACAGTCAAGAATCATCCAATCAGGTAATGAGAGAGTCTGTTCGCTTTCTGATTGGTGTGGGAAGGCGGGGCACCGTGAGGAAGGGCGACCAATGGCGGGAGTGTGGGGGCGGGGCAGTTGGAGGTCACGTGACGACACCTCCAGGAATACGTCCAACCAGAGTTGGGAACCCGAGATCTGTTACAGGTTGTATTTTTACAGTTATCTCAGTGCGGAATTTGTTAAGAGTGTAACGCTTTGGGACGTACTCTGGCAGTGCACCGCTTAACACATTTGAGTGAAATTCCTTTGTGCGCTATTTTAACAGACCCATTGACACCGTTAAATGTGTTAATGAGTATGGCAAAACAGAAGAAAGAACTTGCATCTATCCAGCGCCTTTCACGACCACAGGTTGTCCCAAAGTGCTTTACAGCAAATGAAGTACTTTTGAAGCATAGTCGCTGTTGTAATACATGGAAATGTAGGTTAATTTGCGCACAGCAAGCTCCCACAATCAGCGATGTGATAATGACCCGATAAACTATTTTAGTGATGTTGATTGAGGGTTAAGTATTGGCCAGGATACCAGGGATAACTCCCCTGCTCTTCTTCAAAATAGTGTCATGGGATCTTTTACATCCACCCGAGAGGGCAGACGGGGCCTCGGTTTAACGTCTCTATCTGAAAGACGGCAACTCCGACAGTGCAGCGTTCTCTTAGTACTGCGCTGAGAGTGTCGGCCTAGATTTTTGTGCTCCAGTCTCGGGAGTGGGACTTTGAACCCACAACCTTCTGACTCAGAGGCGCGAGTGCTACCCACTGACACCTAATGCATGCAAAGGAATTTTCACAATGCAAAATGTTTCAGATTTCCCGCGTCTGCAGTATCTTGCTGTCCGCTGCATAAAATGCGTTGAGCTACAAAACGGAATGAAACCCCGTGCAGTCTTCCCTCATGTTGTGTGGGTGCGTTGTGTTAGAAACTACATTGAGGAGAGGCAAAGAAGCAAGTATTAAAGTCGGTGAGTTGATCTTCCTATACCCACCAACCACACAGCGAAAACCTCAGGTCTTTTTCAATGTTCTCCTCCATTTACTGCTAGTCACCCGTGTCAGCCGTGGCTCAGTGGGTAGCACTCAGAAGGTTGTGGGTTCAAGTCCCACTCCAGAGACTTGAGCACAAAAATCTAGGCTGGCACTCCAGTGCAGTGCTGAGGGAGTGCAGTGCCGTGCAGTGCAAGCTAGTCCATAAGACAGGGTGCAGGGGGTGGGTGGTGGTGGTGGTGGGAGGGGGCACGTAATGAGGCGGCAGAGAGAATGCAGGTTGTCAGCGGTAACCAAACGACAATATGGCCCCCGGCATGTCTAGTAAGACCATTCCCCGTCAATTAGTGTCAGCTGTGGCTCAGTGGGTAGCACCCTCGCCTCTGAGGCAGAAGGTTGTGGGTTCAAGCCCCACTCCAGAGACTTGAGCACAAAAATCTAGCTGGCACTCCAGTGCAGCACCGAGGGAGTGCTGCACTGTCGGAGGTGCCGACTGTCAGATGAGACGTTAAACCGAGGCCCCCGTCTGCTCTCTCAGGTGAACGTAAAAGATCCCATGGCATTATTTCGAAGGGGAGTTAATCCCGGTGTCCTGGCCAATATTTATCCCTCAATCAACATCACTAAAACAGATTAGCTGATCATTGTCACATTGCTGTTTGTGGGAGCTTGCTGTGTGGAAATTGGCTGCCGCATTTCCCACATAACAGTGACTACACTTCAAAAAGTACTTCATTGGCTGTAAAGCGCTTTGGGAGTCCGGTGATCGTGAAAGGCGCGATACAAATGCAAGTCTTCCTTTCTTTCGTGTTAGCTCTGAAAACGCAGCGTTAACCTTGCATCTATGCCAGCAGTATGGTCTAAGAATAAAAATAATCAAAAGTTGGTTTATCAAATGGGCAAGATTTTAATTTCCTGATTAAACTCTTGCCACCAACACAGGGAGGGTAATTGGTTTGGCCGTCTGCCAACCAGTTCCTTAATTTCTTCAGAAAACAAGCATGAAACAAAACAAAAAATGCACATTGCCCACAATATGCAACAAAAGCCGTGAAATTTCATGTGCAGAACAATTAGAAATGCTTGTCAATTCTGTGACTCTTGTTTTAAAAAGTCACAATTTTTTTGTAATTCAGCTATAAACCCTTGGTGATTAATGTGTATAATTATATTATATGCCCCATTTCAGTTTTTTTTTAAAGTGAAGCAGCAATTATGCAGATGCCTACCTTGCTATCCATAAAAAACAGATCAAGCTGTTTCCGCATTAGAATAGGTAACTGCGTAACACGAGCATTTATAAATGAATAATGTCAAATCAAAGCAGAACATCATGAAAGGCAGCGTGTTGCTTCCTGCCAGATACCAGTGTAATTGTGCCTCTGATCGTCTTTCTAGCTCCCTAGAATTGTGCGATCTGTTCCAGTCCAAAAATCAGCACAGAATAACTCTCATTTGCTGAAATTCTAACTATAGGGTTGCCAACCCTTCAGGATTGCCCTGGAGTCTCCAGGAATTAAACATTAATCTGCTGGACCACAACCACCCCCCCCCCCCCAAAGATATCTGCGTTCCTCTAATTCTGCCCTCTTGAGCATCCCTAATTATAAATCGCTCACCCATTGGTGGCTGTGTCTTCTGTTGCCGAGGTCCTAAGCTCTGGAATTTCCTGCCTAAATCTCTCCGCCTCTCTACCTCTCTTTCCTCCTTTAAGACGCTCCTTAAAACCTACCTCTTTGACCAAGCTTTTGGTCACCTGCCCTAATTTATTCCTATGTGGCTCGGTGTCAAATTTTTTGTCTTAAAATACTCCTGTGCAGCACCTTGGGACGTTTTACTACATTAAAGGCGCTATATAAATACAAGTTGTTGCTGTCATTGGACGCTGCTGTGAGCAAAACCCAGGAGACTAATCATAGAGGCATTATGGTGTTTTTTATGCTCTTTGGACCTTTGTTTATTAGCTATCAAAATATTGGAGATGTGGGGGGTGGGGTGGGGGCGGGGGAAAGGTCGTTTGACTGGACGGGTTGGAGGCAGGAGGTCATGTGATAAAACCTCCAGGAATATGTCCAACCAGAGCTGGCGACCCTCGCAAGGGTCCACATGCAAAACTTTAGCTCTCCACGGGCTGACCCGTTGAGTGTGACCTCCTCTAGTGTCTAGCTTTTCTCTTACGAATAAGACACAGAGAATAATATGGCGGACGTAAGAAAACTACTAGGCACTTGGTCTAAGCGTTAAACAAAGCTTTAATCAACTGTTTTACAACATGGAGGTCTAGTTGTGTCCTTCACTTGTTCCTGTAAAAGAATGTCCTGAGCAAGCTGGGCCCGCGCCCGAGTATTTATACTCTCCCTGGACAGCGCCACCAGCAGGCCGCCCAGTATTATTTCATAAGTCATTTCCACATGAATGACAAGATTCATGTCATTGGCCATAACTGAAAAATTCCTCAAACCCCTCCCCCCCCGTCCCCCCATTCGCTTTATGACACATCCTTTGGTTCACAGACATAGGAACTCAGGAGCAGGAGTAGGCCATTCAGCCCCTTTAGCCTGTTCCGCCATTCAATTAGATCATCATGGCTGATCTGTATCTTAACTCCATCTACCCGCCTTGGTTCCATAACCCTTAATACCTTTGCCTAAAAATCTATCAATCTCAGTTTTGAAATTTTCAATTGACCCCCAGCCTCAACAGCTTTTTGGGGGAGAGAGTTCCAGATTTCCACTACCCTTTGTGTGAAGAAGTGCTTCCTGACATCACCCCTGAACGGCCTGGCTCTAAATTTAAGGATAAACCCCCTTATTATGGTCTCCCCCATCAGAGGAAATAGTTTCTCTCTATCTACCTATCAACTCGTCTTAAACACCTCTATTAGATCACCTCACTGTACTCTATACACAGTGAAGATCAGTAATATAAATGTAAAAACTCTCTGTTAATAAAGTGGTGACAGGTGTGATTGGTGATGTAATAAAATTATTCCATCATTGACTCTGCCCCATGTTCCTTTGCACAGGAACACGAGATAAAGGTCTGGCAAAATACTTCACCATGGCAACAATACTTCTTCAAAGCAGAGCTAAATGTATCCCCAGAAGGTACTGCTCGAAGGCGATGGTTAACTGAGGACTGGCACTGAAGTTTCCTTCATTCATAAGAACATAAGAACATAAGAAATAGGAGCAGGAGTAGGCCAATCGGCCCCTCGAGCCTGCTCCACCATTCAATAAGATCATGGCTGATCTGATCCTAACCTCAAATCTTCTATCACTCTGCATCCACCCGAACCCATGTGATTTCCCGGGAGAGGCGAAAAACCAGATAAAGACCCAATGGCCAATTTGGGAGAAAAAAATCTGGGAAATTCCTCTCCGACCCATCTAGGCGATCGAAATTCTTCCAGGAGATCACGCTGTCCCTATATTTTCTACAGTACTTACCTTCTGTAAAGGCGATCTCCACCCCAGCCAGGAACAGGAATAAAACCATCTCCTGAAATCTAACACAGAATTAGAACACAGTAGGAGCAGAACAAGGCTACACGGCCCCTGGGCCCGCTCCACTACCCACAGGGCCATGACCATTCCGAACCTAGACTCATGTCCAATTTCCTGCCCGCTCCCCGTAACCCTTAATTCCCTTTACTTCTAGGAAACTATCTATTTCTGTTTTAAATTTATTTAATGATGTAGCTTCCACAGCTTTCTGGGGCAGCAAATTCCACAAACCTACCACCCTCTGAGTGAAGAAGTTTCTCCTCATCTCAGTTTTGAATGAGCAGCCCCTTATTTTAAGATTATGCCCCCTAGTTCTAGTTTCACCCATCATTGGGAACATCCTCACCGCATCCACCCGATCAAGCCCCTTCACAATCTTATATGTTTCAATAAGATTGCCTCTCATTCTTCTGAACTCCAATGAGTAGAGTCCCAACCTACTCAACCTTTCCTCATATGACCACCCCCTCATCCCCGGGATTAACCGAGTGAACCTTCTTTGTACTGACTCGAGAGCAAGTATGTCTTTTCTTAAGTATGGACACCAAAACTGTATGCAGTATTCCAGGTGCGGTCTCACCAATACCTTGTACAACTGCAGCAATACCTCCCTGTTTTTATATTCCAACCCCCTAGCAATAAAAGCCAACATTCCATTGGCCTTCTTAATCACTTGCTGCACCTGCATACTAACTTTTTGAGTTTCGTGCACCAGGACCCCCAGATCCCTTTGTACTACAGTACTTTCCAGTTTCTTGCCATTAAGATAATAACTTGCTCTATGATTTTTCCTGCCAAAGTGCATAACCTCACACTTTCCAGTATTGTATTCCATCTGCCAAATCTCTGCCCACTTACTTAGCCTGTCTATGTCCCTTTGCAGGTTTTTTATGTCCTCCTCACTCACTACTTTCCGTCCCATCTTTGTATCATCTGCAAACTTTGATATGTTACACTCGGTCCCCTCCTCCAAATCGTTAATATAGATTGTAAAGAGTTGGGGACCCAGCACTGACCCCTGCGCAACACCACTAGTTACTGGTTGCCAATCTGAGAACGAACCATTTATCCCAACTCTCTGCTTTCTGTTAGAGAGCCAATCCTCCACCCACGCCAGAATATTACCCCCAATCCCGTGATTTTTTATCTTGAGCAATAATCTTTTGTGTGGCACCTTGTCAAATGCCTTTTGGAAGTCTAAATACACTACGTCCACTGGTTCCCCTTTATCCACCCTGTATGTTACTTCCTCAAAAAACTCAAGCAAATTTGTTAAACATGACTTCCCCTTCATGAAACCATGCTGAGTTTGTCCTATTAAATTATGTTTATCCAAATGTCCCGTTACTGTCTCCCATTAATATTACGAAGGTTCCTCCATTGGGAGTGGCTCTGCTGTATAATTGGTTCCATTGCTGGCTTCTCTTTTATACTGCGGCACAACTGCTGGAATGATACCGTGTCAGCCAGTGGCGCAGTTGGTAGCACCCTCGCCTCTGAGGCAAAAGCTTGTGGGTTCTAAATCCCACTCCAGAGGCTTGAGCACAAAACCTAGGCTGAGGGAGCGCCGCACTGTCGGAGGTGCCGTCGTTCCGATGAGATGTTAAACCGAGGCCCCGTCTCCCCTCTCAGGTGGACGTAAAGGATCCCATGGCACCATTTGGAAGAAAAGCAGGAGCTTTATCCCCGGTGTCCTGGGGCCAATATTTATCCCTCAACCAACATCACTAAAACAGATTGTCTGGTCATTATCACATTGCTGTTTGTGGGAGCTTGCTGTGCGCAAATTGGCTGCCGCGTTTCCTACATTATAACAGTGACTATACTTCAAAAGTACTTCATTGGCGGTGACCTGATAGAGGTCTTTAAAATTATGAAGGGTTTTGATAGAGTAGATATAAAGAAGATGTTTCCACTTGTGGGGAAGTCAAAAACTAGGGGCCATAAATATAAGCTCGTCACAAATGAATTCAATAGGAATTCAGGAGAAACTTCTTTACCCAGAGAGTGGTTAGAATTTGGAACTTGCTACCACATGAATAGCAGAGATGCAGTTAAGGAGAAACTAGATAAGTACATGAGGGAGAAAGGAATAGAAGGATATGCTGATAGGGTGAGATGGTGCAGGGTGGAAGGAGGCTGGTGTGGAGCATAAACACCGGCACGGACCAGTTGGGCCGAATGGCCTGTTTCTGTGCTGTAAATTCTATGTATCGCGCGGCAGGGTGATTCTCAATATTTACAAGAATGGATGGGGTGCTGCCAAATTCTCTCTGATTAGAATCCAACATAAACATATTTGATTATCACATCTGTGGTGCTGTCTATATCAAAGACACTTTTATAATCTGACTGAGGCCTGGAAAAAAAATGCGTTGGGAGAAAAACTACTAGTATTTGCCAGTGTTTAATAACAACAATATTAGCAGGGTTGTACAATCCAATCACCATTAATATTTATGATATATCGCCCCCATTTTATCTTTCTTCCCTAACTCAAATCCTTCCCGCACAGGCAGCCAAGGCTTTGGCCTGCACGACAAGCACTTTGACAAGTGAAGATTCAGTAAAATTGGCTGCCAAATTGAGTATGAAGATAAGAGGTCTATAATGTACGACATACTTTCTCAAGTAGAAGGCACTGTAAAAATGCAATGTCATACAGGTCTCTGTGTGCAATCTCTGAATAACAAGCATTTTTGCAGAGTTTGCCAAATACAATGGATTCCGCGTAAATATGTGTGACTGGGCATTGAATCCATATTACCTACCATTCACTCTCAAATACAGAATTCCTGATTCAGCTACAAGCGTCAAATGCATAAATGCAGACCACACTCTGTGTTTTTCTCAAATATTTGTACTCTGGCGCTGAGTCAGGGCAAGGTTGCTATTGAATCTGCTTCCACCGCCCCCTTCAGGCAGTGCGTTCCAGATCATAACAGCTCGCTGCGTAAAAGAAAATAAATTCTCCTCATCTTCCCTCTGGTTCTTTTGCCAATGACCTAAAATCATTGTCCTCTGGCTACCGACCCTCCTGCCGGTGGAAACAATTTATCCTGATTTACTCTGTCAAAACCCCTCCTAATGTCCCCTGATTGTAGTATCCAGTGGGCTCTTAAATGATTCCAGTAATAGCATTATGAAATTTCAGGCAGATTTAAATTTGAATTATATTGATGATTATATTTTTATTCATCTGGAAATAACAATAGCAACTTGCATTTATATAGCGCCTTTGACATAGTAAAGTATCCCAAGGCACTTCACAGGAGCGATTATCAAACAAAATTTGACGCTGAGCCACATAAGGAGATATTAGGGCAGACTTGGTCAAAGAGGTAGGTTTTAAGAAGCGTCTTAAAGGAGGAAAGAGAGGTAGAGAGATGGAGAGGGTTAGGCAGGGAATTCCAGGGCCTCGGCAGCTGAAGGCACGGCCGCCAATGGTGGAGCGATTAAAATTGGGGATGGGCAAGAGGCCATGATTGGAGGCGCGCAGATATCTCGGAGGATTGTAGGGCGGGAGCAGATTACCAGAGATAGGGAGGCCATGGAAGTATTTGAAAACAAGGATGAGAATTTTAAAATCGAGGTGTTGCTGGACCGAGAGCCAATGTAGGTCAGCGAGTACAGGGGTGATGAGTGAACGGGACTTGGTGCGAGTTGGAACACGGGGCAGCCGAGATTTGGATGACCTCAAGTTTATGGAGGGTGGAGAGTGGGAGGTAATAAAGTATTTCTGTTGATTATTAACTATATACGCACAGCCATGGTCAATAATCAAAGCTTAAATAAGCATAGATAAAGTAAAGTGAATCAAGTTGTTTAAGTTATTAAATGACGCACGACTTTGTTACCATGACCTAACCAACACAGATATTTTTCTAATCCATGAAAGTATATATGGCATGATGTGAAAGTGTAATAGAAATCCTGATAAATGACCAGGATAGATCATAATCATATTATAACATAACATATTACTACTAGCAAAGAATAGCAATGGAGCATTTTTTAAAAGTCCTTGCACCTGTAAATGCAGATATCCTGCCTCTCCAGACCAACAGGGAATATGTCCCATTTTACTGCTTCAGAAAGCATCCCTAATGATCAGATGATGTGCCTTCAAACCCATTGGCCCCATTAACATCAATAATGAACCAAAACACACTCTCCACCATTAGATTGCCAGAGGTCAGTCACCCACTCCAGGAGACCATCAAATGGGTGTGTTCTAGACTCCTAGATATTGAGTGTCTCTCCTATTCTTCCACCAGGGAAAGTGGTTGTGTGTTTGCCATTAGTGGCTACAAGAGCAGGTCAGAGGTTGGGTATTCTGGAGGGAGTGTCTCACCTCCTGACTCCCCAAAGCCTTTCCACCATCTACAAGGCACAAGTCAGGAGTGTGATGGAATTACTCTCCACTTACCTGAACGAGTGCAGCTCCAACAACACTCAAGAAGCTTGACACCATCCAGGACAAAGCAGCCCGCTTTACTGGCACTCCATCCACCACCATAAACATTCACTCCCTGCACCACCTGTACTGTGATGCACTGCAGCAACTCGCTAAGGCTTCTTCGACATCACCTCCCAAACCCGTGACCTCTACCACCTAGAAGGACAAAGGCAGCAGGCGCATGGGAACACCACCACCTCCAAGTTCCTCTCCAAGTCACACACCATCCTGACTTGGAAATATTTTGCCGTTCTTTTATCGTCGCTGGGTCAAAATCCTGGAACTCCCTCCCTAACCGCGCCGTGGGAGTACCTTCACCACACGGACAGCAGAGATTCAAGAAGACGGCTCACCACCACCTTCTCAAGGGCAATTAGGGATGGGCAATAAATGCTGGCCTTGCCAGTGACACCCACATCCCAAGAACAAATAATAAAAAAAGAAAAAAGAAATCAAGGAAAATGGAGGCACTAGTTACCATTAAAGCCAGTATACCCTCATTAGACCATCAGAAATAATATGGAAAAGACCGAGCACAGTTGAAGAAAGCATCATTGAGCTTTCCTTTCACTTCAGCAGTGAGGCTTATCACATCTGGTTGGCACAATTTCAAGAAAGGCAGTTAAAAACTAATGGGAATATTGATGTGTCACTTATGACCTAAAATGCCTTCTAAGTAGGGTTATTCCCAGAATTGATGGATTTAGTTGGGATACAACATTGCATCCTTCATACTTGAAAGATAATTTGCTTGTGGGAAGACTCACTGCAAAAACCATTGACTTTACGAGAGCAGTTTAACAAGCTTGCAGAAAATCGCTCTCTTTTGTTGGTATACCAATCGATGTTGGTACGCCATGCGATATCCTTGAGTGATAATTGGAGCAGTTGATTAAACAGGAAGAAGAACTTACAATGTAGGTTTGCTGGTAGAGCACCTAAAAGGGAGAGGGAATTTAGCAGAAAGCAGGGCAATATGGCACATAATGTGAGGTGAGAGACTTGTGTTTTGAACACTGGACCTAAAATCCCAAATGCCTTCAGCAGAAATACATGCAGAGGTTAGCTTTGTTGGCTGGAAGACAGATGCTAGCTCTTTGGCCAAAGAGGCCATTAGTGTTTCAGCAACTGCTGCCTTACTAATTGCTCAAGTCGATAAATGCATAACCATTATTGAGTGGATACTGAGGCAGGTATTTCTTTGGTTGCTTGGGACTTTGTTACTAATGATGAGATGATGGTAAAGTAAGAGAGATGGTGATAGCTGCCAATCTTAAAGGGCATGAAATTGCATCAATTATAGGATATCATTGAGTCAGTTGTACAGTCATGCAGTACCCAATTCTAACTGGGGATTGGGGACCCCAAAGAGAGATTGTCCCCAGTTCACTGTAACAGAAGCACCTTCCAAATCCACAACCTCCATCAGCTAGAAGGACAAGGGCAGCAGGCGCAATGGGAACACCACCACCTCCAAGATCCCCCTCCAAGTCACACACCATCCCAACTTGGACACATATCGGCCGTTCCTTCCTCGTCGCTGGATCAAAATCTTGGAACTCCCTCCCTAACAGCACTGTGGGAGCATCTTCACCACACGGACTGCAGTGGTTTAAGAATAAGGCTCACCACCACCTTCTCAAGGGCAACTAGGGATGGGCAATAAATGTTGTCCTTGCTCACATCCCGAGAATTAATAAATAAAAGGTATTTTGTACACTGTAATGTATATAACAACAGAGAGTCTGGGGGGGGGGGGAGGTGCGGAGATGGAATTTTAACACCTAAGGACGGGCGAGTTGGAGACAAGTGGGAGGTAAAAATGTAAAACATCTCAAACCTGACCTCAACTCGTCTACTTCCGATTTTACTGGAGGTGGGTCGGGGGGTGGGTGACCAATACACTCTCAGGAGGTGGGTGGGTCACTAAAAGCTTTGAGTGGAAAGGCTGTGTGTCTCCATTTCAAAAGGACTTTAATTTTTAAGCCAAGGAGGTCGGCGAGAAGGAGGTGAGAAGGGTTGGATCCAGGAGCTAACTGCAGGAATGACGTATGGGGAGAGATTGGGTCGATTAGGCTTATACTCGCTGGAGTTTAGAAGAATGAGAGGGGATCTCATCGAAACTTATAAAATTCTAACAGGACTGGACAGACTAGATACAGGAAGGATGTTCCTGATGGCGGGGGAGTCCAGAACCGGGGTCACAGTCTAAGGATAAGGGGTAAGCCATTTAGGACTGAGATGGGGAGGAATTTCTTCACCCAGAGTGGTGAACCTGTGGAATTCTCTACCACACAAGGCAGTTGAGGCCAATTCATTAAATATATTCAAGAAGGAGTTGGATATATTTCTTAAGGCTAAAGGGATCAAGGGATATGGGGAGAAAGCAGGGACAGGGTATTGAATTTGGGTGATCAGCCATGATCTCATTAAATGGCGGAGCAGGCTCGAGGGGCCGAATGGCCTACTCCTGCTCCTATCTTCTATGTTTCTATATTTACAGCACTGCTTGTGGGCCAGGAGGAGCAGGAGTGCTTCCCCCGGGCTCAACAAGCTAACTACTTTACAGACCCCGCGATTGGCCAACACCCCCCCCACCCCCTCGATCTCCGACTCTCCCACCCCGATCTCTGACTCCTCCCCACGATCTCTGACTCTCCCACCTCGATCTCTGACTCCTCCCCACAATCTCTGACTCTCCCACACCCGATCTCTGACACCTCCCCACAATCTCTGACTCTCCCACACCCGATCAATACAATACAATACAAATCGCTTTATTGGCATGATAAGGTACATCTTATGTTGCCAAAGCATCAAAATACATTTATGGTTGAACACATAAACGCGGTTCCATTCATACAGTGTATAAACAGGTATATCCCTGAGTTTATAAATATATTTTCGCCTTGTTTATATATACTCTTGTCTTAGTTTACTGGTTGTCCCTCTGTTCATGGCAAGCTGTAACATAGTGTGCCGCCAGTGTTACACAGCTTCTCTCCTCCCCCAGTAGGAATGGGAGTTTTTGGTTGTCAGTCAGATTTCTGAATTCAGGGCATATTTGTGAGAATTTTTGATAGAAATTCTCTCTGATGCCCTGATATTTTCCACAGGCTGTGAGGAAGTGCATCTCTGTCTCAACTACTCCCTGACTGCAGTGAGAGCATATCCTGTCTTCTCTTGGCAGCCTGGTCTGCCTGTGTCTGCCTTTTTCGATCGCTAGGCTATGTTCGCTAAGTCTGTACTCAACTCCTCCCCACAATCTCTGACTCTCCCACACCCGATCTCTGACACCTCCCCACAATCTCTGACTCTCCCACACCCGATCTCTGACACCTCCCCACAATCTCTGACTCTCCCACACCCGATCAACCCCTCCCCACAATCTCTGACTCTCCCATCCCAATCTCTGACCCCTCCCCACGATCTCAGACTCTCCCACTTCCCCCCTCCAACCACCGCCCTCCACGATCTCCTACCTGCCTGGCCTCCGCTCCCAGGCTGCTTTCCTGTCCGACAGGCAGGCAGCCTGTCAATCAGGCTGGCTGTCGGGCTGAAAAAATGTAAAAGAACGTCCTGCGGTCAATTTCAGCAGCAGGTCCGGGATTCCTGTCCAGAAAACCTCCCCCGCTTCCCCCCCCCCCCCGCTCGCTTCATGGCCCCGAGTGAATATCAGGGGCTTGATGTCTGCAAATGATGCAGCGTCGATTATGAGGTGATGTTTTAGTACATTGTCATCTTGACGTATGCCCAATTGGAAAAGTGACAACATGCTTTTTTATTGTCCAGATCTAACCTTAGATGTAAAGTCATAGATCAAGCTATTTACGTGAAGTAATCCTCCAAACTTCCATGTTGATGCCTCTAGGTCATTGTAACAAGTAATGAGCCACTAGGAAATTAATAGCCCACTTTACAAAGTGGCATTGACCTCAGGTAGAGTCACAGATCTTAAATGACATGTCCATTACTTGAAATAATCCTCCATCCATCTATATTAAGAGCTCTCAAGGTCACGTACCAAAGTAGTGACCACAATTTCTCAAACATCGTTGGATATGGAAGTTGTGCCAGAGGACTGGAAGGTTGCCAAGGCAACACCTCTGTTCAAAGAAGGTGAAAGGGATAAACCAGGTAACCATTCAGCAGTCAGCCTAACATTAGTAACGGTTAAGCTTCCAGAGACCATAATACACGATAAAATTAACACTCACTTAGGAAGACATGGGTTAAGGACAACCAGCATGAACTTGTAAGAGGCAAGTCATATTTCACAAATTTAACAGAGTTCGTCGAGTAAATATCAGTGTGAGTTGATAAAGACAATGCAGTCGATGTTGCATAGATCGATTGGATGAGGTACTGCATGAAGCACTTACTGGTAAAGCTGAGGCAAATGGTGTTAAAGGGAATGTGACAACCTGGATAGCGATTTGGTTTTAAGATGAGGAATTGGAGTGTAATGGTTAAATGAAGTTCTTCAGGTTGGAAGGACAGAAACAATGGCACCTTCCAGGGGTCAATGTTGGGACAATTAATTGCACTTCTCTCTCTCTCTCTCTCTCTCTTTTGTTTTGACCTGCACTTGGTTATAAGTGGCACAATGTCAAAAGTTGCAGACATAAAACAAGGGGACTGATTTAATTGTAAAGCTGACTGTAAGCAACCTCAGGAGAATAATAAACAGGTTAGTAGATTGGGCAGATAGGTGTCGGATGAAATGTAATGTGTAGAAATGTGAGGGGACACATTTTGGGAGGAAGAACAAGTAGAGGACTAACACCAAATGGCAAAACCGTAAATAGAGTAGTGCAGCAGAGAAACGTAGGCATTCTGATATACAACGGCACCCCCAGCTTATATATATATATGCGGGATCCTAGGCTTTATAAACAATGGCACAGAGTACAAAAGCAAATAGGGAATGCCAAACAATGTTCCCTCTAAGCTGCGCGGCCGTAATGGGAAACGTCCCGCGCAGGCTGCTTACCGGCTTTACCATTGTAAATACCGCGCATGCGCAGAAATTTAAAGGGACCACGCACTAAAAGAAACAGGCCGCGCAGAACAAAGCGCAGCTTAAAAGAAAGAAAGACTTGCATTTCTATAGCACCTTTAATGATCACCGGATGTCCCAAAGCGCTTTGCAGCCAATGAAGTATTTTTGAAGTGTAGTCACTGTTGTAATGTAGGAAACGCAGCCGCCAGTTTGCGCACAGCAAGCTCCCCCAAACAGCAATGTGATAACGACCAGATAATCTGTTTTAGTGATGTTGATTGAGGGATAAATATTGGCCAGGGCACTGGGGAGAGCTCCCCTGCTCTTCTTCAAAATAGTGCCATGGGATCTTTTACGTCCACCTGAAAGAGCAGACGGGGCCTCGGTTTAATGTCTCAGCCTCCGACAGTGCAGCACTCCCTCAGCACTGCACTGGGAGAGTCAGCCTAGCTTTATGAGCTCAAGTCACTGGAGTGGGACTTGAACCCACAACCTTCTGACTCAGAGGCGAGGGTGCTGCCCACTGAGTCACGGCTGACAGGGAACACTGCTGCCAAACCTATTAAAATCATTGGTTAAGCTGCAGTTAGAATATTGGAGATAATTTTAACCTAACCCCTCCAGCGGGAAACTGACAGGAATAAATCAGCCGTCCATTTTACACTCCGTCTGTTTTAGTTTCCATGGACCTCAGTTGGCCGGGATGTCAGACCGATCCAACCCTGTCAGTTTCCTGCCGGGTGGGTTCGATTGAAATGGCCGTCATTGTGCTCAGCTTTCACTACCTTACGATAAGAAGGATGTCAAGGCTATGGAGAGGGTAGACAAGATGCACCAGGGATGAGGGGCTTTAGTTATGAGGAATGACGAGAGAAACTGGGGCTTTTTTTGTTGGAACAGGGAAGGTTAAGTCAAGATCTGATAGAGGTGTTCGAAATTATGAAAGGTTTTGGTAAATAGAAAAAAAGTAACTATTTCCACTGGCCGGTTTAAAATCATCACTCAAAGAACAAAGCAAATGATTAGGAGAATTATTTTTTTTAGCACAGAGGGTTGTTAGGACTTGGAATGTCCGATCGGAAACAGTAATGGAAGCAGCATCTATGTTAGAGAAGTAGATAAATGTTCGAGAAAGGAAAGTTTAAAAGGCAGAGGAATGACATTGAGTCCCTAAATTACAGCAGTGAGTACACTTCAAAAGTACCTCACTGGCTCTAAAGCACTTTGAGACATCCTGTGGCTATGAAAGGCGCTATATAAATGCAATATATAATATTCTAAATGTAAGGTACAGTGGCATAGTTACTGGGCTAGTAATCCTAGAGGCCTGGACTAACGATCCAGAGACATGAGTTCAAATCCCACCACGGCAGCTGGGGAATTTAAATTCAGTTAATTAGATAAATCTGGAATAAAAAACTAGTGTCAGTAATGGTGACCACGAAACTACCAGATTGTCATAAAAACCCGTCTGGTTCACTAATGTTCTTTAGGGAAGGAAATCTGCCATCCTTACCCGGTCTGGCCTACATGTGACTCCAGACCCACAGCACAACTGTCCTCTGAAATGTTGTACTCAGTTGTAACAAACCGCGATGAGAAACTATACCTTCGCCACACGGACAGCAGCGGTTCAAGAAGGCGGCTCACCACCACCTTCTCACGGGCAATAAATGCTGGCCTGGCCAGCACCGCCCACATCCTGCGAATGAATTTAAAAAATGTCCTTCATTTATTTCTTGGTGGATGTGAGATCTGTTGCTGATAGTCATAAACAATTGCTTGTGCCGAAATCAGTAAGGCGACAGCAAAATTCAAAACACCGCAAATGGATCAAGCTTATGGCACAGTTAATAAAACAGCTATTTGAAATATTGTGGGCACGGACAGTAAGCAATTCATTCCGCTGACATGATGCCCAGACTGGGAGATTCATTTGCACAATCTGTCAACACCTTCTATGTTTTATGAATAATAATCTGGTTGACTGAGACCTGTAGCTTTCAACTGTCTTGTTTGCCTATTAAAGCATTTAGAATGCCAGTATTGTTATATGTTTATCATGACAACCTATGGACGTGATGAAAAGTGACCTCCAAATGCTCTCTGTGAAACCAGAATGCTTGAAGCAGTGATGAGCATCATTATTACACAAGTCAACATAAAGAAAGGCAAATAGGAAGTGGTGGCCAGACGTTGCTAAGGCTCAAACTGGGGTGAAAAGGGTATTAGATTGGTCAAGGTCAAATTAAACCTGATGAACAAATAAGATGGCCAGAGGAATAAAACATGCAAACTTCTTTTGAAGTAGGAGATTGGAAATGGTTGCCCAACTATCATTATAATAGTTATAACAATAAGACGATTAGACCTATTATAGAGGCTATAACTATCAGAAAAAGACTGAACAGGCTGGGGCTCTTTTCTCTAGAGTGGTGACCTGATAGAGGTCTTTAAAATTATGAAGGAATTTGATAGTGTAGACGTAGAAAAGATGTTTCAACTTGCAGGGGGAGACCAAAACTAGGGACCATGGGGGAGAAATTCAGTATCGCCCCATTTGGGGCGCAATTATCGGCCAGGCGCAAAGATTAGCGCCTGGCGCTAATTATCACCTCTGACTGCAAACTTGGCTTTTATCGCCCCTGGAGGTGATTGGAGCGCTAAATCAGGTGCTACACACCTGTCTTAAGGCGCAAAGGCCGAGGAGCGAGGCGCTACCTCAGAGCGCTGGCGAAGCTCATGTGATGTCAGTCAGCAATGGAACACAGACACACTGGCACCGGCCAGTTCTTAAAGGGGAGGGTCGATCTTGCTCTCCATCCACACCCTGCTCATTGCAGCCTAGAATCTCAGCTTGGAGAGACCTGTACATCAATTCTGCTGGAAAGAACAATGGAGAGACCCAGGGAAAGAGCTCAGAGTGCAGCCCCCATATTCTCTTTTAAATCGATGCAAGGAAGATCAAATCAGAAAGAACCTGTTAAGTGCTGCTCAGTACCTTAAACTCCTCAAAACAGCTTTGAATAGCTCCTGCAGTCTCTCTCTCACTCAGAATGCGTGGTGCAAAAATTTCGCCGACAAAAAAAGGCAGGAAGCGGTCGCCTTTAAATAGCGCTCCCCCAGTCTCTTCCCGACTGCAAAACGCTCCCCTCAACCTGTCGTTGCTAGCGGCAGGCGGGAAGACAGGGGGCGCCACTCAATATCCGGTCCGGGGTGCTACCGGGGCGTTGCATGCTCGACTGACGTCATGATCTGCCGACGCAGGAGGTCGTGGTGGTAGTGTTTAGCGCCGCCGCAACACGTCTAGTTAATTTCGCGAGCGGCGCAAACATCGCCGCGCCCGGGCGCTAGTTGCTTTGTGCCCCATTAGCGCCCTCTTAAGGCGCTAACGGGAGGTGCAAACCAACCGAATGTTTCCCCCCCAAAAATATAGGATAGCCACTAATAAATCCAATAGGGAATTCAGGAGAAACTTCTTTACCCAGAGAGTGGTGAGAATGTGGTATTTTCTACTGCATGGAGTAGTTGAGGCAAATAGCGTGGATGCATTTAAGGGGAATCTAGATAAGTGCGTAAAGGAGAAAGGAATAGAAGTTTATGTTGCTGGGATTAGATGAAGAGGGGGGTGGGAGGAGGCTCGTGTGGAGCATAAACACCGTCATGGACCAGTTGGGCCGCACGGCCTGTTTCTGTGCTGTAAATACTGTGGGGGAAAAATTTGGTATCGACCATTTTGGGGCGCTAACATCGCCTGGGCGCTAACTCATTGAAACTTATAAAATTCTAACAGGACTAGACAGACTAGATGCAGGAAGGATGTTCCCGATGGTCGGGGAGTCCAGAACCAGGGGTCACAGTGTAAGGATAAGGGGTAAGCCATTTAGGACAGAGATGAGGAGGAATTTCTTCACCCAGAGAGTGGTGAACCTGTGGAATTCTCTACCACAGAAGGCAGTGGAGGCCAATTCATTAAATATATTTAAGACGGAGTTGGATATATTTCTTAAAAGTTAAAGGGATCAAGGGATATGGGGAGAAGGCAGGGACAGGGTACTGAATTTGGATGATCAGCCATGATCTCATTGAATGGCGGAGCAGGCTCGAGGGGCCGAATGGCCTACTCCTGCTCCTATCTTCTATGTTTCTATGTTTCTATGACCGATGCTAATTAGTCAGTGACCACAAAATTTAGTTTTATCGCCCAAAGAGGGAAGTGGAGCGTTAAATCAAGCCCTACACACTCCTCTTAGGATGTCAACGTCGGAGAGCGGGGCGCTACCGCAGAGCGCTACTCAGGTTCCGGCGCTGTCAATTACAAGTACTCAGACAGGCTGGCGCCTTCCAGTTCTTAAAGGGGAGGTTCAATCACGCTGCACAGCCTCACTCTGATCATTGCTGCTTGTGACCTGGGCCTGCAAGGAGCAGCAAACCATCATTCACAAATCTCATGGCTGATCAGAGGCCCAGGGAGAGAGCTGGCCGGTTCAGCGACCAGGCATTGGAGGCTCTGGCTCCGGCCGTGGAACACCAACGGGCCGTGCTGTTCCCAGACACTGGCAGGAGGCCATTGCCCCGGGAGTTCAGGAGGATGTGGAGGGAGGTGGCCCAGTACGTCTCGGCCAGAAGTGTGGTCCACAGGACTCCCACCCAGTGCCGCAAGAAGTTCAACGACCTCACTCGGGTGGTCAGGGTGAGTACCTGCTTCAAAAACCTCGACATGCCACCATCTCAACCTCACTCTGTGCACAGACGGTATAAACCGCCAAATCCCCAACACTCACCCACCACCTATGCTCACCTACTAAAAGTGACATCCACATCTCACACCTTGCATACATTAACAGCTATTCAACTATGGCTGCACACTCACTTGCACGCTGTCCTTTTTCTTGCAGGCCAAGCTTGCTTGCAACAGGAGGGAGCAGCATTGCACGGGATGAGGTCAGGTGGAGCTGCACCCCCTTACAGACCTAGAGGAGCAAGTGCGAAGTATCATTGTGGCCCAGGTTGTGGGCGCTGTGGCAGTCAGAGACGTCGACCCCCTTGGGGACAACAACGGCATGTTCACCACGTCTCCCTCTTCTCTCATACCACTTCCCCTCACAACACAAGCTCTTCCCACTTTCCATCTAAGTACACTGTCTCCATTCCTTGTTCCCTTCCTGCCCCCTTCCCCTGACATTAAAACCTACTGACGTAAGAAAACTACTAGGCACTTGGTCTAAGCGTTAAACAGAGCTTTAATCAACTGTTTTACAACATGGAGGTCTAGTTGTGTCCTTCACTAGTTCCTGTTAAGAATGTCCTGCGCAAGCTGGGCCCATGCCCGAGTATTTATACTCTCCCTGGACAGCGCCACCCACAGGCCGCTCAGTTGATTCATGTCACCCACTCTTGTGCCTTTATGCTTTCAGATAATCAGACACCATCTGATCAGCCTGTCCCTCAGCCTCCCAGTGGCAGCGACGCGGGAGAGGAGGAGGAACAACAAGCCAGAGCCTCACTGCCTGTGTCTCCCGAGGGTGAGAGATCCGACAATGGGGCCACGCGGTCGCTGGAGGGGAGCCTAGGAAATGGGTCTGATGTGGATGAAGCTCCGGGACCCAGTGGGCTACAGCAATGCCATGGGGAAAGGGAAGCTCAGGGGCCATCTCCCCGGAGGGTGAGTACGTGCGCGCGTTCTGCTGCACAGGACTCAGATGAGGACCTCGATGTGAAGGCGTTGACAACACAGGCGATGAGCATGCACACCGAGCTCATGGGTGCAATGGCAAGGGTGCTCGAGAGCATGGATGCATTGCCTAGGAGCATGGAGGAGTATGCCTCCAGCATTGCTCTCATCTCTGTGCAAACCATCGTGCACATCCTTGGCAGTTTGCAAAGGGTGGTTGCCTCGCAGAGAGACCATGAGGACCCATACCGCATGCCGCGTGTCATGGGTGAGGTGGCAGCAGCTATTAAAGCACAGGCCGAAGCAATGCAACGGCTTAGTGCTGTAATGGAGTTAGTGGTTGGCATCCAGTCTCAGACTGCTCTGACGCAGTCTCAGATTGATGCCACGCGAGCGCTGACTGCTGCCATCGTCGCTGGGTCACCCACAGTCCACTGGGGATCTCACAATGCCGCAGCAGGCCAGCTATCTGTGCTCGAGCAGATTGCTCCAGATGCTGAGGGCCTGCCGCGGGGGAGTGGCAGTGTGTAGGTCGAGCAGGAAAGTGCTGTCCTCTCTCAGGATGACAGCATTCCTGCTCCCACCACTGCCACTCTACCATTGCACTTGCCCAGCCATTCCAGACTGCTGCTGCCCATGCTGAGGTGGTGCAGTCTGCAGCTGGGCCTTCCAGACCCAGAGCTGGTCGAGGGTGTCCTGCAAGGCCATCTGCGGTCTCTGGCTCCCAGACTCAGCAGCCTTCCACCAGCCTTGCTGCAGCCACTGGGGCCACATTACGGAGGAGCGGTAGGGTTGGGAGGTGGAATTGCAAAGGGGAGGGACATCATTGAGGAAGGGCGAGTAAATAATACGTTATTAGCAAATGGGGGGAGTGTGTGTTAATAATTTGATGTGTTTGTAAATATATTGTTGAGTTTGGTAATAGTTCCGTTTGCTAAGAACCAGTTGTGTTTCTTGATAAATTGTTGTGTTTATTTATTCTTGGTTGTGTTTGATAAGAGAGAGTTGTGCACAATAATACATTTTAAATTCGACATAGCACATTTTGTGATGTTTCTGATTTGAGCTTTGCCCGGTGATAGGGGCTGCGAGCTGGCTGTAATGATGTGGTTGTTCTGCGCAAAGGCCATGTGCTATCTCAGTTATGGGAAGCGCTGTGTAATGAGGTGCTCACGCACGGCCCCTGCAGAAGCAAGATTGAGTGGCTCCCTCCTACGTTGCTGCTGCTCCTCCTCTTCTTCATCCTCCTCCTCCGCCACCTCCTCCTCCTCTCCCTCTGCTTCCTCCTGAGGTGGACCTGCAATCCCTGGTGGCAATGGCTGGGCCCTCAGAATGGCCAGGTTGTGCAGCATGCAGCACACAACAGTGAAAAGGGAGACTCGATCAGGGGAGTACTGCAGGACTTCTCCAGAGTGGTCAAGGCAGCGGAACTGTTGCTTTAGCGCGCCGATAGTCTGTTCAATCAGGTTCATGGTGGTGCTATGGCTCTTATTGTATGCGTGTTGAGCAGGAGTGTTGGGGTTGCGGAGGGGTGGTCATCAGCCAGGTGGCGTGTGGATAACCCTTGTCTCCGAGCAGCCAGCTGTGAGCTTCATGAGGTGGGTGGAACAGTGCTGGGACTCCGGTCTCACGCAGAATGAATGCATCATGGCTGCTGCCAGAATAGCGGGCATTGACAGCGAGGTTGAGCTGTCTGTGGTCGCACACCAACTGACCGTTCAGAGAGTGGTAGCCTTTGCCATTACAGAACACCTCTGCATTGTGATGAGGTGCCTGCAATGCCACATGATTGCAGCCAATGGCGCCCTGAACCATTGGGAAGCCCCCTATCCTTGCAAAGCCACATGAGCGTTCATCCTGTTTCTCCCTGGTCATGGGGAATGAGATGTACTCCCTTCTCCTTCTGTACAGAGTGTCTGTCATCTCCCGGATGCAGCAATGGACGGCGAACTGCGAAATGTTTGCAATATCCCCTGTTGAAGCCTGGAAGAAGCCACTGGTGTAGAGATTGAGAGCGACTGTGACCTTCACTGCCACTGAGAGAGACGTCCTGGTCCTGATCTGAGGCTGGAGGTCTGGCTGCAGGAGGTGGCAGAGTTCTGTGTCCGCCTCCTTGCTGAAGTGGAGCCTTCTAAGGCACTGCTCCTCTGAGAGATGAATGTAGGAGAAGTGCTCCCGGAATACCCTGGGAGGGTAAGGTCTCCTGTTGAGAGCCCTGTTGGCCCTCCTCCCTCTGGCCACGTTTTCCAATCTTTCTCTCTGCCTCCGCTGCCTCCGGCGGTGACACTGGAGAGCAAGTTCCCGTGCCAGTACAGCCCCCATTAAGTGTTGGAAATGTTGCAGTATCAAATGTAACCCAAATGAAAGTAATAATTTTTTCTCAGAAGCAAAAGTCCCTCAAGTAGAAAAAGCTCAAATGGGTCAAAACGCCTGTCTGCTTCTGTCAAACCGACAAGGCAACATTGTTTGCTGACAAAAAACCCCCCAGAAGTTCACACCTTTAAATAGCGCTCCTCCAGCTCGCAGCCGACTGCAAACCGCCTCCTCTACCTGTCGTTCCTAACGGCAGGCGGTGAGGCAAGGGGGCGAGAATTAATTTCCGGTCCAGGGCGCTACCAGGGCGATGCGTTGCCAGATGACATCACAATCTCCGGCCGCAGGTGGGCGTGGCAATAGTGGTTAGCGCCGCCGCAAACCACCAGGGGAATTTCACCGGTGGCGCTGACATGATCGCGCCCGGGCGGTAAGTCGTTAGCGTTCCGGTAGCGCCCCCACTGCCTCAGAAGGCGTTAATGGGAGGCGCTAAGGTACCCAATTTCTAGCCCTATTTAACTATCAATTGAAGGAATCTTGCATTGTAGAATTCCAGTTGGAACATAATTACAGAAATAGATACCACAGCAGTTGTTGTGTGGAAAAGTGACGGTATATTTTGGATGAGGCCTGTGTTAGCAGTCGCGGTTAACTTGAATTGCAGCTTGCTGAGAAGGTCAACAGAAAGTGGACAAACAAATGAATAATTCAAAGCATAGCAATGACAACTCATATAGCTCCTTCAATGCAATACAATCCCAAGGCGTTTCATGAGAAGGGTGGGAGGAGGATCATCGATAATACCGAGCAGCAGTTGGGGGGAGATGAGGTTGAAGAGGTAGGTTTGGAGGAAGGTTTGCAAAGTGCAGAGGAATTTGGAAGAGAATGTCAGAGTGCTGGGCCGTAATTACTGATGGTTGTGTCACCGATGGTGGAGCGACCCACACTAGAAGTTAGAGACTGTGGGCATGGTCGCAGAACTGGGGGAATGCAGCAGTGGTAGGGTGCAATGTGGCTTGAAAGGAGTTGCAAGTGAGGATGAAGATTTTTAATTCAATGTGATGGGGGGTGGGAAACCAGTGGAGACCAGCAAGGACACAGGTGATGTTGGAGTGGAGCTAAGAAACAGCAAAGGGCGGAAAACAATGGAGCTCGGCATAACGTTGTAATGGAGCGCGGCGTAACATTGTAATGGAGCTCGGCGTAACATTGTAATGGAGCTCGGGGTAACATTGTAATGGAGCTTGGCCTAACATTGTAATGGAGCTCGGCATAACATTGTAATGGAGCTCGGGGTAACGTTGTAATGGAGCTCGGGGTAACATTGTAATGGAGCTCGGCATAACATTGTAATGGAGCTCGGGGTAACATTGTAATGGAGCTCGGGGTAACATTGTAATGGAGCTCGGGGTAACATTGTAATGGAGCTCGGGGTAACATTGTAATGGAGCTTGGCCTAACATTGTAATGGAGCTTGGCCTAACATTGTAATGGAGCTCGGCGTAACATTGTAATGGAGCTCGGCCTAACATTGTAATGGAGCTTGGTCTAACATTGTAATGGAGCTCGGCGTAACATTGTAATGGAGCTCGGGGTAACATTGTAATGGAGCTCGGGGTAACATTGTAATGGAGCTCGGCGTAACATTGTAATGGAGCTCGGCGTAACATTGTAATGGAGCTCGGCCTAACATTGTAATGGAGCTCGGCGTAACATTGTAATGGAGCTCGGCCTAACATTGTAATGGAGCTCGGCCTAACATTGCAATGGAGCTCGGCCTAACATTGTAATGGAGCTCGGCCTAACATTGTAATGGAGCTCGGCCTAACATTGTAATGGAGCTCGGGGTAACATTGTAATGGAGCTCGGCCTAACATTGTAATGGGGCTCGGCGTAACATTGTAATGGAGCTCGGCCTAACATTGTAATGGAGCTCGGGGTAACATTGTAATGGAGCTCGGGGGAACATTGTAATGGAGCTCAGCGTAACGTTGTAATGGAGCTCGGGGGAACATTGTAATGGAGCTCGGGGTAACATTGTAATGGAGCTCGGGGTAACATTGTAATGGAGCTCGGGGTAACGTTGTAATGGAGCTCGGCCTAACATTGTAATGGAGCTCGGCCTAACATTGTAATGGAGCTCGGCGTAACATTGTAATGGAGCTCGGGATAACATTGTAATGGAGCTCGGCCTAACATTGTAATGGGGCTCGGGGTAACATTGTAATGGAGCTCGGGGTAACATTGTAACGGAGCTCGGGGTAACATTGTAATGGAGCTCGGCCTAACATTGTAATGGAGCTCGGCCTAACATTGTAATGGAGCTCGGCGTAACATTGTAATGGAGCTCGGGGTAACATTGTAATGGAGCTCGGCCTAACATTGTAATGGGGCTCGGGGTAACATTGTAATGGAGCTTGGGGTAATATTGTAATGGAGCTCGGGGTAACATTGCAATGCAGCTCGGCGTAACATTGTAATGGAGCTCGGGGTAACATTGTAATGGAGCTCGGGGGAACATTGTAATGGAGCTCGGGGTAACATTGTAATGGAGCTCGGAGTAACATTGTAATGGAGCTCGGCGTAACATTGTAATGGAGCTCGGGGTAACATTGTAATGGAGCTCGGCGTAACATTGTAATGGAGCTCGGAGTAACGTTGTAATGGAGCTCGGAGTAACGTTGTAATGGAGCTCGGGGTAACATTGTAATGGAGCTCGGGGTAACGTTGTAATGGAGCTCGGGGTAACATTGTAATGGAGCTCGGCCTAACATTGTAATGGAGCTTGGCCTAACATTGTAATGGAGCTCGGGGTAACATTGTAATGGAGCTCGGCGTAACATTGTAATGGAGCTCGGCGTAACATTGTAATGGAGCTCGGGGTAACATTGTAATGGAGCTCGGGGTAACATTGTAATGGAGCTCGGCGTAACATTGTAATGGAGCTTGGCGTAACATTGTAATGGAGCTCGGCCTAACATTGTAATGGAGCTCGGCCTAACATTGTAATGGAGCTCGGCCTAACATTGTAATGGAGCTCGGCCTAACATTGTAATGGAGCTCGGGGTAACATTGTAATGGAGCTCGGCCTAACATTGTAATGGAGCTCGGCCTAACATTGTAATGGGGCTCGGCGTAACATTGTAATGGAGCTCGGGGTTACATTGTAATGGAGCTCGGGGTAACGTTGTAATGGAGCTCGGCGTAACATTGTAATGGAGCTCGGGGGAACATTGTAATGGAGCTTGGGGGAACGTTGTAATGGAGCTCGGGGTAACATTGTAATGGAGCTCGGGGTAACATTGTAATGGAGCTCGGGGTAACATTGTAATGGAGCTCGGGGTAACATTGTAATGGAGCTCGGCGTAACATTGTAATGGAGCTCGGGGTAACATTGTAATGGAGCTCGGGGTAACATTGCAATGGAGCTCGGGGTAACGTTGTAATGGAGCTCGGGGTAACATTGTAATGGAGCTCGGGGTAACGATGTAATGGAGCTCGGGGTAACATTGTAATGGAGCTCGGCGTAACATTGTAATGGAGCTCGGGGTAACATTGTAATGGAGCTCGGCGTAACATTGTAACGGAGCTCGGGGTAACATTGTAACGGAGCTCGGCGTAACATTGTAACGGAGCTCGGGGTAACATTGTAACGGAGCTCGGGGTAACGTTGTAACGGAGCTCGGGGTAACGTTGTAATGGAGCTCGGGGTAACATTATAATGGAGCTCGGGGTAACGTTGTAACGGAGCTCGGGGTAACATTGTAATGGAGCTCGGCGTAACATTGTAATGGAGCTCGGGGTAACATTGTAATGGAGCTCGGGGTAACATTGTAATGGAGCTCGGGGTAACATTGTAATGGAGCTCGGCGTAACATTGTAATGGAGCTCGGGGTAACATTGTAATGGAGCTCGGCGTAACATTGTAATGGAGCTCGGGGTAACATTGTAATGGAGCTCGGCGTAACATTGTAATGGAGCTCGGGGTGACATTGTAACGGAGCTCGGCGTAACATTGTAACGGAGCTCGGGGTAACATTGTAATGGAGCTCGGCGTAACATTGTAACGGAGCTCGGGGTAACATTGTAACGGAGCTCGGGGTAACGTTGTAACGGAGCTCGGGGTAACGTTGTAATGGAGCTCGGGGTAACGTTGTAACGGAGCTCGGGGTAACATTGTAATGGAGCTCGGCGTAACATTGTAATGGAGCTCGGGGTAACATTGTAATGGAGCTCGGGGTAACATTGTAATGGAGCTCGGGGTAACATTGTAATGGAGCTCGGGGTAACATTGTAATGGAGCTCGGCGTAACATTGTAATGGAGCTCGGGGTAACATTGTAATGGAGCTCGGCGTAACATTGTAATGGAGCTCGGGGTAACATTGTAATGGAGCTCGGCGTAACATTGTAATGGAGCTCGGGGTAACATTGTAATGGAGCTCGGCGTAACATTGTAATGGAGCTCAGCGTAACATTGTAATGGAGCTCGACGTAACATTGTAATGGAGCTCGGGGTAACATTGTAATGGAGCTCGGGGTAACATTGTAATGGAGCTCGGGGTAACATTGTAATGGAGCTCGGGGTAACATTGTAATGGAGATCGAGGTAACGTTGTAATGGAGCTTGGGGTAACATTGTAATGGAGCTCGGGGTAACATTGTAATAGAGCTCGGGGTAACGTTGTAATGGAGCTCGGGGTAACATTGTAATGGAGCTTGGCGTAACATTGTAATGGAGCTCGGGGTAACATTGTAATGGAGCTCGGCGTAACATTGTAACGGAGCTCGGGGTAACATTGCAATGGAGCTCGGCGTAACATTGTAACGGAGCTCGGGGTAACATTGTAACGGAGCTCGGGGTAACGTTGTAACGGAGCTCGGGGTAACGTTGTAATGGAGCTCGGGGTAACATTGTAATGGAGCTCGGCGTAACATTGTAATGGAGCTCGGGGTAACATTGTAATGGAGCTCGGGGTAACATTGTAATGGAGCTCGGGGCAACATTGTAATGGAGCTCGGCGTAACATTGTAATGGAGCTCGGGGTAACATTGTAATGGAGCTTGGCGTAACATTGTAATGGAGCTCGGGGTAACATTGTAATGGAGCTCGGCGTAACATTGTAATGGAGCTCGGGGTAACATTGTAATGGAGCTCGGCGTAACATTGTAATGGAGCTCGGCGTAACATTGTAATGGAGCTCGGCGTAACATTGTAATGGAGCTCGGCGTAACATTGTAATGGAGCTCGGCGTAACATTGTAATGGAGCTCAGCGTAACATTGTAATCGAGCTCGGCATAACATTGTAATGGAGCTCGGCGTAACATTGTAACGGAGCTCGGGGTAACATTGTAACGGAGCTCGGGGTAATGGTGCAGGATTGCCTTTCTCAACATTTTTTTAAACTTCCATTCATGATCATTTCGCAGACTATGAGATGTCTTAGCCCTGATTTTAATGCGGCCCCCCCTCCCCCCCCATGCCGGGAATGGGAAGTTTAAAACGGCAGTCCGGTAGGCTAGCCGCTGTGTTGCTGGCAGGTTGGCGCCTGGTGCCATTTTAACACACGGGGTTTTTGGGAGCGTTGAGCCCACACACCGCTGGCAGTCAGGGGCCTCATTAATCGCCGGGGGCTGGTGAGGTCATTCGCAACCCGACGCGGTTTTAACTGGGGTTCGCACTGCAACGCCCAGCACCAAAGCCTCCAGGGAAAGCCGTGAAGACTTTCCTGGCCCCACAAAGTAACCTTGGGACTCCCCTGTCCCGAGCTTCCCCCACTTCTTGGCTCGGTGGGTAGCACTCTGAGTCAGAAGGTCGTGGGTTCAACTCCCACTCCAGAGACCTGAACACCTAATATAGACTGACACTTCAGTGCAGCAGCACTGAGGGAGTGCTGCACTGTCGGAGGTGCTGTCTTTCAGAGGCGACGTTAAATCGAAGCCTCGCCTGCCCTCTCAGGTGGATGCAAAAGATGCTATGGCACTATTTCGAAGAAGAACAGGGGGGTTCTCTCTGCTGTTCTGGTCCAATATTTATCCCTCAATCAACATCACTAAAACGGATCATTTGAGACATTGGGAGAGCTGCATTACTGCTGGAGATTCATTAGAAATGGTAGATAGTAAATCGAACGTCTGTGCATGTATTAATTTAGAACATCACAGACATCATGACCGCATCACGAGGTTACTATACCACGCAGGAAGCTATCTCTAATGCACACCCTTCTGGGAGATAAGAGCATAACAAATAGGAGCAGGAGTCGGCCATACAGCCCCTCGAGCCTGCTTCGCCATTCAATAAGATCATGGCTGATCATCGACCTCAACTCCACTTTCCCGCCCGATCTCTGTATCCCTTGAATCCCCTACAGTCCAAAAATCTATCGATCTCAGCCTTGAATATACTGAGATAGATGTAGCAAGCACTATTTGTGGTGTAGCATGGTGAAGGTTACATACTCGTATCAAGTCTGGCCTTCGGCTCTGATCAAGCATTCGGCATTCCAACTTTCAGTTGCCGTAGTCTCTTTTTGCAATAATGATTTTGGGCTTTGACTGTTTAGATTCACTTGTATTTTGTACTGATGGTTTCCGCACACAAACCAAATCTCCAATGTCAGCACTACAGCACTTAGCTGCACCTGCTTCACTTTCCATCCTGTTTCCATGTTGGTCTATCATTCAATTCATTGTCACTGACGTTGGACAAACTGAGGTGCATCCATCTTCCGCAGAGTAGCTGTGGCTGTGATGGAGGCACTTGTGTTGTTACATTAGAAGTAGCTCTATAGTCCATCCGGAATTTAGGAAGGAGAGGTTGTCATGGCGATCCTTCAAAGGAAGCTGTTTGTAAACAGCCCTTCAGAACATAATTGAAATGCTCCACTCTCCTCATTTGGACGATTTAACTGTAAATGTTTGATTACCCTCAATTGCAAGAGTTCAGGAAACAGCTGAGTGGTGAGCTGAAATCCATTAAGCGAAACCAATTTATTAAGAGTTATGTTGCTGCTGAAAACAGACCAGAACTTGATGAGCATCCACTTGTGAGGGAACGCAAACTTCAGACTGTGTATTGCAGTTCTTGTGTCACAATGAACTGGGACAAATCAAAAGGCCCCATTATATCAATAACAACTGTGCCCCGTGGTGCTTGTGGTGGCGGAACAGCCTGAAGTGGTGCAGTGTGAGATTAGCCACTTGCATGGCTGCATATAGCGACACCAGTATTCCTGACCAGAATGGAGATGATTGGGTAATCCCCCCGTCAATCACGACTGGAGACCGCACTGCTGTAAGTGACTGGGGTTGATCTTACGCACATAATTTTGCATTATGTAACTGTCCTCCCCTCATTGCATTTTGCTGGAGAAATAATCCTGCTTTTATCGGGAGACGTTGCTGCAGTTTTTGGCCGTGAGTTCTGTTTGCTGCAGACTCTTTTTTAAATAGATTCTGTAGACTGTTTGAAGGCGATTTGCTCAGTAAATAGACTGTTTGCTGTGAGTCCTGCCATAAGTCCCATCTCGTCTCCAACGTATTGGCTGACACAGTGGTGCCAACAGACACTCTGCACTTTGATACGGTGCCATATTGTCAAACGCAGACTTAAAAGTGTCTGCGATTCTGCCGCTGGAACAAGTCAGCCAGGTTTAGCAGTGAAAATCTGGGGAGCTAGGACTTGCATTTATAGAACGCCTTTCACAACCTCCGAGTGTCTCAAAGAGCGTCATCGCCAGTTAAGGACTTTTGAATTATAGTCACGGTTGTAATATATTTAGAGGTCCGCCCAAATCACCGTGAGTGAGACGGAACAACAGATTTCAGCAGCAGGGTAGTCTTAGCAACACACACAGCAGCAAGGAGTTGAAATTATGAAAGCTTTTAAGGCTCAAAACGGTTTGTGGGCGAGTTGAAGATGTTAACGCTGGCAGCGTTGGTTGGTATTGTGGGTCCTGACAATGTCAGTTGACATCTATTTGCGTATATCTCTGAGGCATTATTGAGGGGAGTGCTGGCCGCCTAAATTAAGGTTTGTCCGAAAATCGAAATGAGCTGCCCATCGGCGTTAAGTCGATGTTTTTTGGCAGGGTTTGCGCCCCATTACCACCCTGTTGACAGGCAGGTGAGACGCCCCTTAGTGTCAGGGATCTGTGGCACGAGGGAGGATTGGATCAACTTGAGCATTACAGCCATCACAAACAGCATTGGAGAGGCGATCTTATAGATAGTTATATCCAGAATAATGCTTAAAATTAAATTGCAAAAAGTAGAAAAAAAGGCACAAGTTCAAATGAATAAAAGAATTAATTTAAGATTGATGTCAGGAATTTCATTCTTTACACAAATAAGGCTGCCAACCCTTCAGCATTGACCCGGAATCTTCAGGAATCAAAGAGGAATCTCCAGGATGCTGCAGCGAGCAAAACCCCTGGGAGAAAAACCATTAGATTAAAAAATTATGAGTTTTTTTCAATTTCTTTGAACATTTTCCTTTACTACTTATACAAAGATTGGAGATGAGGGAAGGGGAGTTTTTACTGGGCGGGAATACATCCAACCAGAGCTGATGACCTATCTTCTCAGGCAGTCCCTCGGAACTTGCTTCCACATTAAAAATGAGTTCTCAGGTGACTGATGAGTCCAATGCAGGACCTACAGTCTCTGTCACAGGTGGGGCAGACGGTGGTTGAAGGGGCGGGTGGGGGGGTGCTTGGGTTGACGTGCGCTCCTTGCGCTGCCTGCGCTTGGCTTCCGCTTGCTCTCGGCGAAGAGACTCGAGGTGTTCGGCGCCTTCCCGCGATGCGTCTCCTCCACTTTGTGCGGTCTTGGGCCAGGGATTCCCAGGTATCAGTGGGGATGTTACACTTTTTCAAGGAGGCTTTGAGGGTGTCCTTGAAGCGTTTCCTCTGCCCACCTGGGGCTCACTTGCCGTGTCGGAGTTCCGAGTAGAGCGCTTGTTTTGGGAGTCTCGTATCGGGCATGCAGACGATGTGGCCTGTCCATCGGAGCTGATCGAACGTGGTCAAAGCTTTGATGCTGGGGATGTTGGCCTGAGCAAGAACACTGATGTTGGTGCGCTTATCCTGCCAATGGATTTGCAGGATCTTGCGGAGGCAGCGTTGGTGGTACTTCTCCAGTGCTTTGAGGTGCCTGCTGTACATGGTCCATGTCTATACACAAAAAGTGATCAACATATCGAATGAACTTCTAAATATAGTGGGGCAAGGCCATGGAGGGATTTATAGACATTACGATGATATTTTTCTGCCGATGAAAGTTCAAGGCTTTGCCAGAATAACGTGTGCAACCATAAAGTGGGGTTTTGATTGAATCAGCTCTTTTGATATCATACTGTTTATAGAGGCAAATGAACAAGCACCTATTGAGTTCCTTTTTTAATTGCATAACTGAAGTACGAGACTAGTTTCAGTGCTGTGAGTTGATGATGAGAGTTGATGTTTAGTGCTGAATTAATGATATAACAGCAAAAAGGACTTCCAGTCAAGCACCAGCAATCCTTTATTTTTGTTTTTAAAGGAATTCAAGTTTTATATTTTTTAATAAGTCGCAACAATAATTGCAGTCAATTATCTACCGCCCGAAATTCCTTTTGCAATAAAAAAACATGAGAATGACCATTTTTTTTCATTAATTCACTAATGAAATCATAGGAATGCAGGGCTTTGAAAAATGATTTCTGAACGTAATTTTAATTCCACTGGCGGGGCAACAATTTGGGCTTTTTCCCAATACTCTTTACTCCTACTCAACAGTGACTACACTTCCAAAGTACTTCATTGGTTGTAACATGTTCAATCGCCTGAGGTCGTGAAAGGTGCTATAGAAATGCAAGTCTTTCTTTCTTTTCAACACAATAGTCAGCTTCCACAGGCAAGCCTGCGCTTCTAATGAACTGAAGCTTAAACCATTAATGGGGCCAGAAATTCGGGTCCCCACGGGTGAGTACGCGCGTGGGTACTCACGCGTAGGCCCAACGAAAGTGCCGGTTTCGCGCGCATGCGCTGCGCATGCGCGGGAAACCGGAACTTCCGTTCCCTTGAAGGAAGGGGTTCACAGGTCGAACGCGTGCGCTGGAGAGGCAGCGCGTACGCCTGGAACTTCCGTTTTTTTTACAGGTTTCTCCGGGAGGTTAAGTCTCCAGCAGCTACGCTTTTAAAAAGCAGTCACAAGACCTTTTTTTTCCACAGGTTTATTATTTTTAAATGCTTTAAAGAAAGTTAAGTTTATTTTTAGCCCCGTTAAAAACTGTAATTCATCTTTTCAAAAATTTTAATTATTGTTTAAAATAGTTATTTTATGTAATTTATAGTTATTTTAAAAATGTGGGGCTAGATTTTCAGTATAGACAGTTTTGGGGCGCTAACCTTAGCGCCCGCCCGAAGTTAGCGCCCGCCCCAAAGTAGCGCCCCGTTGCCGGAAATTCAGTGGCTTCGCCCTAAGAGGTTGGTGGAGCGCTAAAAGAGGCGTTCCACTACTATCTTTAGGCGCTAAGCCGGCGGTCCAAAGCGCAGCGCCCGAGCTCGGGCACAGCGCACGGCAGACACTCTGGTGCCAGTGAGCTCTTAAAGGGGAAGGGAGGAGGAGGAGGAGGAGGAGGAGGAGGAGGAGGAGGAGGAGGAGGAGGAGGAGGAGGAGGAGGAGGAGGAGGAAACAACACACTGGATCCTTCCACACAACACATGCAGACTGCCGTTTATAGTGCAGGAGGAGTGCCCTTTAATTTGCGCTCCCCAGAGTGTGTTGCGTTCCATTTTACAAACGCTCTGGACGCCAGCCGCAGAATGGGGCGGTCCGGCTGAAGTTTGGATTCGGGGCGGCCAAAGGGCGTTGCACGAGGATGTGACGTCATTTTCTGCGCGCGCATCCGGGCGGCCGCTAAACTTTGCACCGGCGCTAACGGGCAACTTAATTTGGGGCGGGGTGCAAACTGTGCTGCGCCCGGGCGCTACACGAATAGCGCCCGAAAATCACTTCTCTTAAGGCACTAACTGCTGGCGCAAGCAACTGAAAATCTAGCCCGTGATGTTTTAAAAAAAATGTATTTGAAGTTTTAGTTATGTCTTCCTGTCAAATCTATGAATAGAGATTCCCTGCTACGATTGGCTCTCCATGGCCCACGTGATCCCAGGGGACGCTTCGAACTAACTGCGCCCCTGGGATACGCAAGCACTGCGCGCCGGCAGTTGGAGGAGGCCCAGGATCAGAATCCCACGCGGGCCCACAGCACAACGGCCGGCGCGCTAGGTAAGTGCAGGTCGGGGGCTTGCACCCGCGGGAAGCCCCCGACCTGAATTTCTGGGCCATTGAGTGATGTATCTAGGGTAATATGCAGTACGCTAAACCATTGGTTAGACCTTAGCTAGAGTATTGTGGCCAAATCTGGGCATGACATTTTAGAAACAACACCAAGGCCTTGGAGAGGGAGCAGAGGAGATTTACTAGAATGGTACCAGGGATGTGAGGTTTCAGTTATCTGGAAGCTGGGATTGTTCTCCTTAGAGCAGAGAAGGTTAAGGGGAGGTTTAATAGAGGTGTTCAAAATTGTGAGGAGTTTCGATGCAGTAAATAAGGAGAAACTGTTTCCACTGGTAGGAGGGTCAGTAACGAAAGCACACAAATTGAAAACAATTGTCAAAAATGCTGGGGGGGGGTGGGGGGCGGGGGTGGCGGGCGTGATGGGGTGGGATGAGGGATAAGGAGAATTTTTTTTTTACTCAGCGAGTTGTTGTGATCTGGAATGCGCTGCCTGAAGGGGTGGTGGAAGCAGATTCAATAGATACTTTCAAAAGGGAATTGTATTATATATATATACATGATGAAAAGGAATAATTTTCAAGGCTACAGCGAAAGAGCAGAGGAGTGGGGCGAATTGGATGGCTCTTTCAAAGAGCCGCCACGATGGCTGAATGGCCTCCTTCTGTGCTGTATGATTCCAAGACAGATATTTTAATCCTGCACTGCTGGGTTATACAGCACAATTAGTAAAGGATGCCACCACACCAGTGGGATGTAGGAGCGGTGCTTTGCCGATTTGACCTCAGTGTCTAAGAGCACAACTCAAAACATTGGGCTGCTCTTTCATTCTTCTGCCACTTCTCTAACGCTAATTGACCTCCTTTAGATCGATTGGCATTGGGATGCGGCACCCACTAATGGCCCTTGTTTTGCAAGTTTGCCTCCTTCCTGCAGACATGACTGCTGGCTAGATGCTGGACAGAACTGGTGGGATTTCCAGGGGAAGTTTGGCCTCCAATAGTGACATCCCAATGGGTGGAACAAACACACGCCCCCACCTCCCACCTACCCGCCCCCCCCCCCCTTATGAAACTTCTGAATCAGGTTAGGAAGGACTGAGGCCTGGCCACAACTGGCCTGGAATTTCTAAGATAGAAACTCTTGACAGACGTAGCAGGGGTTGCCAACCCTCTAGGATTGACTTGGAGTCTCCAGGAATGAAAGAGTAATCTCCTGGGCATAGCTGTGAGAAAACCCATGAGAAAATCATAGCGCATCAGTAAAAATGGTGTCTTTTTTCATTTTCTTTGTACACTTTTGTTTATTAGTTATAAAATTGTCGGAGGGGGGGGAAAGGCTGCTTGTTTGGGCGGGGCGGTTGGCAGTCATGTGATGAATCCTCCAGGAATATATCCAACCAGAGTTGGTAACCTTGGATACAGCAGCAGCCATTGCTTCCACGTTGAAAACCCCCATTGCCTGGCTACAAATTCATATAAAATTAGGCAACAGAGACATTTTATAACTTGAAACCGCCTTGAGTGGGTCATTGACTTTTCACTCCAATTACAGGGAACTCTCTTTTAACCGACACCTAAATAACCAGAAATCTCTGTTAACCGGCAAAATTCAGGAGTAGGTTCAGGTAAGTTTTACTTCATATTAGTGGCAGTTCCTGGATCTGTGGCTGTGTAACTGGGGTTCGTGCACTTGTTGCTAAGCAACAGGGACGCTTGGTCTGTGGCCAGAGTTCCTGCACATGTTGCTAAGCAACAGGGAAGCCTGGATTTGTTGCTGTGTACGGAGCTCTCGTACCTTTTAAACTATACCTCTCTGTAATCCGGACTTTTTGATAAACCGGCACCACGCCGGTCCCGGATAATAAAGAGTTTCCTGTAGTCAGTCTTCCCATTTTTCATTGAAAGAATGTTTCCCCTCGAGCAGTCATGAGGTGCGAGTGGCTGCTGAACATGTAGCTTGTGAACTCCTGATTGTGTAAATAGAAGGGAAAAATGCGAGCTATCAAGGAGCTATTGTAACACATTTACATGCTAGTCGTATCACAAGTGAAGTGGTTAATCAACGTTTACAAATTTTGATCTCCTTTTTCTTTCTTGGTCAACCAAGCGCCTGAATCGTATGAGAACCCGTTACTGACCAGTAATTTCCGCAGGCATTAAAAAAAGCAAATCAAGCACTAGGTTTCATTTCTAGAGGGACTGAATTGAAAAGTAGTGAAGTTATGCTAAACCTGTATCGAACCTTGGTTAGACCACACTTGGAGTACTGCGTACAATTCTGGTTGCCATATTATAAAAAGGATTTGGAGAGGGTGCAGAGAAGATTTACAAGGATGATACCAGAAATGCAAGGGTATACATATCAGGGAAGGATGAACAGGCTGGGTCTCTTTTCTCTTGAAAAGAGGAGGCTGAGAGGTGAACTAATAGAGGTCTTTAAAATTATGAAAGGTTTTGATAGAGTGGATACAGAGAGAGCATTTCCACTTATGGGGAAGAGCATAACTAGAGGCCATCAATATGATAGTCACCAAGAAATAAAAGAGGAAATTCAGAAGAAACTTCTTTAAAGAAAGAAAGACTTACATTTATATAGCGCCTTTCACATCCACCGGACGTCTCAAAGCGCTTTACCCAAAGAGTGGTGAGAATGTGGAACTCGCTACCGCAGGGAGTGGCTGAAGCAAATAGTATAGATGCATTTAAGGGGAGGCTAGATAAGCATATGAGGGAGACGGGAATAGAGGGTTATGTTGATAGAGTTAGATGAGGAAAGACGGGAGGAGGCTCGAGTGGAGCATAAACGCCGGCATGGACTGGTTGGGCCGAATGGCCTGCTTCTGTGCTGTATATCCCATGAAATGTAATCCTATGATTATCCGCTGTAACTTCAGTGGAAGAAACGCTGAGGAAACCGCGCGAAACAACCATTCCTCTGGGAATTGCTGATCTTCTGTTGAAGGTGTGATGGGAGGTCAGGTAACCCCCAGCGGAAATTCAACATTCAAGTCTCCAAACCGTGGAGCTAAGATATCCGCAAAACTGGAGTTTCTGTTTGTTTGGTATGGAGCGCACACGATCTCTCTGTAGAGACACATCACATTGACCCATGTCTAGTGAGCTTGGGGGCAGCCGCAGCTCAGGGACCCCGAAGTATGTGTGGAGGAGCGGGTACTGCTGGAGTTTAAGCTGCTAAGACCATGTACCTGACTGGCATAGAGCACTGTACGCAACGCACTCTCTGTCCAGCTAGGACCATCCTCCCATTAGGAATTTTTTAAAATTTTAATTTATTTGTTCCTGGGATGTGGCCAGCATTTATTGCCCATTCCTAATTGCCCTTGAGAAGGTGGTGATGAGCCGTCTTCTTGAACCGCTGCAGTCCACGTGGTGAAGGTACTCCCACAGTGCTGGTGGCAGGGAGTTCCAGAATTTTGACCCAACGACGATGAAAGAACAGTGATATATTTCCAAGTCAAGATGGTGTGTGACTTGGGGAACTTGGAGGTGATGGTGGTGGTGGTATTGCTGTAAAGCTGTGGCAGATGGATTTCAAATTGGGTAATTGTGAGGTCATCCATTTTGGGCCAAAAAATAAGAGATCTGAGTATTATTTAAATGGTGAAAAGCTAGGAACAGTGGAGATCCAAAGAGATTTAAGGATCCATGCACACAGATCACAAAAATGTAGTGGTCAGGCACAAAAAAAATCAAAAAAGTTAATGGAATCGCAGCCTTTATAACTAGAGGTCTAAAATATAAAGGGGAGGATGTTTTGCTACAGCTATACAAAGACCTGTTAGACCACTTCTGGAGTACTGCATACAATTCTGGGCACCATGCCTTTGAAAGGCTATATTGGCCTTGGAAGGAGTGCAGAGCAGATTCACCAGAATGTTACCAGGGCTCCAAGGGTTAGATTATGAGGAGAGATTACTGGCTTGTATTCCCTGGAATATAGAAGGTTAAGGGGTGATTTGTTTGAGGTTTTGAGGATTTTCAAAGGAATTGATAGGGTAGATAGAGAAAAACTTTTATCTGCTGGTGGGGTAGTCTAGGACAAGGGGACGTAACCTTAAAATCAGAGCCAGGCCATTCAGGAGAGAAGTTAGGAAACACTTCCTCATGCAAAGGGTGGTAGAAGTGTGAAACTCTCACCCACAAAAAGCAGTAGATGCTAGCTCAATTAATAACTTTAAATCTGAGATCACTAGATTATTGCTAGCCAAGTGGATAAAAGGATATGGAACCAAGGTAGGTGGATGGAGTAAAGATACAGATCAGCCATGATCTCAGTGAATGGTGGAACAGGCTCAAGGAGCTGAAAGAACTACTTCTGTTGCTATGTTCCTATGTATTAGCTTTTAAGATCAGAACTGGATGTGGTCATGTGACCCATTGAGTGTGTGCCACCATTTAGTTAGTCATGGTAGTGCTATCTTTTAAAATCCCAATTCCCTGTCTTTTCTCCATATCCCATAGTACCCTTACCACCCAAGCAATTATTTAAGTACTTCGCTCGATTTTGCATCTATGGCCTTTGGGTAAGGCATTCCAAATTCTCACGACACATTACTTGTGTGAAGAGATTTTATCTGGTAAGATAATTTAATTGGTAAGATTATGGGGGGGGGGGAAATTCATCCCCTTAGTGCCTCCCGTTAGCGCCAGTAGATGGCACTAATCGGGCGCTAGACCAATATCGCCGGGGCGAGACGAATCCAGTGCTGCATGCCAAATACGGCCCTCCTGTAGTACCGCCGGTAAGAGGTAATGCTGGGAACATCAACGCTAGGTAGATCATGACGATAGTGAGTGTGCAACGCTCACTGACCACCCTATTTGCAAAATTGATTCTCGACACTTACCTCACCGCCTGGAGTAAACACCGACAGGGAGAGCTGGCGTGCAGCACCAGGAAGCCAGCTCCAGGGATGTTATTTAAAGGGATCATCAGAAATTACTCGCAGCTGTCAGGTTCGTGCAGTTTCAGTGTTTTTTTGTTAGTTTCACCCACTGCAACAGTTTCATTCAGTAATTTCAAGGTTCTTTTGTATCAGGAGTCTTCTAGCAACTAAAAAGTAGCTACATTTATTCTTCAAAGATTCAAACTGCAACACCTAGTAACATTAATGGGGGCTGTACTGGCCACCTCACCCTCCAGGATCTACGACAGAGGGAGCGAAGGCAGCGAGAAATATGGGAACATGTGCGCAGAGGGATGAGGAGGGACATCAGGGCTCTCACCAGGAGGCCCTACCCTCTGGGGGTATACAGAGAGCATTCCTCTTACCTAGAGTTAAGCGAGGAACAGTGCATTAGATGGCTCCGCTTCACCAAGGAGGTGGTCACAGAACTCTGCCACCTCCTCCAAACAGACCTCCAACCTCACACCAGGATGACTTAAACCCAGATCCCCTTTGCTCGCCACAACCCCATCATTCCATCCCTCTCGCAGGCCATGTCACAGCGCAGAGCTGAAATGAGACACACAGTAATAAATTTATCAAAAAGTAGTGGCCACATTTTTACACCAAAAATATTTACTTTTCACCCTTACTGCCTGTCATTACTGTGCCTTTGCCTACTCTAGTGCTCCTACGAAGTGTTGGCCAGTGGCTGCAGCACAGCTGGTGGAAGGGTGCTGCGTGTCCATGCAGGAGACTTCAGATGGCCTTGCAGGATGTCCTCGACCAGCTCTGGACCTGGAAGGCCCGGCTGTAGACTACACCACCTCAGCATGGGCGGCAGCAGTCTGGGCTGGCTGGATGACAGGCAGCAACAAAGGCAATGGCGGAGTGGCAGCAGTGGGAGTAGGAATGCTGTCATCCTGAGAGAGGACAGCAGGTTCCTGCTCCACTGACCCACTGCCACTCCCCAGGGCAGCACCTCAGCATCACCACCAATCTGTTGGAGCACAGATTGCTGGCCTGCTGCGACACCGGGAAAGCCCCGGTCAACGGTGGTAGACTCAGCCACGATGGCAGCAGTCAGAGCTTGCGTGGCATCAAGCTGAGACTGCATGAGAGCAGTCTGAGATTGGATGTCACCAAGCATAGATTCCATTACAACACTAAGATGTTGCATCGCTTCTGTGCTGCAATGGAAGCTCCCAGATCGCTCATCACGCATGGCATCAGGTCTGGTCGCCACGGTCTCTCTGGGAGTCTACCATCCTTTGCAGGCTGGAAATGATGGGCTCCATGGTGTGCACAGAGTCTTGTGCAATGTTGGAGCTGGACTCCTCCACACTCCTTACCATTGCCGAGAGGCTCTTGGGCACCATTGCCATTGCACCTATGATCTCTGTGTGCATGCCCATCACCCTTCTACTAAAGGCCTCACCATCGAGGTCCTCATCTGAGTCCTGTGCAACAGAACTCGCCCTCCGGGGAGCTGGCCCCCGAGCTACCCTTTCCCCCTGGCCTTGCTGCAGCCCACTCATCCCTGGTGCCCCACACTGTGCAGATCCCACTACTATGCTAGCCTCTAAAGAACACCTAGTGCCAGTATCTCAGCAGATGTGGGTGAGACATGCAGTGATACGGTGTGTTCTTCCTCCTCCTCTTCTCCTGCCTCGCTCTCTACTGTGCCCTCAGGGACAGGCTGCTCAGGTGCTTGCTGATTATCTGAAAGCATAAAGGCACAAGAGTTGGGTTAAGGTGAGGGGAGAGGGGCAGGAAGGGAGAAATGCATGCATACAGCATGATAAGCTGGAAAGTGCAAAATGCTTGTGGGGTGAGTGGGATTTGAGAAGGAGTAGGGATGAACATACCATTGTTGTCCCCAAGGGGGTCAACGTCGGCGTTGGTCACAACACCCATCACCTGGTGCCCAATGATTTGAAGCACTCGATTCTCCAGCACAGACAGTGGTTGAATGTCGGCTTGTCCCCCGCATGTGCACTCCTGCTCCCTCCTGTTGTGTGTCACCTTGGCCTGCAATAGAAAGGAAAGTGTGTGAGTGAATGTGGAGCAATGTGTTTGGGTGATGTGCCTGCCATAGTTTAATAGCTGTCATTGTGTGCAAGGTGTGAGATGTGGGTGTGAGTGTTGGTAGGTAGAGATTGTTGGTGGGTGAGTGCTGGGGGTGTGGTGCTTTGGGTAGTGTGTGAAGATTGTGGCACAGATGGTGGTATGTAGCATTTGTTGAAGCATTCACTCACCCTGACCACCCAAGTGAGGTCATTAAATTTCTTCCTGTGTATGGGTCCTGGGGACCACAGTGCTGCCCGAGATGTGCTGCGATACCTCCCTCCACATGGCGTGGAAGACTTATGGCGAGGGCCTCCTGCCACTTGCTGGGTAGAGCACTGCCCTCTGTCTCTCCACAGTGAAAACCAATGCCTCCAATGCTTCATCGGAGAAGCTGTGGGCTCTCTCCCTGGGGCGTGGACCTGCCATGAGCACACCTGGTTCCGTCCTCCGGCTCCTTCTCCTTGTTCTGCTGCTGCTTGCTGAGGCAGCTGCACAGCCAGCAATGCTGAGAATGAGGTGCTGCAGCATCAATGAACCTCCCCTTTAAGTAGTGAAAAAAGCCTGTGGCAATGATGGGGCAGAAATTCCTCCCCAAAAGCGCGAGTACGGAAGGGGTACTCACGCGTCTGGCCGGAGGAAATGCCGGTTTTCAGCATGCACAGCGCATGCGCTGAAAACCGGCATTTCCTCTCCTCCAACCCAAGAGTTGAAGAGGCTAGCACGTGCGCTGTAGGGGGCAGCGCGTGCGTCTTGGATTTCCTCTGTTTTGGGGGATTTGCGCATGTGTAAAGTCCTCCGGTCTTTACGCTTGTAAAAAGCACACGTAAGTATTTATTTTTACAGGTAAGTGGTGTTTTAGTGCAATTTAGAATTTTTTTTCCACAGGTTTATTATTTTAAAGAATCTACAATAAGGTAAGTTTAGTTTTAGACCCCTTTTATTAAAAATTTATTTTTTTCAAAAAAAAAAATTGTTTAAATTATTTTTTTAAACTTATTTATACTTAATTTAATGATTGGGATGTTTTTTTAAATGTTATTTAAAGTTTAAGTAGTGTTTTGGGGTGCAGTACTTCTCATGAGTTTGACAGTTCTTACTCTCAAACTTATGAATGAAGTTTCCCCTCCCCTGATTGGCTGAACAGTGCTCACCTGATCCCAGCCGGCACATCGCACTAACTACGCCGCTGGGTCAGGTTAGCACAGCACGCCGACATCAGAGCCGGGCCACTGAAAGGAAATCCACTGCGGGCCAGGTTTCAGATGTCGGCGCGCCGGGTAAATGCACATCGGGGGCTTGCACGCGCGGCAAGCCCCCGACACCAAGTTCTGGGCCATTGAGTTGCAATTAGACTGCACCCAATATTGGTCCACCCTTTAAGTCTAACACCAATGAGCTTGGGTTTTTAGACTTGATTTAGGACTCCAATCATTTTATTGAGCACAAATTTTTCATGCAATCTAAAGTATTTGCGCCTGGTGCTAATTCTCCAACTTTTCTACTGACACCGCCCATTCCTTGGCTATAACGAATTTATAGCCCATGTCTTCTTTTTCTGGATTCTCTTAATGGAGGGAAGAGTCCTTTCCCTTGCTCCCCTGTCAATTCTTTTCATTATTTCAACAATGCAATCCGATTCCCCAACCGCATCCCCAGAGGATATGGAACTGACGATCCATGATCCCACTCCACCGGCCCAACAGTGTTGGAGTAGGATACCCTCTGCACTGGTAATTGAAGTGCCTGGCCCCATCAGGATTCCTATGGTCAGTCAACTTGCATGAAGAGGTTGGGTGCCTGCGCCAGTATTGGCACGGCTGGGGCACCCACTCGTTGGGGTAGGGGAGTCATGAAATGTTGTCATTGGCCAGCCGATGATGCCCAGTGCTGGCAGGCCTGGCCAGAAAGGGATGCAACACTGACAGAAATTGGCCAGGAGGGCCTGTTTCCATACCGTAGCTGAACGGCGCTTCATGCAGGTTTACAGCATGTTGGGAGCATTGGGTTGGCAGGAATTCTAATCGGTGGCGCAAGTCCTGCTTCCTTCTTTTGATGCCATTAGCAAAGCAGGCAGATGCAAAAAAGTGTCCGGCAACAGGGCAAATGGGATATAGACCTGATATAGCCGAGTGCCTGTCTATAAATCCCTCCATGACCATGTCCCACTCTACCTCTGCAGTCGCCCCCAGCCCTGTATCCTCTCCCAAACACTCTGCTCCCATGGCCCTGGACCCTTGTCCACCCCTCTTCACCTCACCATTGCTGGCAGGGCTTTCGTCCACCTTACTCCTGCTCTTTGAAACTCACTTCTTAAAACGCTATGCCTTACCCCCTCCTCCTCCACCTTTGAAAGCTTCTCCCTGTCTCTTTCAGTCACCCCATCTAATCCCTCCGTTCCTGCCTCGATGTCCGTCTTCTTTAGGCCTTGGGATTGTTTCTCACGTTAAAGACCTTGTAGAGATACAAGTTGTTGTTGTTCATTATTTGTAGAATTACGCAGAATTTACAGCACACAGGCAGGCCATTCGGCCCAACTGGTCCATGCCGGTGTTTATGCTCCACACCAGCCTCCTCCCACCCTACGTCATCTAACCCATCAGTAGCTTCCCTTTTGTTAACACAAATCACACGCCAAAGATTAAACTGCTCATTGTAAAGGGAAGTTTGCCGACGATACAAAGGTGGGAGGGAAAGCAGGGAGTGAGGAGGACATAAAAAACCTGCAAAAGGACATAGACAGGCTAAGTGAGTGGGCAGAGATTTGGCAGATGCAATATAATGTTGGAAAGTGTGAGGTTATGCACTTTGGCAGAAAAAATCAAAGAGCAAGTTATTATCTAAATGGAGAGAAATTGCAAAGTGCTACAGTACAAAGGGATCTGGGGGTCCTGGTGCATGAAACACAAAAAGTTAGTATGCAGGTGCAGCAGGTGGATCAGGAAGGCCAATGGAATCTTGGCTTTTATTGCAAGGGGGATGGAGTATAAAAACAAGGAAGTCTTGCTGCAGTTATACAGGGTATTAGTGAGGCCACACCTGGAATACTGCATGCAGTTTTGGTTTCCATATTTAAGAAAAGATATACTTGCTTTCGAGGCGGTTCAGAGAAGGTTCACTCGGTTGATTCCAGAGATGAGGGGATTGACGTATGAGGAAAGGTTGAGTAGGTTGGGCCTCTACTCATTGGAGTTCAGAAGAATGAGAGGCGATCTTATCGAAACATATAAGATTGTGAGGGGGCTTGATCGGGTGGATGCGGGGAGGATGTTTCCACTGATGGGTGAGACTAGAACTAGGGGGCATAATCTTAGAATAAGGGGCTGCCCTTTCACAACTGAGATGAGGAGAAACTTCTTCACTCAGAGGGTAGTAAATCTATGGAATTTGCTACCCCAGAGAGCTGTGGAAGCTGCAACATTAAATAAATTTAAAATGGAGATCGACCGTTTCCTAGCAGATAAGGGAATTAGGGGTTACGGGGAGAGGGCAGGGAAGTGGACGTGAGTCTAGATTCGGATCAGCCATGATCCTATTGAATGGCGGAGCAGGCCCGAGGGGCCGTATGGCCTACTCCTGCTCCTACTTCTTATGTTCTTATGTGCTATATAAATGCAAGATGTTGTTGTAAGATTTATTCATTTTTGGTCTGCTCGATTTTTTTTTGTCTTCTATGTGTTCTCATCCAGGCCATCTGTCTTCTCTTTCTTCCTTAATGCTAATTTGCTTGACTTTTTCCTAATGGATTGTTTAATGTTGCAACAATAAAAGCGTTTCACCTTCAGCGCCAATGTAGATGGTCCCCAGTGGGCAGTAAGTACTAAATGACCTGGTTAGTAACACAATTCTGCTCTGTCATCTTCTAAAAGGATAAGATTTCGGGAATGAGGATGCTTCAGGTAAAATCGCTTACCCGCATCCCCTTTTAACTGTGTGCATACATGTACAGACACACAAAGACAAAAGGGACCTGCGCAACATTAACCAGTGCACCAGAGCAAAGCTGAGCAGATCAGGAAGGTGAAAGAGGCCAAGGTGGTTGGAATCACCAGGGGTGGCTCTGCTGCACAGGACGGGAGGAAGAGCGGGAGAGCTATAGTAATAGGGGATTCTATTGTAAGGGGAATAGATAGGCGTTTCTGCGGCCGCAAACGAGACTCCAGGATGGTGTGTTGCCTCCCTGGTGCAAGGGCCAAGGATGTCTCAGAGCGGCTGCAGAACATTTTGGAAGGGGAGGGTGAATAGCCAGTTGTCGTGGTGCATATAGGTACCAACGATATAGGTAAAAAACAGGATGAGGTCCTAATAGTTGAATATAGGTAGTTAGGAGGTAAATTTAAAAAATAGGACCTCAAAGGTAGTACTCTCAGGATTGCTACCAGTGCCACATGCTAGTCAGAGTAGAAATAGAAGGATATTTCAGATGAATACGTGGCTAGAGGAATGGTGCAAGGGGGAGGGATTCAAATTACTGGGACATTGGAACCGGTTCTGGGGGAGGTGGGACCAGTTCAAACCGGACGGTTTGCACCTGGGCAGGGCCGGGACCGATGTCCTAGGGGAAGTGTTTGCTAGTGCCCTGGGGGAGGGTTTAAACTAAAATGGCAGGGGGTTGGGAACCTGAGCAGGGAGACAGAGGAAAGGGAAACAAGCATAAAATCAAAAGATAGGAAGGAGAAAAACAAAAGTGGCAGTCAGAGAAATCAACAGTTTAAATCAAACATGGCCACAGTAAATAATAATTCTAATAGGTCTAAGAGCGTTAAAAAAACAAGCCTGAAGGCTTTGTGTCTTAATGCGAGGAGCATTCGTAATAAGGTGGATGAATTAGCTGCGCAAATAGAGGTAAACAAATATGATTTGATTGGGATTACGGAAACATGGCTCCAGGGTGGCCAAGGCTGGGAACTCAACATCCAGGGGTATTCAATATTCAGGAAAGATAGGCAAAAAGGAAAGGGAGGTGGGGTAGCATTACTGGTTAAAGAGGGGACTAACACAATTGTAAGGAAGGATATTAGCTCTGATGATGTGGAATCTGTATGGGTAGAACTGAGAAATACCAAGGGGCAGAAAACGTCAGTGGGAGTGGTATATAGACCTCCAAACAGTAAGCTGGAGGTTGGGGATGGCATTAAAAGGGAAATTAGAGAAGCGTGCAATAAGGGCACAGCAGTCATCATGGGTGACTTTAATCTACATATAGATTGGGCTAACCAAATTAGTAATAATACTGTGGAGGAGGAATTCCTGGAGTGTTTACGGGATGGTTTCCTGGACCAATATGTCGAGGAACCAACTAGAGATCAGGCCATCTTAGACTGGGTATTATATAATGAGAAAGGATTAATTAGTAATCTTGCTGTACGAGGCCTCTTGGGTCAGAGCGATCATAATATGATAGAATTCTTTATTAGGATGGAGAGTGAAGTAGTTGACTCAGAGACTAGGGTCCTGAATTTAAATTAAGGAAACTACGATGGTATGAGGCGCGAGTTGGGTAGGATTGATTGGGGAATGTCACTCAAAGGGTGGACGGTGGATAGGCAATGGCAAACATTCAAAGACCGCATGGATGAACTACAGAATTTGTTCATCCCAGTTTGGCATAAAAAAAAAAGGTGACTCAACCGTGGCTAACAAGGGAAATTAGGGATAGCATAAGATCCAAGGAGAGGACATATAAATTGGCCAGAAAAAGCAGTAAACCTGAGGATTGGGAGCAGTTTAGGATTCAACAAAGGAGGACAAAGGGATTAATTAAGAAGGGGAAAATAGAATATGAGAGTAAGCTTTCAGGGAACATAAAAACTGACTGTAAAAGCTTTTATAGATATGTGAAGAGAAAAAGATTGGTGAAGTCAAGCATAGGTCCCTTGCAGTCAGAATCAGGGGAATTTATAATGGGGAACAAAGAAATGGCGGACCAGTTAAATACATATTTTGGTTCTGTCTTCACAAAGGAGGACACAAATAACCTCCCAGAGATGTCGGGGAACATAGGGTCTGATGAAAGGGAGGAACTGAAAGAAATCAGTATTTGTAGGGAAATGGTGTTAGGGAAATTGGCGGGATTGAAGGCCGATAAATCCCCAGGGCTTGATAATCTACATCCTAGGGTACTTAAGGAAGTGGTCCTAGAAATAATAGATGCATTGCTGATCATCTTCCAACATTCGATGGAATCTGGAACAGTACCCATGGATTGGAGGGTAGCTAATGTTACCCCACTATTCAAAAAAGGTGGTAGAGAGAAAACGGGGAATTACAGACTGGTAAGCCTGACATCGGTAGTGGGGAAAATGCTAGAGTCCATTATAAAAGATGTAATAGCAGATCACTTGGAAAACAGTGACAGGATTGGACAAAGTCAACATGGATTCACAAAAGGTAAAGCGTGCTTGACTAATCTACTGGAATTTTTTGAGGATGTAACTGGTAAAATAGATAAGGGAGAACCAGTGGATGTGGTGTATTTGGACTTTCAAAAGGCTTTCGATAATGTCCCGCATAAGAGATTAGCGTGTAAAGTTAAGGCACATGGGGTTGAGGCCAAGGTATTGAAGTGGATAGAGAACTGGATGGCAGACAGAAAGCAAAGAGTTGGAATAAACGGGTCTTTTTCCAAGTGGCAGGCATGACTAGTGGGGTACTGCAGGGATCGGTCCTTGGACCCCAGCTATTCACAATATATATTAATGATCTAGACAAGGGAACTAGCTGTAATATCTCCAAGTTTGCAGTCGACACAAAGCTGGGTGGGCGTGTGTGCTGTGAGGAGGATGCCGAGAAACTCCAGGATGATTTGGACAGGTTGGGTGATTGGGCAGAAGCATGGCAGATGCAATATAACGTGGATAAATGTGAGGTTATCCACTTTGGTGTCAACAACAGGAAGGCAGATTATTATCTGAATGGCAATAGATTGGGAGAAGGGGAAGTGCAACGAGACCTGGGTGTCCTTGTGCACCAGTCGCTGAAGGTAAGCATGCAGGTGCAGCAGGCGGTTAAGAAGGCAAATGGTATGTTGGCCTTCGTAGCGAGAGGGTTTGAGTACAGCAACAAGGATGTCTTGCTGCAGTTGTACAGGGCCTTGGTGAGACCACATCTTGAGTATTGTGTGCAGTTTTGGTCGCCTTATCTGAGGAAGGATGTTCTTGCCATGGAGGGAGTTCAGCAAAGATTCACCAGGCTGATACCTGGGATGGCAGGAATGACGTATGAGGAGAGATTGGGTTGATTGGGCTTGTACTCGCTGGAGTTTAGAAGAATGAGAGGGGATCTCATTGGAACTTATAAAATTCTGATAGGACTGGATAGACTAGATGCAGGAAGGATGTTCCCGATGGTCGGGGAGTCCAGAACCAGGGGTCACAGTCTAAGGATAAGGGGTAAGCCATTTAGGACAGAAATGAGGAGGAATTTCTTCACCCAGAGAGTGGTGAACCTGTGGAATTCTCTACCACAGAAGGCAGTAGAGGCCAATTCATTAAATATATTCAAGAAGGAGTTGGATATATTTCTTAAGGCTAAAGGGATCAAGGGATAAGGGGAGAAAGCAGGGACAGGGTACTAAATTTGGATGATCAGCCATGATCGCATTAAATGGCGGAGCAGGCTCGAGGGGCCGAATGGCCTACTCCTGCTCCTATCTTCTATGTTTCTATGAATCAGATAAAGGAAAGGTGGACCTAGATTGGCAAAAAAGATCTAACAAAAAGAGAGCTATTGAAAAGTCTCTGTGCGCGCGTGTGTGTGTGTGTGTGTGTGTGTGTGTGTGTGTGTGTCTGTCTGTCTGTCTCTCTGGTCAGATAGAGCAGACAGATGGCCACAAATAGCCAGTAATCGATGAAGGTAAGGCCAATAAGATTGGGTTTGGCTTCAAAGTAAAATTTTGCCTAGAATGACAGCAGAGTTGTGCTTTCACTGTCTTTTGTGGAACAACAAGAAATTGTCGCTGTCCCGCTGTGAAAGCTGTATTCTGTTCCCTCATAGCAACAGGAGCAGGCCATTCAGCCCCTCGAGCCTTTTCCACCATTCTCTTGCATCATGGCTAATCTGCAGCTCAACTGCATTTACCTGCCTTTGCTCCATCTCCCTTGATCCCTTAATAAAAATCTATCGCTTTCAGTCTTAAAAGCACCAGTTGACCCAGCATCCCCAGCCTTTTGGGGAGCATGTTCCAGATTTCCACTCCTCCATTCACGTGAAAAATGCTTCCTAATTTCACCCTTAACAGGCTAGATCTAATTTTAAGATTGCGCTCCCTTGTTCTGGATTCTCTCACCAGAGAAAAATAGTTTCTCTCTATCTACCTGATCAAAACCCTTAATCATTTTAAATGCCTCGATTAAATCGGCCCTCAACCATCCAAACTGGACAAAATACAAGCCAAGCTTATGCAATCTGTCCTCATAATTTAGCTTTTTAAATTCTGGTGAATCTACACACCCCCTCAGGCCAACATATCTCTCCTGAGGTGCGATGCCAAAAACTGAACGCGGTGCTCCAGATGGGGTCTGACCAAGGCTCTGTACAACTGAGGCATCACTTCCTCACTTATGTATTCCACCTCTTTTCAGAAAAATGCCAACATTTCATTAGCCTTCATGATTGCTTTTTTTTTTGCCTGTGCACTAACTTTTAGTGATTTGTTTACATATAAATCTATAAAAGTGAATTGGATATCTAGTGGAAAAGGAAAAATTTACATGGCTATGGGGAAAGAGCGGGGGAGTCGGACTATTATTAGGCACAGGTACAGCAAGCAATAAGGAAGGCAAATGGCATGTTGGCCTTTATTGTAAGCGGGTTGGAGTATAAGAGTAAGGAAGTCTTGCTACAATTGTACAGGACCTTGGTGAGACCACACCTGGAGTACTGTGCACAGTTATGGTCTCCTTATCTAAAGGAAGGATATACTTGCCTTGGAGGCGGTGCAACGAAGGTTCACTACATTGATTCCTGGGATGAGAGGGCTGTCCTATGAGGAGAGATTGTGTAGAATGGGCCGATACTCTCTGGAGTTTAGAAGAATGAGAGGTGATCTCATTGAAACTTACAAGATTCTGAAGGGGATTGGCAGGGTAGATGCTGAGAGGTTGTTTCCCCCTGGCTGGAGATTCTAGAACTAGGGGGCATAGTCTCAGGATAAGGGGTCGGCCATTTAAGATTGAGATGAGGAGGAATTTCTTCACTCAGAGGGTTGTGAATCTTTGGAATTCTCTGCCCCAGAGGGCTGTGAATGCTGAGTCTTTGAATATGTTCAAGACTGAGGTCGATAGATTTTTGGACTCTAGGGGAATCAAGGGATATGGAGATTGGGCGGGAAAGTGGAGTTGAGGTCGATGATCAGCCATGATCTTATTGAATGGCAGAGCAGGCTCGAGGGGCCGTATGGCCTACTCCTGCTCTTACTTCTTGTGTTCTCATGTTCTTACCATGGGCCGAATGGCCTGCTTAAGTCATAGGGCTGGATTTTCATTCAGAAGTCGGGAAGGAGGCGGGACTACAACTTTCGGGTTGTAGTCCCGCCTCCATCGAGATGCGGCCAATCCACACGATTTTCACTTGATTGACCTTGTTGAGCCCGCCCAGCGGGCTCAGCAGGCCAATTAAGGGCCACCTGGCAACAGGTGATGTCACAGACTGAAATTTCATCTGTCAAGACATGTTGACAGATGAAATATCAGTGTTTCACAGCTGTTTGAAGCTGTCAAACACTGACAGTCTTACTTCTAACCTGAGTCCTTCTACACAGACTCAGTTAGAAATCTCACCAGCACAGAAAGCTGCAGGCTGTCACTTTTGACAGATTGCGGCCATTCTGCTTTCTGTGCCGGCTGAATGATGGACTCCCGAAACCTAGAGGAAGGAAGGCTGTAAAGGTAAGTACAGGTAATTTAAACTTCTTTACACACTTTAGACACACCAAACACACTTACCTTTGCACTCATGCACCCATCACTCACCTGAACACCGACATCTCGCCCCCTCCAAGTCCTTCAACCCGACGGCCCGACTCCTCTAACTTGACGTGGTTTGGAGCCGTCGGGAATCCCACACGACAACCTTCAAAATAGGGATTACGCTAAAAACTGCCTGTTGACAGGCAGTTAATTGGCACTAATCCCTTCCCGCCTCGGGTTGGCGGGTCCCAGTGCGGGGCGGGTACCCACCTCCTTTGAAACTTACATGGAGGCGGGTTTTGGGCGGGATGGTGTCGGGACCCCCGAATTTGGGATTTTAGCCCCCCGCACGCCTAAAAGCCCGCCTCACGGCACACTGAAAATCAACCCCATAGAGTCATAGAGTTATACAGCACAGAAAGAGGCCCTTCGGCCCATCGTGTCTGCGCCGGCCATCAAGCCCTGTCTATTCTAATCCCATTTTTCAGCACTTGGTCCATAGCCTTATATGCTATGGCATTTCAAGTGCTCATCTAAATGCTTCTTGAATGTTGTGAGGGTTCCTGCCTCTACCACCCTTTCAGGCAGTGAGTTCCAGATTCCAACCACCCTCTGGGTGAAAAAGTTTTTCCTCAAATCCTCTCTAAACCTCCTGCCCCTTACCTTGAAAATATGCCCCCTGGTTATTGACCCCTTTACTAAGGGGAAAAGTTCCTTTCTATCTACCCTATCTATGCCCCTCATAATTTTGTACACCTCAATCAGGTCCCCCCTCAGCCTTCTCTGCTCTAAGGAAAACAACCCCAGCCTGTCCAGTCTCTCTTCATAGCTGAAGCGCTCCAGCCCAGGTAACATCCTGGTGAATCTCCTCTGCACCCTCTCCAATGCAATCACATCCTTCCTATAGTGTGGCGACCAGAACTGCACACAGTATTCCAGCTGTGACCTAACTAGCGTTTTGTACAGCTCCATCATAACCTCCCTGCTCTAATATTCTATGCCTCGGCTAATGAAGGCAAGTATCCCATATGCCTTTTTAACCACCTTATCTACCTGTCCTGCTGCCTTCAGGGATCTATGTACATGCACACCAAGGTCCCTCTGATCCTCTGTCCTTCCTAGGGTCCTACCATTCATTGTGTATTCCCTTGCCTTGTTAGTCCTCCCAAAATGCATCACCTCACACTTTTCAGGGTTAAATTTCATTTGCCACTGTTCTGCCCATCTGACCAACCCGTCTATATCGTCCTATAGCCTGAGGCTTCCTTCCTCGCTATTTACCACTCCACCAATTTTTGTGTCATCTGCGAACTTACTGATCATACCTCCTACATTCATATCTAAATCATTAATGTACACTACAAACAGCAAAGGACCCAGCACCGATCCCTGCGGTACACCACTGGACACAGACTTCCAGTCACAAAAACAACCTTCGACCATCACCCTCTGCCTCCTGCCACTAAGCCAATTTTGGATCTAATGTGCCAAATTGCCCTGGATCCCATGGGCTCTTACCTTCTTGACCAGTCTCCCATGCGGGAGTTTGTCAAAAGCCTTACTGAAGTCCATGTAGACTACATCAACTGCACTACCCTCATCCACACACCTAGTCACCCCCTTGAAAAATTGAATCAAATTGGTTAGACATGATCTCCCCCTGACAAAATCATGCTGAGTATCCTTGATTAATCCTTGCCTCTCCAAGTGGAGACTAATTCTGTCCCACAGAATTTTTTCCAATAATTTCCCTACCACTGATGTTAGGCTCACTGGCCTGTAATTCCCTGGTTTATCCCTACTACCCTTCTTGAAGAATGGTACGACGTTAGCTGTCCTCCAGTCCTCTGGCACCTTCCCTGTGGCCAGAGAGGTTCTGAAAATTTATGTCAGAGCCCCTGCAATCTCCTCCCTTGCCTCACACAGCAGCCTGGGATACATCTCGTCTGGGCCTGGGGATTTATCCACTTTTAAGCCTACTAAAACTGCTAGTACCTCCTCCCTCTAAATGCTAATTTGTTCGAGTACATCACAATCCCCCTGCCTGATTTTTATGCCTACATCGCCCTTCTCCATAGTGAACACAGATGCAAAATATTAATTTAAAACCTCACCTACATCTTCTGGCTCTACGCACAGATTGCCACTTTGGTCCCTAATGGGCCCTACTCTTTCCCTGGTTATCCTCTTGCCCTTAATATACTTATAAAACACCTTGGGATTTTCCTTTATTTTGTCCGCCAGTGTTTTTTCATGCCTCCTCTTCGCTCTCCTAATTTCTTTTTTAAGTACTCCCCTGCACTTTCTATACTCCTCTAGGGCTTCCACTGTTTTTAGTCCTTTGTATCTGCCAAAAGCCTCCCTTTTTTTCCTAATCCATTCTTGTATATCCCTTGACATCCAGGGTTCCCTGGACTTGTTGGTTCCACCCTTGACCTTTACGGGAACATGTTGGCGCTGTACTCTCTCTATTTCCTTTCTGCTCTGATGTGGATTTTCCTACAAGTAGGCTGATCCCAGTCCACTTTGGCCAGATCCCGCCTTCCCCCAATTTAGAACCTTTATTTCCGGTCCATCTTTGTCCTTTTCCATGACTACCTTAAATCTCACTGAATTATGGTCACTGTCACCAAAATGCTCTCCTACTAACACTTCTACCACTTGCCCGGCTACATTCCCTAGAATTAGGTCCAGTACCACCCCCTCTCTTGTAGGACTTTCTACATGCTGGCTCAGAAAGCTCTCCTGGATGCACTTTAAGAATTCCGCACCCTCTAAGCCTTTCACACACTGACTATCCCAGTTAATATTGGGGAAGTTGAACTCCCCTACTATTATTACCCTATTATTTCTACACTTCTCTGAGGTTTGCCTACATATCTGTTCCTCTATCTCCCCCTGACTGTTTGGGGACCTATAGTACACTCCCAGCAAAGTGCTTGCCCCCTTTTGCTTTTAAGTTCTACCCATAGGGCTTCATTAGAGGAACCTTCTGTGCTGTACGATTCTATGAAAGCTGTAAATAATTTTCTGCACTCAGAATTAAGGTGGAATTGTCTTTTAAAATGCCTGTGGAGATTGGATAGATTTAATCCAGAGATTTGAAACAATGAGGGGATATTTATGAAGCATACAGACAGCTAAATAGGTTAACAAAAGCTGGTTGATAAACTAGTGTGACACTGGAGATGGAAGTGAATTGTAATTAGGTAACAGTATAAAATGGCTTAATGGCTCTTTCCGTTTGAAAAAAAAATCAATAATAGGCAGTGCATGCAACATTTCTTTTAAATATCTTCACATTAAATTATAGAATTAAAACAGGGAACAATTAAAATGAAAATATGACTCAGATAGTAGCTGTCATTATGCGTCTACTGTGCTCAATTAAATGGAGGCTTATGAAATGAGATTGAAACCAATTGATTGAAATTCATAGTTAAGTGGTTTGAAAGCGCTTCATGCAGACTGGGTCTCAATAAAGAACTAAATGTTTCCTCATTGTTTTATTATGCCATTGCTGTTGTGAGACACAGTGGCCATTTCTGATCCATTACCACTACGTCTCACTTGTATCACTTTTGCCTCCCCCATGGCAAATGCCATCTGATTAGAACTGGAAGGAAATTATATACCAATTTCATAATTATAAAATATGACCTTGTAGTACCCTGTCCTGCTAGTCGTGTGAACGATCTGTATTAATTGCAGGATGCGCCATACGTAGGGTTGCCAACCCTCCATAAGGGGGCATTTAAAAGGAAAAGTGTTTCTTTTTTTTCGGTTTCTTTGAACACTTTCATTTATTAGATATAAACATTTTTAAAGATGGGGGAATAAAAGGCTGCTGTCCCGGGCGGGGTGGTTGGAGGTCATGCGGTGAAATCTCCAGGAATACGTCCCACTAGTGTTGGCGAACCCCATCCGTACTCACATAGCCCGTGGGAACTGGGCGCTCGGTAACCTTTGCCAACATCTGCATTAGTGAAAAGATCGTGTCCATCGTGGTTTGTTGTATCCATGCGACTTAAAAATCTCTCACATGGTTGGTCTGTTGTAAACAAGTCTGATTGTTTTTCCTGCGCACTGTGGGCAGGATTTTCACTGGGCCGTGGAGGCGGGATGTAGAGGGTTAAAATCCCGAAATCGGGGGGGCACGAACCCATCCCGCCTCCCTGCCAGTTTCAAAGGAGGCGGGTACCCGACCCGCACTGGGACCCGCCTCCCCGAGGCGGGAAGGGGATTAGTGCCAATTAACTGCTTGTTAACAGGTAGTTAACAGGCTGTTTTTAGCCTAATCCCTATTTTCATTGGTGAAATGTGGGATTCCCGATGGCTCCAAACCACGCCAAGTTAGCGAGACAGGGCGTCGGGATGAAGGGCTTGGAGGGGTCGAGATGTCCGGTGTTCAGGGGAGTGATGGGTGCATGAGTGCAGAGGTAAGTGTGTTTGGTGTGTGTAAAGTGTTTAAAGAAGTTTTACTTACATGTACTTACCTTTACAGCCTTCCTTCCTTCAGGTCTCTGGAGTCCCTCATCTCACCGGCACAGAAAGCAGAATGGCCGCGAGCTGTCAAAAGTTGCAGCATTCAGCTTTCTGTTCTGAAGAGATCTCTAAATCATCCTGAGAGGAAGGAATTAACCTGGAGTACAGATTGTCAGTGTTTGACAGCTTCAAACAGCTGTGAAACGCTGATATTTCATCTGTCAAAAGGTCTTGACAGATGAAATGTCAATCTGTGACGTCACCTGTTGCCGGGTGGCCCTTAATTGGCCCGCTGGGCGGGCTCAACAAGGTCAATCAAGTGAAAATCGCGTGGGTTGGCTAGAACTCAATGGAGGCAGGACTACAACCCCAAAAGTTGTAGTCCCGCCTCCTACCCGCCTCCTCAATGAAAATCCAGCCCTATGTGTTATCCACGCATTCCTGCTCCTTCTCTCTTGATCCCAAGCTCCTGCCTTCCTCCCAGAAGGAAAGAAAGACTTGCACTTATATAACACCTTTCATGACCTCAGGACGTCCCAAAGCGCTTTACAGCCAATGAAGTACATTTGAAGTGTAGTCACTGTTGTAATGTAGGAAATGCGGCAGCCAATTTGTGCACAGCAAGGTCCCACAAACAACGATCCAATATTGACCAGATAATCTGTTTGTTTTACATGTAGGTTGAGCAATAAATACCGGCCAGGACACCAGGAAGAACTTATTCGAAATAGTGCCACGGGATTTTTTACGTCCACCTGAGAGGGTAGACGGGGCCTCGGTTTAATGTCTCGTCTGAAAGACGGCACCTCCGACAGTGCAGCACTCCCTCAGCACTGCACTGGAGCGCTGCACTGTTGGAGGTGCTCAAATAAGAGATCTTGAGATCATACCAGACAGATCCCTCAAGACAGGAACAAAGCTTATTGGATCTTGGGTTGCATAGAAAGAGCAATGTAGAGTAGAACAAAGAAAGTTATCCTATTATCATGTACTGCAGAAGTACGCATGCTTTAGTTTTTGTGTACTATAGTGCCTCCGGGGCCAGGTAAATCCATGCTCTCATTAATCTGCATCTGACCGAAGTGTCCTACTTCAGGGTTTATCCATGAATAAGGTAACAGGAGGATAAACAGCCTTTTCCAAACTTTGACGCTCACAAAATTGAAACAGGTAAAACTGGCAAACAATTCGGACTGAGTCGCCTGGGTCTTAAGGGCTGGGTTGCAAGGCTTGAAAACCACACATTGCCCTGGGACCTCATTCTGAACACCCGACAGCGAGCATCGGACAGGCCCCTCTTTCCAAAGTGTGGGTCTTCTTAAAAATTTGTTTATGGGATGTGGGCGTCGCTGGCAAGGCCAGCATTTATTGCCCATCCCTAATTGCCCTCAAGAAGGTGGTGGTGAGCCGCCTTCTTGAACCGCTGCAGTCCATGTGGTGAAGGTGCTCCCACAGTGCTGTTAGGGAGGGAGTTCCAGGACTTTTACCCAGCGACGATGAAGGATCGACAATATACTTCTCAGTCAGGAAGGTGTGTGACTTGGAGGTGGTAGTGTTCCCATGCGCCTGCTGCCCTTGTCCTTCTAGGTGGAAAAGGTCGCGGGTTTAGGAGGTGCTGCAAAAAAGCCTTGGCGAGTTGCTGCAGTGCATCTTGCAGAGGGTATACACTGCAGCCACGATGCGCCGGTGGTGGAGGGAGTGAATGTTTAAGGTGGTGGATGGGGTGCCGATCAAGCAATGGGATCTTTTACGTCCCATGGGATCTTTTACGTCCCATGGTCACTTAAAGCTCCAAACACAAGGCTGTGCCCCAGTGCTCTGAGACCCTTGGTAACCCCCGACCTCCTCGGGGTTTACCAGGAAACGACGTATGTGTCAGCCACTGGCTCAGTGGGTAGCACCCTTGCCTCTGAGTCAGAAGGTTGTGGGTCAAGTCCCACTCCAGAGACTTGAGCACAAAAATCTAGCCCGACACTCCAGTGCTGCACTGTCGGAGGTGCTGTCTTTTGGATGAGATGTTAAACTGAGGCCATGTCTACCCTCTCAGGTGGACGTAAAAGATCCCATGGCACTATTTGGAAGAAGAGGAGGGGAGTTATCCCCGGTGTCCTGGCAAATATTTATCCCTCAATCAACATCACTAAAACAGATTATCTGGTCATTATCACAGTGCTGTTTGATGGGAGCTTGCTGTGCGCAAACTGGCTGCCACGTTTCCTACATTACAACAGTGACTACACTTCATAAAAAGTACTTCATTGGCTGTAAAGCGCTTTGGGACGTCTGGTGGGCATGAAAGGTGCTATATAAATGCAAGCCTTTCTTTCTAAAAGTGCGTTGTTCCAACAACCCCCAATGCAAGCACCCCTTAAAAGAAATCGTAAATTTATCAACACAATAAAATTCACGCACACATTTCTGTTCTCGGAAAGGAAAACAAAAACCGAGAAAGAATAAATCAAGATTATTTTGGCCATGGACCATAATGATCTCTTTTGGATGGAAAAATGAAAACATGTACATTCTAAATCTTAATGAAAGCATGTCACAATGATATTTGGCATTTCAGACAACATAATGTTTCTCATTTAATTTAAACAAATGGCAAGCGCTACTCAATTATTTTGAAATTCAATGCACATTAATTTTGATGAAGGCATATGATGAACACTGTTCAATTAATAGAATAACGGCATCTTGTTGAAACAGCGCTCATGTATCTTTCAGTTAATAAACCGTTAATTTATGCTCAGAGTTAATTTGCCGTGACATGAGTTTTTCCAAACAGGGCGGATCTCCCGTGACACTGCTCACGATACGTTGGGGCCGATTTTAACCCTGTCCGCTCGGCGGGACACTGGGCGGGTGGGCGGTTACAAACGAACGAGTTGCGGACCCTGATGTAAGAGAACTACTAGGTACTTGCTCTAAGCATTAAACAAAGCTTTAATCAACTGTTTTTCAACATGGAGGTCTAGTTGTGTCCTTCACTAGTTCCTGTTAAGAATGTCCTGCGCAAGCTGGGCCCGTGCCCGAGTATTTATACTCTCCCTCGACAGCGCCACCTGTAGGCCGCTCAGTATTATTTCATAAGTCTTTCTTTCATGAATGACTGATTCATGTCAGACCCCACTCGGTACTCGTCCCTTTCCCAACATCTACGGTTTTAGCCTACAGCTGGATGAGGCGGCCGCCTAAAACGGGCAGGGGAACCTCCTTAATTTATGCGAAACGGGGTCCTGTCACGTTACTCGGCCGTCAATTTTAACGGGCCTGAGTGGTGGAGCCCCCCCCCCCGCCTCCCCTCCCCCCGGCCTTTCCCCTCCAGGCTGAAGCAGGTCTGTAAGCTGGTTATCACCCCCCTGTGCTCGCTGACCTACATTGGTTCCCGGTTCAGGCAACGCCTTGATTTTAAAATTCTCATCCTTGTTTTCAAATCCCTCCATGGCCTCACGCCCCTTACTATCCCTGTAACCTCCTCCAGCCCTGCGAGCCTCCAGAGAACTCTGCATTCCTCCAATTCTGGCCTCTTGCGCATCCCCGATTTTCACTGTTCCACCATTGGCGGCCGTGCCTTCAGCTGCCGAGGCCCTAAGCTCTGGAATTCCCTCCCTAAACCTCTCCACCTCTCTACCTCTCTCTGCTCCTTTAAGACGCTCCTTAAAATCTCCCTCTTTGACCAAGCTTTTGGTCACCTGCCCTAATATCTCCTTATGTGGCTCGGTGTCAAATTTTGTTTGATAATCGCTCCTGTGAAGCACCTTGGGACGATTTACTATGTTAAATGTGCTGTATAAATGCAAGTTATTGTTGCTGTCTACAGACAGAAGAGGCCCGCTCCAAGGTAAGTCTAAAACGATCATTGTGCGGCCTGGAGGAGCAGGAGTTCTCCTTCAGCCCCCATTAGCAAAGTCACAGCCTGCCCTGTACGTGGGCTTCCCCACCCCACCCCACCCCCACAACCATTTCCTCCTGCAAGTCCCTCCCGAAACTCCCTTCCCGCTACTCACCCACAAGCAACCGCGGTGGCAGCCAAGGGCCGTATGATCACGCCCTCTCAGCGGCCTCTCAGCGCTCATCCTCCCACCTGTTCTGGGTGGGAAGTGAACCGGTCACATTTAAGACAGGCCCGTGAGTTAAAATGCCCTTAGGCCTGAAACTTAGGCGACGGCCCGAACCCGGCCAGGGTTTAAATCGACCCCGTCGCTTTAGAACGTTGTACTGTACCGTTAAAAAAAAAACCCTGCAAACACCCGGAATGTCCGCGGAGCTTCTTCTGAATTCCCTGCCGCCACTTCTGCGGAAACCCTGGAGATATATGAGCCGTTTTTGCACGGTGTCACCGGGGTTATGGCCTGCCTCCCAGCAAAGATAGGGTTAACGTCAACGACGCCATCATATACAGTTGCCAGCTGAGGAAATGTAAAGGGGAAACCCATTGAGCAGCAAAAGTGACGTAACGTTATAGAAACATAGAAGATAGGAGCAGGAGTAGGCCATTCGGCCCCTCGAACCTGCTCCGCCATTTAATGAGATCATGGCTGATCATCCAAATTCAGTACCCTGTCCCTGCTTTCTCCCCATATTCCTTGATCCCTTTAGCCTTAAGAAATATATCCAACTCTTTCTTGAATATATTTAATGAATTGGCCTCAACTGCCTTTTGTGGTAGAGAATTCCACAGGTTCACCACTCTCTGGGTGAAGAAATTCCTCATCTCAATCCTAAATGGCCTACCCCTTATCCTTAGACTGTGACCCCTGGTTCTGGACTCCCCCACCATCGGGAACATCCTTCCTGCATCTAGTCTGTCCAGTCCTGTTAGAATTTTATAAGTTTCAATGAGATCCCCTCTCATTCTTCTAAACTCTAGCGAATATAAGCCCAATCGACCCAATCTCTCCTCATACGTCATTCCTGCCATCCCAGGTATCAGTCTGCAGCTGGGTTGCTTTTTTAAGAGGGAGCACAGCAAAAACAAATCCCTGTTTTATTTGAGCCAAAGCGAATGGTCGTCGTGCCTAATGAGGGACAGTTGGCAGATTCTGAGACGGGTTTCGGAGCAGCACTACATCATCACGCCCCGTCTCCTTCACGCTCTTAAAATGTCACTGCGGGTACAGGGAGGGAAATAACCCAGCTGTAGGTTTCAGTGCCTTGATCTGTGGCACGTCTCAGAATTCAGGACATGCAGGAAATTACTGTTTTAATAATCTGCCAATAAAACGTGGCTTGTTCTTGTGTGAGGTGTAGGTGGCCCGCGATATATATTTATCAAATCACTTCAGGGATCGGCGAAGGGGTCGAAACAGAGAAACTGATAAGTTTCCCGTAATGGAATTGCTAATATAGAAAATGTGTTTTTTTTTGTGGCTGAAATATTGCCGCTGCCGTGTGACAGGGGGTCAAGCACGTTTCTCCCGGGGAACGTTATGAAGTGATAAATTGCGCTCGATTTATTCGCGACCAGCGGACACTATTTTTTTCTTTCTGCTGTATTTTCGTCACTGTTGATCCAACTCCAGTGAGGCTTGTGGAGCAATTTATGGGCCAGAATTCGCTCTCGATATAACGGTGAGGCTAGTGGCGCTCGCTGCTGTTCATGGGTAAGCGGTACAGCAACTCCAGGCGAGGGGGAGATACGCGGTTAAACGTGTAAATTGTCCACAAGTTGCTGACCGAGTCGCGTCGCTCTCGCCCTTAGCCACCCTGTTCTTTTTAGGAACTTGCTGTATTTGCCCATTAAACTCGCCACAGGAAGTTAAGTTTTGTCATTACAAGCGTAAGTACCCTTTTAACGACGTGATTAGTGTTAATGACTGCCAATCAACCTGTCTGGCACTGAAGATTAACTATTACAAGTGTGGAGTCTCATTCCTTGAAGTTCTGAATTTTTCAGGATGATTTAAAAGTCAAATTTAAAATTTGACCTTTTTTTCTTACTTTTCCTTTCGCTCTCTATTTCCTCTCTCTCTTAATCTAATCTTTCTTTCCTGCCCTTTATTTCTCTTTCTGTACCTGATTTGGCATTGAATTCACCCCCTTTAATTCACCCTCCTTCTCAGTCCTTTCGCCGTTTATTTCCTAACCCTTAAATCACATAGCTCAAGGAGATCTTCTTAGACAGTCCCTCGGAACCGAGGATGACTTGCTTCCACATTAAAAAAGAGTTCGCAGGTGACTGATGAGTCCAACGCGGGACCTACAGTCTCTGTCACAGGTGGGGCAGACGGTGGTTGAAGGGGGCAGGTGGGTGGGGTGCTTGGGTTGATGTGTGCTCCTTGCGCTGCCTGCGCTTGGCTTCCGCTTGCTCCCAGCGAAGAGACTCGAGGTGCTCGGCGCCTTCCCGGATGCTTCTCCTCCACTTTGTGCGGTCTTGGGCCAGGGATTCCCAGATGTCGGTGGGGATTGTTAAGTCTGTGTGTTCCAGTTATATTTAAGGTCAATTACTGACACAGACTACAAGAATAACTTTTCAATAGGTCTTTACTATTCGGAGGTTAGGGCTGTACTACCCAGCAAATTACTACACAGCACTTATATACCGGTGTGGTCACCACCGGTATTACCGTATACAGCAGCCAGAGAAAGTAGTACATCTCTTAAGGTGGAACAGGTTTAAGTTCTCTTAAGGTGGAACAAGTTACATACACCACAATCCTCCCTTTTTAGCTTAACAGTTATATCCCCATTTAACATAACATAATAACATATATACATATACAACTTCATGTAGAAACAGTTCAAAGGTTCAGTCTCTCAGGAGGCCTCCTGATTCGAGTTGGATAACGCCTTTCAGGGGTCTCTGATTCTTGTTGCTGAGGTGACTCCTCTAGTTGGTCTCTTATGTCTTGGACATCATCATCAGGTACATTCACTGCCGAGGTAGATGCTTCAGGTTCACTAACTTCTTCCACGGTTGTCTCTGTCGTAACCATGGGTTCGACCCTTGTTCTCGATTCTACCAGTTGGTCAGCATGACGCCGTATTACATTTTTACCAACATCTACCGTGTACATCAGGGGTCCTTGTCTGGCCCGAATTGTTCCGGATTGCCATTTCTCGTTTCCATAGTCCCTGGCCAACACTGGTTGTCCTACCTCGAAACTCCGAGTGGTCTTGTTATTTATATGCTGGAACTGTTTGTTTTCAACTTCCCTCCGCACATTTGGTTTTAACAAGTCCAACCTGGACCGCAACCTCCTGTTATAAAACATCATGGCAGGACTTTGGTTTGTCACTGCATGAGCGGCGTTTCGATATGCCAGTAGAAACTTATCCACCTTATGTTGTAGTGGAATCTGATCTTCGCTCATGGCCTTTATTGCCTTTTTGAATGTTTGTACAAATCTCTCGGCCAACCCATTTGTAGCCGGATGATATGGGGCAGAGGTATAATGTTTCACCCCATTCTTCTTTAAGAATTTTTGGAATTCTTCTGACACGAACTGTGGTCCGTTGTCGGAACATATTTGTTCTGGCAATCCGTTCCTTGCGAATATCGTTCTTAACACCGCAATTGTCTTTTCTGAAGTAGTGGTAGTCATCTTGATCACTTCTGGCCATTTAGAATGTGCGTCCACCACAATTAGAAACATGGGCCTAGAAATTCAGTTGCCTTAGCGCCGCTTTTGAGGCGCTAGAGGGACTAGCGCCAGAGTTATGGCCAGTTTAAAAATTCCCTGGGGCCCTAAATCGGCGTTGCACCGGTAGCGCTGCGCCGACACCGATGACGTCATCGGTGTGCGCAGCGTCCCGGTTGCCGTGGTAACCGGCCCGAACTCCGAAATTGAGCTGCGGCCGCCTCGCCCGTGGCAGCTGCAAGCAACATTCTGTCAGAGGTGCCTTACTGCAGTTTGCGCCGGCGCATTAAAGGCCCCGCGGCGGCCGGCCACTTTCCCGCCGGCCGCCTGCCCGCAGCTCCCTCCCCGGACTTCTCCCCCCCCCCCCGGAACAGATGCAAGCCCGGCACTTGTCCGAGGTGCCGGGCTCATTTTTAAGCTGATTTGCGCGGGCCGCGGCCGGGTGCAGGCACCTCCTCCTTAACGGGAGGAGGAGGCCTGCACGTCCCCAGCCTGCCGCACCGCATCGGGTGCCGCAGCGCCGGAATTGCGGCGCGAAACGGCAGTTAGCGCCGATGTACCGCCGCAAACACCCTTCAGTAGCGCCGGCAGCCGTTTGGGCGCGGCACTACTGAATTTTTGGCGCGCGCAGGGGGACTTAGCGCCGGCACTAACTTCCGGCGCAAAAGCCCTGGCTACGCCAGAACCCAATTTCTAGGCCCATGGAGTCCATGAACGGACCAGCAAAGTCAATATGTACGCGTTGCCATGGGGCTGAAGGCCATTCCCATGGATGCAGCGGTGCAATCGGAGGTGCATTTTGCACTTTTTGGCACCCTGAGCAGCTTTTCGGCAGCTCCTCTATCTGTTGGTCGATACCCGGCCACCACACATAAGCCCTAGCAAGGCTTTTCATCTTGACTCCCCCCAGATGACCTTCATGCAGTTCCTTTAGAACTCTTTCCCTTAACTTAGGAGGAATAATCACTCTCGTTCCATACATCAATGTTCCTTGACAGACGGACAGCTGGTCTCGTCTTGCCGAGAATGCCGGTAACAGAGAATCACCATGTGCTGGCCATCCCTTCACTGTCACCTCCTAGACTCGGGACAGTGTCGGGTCGTTCCTGGTTTCTCTTTCAATACTTGCATTGGTGACTGGTAAACACTCGATGATGGTCGAGTGAAATAACTCAACAGGGTCAACCTTCGTTGTCTCCTCTTCTTCAGGTAGTGGCAGGCGCGACAGCCAATCAGCATTACCATGCTGCTTTGTACCTTTGAATTCTATCTGATATTGATGTGCCCCTAGGAAAAGGGACCACCTCTGGAGTCTCTGTGCTGTCATCACCGACACACCCTTCTTAGGGTTAAAAATGGATACCAACGGCTGATGGTCTGTCAGAAGCGTAGACTTTTGGCCCTGCAGGTAATGATTAAACTTCTTTACTCCCCACACAAGGCTGAGAGCCTCCCTATCTATCTGAGCAAAGTTGCGCTCAGCGGAGGTCAATGATCTGGATGCGAACGCGACTGGCCTCTCCGTGCCATTTGGCAACTTGTATGAGAGTACTGCTCCAATACCATATGGAGAAGCATCACAAGCCAAACGAATAGGCAGTGTTGGGTTGAAGTGAGCCAACACTTCCTCTGAGGTTATCAATTCCTTGCTTTTGCGAAAGGCCTTCTTACAGTCCTCGCTCCACTCCCATGGTACTCCCTTCTGCAAAAGAGCGTTCAGCGGGTGCAGTACCGTGGATACATTTGGCAGAAACTTATGGTAATAGTTAATCAATCCTAGGAACGACCTCAACTGAGATACATTAACCGGAGCGGGAGCCTTCACAACCGCTTCGATCTTGTCAGGAGACTTATGAAGTCCCTCCTGGTCAATGACATGGCCACAGTACGAGATCCGCTTCTGAAAGAACTCACATTTCTGCCGATTAACTCGAAGTCCATATTCTTTCAATCTGATGAGCACCAGTTCCAAATTTGCGAGGTGTTCCTCGTCACCATCTCCTGTAATCAGAATATCGTCCAGGTAACATTGTGTGCCTGGAATTCCCTGTAATACCTGCTCCATGGCCCTCTGCCAAATTGCTGGAGCCGATGCCACTCCAAAAACCAGTCTATTATACCGGTACAAGCCTCTATGCGTGTTGATCGTGAGGTACTGGCGTGACTCTTCCTCAACTTCCATCTGTAAGTACGCCTGCGCCAGGTCTATCTTGGTGAAGTGTTTCCCGCCCGACAATGAAGCGAAGATATCCTCAATCCGTGGAAGCGGATACTGCACTGTGTGAAGCACCGGATTAACAGTGATCTTGAAATCTCCACAGATGCGAACCTTCCCTGGTTCTCCCGGCTTGTTGCTCGAAGGACGTTTCATCACGGGAACAATGGGCGTAGCCCACTCACTCCAGTCTACCTTAGACAGTACTCCTGAACGTTCTAGCGCTTCCAGCTCCGCTTCCACAGCAGGTCGTATCGCATAGGGTACCGGTCTGGCTTTGAAAAATGTTGGTTGTGCATGTTCTTCAATCTTGATGTTTGCCGTAATTCCTCTCAGTGTTCCCAGTCCCTGCTGGAACACCTCTTTAGCATCGTCCAATATTCTGGACAATCGTTTAGGTTTGACATCTGTTTCCCTGGCATCTACCGTTAGTGCTTTTAAGGAATGCCAGTCCATATTCATTTTTCTAATCCACTCCCGTCCCAGTAGTGGTGGACCTCCTTCAGGTAGCACATATAAGTCCATTCCTCGGCTTTCTTTGCCCTTGTGGACCACCTTTGCCTCTATCTTTCCGATGGGGTATACTCTTTGCCCCGTGTATGTTTTCAATATAATCTCCGTATCCCGTAGGGGAATATGTTGGAATAACCTTTTGTAATCTTTCTTATTCATGACCGTCAATGCCGATCCAGTGTCCAATTCCATCTTCACTTGGACTCCTGCTATCTGAAGTGTGACCCAAATTGTCTGGAGGTCTGCTTCCTTACCAACGTTGTGTACTCTTAAGCTACCCAGTTCATTACTGCTGGCGTCTGAATCTGACTTCTGTTCATTCGAACTGTTCTCTGTCACCTTGTGTACCTTTCTGTACTTTCCCTGCGGTGACTTTTTGTTGCTGGTCTTCTCTCCTGACCGGCATCCTTTAGCTATGTGACCAAGCCTGCCACATTTTCTGCATTCCTTATTTTTGAACCAGCACTGGTTCTGATCGTGCGTTGTCTTTCCACAACGATAACATTTTACTGTTCCCAAGACCATTTGATTTGTGCTGAGTTCCGGTGACCGTAGCTGCATTACCGCCGTGCCTCTCGCTGCGGCTTCGTGCGATGCTGCCATAGCGACAGCTTTATCAAGCGTCAGCTCATTCTCCTCAAGCAGTTGCTTTTGTGTCTCTTCTTTTAACAATCCACACACAAATTTATCTCTTAGCGCATCTGTTAGTCCTGTTCCAAACTGACAGTACTTTGCTAGCTTACGCAATTCAATTAAAAATTCAGCATTGCTTTCATCTTTCAGCTGCTTTCTGCTGTAAAATTTAAATCGTTCCGCTAGCATCAGCGGCGTGGGGCTTAAATGATTTTTCAGGACGGTAACAATATCCGCGAAAGTCTTATCCGCCGGTTTCTCTGGTGATAAAAGGTGTTTCAATTGCCCGTATGTCTTCGCACCCATTAAATTTAATAAGGTTAGTGCTTTCTCCCCATCTGGTATCTTATTTGCTCTACAATAAACTTCTATGCGTTCTACATACGTGGTCCAATCTTCGATGTCGCTATCAAAAGTATTAATGTTCCCATGTTTAGGCATCTTTGCAATTTTTTTTTTCCAAAATGGCGGCTTCCCGCGCTTGGCGGTCTTTCCCGCGCTTGTCTTCTTCACCCGCTGGCTGCAATGGCGATTGCTGTGCTGCTGCCGGTCTCACCTCCCCAGTGGTTAACAACTCCCCCTACGCTGCTTCTACTCCACCGCGGTTCCCGTGGGCATTCACGCTTCCCTGCCGTCGCGCCTCGCAGCCCTTCTTGCAGCCCGGTTATGTGCACCCGCTGCGTTCGAATTCACCGCGGCTCTCGCGCCTTCAGCTGCCCCAGTCGCTGCGCCTTTCGGCCCGAATGCGGCCCGGCCCTTTTCACCGGCCGCGGTCGATTTCACCGCCCTCTTTCCTCCGTCTTCCCTCCCCTTCGCTACAGCCAACACGGCCGACTTTCGCTGATTGGCTTACCCACCACCGTGGTAGAAGGAAGATAGCTGTCTGCCGCTGATGGGGGCTTCGAGTTCAGAATTTCTCTTCTTCACTCCGGGTCCTCGATGCCTCCCGCGCGACGTGCTGTTCAGCAGGATGATGAGGGTGGATGCCTCTTCTCGACGCCCGTTCTGAGGACGAAGCTGCCGTGGATGTAAACTGCCACAGGGTAAGATCGGACTCGTCGCCACTGTTAAGTCTGTGTGTTCCAGTTATAATTAAGGTCAATTACTGACACAGACTACAAGAATAACTTTTCAATAGGTCTTTACTATTCGGAGGTTAGGGCTGTACTACCCAGCAAATTACTACACAGCACTTATATACCGGTGTGGTCACCACCGGTATTACCGTATACAGCAGCCAGAGAAAGTAGTACATCTCTTAAGGTGGAACAGGTTTAAGTTCTCTTAAGGTGGAACAAGTTACATACACCACAGGGATGTTACACTTTTTCAAGGAGGCTTTGAGGGTGTCCTTGAAGCGTTTCTTCCGCCCACCTGGGGCTCCCTTGCCGTGCCGGAGCTCCGAGTAGAGCGCTTGTTTTGGGAGTCTCGTATCGGGCATGCGGACAATGTGGCCCGTCCATCGGAGCTGATCGAGCGTGGTCAAAGCTTCGATGCTGGGGATGTTGGCCTGAGCAAGAACACTGATGTTGGTGCACCAATGGATTTGCAGGACCATACCCTGTAGGAGGTACTCTATTGGTTGCTCCCCCCCCCGCCGTGTTCACTCAGGTCCCAGATGCCCTGTCTCCCTCACTGTGCTGTTTCAGCAACATTGTTGGCAAACATTTTTTAAGCTGAAGGGTGCAGGGCAAGTCAAACTAACGGCAGGTGACATTGGATGCCTTGTTACAGCAAAATCTGGCCCGCTATAAGATTGACAACAACAACTTGCATTTATATAGCAGCATTAACATTGAAAAATTCTCCCAAGGAGCTTCATAGAGACACGAGGAAACAAAAAGCAATAATTCTTCAATAAAAACAGTCCTGACGAAAGGTCATCGACATGAAACGTTAACTCTGTTTCTCTCTCCACAGGTGCTGCCCGACCCGCTGAGCATTTTCAGCATTTTCTGTTTATATTTCAGATTTCCAGCATCCGCAGCATTTTGCTTTTGTTGAAGCAATAATCCTGATTGGAGACACCCCCTCAGCATTGGGTACAGTGGTGAACTTTGGATTATTCCTAAGTAAATACCATGCAAGTACTCCAGGGGAACAGGAACAGTTGTGAGGATAAAAACAGAAAATGCTGGAGATACTCAGCAGGTCAGGCAGCATCTGTGAAGAGAGAAACAGAGTTAACGTTTCAGGTCGATGACCTTTCGTCAGAACTGGAAAAAAGCAGGAAATGGAACAGATTTTTAAGCAAGTGTAGGGGCTGGGAAAGGGGGGAGGGGATGGAAGAACAAAAGGGAAGGTCTGTGATAGGATGGAAGGTGGAAGAAGTTAAGAGATATTAAGAGATATTCAAGGCAAAAGGAGATGGTAATGGGACAGGTTAAGAAACAGAGGATGGCTCTAGATACATAGAAACACAGAAGATAGGAGCAGGAGTAGGTCATTCGGCCCCTCGAGCCTGCTCCGCCATTCAATGAGATCATGGCTGATCATCCAAACTCAGTACCCTGTCCCTGCCTCCTCCTCGTATCCCTTGGTCCCTTTAGCCTTAAGAAATATATATATCTAACTCCTTATTGAATATGAATTGAATTGAAATGTAAATTGCGCTGGCAGAATGAAAGACAGCTGCCATGTGGGGGAGAAGAAAAAAAGACAGACAAAGAATGTGGATAAAAAAAACTATATATATATGATAGGGGCCGAGGTTATGATCTGAAATTGTTGAACTCTATGTTGAGTCCAGAAGGCTGTAAAGTGCCTAATCGAAAGATGAGGTGCTGTTCCTTGAGCTTCCGTGGAACAATGCAAGAGGCTGAGGACGGTGAGGATATTCTTTATGCCCTTTTCTCACTAGTTCGAAATTTCTGTGGAATATTCGTTCCAATAAACTAGAGCACTTCCCATGACGTTGCTCAGACTAAGCTGGAACAAACGGTGCGCCAACAGTGTTGTATCGTATGGCGCACACTGGGGGTAATTTTGACTTTGTGCGAGAGTGCAAAATGGGTGGTAGCGAATCGCCAGTCCGTTTTACATCTTTCCCCATTTTTATTTCCATTGATTTCAATCGACATAGAAATCAGGAGAGGTGTAAAACGGACTGTCGAATTGCAGTTCTGTCGCACCTTTCACATCCTCGGTACATCCCAAATTGCTTCGCGGCCAAGTCCAAGCTCCCACTAACATTTGGGGGGAAAAATTCGGTATCGACCATTTTGGGGCGCGAACATCGCCTGGGCGCAAACTTTAGCAGTAATTAGCGCCGGCGACCGCAAAATTCAGTTTTAGAGCCCCAAGAGGGAAGTGGAGCGCTAACGAGAGTCGCAAATGCACCCAGGCCTAGAAATTCGGTTGGCTTTGCGCCCAGTTTTCGCCCAAAGAGGGCTTTTGCGCCAATAGAGGAGTTGGCGCTGATATTCAGCGCTGCGGTAATGGCGGCGGTAGCCGGTAGCGCTGCGCCGGCACCGATGACGTCATCGGTGTGCGCAGTGCCCCGGTTCCGCCCCGATGCCGGCCCGAATCCCATATTCAGTTGCCGCCGCCTCCTCCGTGGCGGCCACTACTTACATCCGGAGACCAGGGCCTTACTGCAGCCTTAGTGGGGCGCATAAAGGTGGAGGTGCGGCCGGCCGCTTTTTCGGCGGCCGCCTGCCCGCACCTCCTTCCCCGGCCTCCTCCACCACCCCCCCTGCGGCATTGCCGGCTGCTTTCCGCGAGCCCGGCACTTCTCCGTGGTGCCGGGCTCATTTGCCGGCACAATCCAGCGGCGATCTCCCCGTTGCAGGCACCTCCACCTTAAGAGAAGGAGGAGGCCTGCAGTACCGCAGCCTGCCGCACCGCATCGGGTGGCGCAGCGGCGCCTACAGCGCTGAAATTCAGTTTCAGCGCCCCAAGCGGGGGCGGGCACACCCTGGAATAGCGCCCGGTTCCAACTTGGGGCGCAAAAACCGAATATCTGACTGGCGCAACTGGCTCCGCGCTCAGCGCTAACTTTTGGGCGCAAACCAGCTGGCGGGCCCAAACTGAATTTCTAGGCCATTATCTGGTCCTTTATCTCATTGCTGTTTGTGGGAGCTTGCTTGGCACGAATTTGGCTATTGCATTTCCTACATTACAACAGTGACTACACGTCATCAATACTTCATTGGCAGTAGAGCGCTTTGGGACGTCCTGAGGTCGTGAAAGGCGACATATAAATGCAAGTTCAATTCAGTTCAAACTATTTGCGGACCTGTGCTTTTGGCTGTGGCGTACTATTTTGTATCCCACAAGGAACGAGATGATCTGTTAAGATTCAAAACATGAGATTTACTATGTTGGAGATGAAGAGATAAAACCTAGCAATGGAAAATCACGCAGGGTGTGCTGACCTCAAGGATTTTGCCTTCTCCCGTCTCGCAAAGCTTTGTGCTGGGAGTGCTAATTGGTGAAAAAAAAATCATCTGCGGTAGACGGAGACATCTTTTTAGATTCTGCCGGGCTGCCCGAGATGGTGTGGATTCACAGCAGGGGGAGCTTTCAAATCAAAAGACGTTCATCCCATTGATGGCCTGGTGTGTATCCAACCGGAATTGATGAAAAAAAAAGTGCGCCGATATTCCCTCTCGCGGCAGCAGTTGCCTGGCGAACAGTCTGCCAAGCCCTCAGTGCAGGCCATACTGGAGCCAGACAGCTGCTGGAAAGACTTTGGAGGAACAGCCCAGTTCGGTTTGATTCCTCCTCAGTCTCTGATTGTGTCTGACAGTTACAGAGTTCAACCCCCTCCAGTGCCTGACTTTCAATTTCTCGACTAATAGCAGGTTTTTTTAATGTTACGACGTCTGGCAACAGTCATCGAGTTTCTCTTTTTAAAAATTTTCAAGACTTACCTATTTTTATCCCTTATGTGTAAGAATTGCCCAGAATGAAAAAAAGAAGTATTGCCAGCTGACAGGAATCAACTGAGCGGCCTGCAGGTGGCGCTGTCCAGGGAGAGTATAAATGCTCGGGCATGGGCCCAGCTTGCGCAGGACATTCTTAACAGGAACTAGTGAAGGACACAACTAGACCTCCATGTTGTAAAACAGTTGATTAAAGCTTTGTTTAATGCTTAGACCAAGTGCCTAGTAGTTTTCTTACGTCACCAGCTACAGTTCGTTTAACGTATCCAAGCCCCAAAAATTGCACAAAATGGGGATCACAATACGGCCATAATTCCAACGAGGGTGGGGCCATAATTTGGGGCAGAACCCAGATTAAAATGAAGAAAATTGTATTCTGGAGGGAGGCGGGCATTTCTGCCCAAACCCCTTCCCCGCTGTGTTGCGATGGCAATTTAGAAGCATTGCTTTTCTGGGCTTTCAACTCCGGAACTCCATTTGCCACAGGCCCAGCGAAATCCACACCTGTCGAGAACAGGCACAGGTCCAGCAGTAAGCCTAAAGTTGGGAAAATCCAATGGCGATTGATTCCAGAAAGATCGTTATCACTTCCACCTGGCCCCTCTGCTTCCTGAAGGGAAATGGGGCTAGGGTGGAGGGGGAGTAAATGTATCCCGTTTCTTATTTGGCCTGGATCTGGGCCTCTGGCTCTTGGAGGGCAGGCTAGCAACCCCCCCACCCCCGCCCCTGACTCCCACCCTCCAGGTTAATAAATTGACCCCATCCTCGAGATTTGGGATAGGGTTAACAGCAACTCAAAAGGGATGGGATGAAGTTCTACCCCGCGGCACTGCCATGACCATAATGGTGCCGCAAAAATTCTGCATGTCTGTCTTTAAGATCCATCTACGTCAGGCATGTCCAAGGTTTTTATCTTCATAGGCAGCATGGGGTCATGGAGGCCAGGTATAAAATTTTTATTCACGTTTGCATTAATTTGCATATATCTTCAGTTGCTGACTTCCACAGATGTTGTTGTTCTGATTTAGGTTGGTCCACCAAAAGTGTCCGCACCAAACTTCAGACCCATAAAATTGAAACAGGGCAAACAGGAAAATTAGAAATAAGCGCAAATCGGACCTCCCAAACCCACGACCTCCACCACCTACAAGGGCAGCAGGCACATGGGAACACCACTGCCTCCAAGTTCCCCTCCAAGTCACACACACACACCAACCCGACTTGGAAATATATCGGCCGTTCCTTCATCGTCGCTGGGTCAAAATCCTGGAATGCTTTACCTAACAGCACTGTGGGAGCACCTTCACCACACGGACTGCAGCGGTTCAAGAAGGCAGCTCACCACCACCTTCACAAGGCCAACCACAGATGGGCAATAAATGCTGGCCTTGCCAATGATGCCCACATCCCGAGAATTAAAAAAAAAGTTACCCAAATTTCGAGGGCCAGATTGACAGGGTCAGTGGGTCACAGGATGGATACCCCTGATGTACATGACCCAGTCAAATAGTTTAATCTTTCTGTTGCAAATTGCAAAAATATTAAACAGTCTCTAATAAAAAAAAGCACTCAGTACTATTCGGGTACTTGAAACATTGCAACAAGCAAAAAATCCAAAGATTGTTCTCTTTTAAGAGACCTATCAAACATGGAGTGTTCCATGCTCCCATACCCAGACAATAAGCAGAATTCCTGTTCAACTGCTGAAAGATCAGTGTCAGGGGCACCAACGATGAACATTCACCTCATAAAGATTCACGATCTATCACCCAGTTGTAGCCAGTTTGGCTCAATCCTCACTTCCATACAAAATTGATTACAGAAGAAAAAAAGGCAACGTCGAGAAAGGAAGATGAATTGCCTCCTTTGAACTGTGACAGTCAGCAAGAACCGCGTACTCCGGCACAGAGATACATTCTATCCTAGAGAAGGTTTTTACTGATTGAACTCGGACGATCCTGAAGAACAATTATCAAGTCGACTGCGGATAAAAAGTGAAGTATCGGCTTCTAACTAAATACAAACACTTAGATTCTCAAAAATACCCTGCGGGCACAGTTAAAGGTAAAGTTTAAGCTGTTTTAGATGCAGCGAGGACGTAAAGTGATTATAGGCTTGCGTGATTTTGCGAGAAGGCAGAGTGGTTACAATTTCCTTAAACTTTTACCGTCACCTTTAACAGGATGGGAATGGTTGAGACCGTGGGCCATTTCACCCCTTGTTGTGGCACATTTCTCTGGCTTTCCCTATTCTGTTTTCAGCTCTTGCTGCTCTCTGAATGTACCAATGTGCCGTTTTGTCATTTCAACTCAAAAAATGATCTACAGTAGCACTTTAAAGCAATCTTAATTTAGTGGGAAGAATGTCTGTGCTTATGTATGTCAGCCGTGTCTCAGTGGGTAGCACTCTCGCTTCTGAGTCAGAAGGTTGTGGGTTCATAGTCCCACTCCAGGGACTTGAGCACATAAAAATCTAGGCTGACACTCCCAGTGCTGTGCTGAGGGAGTGCTGCACTGTTGGAGGTGCCGTCTTTCAGATGAGATGTTAAACCGAGGCCCCATCTGCGCTCTCAGCTGGACGTAAAAGATCCCGCGACAATATTTTGAAGTAGGGCTGGGGAGTTCTCCCCGGTGTCCTGGGCCAATATTTATCCCTCAATCAACATCACTAAAAACAGATTATCAGGTCATTATCACATTGCTGTGTGTGGGAGCATGCTATGTGCAAATTGACTGCTGTGTTTCCCACATTATAACAGTGACTACACTTCAAAAGTACTTCATTGGCTGTAAAGCGCTTTGAGACATCCGGTGGTCATGAAAGGCGCTGTAGAAATGCAAGTCTTTCTTTCTTTCTATCCAGCAATATAATGGAACACTCTCGCACTCAGTATCAGCGTTCAACCCAATAATAAAGAAAGAAGAAAGAACTTTCACGACCAGTGGACGTCCCAAGACGTTTTACAGCCAATGAAGTACTTTTTGAAGTGTAGTCACTGTTGTAATGGAGGAAACAAGGCAGACAGTTTTCACACAGCAAACTCCCACAAACAGCAATGTGATAATTACCAGATAATCTGTTTTAGTGATGTTGGTTGAGGGATAAATATTGACCTGGAAACCAGGAAGAACTCCGCTGCTCTTCCTTGAATACTGCCATGGGATCTTTTACGTCCACCTAAGCGGGCAGACGAGACCTCATTAAAATTTCATCTGAAAGACAGCACCTCCAACAGTGCAGCATACCACTGGAGTGTCAGTCTAGGTTTTTGTGCTCAGTTCTACTGGAGTGAGACTTGAATCCACAACCTTCAGAGGCAAGAGTGCTACCAACTGTGCCATTGCTGGCATTTAGTACCATTGGATACAAAGCTCTGTCTCTCTATTATGCTCCAGCAATGCATATTAGATCCACCTTCAGAGGTATATAACTTCTTGATCTCCACACAAGCCATTCTTGTGTCTCGCTGGAGTGCGATTGTCAACGTTACTGTCAGTTGGGAGTTCTGTGCGGTGAATTTTGGCTACTTGGAGGTGAGTTCCAATTGGTCCAAACCAACCTCAATTAGGATTCTTACAAAGATCAACCGTCAACCGGGGTTAGCCTCGGTCCTGGGTCCCAGAGGTGACAGTGTTGTAAAGTAAATGAGGCTGTGCTGACACCTCTGGACATGCGCAAAGAGATACTTTCCCCAGCAAGTCCAGCTGCAGAGGACAGCGCCCATGGCAACAGTATAAACCCTTCACATCCAACATCATCAGCCATGACGCTGAGCACCCAAGCTGATTACTGGCATGAATGGGCCTTTCTTGACCATCTGTTGCTGTGGAATCTGCTCCAGGGTGTACATGAGTCCGATTTTGCAGCATTACTATTATTAATCTATTCGTCTTCAAGTGAATGTTTAATATAAATGCAGTAGGACACTAAGTGCTGCAGGTGCAGCAGGCGGTTAAGAAGGCAAATGGTATGTTGGCCTTCGTAGCAAGAGGGTTCGACTACAGGAACAAGGATGTCTTGCTGCAGTTGTACAGGGCCTTGGTGAGACCACACCTTGAGTATTGTGTGCAGTTTTGGTCGCCTTATCTGAGGAAGGATGTTCTTGCCATGCAGGGAGTGCAGTGAAGATTCACCAGACTGATACCTGGGATGGCAGGAATGACGTATGAGGAGAGATTGGGTCGATTGGGCTTATACTTGCTGGAGTTTAGAAGAATGAGAGGGGATCTCATTGAAACTTATAAAATTCTAACAGGACTAGACAGACTAGATGCAGGAAGGATGTTTCCGATGGCGGGAGAGTCCAGAACCAGGGGTCACAGTCTAAGGATAAGGGGTAAGCCATTTAGGACAGAGATGAGGAGGAATTTCTTCACCCAGAGATTGGTGAACCTGTGGAATTCTCTACCACAGAAGGCAGTGGAGGCCAATTCATTAAATATATTCAAGAAGGAGTTGGATATATTTCTTAAGGCTAAAGGGATTAAGGGATATGGGGAGAAAGCAGGGACAGGGTACTGAATTTGGATGATCAGCCATGATCTCGTTGAATGGCGGAGCAGGCTAGAGGGGCCGAATGGCCTACTCCTGCTCCTATCTTCTATGTATCTATGTAAACTGTGATACCATTAAAACCACGTTTCACTCAACCATCCGTCTTTTGGATGAGACGTTAAACCTGCTCTCTCAGGTGGATGAAAAAAGATCCCATGGCATTATTTCGAAGAAGAGCAGGAGAATTATCCCTGGTGTCCTGGGCCAATATTTATCTCAAAAAAGCAACATCATTAAAACAGATTATCTGGCCATTATCTCATTGCTGTTTGTGGGAGCTTGCTGTGCGCAAATTGGCTGCCGCGTTTCCTACATTACAACAGTGACTAAACTTCAAAAGCACTTCATTGGCTGTAAAGTGCTTTGGGACGTCCTGAGGTCATGAAAGGCATTGTATAAATGCAAATTCTATCTTTCTCTTTCTTTCATAGGGGAGACTTACTAAAGACAACTGTGCTAATATCTCGCAATGACACCAAAGGGCTTATTACTACCGAAGCAACAGGCGTCAGAAGGAGCACATTTCAAAAGGAGATGAAAGATTTAACTTTCAGAATCATACGTCATTCCTCCACAGGTTCGGTTTCATAAAAACAGCACAATTCCCTTCTAAAGAGATTCCATTTTACGGGAATGACAATGGGCGCCCATTGATGTGGTGGTCTCTGTTTGTATCGTTCCATTCAGGTTTCCATTCCTCCCATTGCATCAAAACTGTTCTACTCTTACCTGATGAACAGCATTTGCAAAAGTTTGGGTGAAGATCAAGAGATTGAAAGAGGGGTAAAATATGGTACAAATATAAATTTACAAAAAGGTAACAAAAAAGTAATTAAGAATTTTTGTATCTGCCATTTCTTAAATGCACTAGAAATATGCATGTGCAAAATCGACATTGGAAAGTAGTGTGCAAGTACAAGAAGGTATGTGCTTAAAAAACCCCACTTTGGCCTGATGGTGGAAGGAAGGTCAGTTTTGTTTGATACACTCTTGATCCAGTAGTTCTTAACGTTTACGGGATCCCTGACGAAACACACGGGATAAGCTACATTCAATCGGTCGGATCCTACCTTTGGGAAAAGATGTCTCTATACGGGCTGCCGTGTTGGAGAGCGATGCCGTAGCCTCGGTCTGCCAGGGTGTTGCCGACGGTGAACAAGGAGCAGTCCGGACTGTTCAGGGCAATGTATTCCAACACTGCCACGTCCCAAACAAAGGCATAATTTCCAGCTTTCACCTGCAAGTTAGAAGTTAGATCTCAGTCAAATCCAACGCAGTTTGATCTGGCCTCTACTTTTTGTATCCCTGTAGGTGGAACATTTAGGGGGAAAAAATAGAAATAAAAGAAAAGGGAAAAGATACATTTTGCTTTGATTCCAATCGACCGCCATTGCCAAATTAAGGTCTTGCTTTAATTATTTCACAGAATCATAGAAATTTTCGGCTTAGAAGGAGGCCATTGGGTCTGTGCCAGCCGAAAAAGAGCTATCCAGCCTCATCCCACTTTCCAGCTCTTGGTCCATAGCCTTGTAGTTAGGTTACGGCACTTCAAGGGCATATCCAAGTACTTTTTAAATGTGATGAGGGATTCTGCCTCTACCACCCTTTCAGGCAGTGAGTTCCAGATCCTCCATCACCCTCTGGGTGAAAAAAGTTCTCCTCAACTCCCCTCTCATCCTTTACCAATTACTTTAAATCTATGCCCCCTGGTTATTGACCTCTCTGCTAGGGGAAATAGGTCCTCCCTATCCACTCTATCTAGGCCCCTCATAATTTTATACACCTCAATTAAATCTCCCCTCAACCTCCTCTGTTCCAAAGAAAACAACCCCAGCCTATCCAATCTTTCCTCACAGCTAAAATTCTCCAGTCCTGGCAATATCCTCGTAATCTCCTCTGTACCCCCTCTCCAGTGCAATCAGATCTTTCCTGTAATGTGGTGACCAGAACTGTACCCAGTACGCTAGCTGTAGCCTAACTAGTGTTTTACACAGTTCAAGCATAACCTCACTGCTCTTATATTCTATGCCTCGGCTAATAAAGGCAAGTATTCCGTATGCCTTCTTAACCACCTTATCTACCTGTCCTGCTACCTTCAGGGATCTGTGGACATGCACTCCAAGGTCCCTCTGTTCCTCTACACTACTCAGTGTCCTACCATTTATTGTGCATTCCCTTGCCTTGTTAGCCCTCCCCAAATGCATTACCTCACACTTCTCCGCAATGAATTCCATTTGCCACTTTTTCTGCCCACCTGACCAGCCCATTACAGTTTATTGATCCCATGAACAGCCGGTTAAAAGTCATTTTTTTGAGAGTTTCTCATTTAAAATTCCGATCACCGACCACATTCCAAAAGATGTCATTCGATACTGATGCTGTGGTAGAACAACAAAAGGACGTGTTCAAAATTATGAAGGGTTTCGATAGAATAAATGAAAAGAAACTGATTCCAGTGGCCAGAGGGTCAGTAACCAGAGGACGCGGAAACTCTCTTTTTACCGGCACCTAAATATCCGGAAATCTCTCTTAACCGGCAAAATTCAGGAGTAGGTTCAGGTAAGTTTTACTTCATATTAGTGGCCGTGTAACCAGGGTTCCTGGATCTGTGGCCGTGTAACCGGGGTTCCTGGATCTGTGGCCGTGTAACCAGGGTTCCTGGATCTGTGGCCGTGTAACCGGGGTTCCTGGATCTGTGGCCATGTAACCGGGGTTCCTGGATCTGTGGCCGTGTAACCAGGGTTCCTGGATCTGTGGCCGTGTAACCGGGGTTCCTGGATCTGTGGCCGTGTAACCAGGGTTCCTGGATCTGTGGCCGTGTAACCAGGGTTCCTGGATCTGTGGCCATGTAACCGGGGTTCCTGGATCTGTGGCCGTGCAACAGGGACTCCTGCATCTGTGGCCGTGTAACCGGGGCTCCTGCACAAGTGCCGTGTAACCGGGGCTCCTGCGCTTGTGGCCGTGTAACCGGGGCTCTCGTACCTTGGTAAGTATACCTCTCTGTAATCCGGACTTTTTGATCAACCGGCACCACGCCGGTCCCGTCGGTGCCGGATGAAAAAGAGTTTCCTGTAACTGGCAAATGAAGGAGGGGGGGAGAGGAGGGGAAACTTTTTTTTACGCAGCGAGTTGCTGTGATCTGGAATACGCTGCCTGAAAGGGCGGTGGAAGCAGATTCAATAGTAACTTTCAAAAGGGAATTGGATAAATACTTGAAAACGAGAAATTCTGCAGGGTTGTGGGAAAAGAGCGGGGTGGGGAGTGGGAACAATCGGGAAGCTCTTTCACAGGGCCGACACAGGCACAAAGGGCCAAATGGTCTCTTTCTGCGTTGAATGATTCTATGAACAACTTGCATTTATACAGCGCCTTTAACACAGAAAAAACCTCCCAAGGTGCTTCACAGAGGCAAAGAAGGAGATAGTTCCAGGGATGAGGGACTTCAGTTACGTGGATAGACTGGAGAAGCTGGGGTTGTTCTCCTTGGAGCAGAGAAGGTTGAGAGGAGATTTGATAGTGGTGTTCAAAATCATGAGGGGTCTGGACAGAGTAGAGAGAGAAACTGTTCCCATTGGCGGAAGGGTCGAGAACCAGAGGACACAGATTCAGGGTGATTGGCAGAAGAACCAAAGGCGACACGAGGAATAACTTTTTTACGCAGCGGGTGGTTAGGATCTGGAATGCACTGCCTGAGAGGGTGGTGGAGGCAGATTCAATCGTGGCTTTCAAAAGGCAATTGGATAGGCACCTGAAGGAAAAAAAATTGCAGGGCTACGGGGAAAGGTGGGGGGGGGGGGACTAGTGGAAGTGCCCTTGCAGAGAGCCCGCCTCCTTCTGTGCTGTAACCATTCGATGATTCTATAGTAGGAAGAGTGGTCAAAAGCAAAGCAGTAACTACGCACGCACCTGCTGTTCGTAGGATCAATAAACTGTATTGGCTCATGTCAACACGGAGTTCATAATTCACACTCATTTTCTGCAGCACACTGACCTAGCAAAACTCTACCAACAGCAACAACAATTTACATTTATATAGCGCATTAACGTAGCAGAACGTCCCAAGGCGCTTCACAGGCGCGATATTAATAAAAACATTTTTGACATCGAGCCACAGAAGGAGATATCAGGACAGGTGACCAAAAGTTTGGTCAAAGAGGTAGGTTTTAAGGAGCATTTTGAAAGAGGAAAGAGAGGTAGAGAGGCGGAGAGGTTTAGGGAGGGAATTCCAGAGCTTAGGGCCCAGGCAGCTGAAGGCACGGCCGCCAATGGTGGAGTGATGGAAATCCTTTCAATCTTAACTGCCAGCTGGAAGCACGGGAGCAGTGGATTTACCCTTTAACTTTCCAAAGTCTCAACCATCACATTATCGGAGTACCCGCTGGCAGAATATAGGATCCAAAAGAAAGAGAGAGAACAGCCCAGCTTAGAACCTGGAGGAGAGGGGAGCACACTGTTCATTATCTGCATTTTTCATGGCTTGTGCTAATTTGAGCCCAGCCTGCAAAAGTGACAAACTATGTAAGGACATTCTTCTCCAAAGATAATTTCCCTGTAAGCTATTTTTTTCCTGAACCAAGGGAAAGGTTCCCGCATTAAACATCAAATGGCCGTTACATCTCATGCACCCGCCGTTTGAAATAGGAATTGCTCCTGGTTTATCAGCTTATCAGTTTGCCCAATTCTGGCTTCTTGCGCATCCCTAATTTTAATCGCTCCACCATTGGCGGCCATGCTTTCAGCTGCCTTCGCCCGAAGCTTTGGAATTCCCTCCCTAAACCTCTCCGCCTCTCTTCCCCTCCTTTAAGACGCTCCTTAAAACCTACCTCATTGACCAAGCTTTTGGTCACCTGTCCTAGCATCTCCTTATGTGGCTCAGTGTCAAATTTGAAGCATAGAAACATAGAAAAATAGGAGCAGGAGTAGGCCATTCGGCCCTTCGAGCCTGCTCCGCCATTCAATATGATCATGGCTGATCCTCTATCTCAATACCATATTCCCGCTCTCTCTCCATACCCTTTGATGCCTTTTGTGTCTAGAAATCTATCTATCTCCTTCTTAAATATATTCAGTGGCTTGGCCGCCACAGCCTTCTGTGGTAGAGAATTCCACAGGTTCACCACCCTCTGAGTGAAGACATTTCTCCTCATCTCAGTCCTAAATGTCCTACCCCGTATCCTGAGACTGTGACCCCTCATTCTAGACCCCCCCAGCCAGGGGAAACATCCTCCCTGCATCCAGTCTGTCTAGCCCTGTCAGAATTTTATACGTTTCAATGAGATCCCCTCTCATTCTTCTAAACTCTAGTGAATACAGGCCTAGTCGACCCAATCTCTCCCCATATGACAGTCCTGCCATCCCAGGAATCAGTCTGGTGAACCTTCGCTGCACTCCCTCTATGGCAAGTATATCCTTTCTTAGGTAAGGAGACCAAAACTGCACACAGTACTCCAGGTCTCACCAAGGCCCTGTATAACTGTAGTAAGACATCCTTGCTCCTGTACTCAAATCCTCTTGCAATGAAGGCCAACATACCATTTGCCTTCCGAACTGCTTGCTTTCAGTGACTGGTGTACAAGGACACCCAGGTCCCTTTATACATCAACATTTCCCAATCTATCACCATTTAAATAATACTCTACCTTTCTGTTTTTCCTACCGAAGTGGATAACTTCACATTTAGTCTCGTTATACTGCATCTGCCATGTAGTGCCCACTCACTCAACGTGTCTAAATCACCTTGAAGCCTCTTTGCATCCTCCACACAACTCACAATCCCATCTAGTTCCATGTCATCAGCAAACTTGGAAATATTACATTTGTTTCCCTCATCCAAATCATTGATATATATTGTGGATAGCTGGGGTTCAAGCACTGATCCCTGCGGTACCCCACTAGTCACCGCCTGCCACCCCGAAATTTATTCCTACACTCTGTTTCCTGTCTGTTAACCGATTTTCAATCCATGCCAAAATATTACCCCCAATCTCATGTGCTTTAATTTTGCACACTAACCTCTTATGTGGGACTTTATCAAAGGCCTTCTGAAAATCCAAATAAACCACATCCACTGGTTCTCCCTTATCTATTCTACCAGTTACATCCTCAAAAAGCTCCAGTAGATTTGTCAAACACGATTTCCCTTTCATAAATCCATGTTGACTTTGTCTAATCCTGTTGATATTTTCTAAGTGTCCTGTTATCACATCCTTTATAATAGACTAGCATTTTCCCTACTACTGATATTAGGCTAACCAGTCTGTAGTTCCCCATGTTCTCTCTCCCTCCTTTTTTACGTAGTGGGGTTACATTTGCCACCCTCCAATCTGCAGGAACTGTTCCATAATCTATAGAATTTTGGAAGATGACAACCAATGCATCCACTATTTCCATGGCTACCTCTTTTAGTACTCTGGGATGCAGATTATCAGGCCCTGGGGATTTATTGGCTTTCAGTCCCATTAATTTCTCATTTAAGAAACATTCATGAAGCAACAATTATTAAAATTGGGGGAGGGGCAGAAGAAAGTGTGGTGTGTGTCACTGTTGAGATTGGTGGGAAGAAATATACCTGTCCCAGAGTATCTTACAAGAAAGCAGGTACCAACTCATATGGACTGCAGTTAGTAGGTTAGCGTTGCATTACAACTTGATGTCCATGTAGCTTTTCAACCGAAACAGTACAAAAATTAGGATTTCTCATTCTCGAAGCGCTTGATCATTGCGGCCCATGCGCTGCTGTCACTGCGCGAGTAGAAGCCAGTCGAGCTGTTAGGGATGGAGATAAGACCAGCGACTAAGATGTAAGGATTCCGTCAGGAGCTAAACAGGATGGCTTCGGCCTTCCCAGTCTCATGCTGAAGAAAGTTCTGGCTCGTCAACGACTGGTGTGCAGATGATGCAGGGATATTGGGAAGCAGCGGCATTGAATTAAATGTGAAGCAGCAATGCTGCGAATAATGGATGAAGAGAAATGAAATGTGTGCATGCTGAGGCATAGCTTTCGCTGATTTAACTCTACTTTGCATCTCTAATTTTTCTCTGCTTTCATCCGTTCCCTAAAATACAGCGAAGCCATTAAGCAATCCGACAGCCACGTCTCTGTCATTGTTGTTTCGACTGAAGGAGCTTCATGCCAGCAACAAGAAGGCAGTGTGCCAATGGCTGATTCTCTTGAAAGGAGATGCCATTCGCTCTGCAAGGCACCACAACTGCTTCAACGCTCGTCAGATTCCCAATTCACCTAACTGCATGCCATTTAGAGTAATGCTCAAATGCAAAGAGGGGAAAACCCAGCCGCTGAAATTCCCTGAGTAAGCAGATTCGTCAGCACGTAAAACCATAAAGTGCTGCATTACACACTGTCAGGTCTTCACGCCTCAGTGCACCTGCAGTTAACGCATTTAAAATCAGAACATTAGTCGTTCAAGAAATATCCCCATCACAGCAGTTGATTGAGATTCATGTGGCTAGCCTTACAAAGGTCTTAGATGAATGTGTGTCTTGGTGTCGAAGCGAATTACTTATGCTGCAAAAACATTTTCTTAGCTTCCAGCTTTTTAGCACATTAAGAATGATACTTGAAAAAATTAGCGCCGATGCATCCTTAAAGTGGCAATGTCATCGTGGAATAGTGTATCCTAAGATCCTTTGGCTCTGCATAACTAGCTGTATCCAAGTCATGACTGTGAACTTAAGCTTTGAACCCAAGACCAACATAGGTCTCAGAAGACCCACACGACGGGGGTAATTTGAACTTTGGGTGAAGTTGTAAAATGGACGCTATCGAATTAGCCACACATTATACAGGAAACTTTCGATTTACCGGCACCTAAATAACCGGAAATCTCGGTTAACCGGCAAAATTCAGGAGTAGGTTCAGTTAAGTTTTACTTCATATTGTACTTGCCTTCCTCCATCTGTTGCTGTGCAAGGGTGTGGCTGCAGCTGTTGCTAAGCTACAGAGATGCTTGGAACTTGTGGCCATTGTTCTGCACTTGTTGCTAAGCAACAGGGTTTGTTGCTTTATACGGAGCTGTCAGCTCTCCGTATCTTTTACTATAGCTTTCGGTTATCCGGAATTTTTGATGAACCGGCACCACGTCGGTCCCGTCGGTGCCGGATAAAAAAAAGTTTCCTGTACACCCCCCTCCGATTTTCCTTACTATTGAAGTCAACGTAAGGGCAAATTCGGTGAGGTGTACAATGTGCGGTCAATTTGATATTGCCCCATCAAGCGGGTGTACTGCCCAATCGCATCGGGAATCGATGAGGTTCGGGAGTTAAAATCGCTCAACAGTCACACTGGTCAACTTGGGTGGGTTGAGACAGCAGCCTGCTTGTGACTTCAAGCTGTCAGCTGTCAGTGGATAGCACAATCACCTGAGTCAGAAGGTCGTGGGTTCAAACTCCCACTCCAGAGACTTGAGCATATATAATCTAGGCTGAAACTCCAGTTCAGTACTGTGCTGTGCTGCACTGTTGGAGGTGCCACCTTTCAGATGAGGTATTAAACCAAGGCCTTGTCTGCCCTCTCAGGTGGATGGAAAAGATCCCACAGCTCTATTTGAAGAAGAGCAGGGGAGTTCTCCCCGGTTTTCCCCCAACCAACATCACTAAAATAGGTTATTTATCACATTGCTGTTTGTGGGACCTTGCAGTGCGCAAATTGGCTGCCGCATTTCCTACATTGCAACAGTGACTACACTTCAGAAAGTATTTCACTGGCCGTAAAGCACTTTGGGATGTCCTGAGGTCGTGAAAAGTGCTGTATAAAGACAAGTTCTTTCTTCAAAGCATCCAGGAGCAAAATATCATCAGTGAATCAACACAGTCTCCAGTTCTCAACGTGCTCCCACCCGCCGCCATTTTTACCGCAGTTTTTGGAGCTGGCCGGGTGGGGGTCTCAAGAATTGGGGTCCTATGATGCAATTAGGACTCCGACACCATTTTAACTCCAAAAAGAAAATCCTAAAAGTCTGAATGGGCTCACCAATTTCAAAATTCTAGGGTCTGGCACCAGGGTCCTAGCAGAAAGGATAAATAGGGTGGTCACAAGGACTTTAAATTAGTAAATGGGGGGGGGGGGGCGGGGGGGTGAGGGGTGGGCGGAAGGCTTAGGTGTTCAAAAACAAACGAAAGGGAAGAGGATGGAATAACAATCAGAAATTGTGCTTTAGGCACTACAGGTAAAGGGAAAACTAAAAGATGTAAAGCGATTAAACCAGGAGAGGGAAATAAGAAACATGTGAGTAAAATAATAGAGCTGAAGAACTGGCTAGGGCGTGTAGCCCAAATAAACGTTCTTTATACAAACACACGGAGTATAAGGAATAAATTGAATGAACTGTAGACCTGAATTCAAATTGGAGGGTATGACATTGCAGCCATTACTGAGACATGGCTGCAAGACGGTCAGGGCTGGGAACTAAATATACCAGGTTGTAAGGTCTACAGGAAAGATAGGGAAAATGGCAGAGGGGGAGGAGTAGCCTCAGTGATTAAGGATGAAATCACTTCAATGATAAGAGAGAATATAAAGAGAGGTAAGCAGGCAGTGGGGACTTTATGAGTGGAAATAGGAAAGGATTTAAGACTGCAGTGGGAGTTGTGTATAGGCCCCCTGGTAGCAGCTGTGAAGTGCTAGATTGTATAAATGCAGAGATTAGACAAGCATGTAGTAAAGGCAGAGTGGTTTTAATGGGGGATTTTAACTTTCATATAGATTGGGATAAGCAGACGAGCACCTGTCAGAAAGGTAGCAAATTTCTTGAGTGTGTCCGGGACAGTTTTCTACAACAATATGTCCTAGAGGCAACAAGGGGGCAAGCCATATTAGATTTAGTAATGAGTAATGAGCCAGATTTTGTTAACAGCCTAACTGTGCGCGGACATTTATCCAACAGCGATCATAACAAGATCGAGTTCAATGTAAAATTTGGAAGGGAGAAACGCAAAACAGCTAAGATTCTAGATTTAGGTATGACTTTAATGGGATGAGGCAGAGACTATCCACAGTAAACTGGGCAAATATGTTAATGGGTAAAATGACAGAAGATCAGTGGGAGATGTTTAAAAAAGAATTTAATACAGAACCAGTTTATACCCCTGAGGGGCAAGATCTCTATTTGCCCAAAAAACCCAGCCATGGATGACTAAAGAGGTAAGGGACAGCATAAAACTAAAACAATAAGCATACAAAAATGCAAAAAAAGCACAGATCCTGGCAAATGAGAAAGATACAAAGAACAGCAGAGGGTCACAAAACAGATAGTAAGAGCTACAAAAAGGGAATATGAAAAGAAACTTGCAAGGGTTATCAAAATCAATACGAAGAATTTTTACAGTTACATTAGGAAAAATGTCAGGAGCAATGTTGGCCCCTTAAAAACTAAAAGCGGTGATATTGTCAATGATAAAGAAATGGCGGACATGTTGAATGATTACTTTGCGTCAGTATTTTCAGTAGAAGAACAGGATAGCGTGCCAGAAATCCCAAAGGAAACTAATACTGAATCGGGGACAGGGACTCAATAAAATTAACATAAGTAAAATAACATTAATGAAGAAAATAATGGCACTAAAGAATGACAAATCCCCAGGACCAGATGGTTTCCACCCCAGGGTTTTAAAGGAAGTAGGTGAGCACATTGCAGGTGCCCGAACTATAATCTTCCAAATTCTCTAGATTCAGGAACTGTTCCTTTAGATTGGAAAGATGCGCATGCCTCTCCACTATTTAAGAATGGCAAGAGAGGGAAACCAAGGAATTATAGACCAGTTAGCCTAACATCTGTTGTCAGGAAATTGCTAGAGTCTAAAATTAAGGATAGGATGACTGAACACCTCGAAAATTTTCAATTGATCAGAGAGAGCCAGAATAGATTTCTAAAAGGTAGGTCATACCTGACAAACCTGATTGAATTTTTTGAAGAGGTGACGAAAGTAGTGGACAGGGGAATGTCTGTGGATGTTATTTATATGGACTTCCAGAAGGCATTTGATAAAGTCCCTCATAAGAGACTGTTATCTAAGGTAGAAGCCCACGGAATTGAGGGCAAATTATTGACAAGGTTAGGAAATTGGCTGAGCGGCAGGAGACAGAGAGTAGGGATAATGGGTAGGTACTCTAATTTGCATGATGTGACTAGTGGTGACCCGCAGGGATCTGTGTTGAAGCCTCAACTATTCACAATATTTATTAACGACTTAAATGATGGCATAGAAAGTCATATATCCAAATTGGTCGATGACACAAAGATAGGCGGCATTGTAGGCAGTGTAGATGAAAGTATAAAATTACAAAAGGGATATTGATAGATTAAGTGAATGGGCAAAACTGTGGCAAATGGATTTCAATGTAAGCAAATGTGAGGTCATCCACTTTGGACCTAAAAAGGATAGAACCGGGTACTTTCTAAATGGTGAAAAGCTAAAAGCAATAGATGTCCAAAGAAACGTGGGGGTCCAGGTACAAAGATCATTAAAATGTCTTGAACAGGTACAGAAAATGGGATGCTGGCCTTTATATCTAGAGGACTAGAATACAAGGGGGTAGAAGTTATGCTGCACCCTGGTTAGACCACACCTGGAGCACTGTGAGCACTTTTGAGCACCACACCTTAGGAAGGATATATTGGCCTTGGAGGGAGTGCAGCGTAGGTTTACCAGAATATCTGGACTTCATGGGTTAAGTTACAAGGAGAGATTACACAAATTAGGGCTGTATTTCTTAGAATTTAGAAGGTGAAAGGGGTGATCCGATCGAAGTTTTCAAGATATTAAGGGGAACAGATCGGGTAGATAGAGAGAAACTATTTCCGCTGGTTGGGGAGTCTAGGACTAGGGGGCATAGTCTAAAAATTAGAGTCAGACCTTTCTCGAGTGAAATTAGGAAACACTTCTACACACAAAGGGTGGTAGAAGTTTGGAACTCTCGTCTGCAAACAGCAGTTGATGCTAGATCAATTGTTAATTTTAAATCTGAGATTGATAGATTTTTGTTAACTAATGGTATTAAGGGATATGGGCCAAAGGCGGGTATATGGAGTTAGGTCACAGATCAGCCGTGATCTCACTGAATGGCAGAACAGGCTCGAGGGGCTGAATGGCCTCCTCCTGTTCCTATGTTCCTATGTCATAGCAATAGCCCGTATACAACATTGAGATAGGACATTCCCAGCCAATACCATTCAAAAAAAAAACCCACCCACATTAACTGGTCATTCATCTCACTGCTGTTTCTGGCACGTTCCTGGTGTGGATCAGCTGTTACATTTGGCCACACAACAGGAGACTCTGCACTCCGCAATTCATTCATAATATGACTGAAGTAGCCGAGGGACTGGGACCATGTTTGGATCCACGTGTTATAATTTTCACATGGATAATGTGATATACCTATCAATTCCTCCAATAAAAGGCGAAGAGTTACGAAGGTGACTAAAGGTTTTTATTGACTAAATAACAGAGCCCACTCTCGTGGGTGATCCGATCCAAGCAGGAGGAATACCAGTCAGTCGCTCACCTTTATACCTGGCCTGGTGGGTGGAGCCAAGGCGGAGTCGGCGGTGGTCATCCCAGGTATAGCAGTGTGGCAAGAGGCGACCTCGTACCGTGATACAATAGTGGTCAGTGATACAGTTATAACGAACAGTGGTGAACAGTGCTAACTACTAACAGTGATACGATAGTGAACGTGGTTTACCACATTCACCCCTTGTTTAGAATTAAGTCCGGCGGGGTGAAGTGTACTACCAATTCTGGTAGGTCAGTCTGTCCGGAGGCTTCGTAAGCCTCTCCGATCGCCGCAGCGGTGGTGTTGCCTTATCCGGTGCTGGTGCCTTATCCGGTGTTGATGCTGGTGTTTGCGTGGTCGGCGAGGGCTCGTGGGGTTCCGGCATGCCGTCTACCTGGGCTGGGGTTGGGGGGGGTGGTGGCGGTGTTTCCGGATCGGCTGAGGGTGCGAGGTCTCGTAGGGAGACAGTGTCCTCCCGCCCGTCTGGGTACGCCACGTAGGCGTACTGGGGGTTGGCGTGCAGGAGGTTCACCCTCTCGACCAGGGGGTCCGTTTTATGGGCCCTCACGTGTTTCCGCAGCCAGACCGGCCCCGGGGCGGTCAGCCAGGTTGGTAGAGTGGTTCCCGTAGTCGACTTCCTGGGGAAAACGAACATTCGTTCATGGGGGGTGGTGTTAGTGGCCGTGCAAAGTAATGACCGGATGGAGTGCAGCGCTGTCGGGAGGACTTCTTGCCAGCGGGAGGTTGGGAGGCCCTTAGACTTTAAGGCTAAGAGGACGGCCTTCCATACCGTCGCGTTCTCTCTTTCCACCTGACCGTTACCTCTGGGGTTGTAGCTGGTGGTCCTGCTTGCTGCAATACCTCTCTCTAGGAGGAATTGCCGGAGTTCCTCGCTCATGAAGGAGGAGCCCCGGTCGCTGTGTATATAGTTCGGGAACCCGAACAAGGCGAAGAGGGCATTCAGGCACTTGATGACCGTGCTACTGGTCATGTCGGGGCAGGGGAAGGCAAAGGGGAAACGGGAGTACTCATCAACGATGTTGAGGAAGTACACATTACGGTCAGAGGACGGGAGGGGCCCCTTAAAGTCGATGCTCAGGCGCTCGAAGGGGCGGGTGGCCTTGATCAGGCTTGCTCGGTCCGGCCTATAGAAGTGCGGTTTGCACTCCGCACAGGTCTGGCAGTTCCTGGTCATGGTCCTGACCTCCTCGATGGAGTAGGTCAGGTTGCGGGCCTTAATGAAATGGTAGAGTCTGGTGACTCCGGGGTGGCAGAGCTGGTCGTGGAGGGTCTGAAGCCTATCGATATGCGCGCTGGCGCATGTCATTCGTGAAAGGGCATCAGGGGATTCGTTCAGCTTGCCTGGCCGGTACAAGATCTCATAATCGTAGGTGGAGAGCTCGATTCTCCATCTCAAAATCTTGTCATTCTTGATTTTGCCCTTCAGCTTGTTATTAAACATGAAAGCCACCGAACGCTGGTCGGTGAGGAGGGTAAATCGTTTGCCTGCCAGGTAGTGCCTCCAGCGCCGTACTGCCTCCACGATCGCCTGGGCCTCTTTCTCGACCGACGAATGTCGGATCTCGGGGCCCTGTAGGGTCCTTGAGAAGAAGGCCACTGGCCTCCCCTCCTGGTTTAGGGTGGCGGCTAAGGCGAAGTCGGATGCGTCGCTCTCCACCTGGAAGGGGATGGACTCGTCCACTGCGTGCATCGTGGCCTTGGCTATGTCTCCCTTAATGAGGGAGAAGGCCGCGCACGCCTCCTCCGTGAGGGGGAAGGAAGTGGCTTTCAGGAGGGGTCTGGCTTTGTCCGCGTAATTGGGTACCCATTGGGCATAGTAGGCGAAAAGCCCCAGGGTTCTCCTAAGTGCTTTAGGGCAGTGGGGGAGGGGTAGCTCCATGAGGGGGCGCATTCTTTCTGGGTCGGGGCCGATGATTCCGTTCTCCACTACGCAGCCGAGGATGGCAAGGCGTGTGGTGTTAAACACGCATTTCTCCTTATTGTAGGTGAGGTTCAGCCGTTGGGCCGTACGGAGGAATTTCTCCAGATTCGCGTCATGTTCCTGCCGGTCGCGGCCGCAGATAGTGACGTTATCTAGGTAGGGGAATGTAGCCTGCAGTTCGTTCTGGTCAACCATCTGGTCCATCTCCCTTTGGAAGACCGAGACCCCATTAGTGACACCGAAGGGGACCCTAAGGAAGTGGTATAGGCGCCCATTCGCCTCGAAGGCGGTATACTGGCGGTCCTCAGGGTGGATAGGGAGTTGGTGGTAGGCCGACTTCAGGTCGATGGTCGAGAATACTTTATACTGTGCAATCTGATTGACCATGTCAGATATGCGGGGGAGGGGGTATGCGTCCAGCTGGGTATATCTGTTTATGGTCTGGCTGTAGTCGATGACCAGGCGGTTTTTATCGCCGGTCTTTACGACTACGACCTGGGCACGCCAGGGGCTGCTGCTCCCCTCGATAATGCCCTCTTTCAGGAGGCGCCGCACCTCAGAGCTAATGAAGGCTCTGTCCCCGGCGCTATACCGCCTGCTCTTGGTAGCGACGGGTTTGCAGTCAGGGGTAAGGTTAGCAAACAGAGAGGGTGGCGGGACCTTGAGGGTGGAGAGGCTGCAGGTGTTACGCGGTGGGCGGTTTAACGTTTGCTGGTTGTTGACTGTGAGTGGGGGGAGGGGTCCACCGTATGCTAGGGTTACGCTTTGGAGGTGGGATTGGAAGTCCAGCCCTAGTAGGACGGCAGCGCAGAGATGGGGGAGGACGAGGAGTTTAAAGTTTTTATACTCCGTGCCCTTAACCGACAGGGTCACGACACAGTAGCCGCTGATGTCCGTGGCGTGGGACCTCGATGCCATCGAGATTCGGCTGCGCGTTGGTAGGACAGAGAGGGAGTAGTGGCTCACCGTGTCTGGGTGGATGAAGCTCTCCGTGCTTCCGCTGTCGAACAGGCAGGTCGTGGCGTGGCCGTTCACTTTGATGTCCATCATTGACTTGGACAGATGGTGCGGGCGGGCTTGGTCCAGGGTGACGGAAGCTAGTGTGTAGCTGAGCGAGTCGTTGTCATCTGCGGGCGAGGCGGTCGGGCGTGGTGAGTAAAATGGCGTCTCCCACGAGGTAGGGCAAAATGACGGAGAAGATGGCTGCCCCCGTAGCTCACATGAGGCACTATTGGGGTCGGTTGCCTTAATCAAAGATGGCCGCCCCCATGACTCATGTGTGGGGATGCTGGCCTCAGTTGCCCTAAACAAAGATGGCCACCCCCATGACTCATGTGTGGGGATGCTGGCCTCAGTTGCCCTAAACGAAGATGGCCGCCCCCATAGTTCGCATGCGGCACTGCTGGCCTCTGAGGATCCGCTCCTGCAGGCCTTGGAGAAGTGGCCTTTCTTCAGGCAGGTTCTGCATGTGGAGTTCTTGGCTGGGCAGCGCGACCTCGGGTGCTTCTCCTGGCCACAAAAAAAACAGCCGGCGGCCCGATCGCGGATGCCCGATGTCGGGGCCGGTGCCGGGGGTGGCGGGGCCGGTCGGGTCCGGGACGCCGACGCAGAGGTAGGTCCCGGGGGCGGCGCTGGGAAGGGTGCTGTGGTAGGGGTCGGGCCCGAGTCCCAGGGTCGCGAGCAGTACCTGGTGAATGCTTCCTGATCTTGGTGGGCCACTTCCAGGGAGATAGCGAGGGCTTCAGCTTTTTCCATGCTGAGGTCTTTAGCTTCCAGCAGTCTTTGCCGTGAGTACTCGGACCGTAGGCCTTTCAGGAATGCGTCGCGGATATTATCTTCAGTATTTTCGGCTGCCGACACCGATTTAAAGTCACAGTTCCTGGCGAGTGCATATAGCGCCTGTGAGAATTCGGCTACTGATTCTCCTGGCTGTTGCGGCCGTGATCTTAGGAGGTGCCTAGCGTACATGTAGTTTACCGGGGTCCGGTACTTCTGTTTCAGCAGGTTGATGGCGGTCTCGTAGGTAGTCATGTCCTCGATGAGAGTGTATACTCTCGGGCTCAGTTGCGCCTGCAGGACACTTAGTTTGGATGCCTGAGGGACGCTGGATTCTCTCAGGTATGATTCGAAGCAGACCAGCCAGTGTTTAAAGTCTGCGGCTGAGTTTGCTGCTCGTGGGTTCAGGTCCAGGTACGGCGGTCTGAGGGCTCGCAGCCAAGCTGGCTGGTGTGGCTGTGCTCCTGGGAGCTGCGCTGGTGGCTCCTCCGCCGGTTGTGACTCGTTGTCGGACATCATTAAATTTAGTCAATAAAATTGATATACCTATCAATTCCTCCAATAAAAGGCGAAGAGTTACGAAGGTGACTAAAGGTTTTTATTGACTAAATAACAGAGCCCACTCTCGTGGGTGATCCGATCCAAGCAGGAGGAATACCAGTCAGTCGCTCACCTTTATACCTGGCCTGGTGGGTGGAGCCAAGGCGGAGTCGGCGGTGGTCATCCCAGGTATAGCAGTGTGGCAAGAGGCGACCTCGTACCGTGATACAATAGTGGTCAGTGATACAGTTATAACGAACAGTGGTGAACAGTGCTAACTACTAACAGTGATACGATAGTGAACGTGGTTTACCACATAATGTTTCCCGTGAAGCGCCCTTCTGCAGAGAGATTTTCGTTCCAATAGCTGGTTGCATATTAGCTGGAAATTGCAAGTGCTCTGTGTAGCACCTGCTACCTGTTTTGATGTGATAAGGCGCTGTATAAATCTAAGTAGGATTATTTATTCTATCAGTTCTTTTGCAGGTGAGCTTGCCCAAGGATAAGCGAGCTCCTACTACATTGAAAATCAAGGAACTTTATAGCACAGGACTACTCGGCTCATCGAGCCCATGCTGGCTCTGTGAAGGAGTTCTCCACAGTCCCATTCCTCAGCCCTTTCCTCATGCCCATTACAATTTTTCTCTTTGAAATATTTACCCACTTTTCTTTCTCAGAATTGTTTTGCTTCTGCCACTGCTTCTGGTTGAGCTTCTCAACAAGCCTCTGCATTACAAAAAAACCCTCGGAACATCTCCACTAGTCTGTTTAGTAACATCTTAAATTAATGACCTCTGTGGAATGATAACATTAAAATTAAACAAACTGGTTCTTTCTAAATTCATAAGGATGAATTAGTGATGGGTTATTTCAAGTCTCAGTGTTTTTTCTTTTAGAATTCCAAATGGATATTGTAAATATCGGGAAAAAAAGAATGATCTACCCCAGCTTTCTTCAGTAAATAAATCTAAATTTCCCTGTTAAACATAAATTGTCCTAAGTATCACTATTAAAGTATTTCTTTCAAACAGAGGCTTTTCGTTATTTTTTTGAAACCCTTTACTAATCTTCCACTTCCCCGCTCTTCCCATCCTCTCATCAAGCTTGGTGGGGCACAGTTTCATGGGCTCTGGGCATGTTTTGTTACCTCAACGAACGGTCACGGTTCATATGCCAGCCTTGACAGCGAGTGTCGGCAGACTATTCAACTGCAGGGCCATCCCGCGTTGAGCCCAATTCTGTCCTCAACTGATGTCCTCACACATGTATTGCAATTGGGAATGGAAATTGTACCTGATTGCTTTCCTCTCCCGCTCCCCAACAGGGCCATTAGAACCAACTAGCGCACCTGTTTTCAAGATGGTGAGAGATTTTGATAGAAAAAATATTCCCTCTGGCGACTGGGTCAATAGATTTAAAATCATTGGCAAAAGATCCAGCGAGGAGATGTTTTTCACTCAGAGAGTTGTCAGAATCTGGAACGCTCTACCTGAAAAGGCGATGGAAGCTGATTCCATGAATAATTTTAAAAGGGAGTTGGACAGGTACTCAAGGATGAGCAACTTACAGGGTTATGATCAAAGAGCGGGGGGTGTGGGATGAAGCACGACTGCTCTTTCAAAGAGCCAGCACAAGCACGACGGGCCGAATGGCCCCCTGCTGTGCTGCAAATTTCTATGATTCTATGATTTTCTACTGATGCCCAGGCTGCTATCATTTAGCTGGGCATCAAAGTTAGAACCTGGCCTGTACCGCTCAGCTAGTCCCTGGATAAACTTGCCGAGCTATCAGGAGATCCTCTTAAATCTTAATCAGATCTGTTAGAATGGTTACAGCACAGAAGGAGGCACTTCAGCGAGTCCCACTCCCCCGCCCTTTCCCCGTAGCCCTGCAATGTTTTATCCTTCAGGTACTTATCCAACTCCCTTTTGAAAGCCACAATTGAATCTGCCTCCACCACCCTTTCAGGCAGTACATTCCAGATCCTAACCACTTGCTGCGTAAAAAAGCTTTTCCTCGTGTCGCCTTTGGTTCTTCTGCCAATCACCTTAAATCTGTGTCCTCTGGTTCTCGACCCTTCCGCCAATGGGAACAGTTTCTCTCTCTCTACTCTGTCCAGACCCCTCATGATTTTGAACACCTCTATCAAATCTCCTCTCAACCTTCTATGCTCTAAGGAGAACAACCCCAGCCTCTCTAGTCTATCCACGTAACTGAAGTCCCTCATCCCTGAAATCATTCTTGTAAATCTTTTCTGCACCCTCTCGAAGGCCTTCACATCCTTCCTAAAGTGCGGTGCCCAGAATTGGACACGGTACTCTAGTTGAAGCCGAACCAGTGTTTTATAAAGGTTCATCATAACAGTGTTGCTTTTGTACTCTACAGGGGAAAAATTCGGTATCGACCATTTTGGGGCGCTAGCATCGCATGGGCGCTAACTTTAGCGCCTGGCGCTAATTATCGCCAGCGACCGCGAAATTGAGTTTTAGTGCCCCAAGAGGGAAATGGAGCACTAACTTGAGCGCTCCACTTCCTTCTTAAGGCGCTAACGTCGGAGAGCGGGGCGGAGACTTCAGCAGTGCTGCACACTGGGCCGTGCAGCGCTGCTGTGTTCAAAGGCTCCTTCCCTCCCTTAAAGGGAGGGGTCATCGCTGCAGGCTCTGTAGTAGCAAAATGACCTACCTGGACCACCAAGGCAGCCGCGATCCTGTGCGATCAGCCCGGCACTCAAGCAGAGCTCTGGGCTGATCGATCGCGGGCAGGAACCCGCGAAAAAAACTAGAACAGGAAAGGTATGTTTTTTTTCCCACTTACCTTGGCCACCTCGTTTTAATCATCGCCCCCCGAAGCGGCCGGCCGCCCAACGCACGCCTCCTGCAGCTGTCGGTGTTTTTGACCGGTGCTGCTGCAGGGGGCGGAAGTCGATTTCGGGTCCTGGGCGCTGCGCACGACGATGACTTCACGATCTCTGAGCGAAGGAGATCGGGGAGCAACGCAGTAGTGCACCGCAAAACTCTGGCCGAATATGGTGAGAGTCGATGTCAGCGCTGCGCCAGGTCGCAAAGCCATTGTGCTCCGTTAGCGCCCCTGGGGGTATATGTGCACAAATTGTAGAAGGTGGCAGGGCAGGTTGAGAAAGTGGTTAATAAAGCTTACGGAAACCTGGGCTTCATAAATAGAGGCATAGGGGATGAAATTGGGTGTCTTTGTGCCTCCCGTTAGCGCTCCCAGGTCTCTCTGTTCATGCACCTCCCTTAGGATTGTACCCTTTAGTTTATATTGCCTCTCCTTGTTCTTCCTAGCAAAATGTATCACTTCTCACTTTTCAGTGTCCGCCCATTTCACCAGCCTGTCTATGCCCTCTTGAAGTCTATCACGATCCTCCTCACTGTTCACTATACTTCCAAGTTTTGTGTCATCTGCAAATTTTGAAATTGTGCCCTGCACACCCAAGTCCAAGTCATTAATATATATCAAGAAAAGCAGTGGTCCTAGAACCGACCCTTTGGGAACACCACTGTATACCTTCCTCCAGTCCGAAAACAACCATTCACCACTACTCTCCGTTTCCTGTCACTTAGCCAATTTCATATCCATGCTGCCACTGT